>NC_090280.1:16680000-17880000 GCF_037392515.1 Haliotis asinina
TTTTTAAAAGAAATTGATTCTTTGATTGAATTGTGAGCAATATGTTTCTGTAAAAAGATATATTTTAATAATTGGTAGTTTAGATTCGTAACTAGAATTGTTAGTGGCTGTACCCTCAAAGGGGGTTGAAGTATTGTGAAAATATTGTCCTCCTGAGAGGGTACGTAAGTCCAAAAACATTCATAGTAAATTTAATTCTACCAGGCTTTTAATCGTAGTATTCCTGTTGTTTTAATTGTGGCTAGCATATTGTACACTCGCCAGCGGCTGAAGGGATGGTGTAAATCCAACTAGGGTCCATGCAGGTAGCAAAGGTACTGTAAGTCCCCATGGCCCCTAGTATGGTGACCTACCTTCTGTTGCTGGCGATCTATAGTCTGTTTTTATATTGTATTGTCTGAATATTGATATTAGTTTTAACTTTCCAAGCTAGTTTTAATTCAAATTGTGATACTGTAGTTGTTTTACTGTCCTTTGTCGACAGGTTTTATAACACACATATTCGTTTTCAGTGGTCTGTTCCCGTCACGATATGGCTGAAATATTGCCGATGTGACATTAAATATTAACTCACTCACTCACTCTTTCTTTTATTATATCTTTCTCATTCATTCACATATGCACTTCTTTCTTTTATCATTTCTTTCATTCAATCACATATACTTCTTGCTCTTCATTCATTCATACATTCATTGTAAGATTTCGACTGATACAGTAAACTGGCTGAAGTACTGTTAAACGCAGCCTAAGTTGCGATGGAGACGAATCAGGTCACTGTGTGCATTGGAGCATGAGGAGGCGCAAACTAATTAAAGAAAACAAGCGAGTGACCTACCCCTGTTGTAGATAATTTCTGGTCTGACAAATAGGAGAATACCCCATAAAACCTCAGACGAAGAAAAGCCGGGACGGGCAAACGGGAATTACTAAAAAAGTAAGTGATGTGGGTATACTACGTCAACAGGCAGCTGTGCAGTCAACCAGATAGTTTGTTGTTTTAACCTGTCTGACCAGGGAGACAATAACAAGGTTATGTTAACACATGTGATCTAACGATAGTTTTGCGTTCTTTAGCATGTTTAGGAAGGGATGGCCGTGGTGTATCATTTATTCTTTCATTCATTCACATATGTACTTCTTTCTTTTATTATATCTTTCTGGCACCCATGAAGAGCCACCTCCTCGTGGTGGGTGCTGGGTAACGCTAAGTGCTCTTCTCCCGTGTGGACCCGGTGCAGAATGTGTGTACAGCACCCCACTGCTGGTCGTAAGAGGCGACCAAATTGGGCAACCTGTTTGCCGTGGGTTGCGTCCCGTGTCGGTGGAGGACGGTAGTCTGGTGGTTGAGGGCAGTGGGAGCTCGAACATTGTTCCCTTTGCTCAACACACCACTTTGGCCCCTACTTCACCTAGACGGGTGGTAGAACCGGCCCGGTTCTATCAATCGGCTGGTCATTCCGAGCCCTGAGCACCTAATTGTTATTGCTCTGTGATTATTTGGCTTGGTTGTTTTAGAAATATTACTGACTTGTGTGTTTTTGTATACATTGTGTTACATGAATTTTAAATTTGAACAAATTTGCCTAGATGCTGGTGCCAGAAGGCGATGGCTCATGGGCCAAACTGGTAGAACTTACTGCTGGTGTATATCATCCTTATATCTCTGATATCTGTCTGTTGGACATCCACAGGCGTTAGATATCGCCCTTGTTGGCACTCGGTGGCGGGTGGGGAGTAAAGATGATGAAACGTTATACATATAAACATGGCTTTTCAAACTCCCATTAAAAAATCCAAACGTACACTTGAAAATGATTCTGAGACGGATGATGTTGATCTCATTTCAAAATCTGTTGAATACTGGCCACGATTCTTGGTGATGGAAACACCTGACAAAACCCCAATTAAACTTAACCCTTTTGCTGTTGCAAAGGGCATTCATGGAATAGCGGGTGATATAGAAAATATCAAACGGTTGAGAAGTGGATCAATTCTCATTGAGTGTTGCAAACGACAACAAGCAACAAACCTGATGTCAATTGATGAACTTGTCGGAGTCCCAGTCAGTGTGTCTCCTCACAGATCTCTCAATACCAGCAGAGGAATTATTAGAGATCGTGATAGACTATTCAGTGATATGACTGAATTGGATATTGCTTACGAAATGAGGGATCAAGGTGTTAGATTTGTGAAAAGGTTCACCAGGCGTCAAGGTGCTGAAACAATCAACACAAATACGTACCTGTTTAGCTTTTCATCTCCCACTGCACCAAAATCAGTCAGAGCAGGATACTGTAAAATAGATGTTGACATGTATATCCCTAACCCACTGCGGTGTTTTAAATGTCAGAAATTTGGGCATGGTGTCAATTCCTGTAGAAACAATATAACCTGTGCACATTGCAGTGAAACTACCCATGTCACTGAAGACTGTATCAGTGAGGTAAAAAAATGTACGAACTGTTCTGGGTCTCATTCATCTTCCAGTAAATCTTGTCCAGTTTGGAAAAGAGAGATGGAAATCAGCAAAATAAAATGCACCAAAAACATCACGTATGCAGAGGCAAAGAAACTTGTACCAAATAATGAGCAGATTGCTACGTATGCAAATGTGACCAAAGGACACGCAGTATCAACAATGACAGCATCAACTCAATGTCAGACAGATATAACGTGGGTGAATTCTGTCAACCCAAAGCCCATCGTAACATCTGATTCTACTACACAAACTGCTGATCAAATTTCAGCCACAGAGGCCTCTGACGTTTTACCTTCTATGACAATTACATCAAAATCACAGTCAGGTTTACACCATGAACTATCACAAAAGGCACATTCTGGAAAAGACCAAAACGTTAAAGCGTCACGTAAATCGGACAACACATCTTCTCGTGCAAATCAAACTGGTAGACAGTCTAAAGGTTCAGACGATCCCATCAAACTGTACAATAAGTATGGATCATTAGAAGAGATGGATGTCTCAGAAACTATCCACCGTAGAATTGAAAGTTCTTCACCTAAAAGAAATGGGCGAGGTAGGTCCCCAATCAAACCGCCCAAGAGATGAATCATTCCCAAATACTAATGCAATGGAATTGTAGAGGACTTAGGACAAACTTAAATGAATTACAGCTACTGAACCAGGAATTGAAACCTTCAGCTCTTTGCCTTCAAGAAACGTATTTGAAGGCGTCAGATACAATTGATATACGACACTTTAGCTCGTATCATTGTTTTTCTCCTCCTGGGGTACGAGCTGCTGGAGGCTCATCTATTTTAGTAAGGGAGGGAGTGATCCACAGCCCTGTGTTGTTGAATGTCAATCTTCAAGCTGTTGCTGTGCGAATTACACTGCACGTTGTGTTTACGTTGTGCTCTTTGTATATTCCACCTTCTTGTGTGCTTCAACAGTCTGATCTCCAGACATTGTATGATCAGTTACCTAAACCATGTATCATCATGGGTGACCTAAATGGCCACAACCCACTCTGGGGTGGTAATGTTACAAACACCAAAGGTAAATTACTGGAGGATTTCATTTCAAATAATGACTTGTGTATTTATAATGACGGTGCAAATACTTATTTACATCCTGGCACAGGAACATATTCAGCGCTTGATTTATCTATTACGGACTCCAACCTTTTGAGTGAATTTGAATGGTCAGTCCACGACGACCTCTGTGGAAGTGACCATTTCCCAACCATACTAAACCCTGTGAATCCATCTGACGTTCCTCCATCATCAAGATGGAATTTTAAAAAGGCTAACTGGCCTTTATATGAAAGTCTCTGTGCTGACCAACTCAAAACTGAACTTTTTAATGATATCCCTGATGCCATAAAATGTTTCTCAGATACACTAAATGAAATAGCTGACGAATGTATCCCAAAGTCCTCTACAGTTCCTCACATACGAAAACCATGGTTTACAGATGAGTGCAAACAGGCTAGGAAGGCACGGAAGAAAGCTGAACATTACTTCCGTCGCCATCCTATGGTCCACAATTTAGATAAATTAAAACTCATTAATGCTAAAACACGGCGCACTTTCAAGCAAAGTAAACGCCAGTCTTGGCGCAACTATGTATCAAGAATCAATTCGCGCACGCCCATATCAAAGGTGTGGAATATGATCCGGAAAATAAAGGGTAAGGGATCAAAATCTAGCATCCACCATCTAAAAGATGGGAACAAATTATTGACTAATCAATCAGATATTGCAAACAAACTTGGTGGTACGTTGGCCAAACATTCTTCCTCATCTAATTATGTACCTGAATTCCAAAAATATCAAAAACAGCAAGAAAAGAAATATATTAATTTCAATGCAGATAATGGAGAAGACTACAATGAAACCTTTTCGATACATGAGCTTCATACTGCTCTTGATCAGGCTCACGACACTGCTTCTGGAGCTGATAACATCCATTATCAACCTCTGAAGCACTTACCAGAATCATGTTTGGAGACACTGTTACATATTTTTGATAACATCTGGACAAGTGGAAATTTCCCTTCGTCGTGGCGTGATGCAATAATTGTTCCCATCCCCAAACCTGGACGTGATCATACTGATGCTTCCAATTATAGGCCAATTTCATTAACTAGCTGTGTTTGCAAAACCATGGAACGCATGATAAATAATCGACTTGTTTGGTACTTGGAAACCAATAACCTAATAACAGATATTCAATGTGGTTTCCGTAAAAACAGAAGTACTATCGATCATTTAGTGCGTTTAGAATCTTTTGTTAAGAATGCCATAATTAATAAGCAACATGCAGTATCGATTTTTTTCGATTTAGAAAAAGCCTACGACACTACCTGGAAACATGGGATTTTAAGAGATTTGCATGACTTTGGCTTACGAGGTCGTTTACCTCAGTTCATAGCCAACTTTTTAAACAACAGGCAATTTCAAGTTAGAGTGGGTTCTACCCTGTCTGATCATTACAATCAGGATCAGGGTGTTCCACAAGGCAGTATTTTGTCTGTAACACTTTTTAGTATAAAGATAAAAAGTTTGTCAAAAGTTTTAAACGATTCAATTGATGGATCGTTATTTGTGGATGATTTTAATATTTCTTGTCGTGGTAAAAATATGCATACTAAAGAACGGCAACTGCAGCTGTGTTTAAATAAAATAGATAAATGGTGTCTTGAAAACGGCTTTAAATTTTCTAAATCCAAAACTAATTGTATACACTTTTGTAGAAAATATAAACCGCATAATGATCCTGAACTGTTTCTAAACGGATCTCCCATAAAAGTTGTAAAGGAGGCCAAGTTTTTGGGAATAATTTTTGACTCACATTTGTCGTTTCTACCACATATCAAATCCCTCAAAACTAAATGCCTGAAGGCACTTGACTTGTTGAAAGTCGTTTCAAATTCTAAGTGGGGAGGGGATCAAGCTACCCTCCTGCAGCTTTATCGATTACTGATCCGGTCAAAACTTGATTATGGCTCCATTGTATATGGTGGAGCCTGTAAAAGCAACCTAAAACTTTTGGATTCTGTTCACCATCAAGGTCTGAGACTTTGTCTTGGCTCCTTTCGAACTTCACCTGTTGACAGCCTGTGCGTTGAGGCTGATGAGCCATCTCTTGAGCAGCGACGTATAAAATTGGCTTTACAGTATGTAACAAAATTATATTTCAATGAGTCAAACCCTGCATATAACTGTGTTTTCAGTTCTCTGTATGAGGATTTATACAATAGGAAATCTTCTCTTGTTCCGCCTCTTGGTTTAAGAATTAAACCATTTCTTGCTGCTGCCGGCATTGAGCTGGAATACATAGCTCCTTCCCGTCTTCTGTCTTCTCCTCCTTGGCAGTTGGTTAGGCCCCAAGTGGACCTAACATTAACTACTTTTAAAAAATCAGAAACAAATGAATTACAATACAAACAAGAATATAATCAATTAAAACATAAATATAGCAATTATAAACCTTTATTTACAGATGGGTCCAAGGATGGTGGCGCAGTGGCTTGTGCCACTGTCATTGGATCGAGAACAATATCTTCTAGATTACCAGGTAATAGTTCTATTTTTACAGCAGAAGCTAACGCCATACTAACGGCACTTAAATATATTGAAAGACACCCTAAACATAAACAGTATATAATTTATTCCGACTCTCTTTCCTGCCTTCAGGCTATTAAAAATATTTCTTGTAACCATCCACTTTTAATTGAAATTGTTGAATTGTATAATGATCTTGCTACTGGCCAATGCGACATCGTCCTTTGTTGGTTACCCAGTCACGTAGGCATTTCTGGCAACACAATGGCCGATCTTGCTGCGAAGGCAGCACTCAACAAATCTGTGACACCACGTCTTATTCCTTACTCAGATTATAAAGATACAATAAGATCTTACATCCGTGATCTGATGCAGAAGAAGTGGGATACCCAGGTAGGTCTAAATAAATTACATGAAATAAAACCTTATATCGGTTATACTTACTTGGGTTGTCAGTCCAGATTTGAGGAGGTCATTATGCGACGATGTCGCATTGGCCACACAAGGTATACTCATGAATACCTATTGAGCATATTTTGCTTGACTGTGTTGAGTATTCTATCACAAAGGATAACTATTTTAAATCACGAACTTTGAAGGATCTTTTTAGTAACGTAAATTCTCATTTAATTATTGCATTTTTAAAAGAATTAGATTTGTTAAGTGATTTGTAAATAGATATATATTTTATGGATGGAAGTTTGAATTAGTAACTAAGATTGTTAGTGGCTGTATCCTCGAGGGGGGTTAAAGTACTGTAAAATTATTGTCCCCCTGAGAGGATACGTAAGTCCCAAAACATTTGAAGTAAATTTGAACTTTCCAGGATTTTTAGACGTAGTACTCCTCTATTTTAATCGTGGCTACATTTCTTACAATCGTCAACAGCTGAAGGGATGGTGTAAATCCAGCTAGGGTCCATGCAGGTAGCAAAGGTACTGTAAGTCCCCATGGTCCCTAGTGTGGTGATCTACCTTCGGTTGTTGGCGATATATATAGCCTGTTTTTATATTGCATCGTCTAAATAGCGATATTAGTTTTAACGCCCCACGCTAGTTTTATTTCAAATTGTGATAATCTGGTTGTTTTACTGTCCTTCGATGACAGGTTTTTATAATATACATATAGTCCTGTTCATTGTTAAATGTTCCCGTCACGATATGGCTGCAATATTGCCAAGGTGACGTTAAATATTAACTCACTCACTCACTATTATATCTTTCTCATTCATTCACATATGCACTTCTTTCTTTTATCATTTCTTTCATTCATTCACATATACTTCTTGCTCTTCATTCATTCATTCATTCATTGTAAGATTTCGACTGATACAGTAAACTGGCTGAAGTACTGTTAAACGCAGCCTAAGTTGCGATGGAGACGAATCAGGTCACTGTGTGCATTGGAGCATGAGGAGGCGCATACTAATTAGTACAAATGGTAAAGAAAACAAGCGAGTGACCTAACCCTGTTGTAGATAATTTCTGGTCTGACAAATAGGAGAATACCCCATAAAACCTCGGACGAAGAAAAGCCGGGACGGGCAAACGGGAATTGCTAAAAATGGAGACCACACTATTAAAACGAAACATGCTAAACTAAAAGATGTATTTTGAGTAAAAGTGATTATTCTGGCATATTTTTAAAAATCTTCCTGAATTCGCAAAATTAAGTCAAAATCAGTTGAATTTTGTGTCATGATACTCATAAATATATCTGCATTCATTTACACCTCCAAACCACAGGAAAAGATGTATTTTGAGTGAAGGCAAATATTCTCGCCCATGGGCCAAAATGTCTTTCTCCCATGGGCGAGAGTTTTAAAAATTGCTCTCATTTAGAGGAATTAAGTCAAAATGAGTTGAAATTTTTGTCATGATACTCATAAATGTACTTTCATTCATTTACATCCGCCAAATATTGGAAAAGATGTGTTTGGGGTAAAAGGAAATATTCTCTCCCATGGGTGAGATTTTGTTAAATAGCTCTAAATTAACGGAATTAATTCAAAATGAGTTGAATTTTGTGACATGATACTTATGAACATACTTTCATCCATTCACAACCTCCAAAACATGGGAAAAGGTGTAATTTGAGTAAAAGTAAATATTCTCACCCATGGGCCAAATGGTTTTCGCCCATGGGCGAGGCGTTTTGAAAAATCACTCTTAATTAGCCGAATTAAGTCAAAATAAGCTTAATTTCGTGTCAAGACACTAATAAATACACGTTCATTTATTGAAAAACTGCAACGCCTGAAAAAACAAAACATGTAGTTTCAATGAAATTAATTATTCTCGTCCATGTTTTTCACCCATGGGCGAGATTTTTTAAAATCGCTGTCAGTTAGCAGAGTCAAGTCACAACAAGCTGAAATTTGTGTCATGATACTTATTAACAGTTTTTCATTCATTTACAACCTCCAAAACATTTATTCTGGATGAAATTAAACACTTTCGCCCATGGGCCTGCCCATGGGCCCACCCATTGGCCACTGTTCTCCCATGGGCGTGCCCATGGGCGAGCGAGTTTAAATTTTGAGTTTTCGAAAAAAATTGTTTTCATTTTTTCATCCTTAGCACATATACATAACAACTGCCTGTTTAATTTTGCAAAATCCCTTGTGAGAGAGTGGCCACAGTGCTGAGAGTTTCTGTACTTTTGTGAGTCCAGAATTAAATTGTGACGTGTTAAATGTATTCTAATGATTGGTAGTTTAGGTTAGGAACTAGAATTGTTAGTGGCTGTACCCTCAAAGGGGGTTGAAGTATTGTAAAATTATTGTCCTCCTGAGAGGGTACGTAAGTCCACAAACATTCACATTAAATTTAAATCTACCAGGATTTTAATCGTAGCATTCATGTTCTTTTAATTTCGGCTAACTTTTCATACAATCGCCAGCAGCTGAAGGGATGGTGTAAATCCAACTAGGGACCATGCAGGTAGCAAAGGTACTGTAAGTCCCCATGGTTCCTAGTGTGGTGATCTACCTTCTGTTGTTGGCGATCTATAGTTTGTTTTTATATTGTATTGTCTAAATAGTGCTATTAGTTTTAACTTTCCATGCTAGTTTTAATTGAAATTGTGATATTCTAGTTGTTTTACTGTCCTTCGTTGACGGGTTTTTATGATTTATATATGCTCTTTTTCATTGTTGAAGGTTCTCTTTACGATATGGCTGAGATATTGCCGATGTGACGTTAAGTATTAACTCACTCACTCACTAGAATGGACGTTTTCAGAAACGTCCATGTCTTCAAAAGACCCATATTTATTGAACAACTGAATTTTGTTCTGTGACCCTTTGGGAGCTCTGCCACTTTGTTGTTTTGAAGCATCAGCCTTTGGCTTCGGTTTACTTTTTACTGTTTGGTGACTATCAGCTGTCGACTGAGACTTTGAGTTTGACTGAGATGATGATCTGTTATCAGAAGAAGACTTTAAAGTACTGGAAAGTGATTCCTCAGTCTGTGATGACATAGTAGGGAATAAAAGCTGTGGAGAATCGCAATTGACCCAAGTCAAGGTAGTTTGGCAGCCTGTAGATGATTTTGTTATTATAGATCTGGACTCAGATGGTGGTTTTGCGACTGTAGCATAGCTTTCTGTAAGGTCAGATCTCTTCACCAGTTTTTTGCTTCAGAAAAAGAGATGTTTTGGGTATACTTTATTCTGTTTATTTCCATTTGCTCTCTCCAGATTGGACACTGTTTCGAAGAAGAAGAATGGTCGCCTGAGCAGTTGGTGCATTTTTTAAAGTCACTGTCACAATCTTCTGTAGTGTGTGTCTTCTCACCACAGTGAGCACACACAACAGACAATGTGCAGGTAGATACACCATGTCCATATTTCTTGCATTTAAAACACCTGAGCGGGTTGGGGATGTATGTATCAACCTGAATATTACAGTAGCCTGCCTTCACTGATCTGGGTGCATTTGGAGAGGAAAAAGTAAACAGATATGTATTGGTTTTGATGGTTTCGTTGTTTCTCCGGGTTGAAAAGCGCTTGACGTAGAGTACACCTTGATCCTTCATTTCAGATCCTATATCAAGGTCCGACATGTCATCAAACAATCGATCCCGATCTCTCACGATACCTTTACTTGTGTTCAAGGTTTTATGCGGAGAGACCGTGACCGGAATGCCCACAAAAGATTTAATATTCATCAAGTTGGTTGATTGCTGTCTTTTTCCGCATTCAATTAACAGCGCACCCGAACGTAAGCGTCTAATGTTCTTAACGTCCCCAGCAATACCTTGAATACCCTTCGATACTGCGAAAGGGTTCAGCTTTAATGGTGTCTTGTCGGGAGTCTCAATAACAAGAAAACGTGGCCAATACTCAATCGATAGAGACGGTCTGTGGTCGGTATCAACAGGATCAATTTCAAGTGGACGTTTTGTTTTTTGGGGGGGTATGTCATAAGCCATGGTTAGGGTCATATGGTTCATCATCCGAGCTCCCCACCCACCACGGAGTATCACAAGGACAATACTAAAACAAGCGGGCCTCCAGCTTGCAGCACCAAGGATACCCGGATGATATACTCCAGTAGAAGAATTTTAAATAATTAGTCCGGTTTTGCCCATGAGCCATCGCCTTCTGGCACAAGACTCTAGGCAAAGTTCATATAATCATAATTTGGATAATTCACAATCGAAAAAGTTACAGATCACAAGTAGTGCCAAGACTAAAATTCACAACAATTCAAAATCAAATTTGTGCACTGACACATACATAGTCCATGCACAGGGCTTGGCTTGACCAGCCGATTGGTTGAATCGGGCCAATTCAACCACCCGTCTAGGTGAAGTAAGGACCAAAGTGGTGTGTTGGGCAAATGGATCGCAGTTAAAAGCCCAACTGCCCTCAACCACCAGGATCCCGTCCTCCACCGACACGGGACGCAACCCACGGCAAACAGGTTGCCCAATTTAGTCGCCTCTTACGACAAGCAATGGGGTGCTGTGGACACATTCTGTCCCGGGTCCACACGGGAGAAGAGCACTTAGCGTTACCCAGCACCCACCACGAGGAGGTGGCTCTTCATGGGTGCCCCCTCCTAAATGATGTGGTAGTCTTGAGTGTAAGATTTCTCAACAACCATGCTGCTGAAGGAACACATGGCGCCATCAGGATTGACTTACTGATTTTACAACTAATATACATCTGCAATATACTCACCTGAGCTGAATGTGCCCTCTGAAAAAATATCGCTGACAGACATTCTGAACGGCTTTGTAGATGTAAAGTCTCAAATTCACGACAGCAAAAATGTCCGTATGTTGGTGTGCAATGATCAACTGCATTTTCCAAACGGGTGTTTATATATGTATTTAGATCTCAAAAGGTCATCAAATTACTTTGAGTTTCTCTTCCTCTCTGTAACTTCTCCAACCAAGGAATACCATGGACAGTGCACGTGTACACAACGGTTGTGAAACATGTAAATAAAGGTATGTCACTTTAATATGAATTTTACCAATTGACCATGTTGTTGAAATAGACTATTGTTCATCAAGACTAAGCGTTATCAAAACACTAACTCAAATCAGCCAAATAATCCCACTAGTGATATCCTCTTTGGACTGAAGTTGTTTATTTTAAGAGTAAGAGGATTATAAGGCATGCTCAACTAGGTTTGGTCGTTTAACTAATCCCACACAGCCATCACCAGTAGAGGGAATGATTTACACATCTCATTTTTGTGCTTAATTATTGTGTTGTTTTTTTATTGAAAAAGAAATTAAATGGGATTGTGAACAGCTTTAAAGTTTATATCGACACCGGTACCATACAACTTACAATACAAAATTTAAATGCAGCATGTGTTGTCACATATGTATATAAATTTGAATTACAAACATGGGTAAAGCTTGAAGACAGTCTTAAATGGAAATAGTGAATTATCTGATCTTAATAATCTGTCCATCTTAAGATCTGCCTACCTCTTCGTCACTTCTTCTTTTAGATTTGATACTAAACATGATTAAAGAATTAACCTCGTGGTTTGTCATATGATAATCTTGTATTAGAACTTTGGTTTATTTACCTTTGTAAAGTGCATTCCACACATACAAACTAATTGTATTAATATAGAGCATTTATGAGAATGTTATTGGTAAGATAATTATTTTTGGTGTCTTGATAGTAAAATTATGGATGCTCACCGAAGTAACCATAGACTAAAGACAAAAAACATCTTCAAGCAGAAAGGAAGGATGACAGAGTATGGAAAAGTTTTTCCCATTTTGTTGAGTCAGTTGTGTATAAAGTGAACTATCACTGTTGACACTGATGATGTATGATTGTGTAGCACTTTAAGAATTTCTTATATTTGCGAAAGTTACCAAATGCAAAACAGAGTGTACAGTTATGTAAGTTATATTTTATGTATGAATGATAAATTTAAAAATTATGTACGCCGAAACAATGTAAACAATGTAAACAAACAAATGATAGACCGGCACGCACCATTTAAATATTCTGTAACATACTTCTTGTAAATGATTATATAAATCTTGTTACACAATGATTTGTATTAATTCATTTGAGTATTTGCTCCAATCCACACTTACTGACATCACAACCAATTATCTATTGACATGTTTATGAGATTTCTTGAATACGCCAATTGCATAACACCGTTAATGAGCACCAACATAAAAGGTCTGGTGACAGGTGTTATTTAGAGAATGCATATAGTTCCCACGGAGTAGAGTGGTAAAATCACCGGAATGAGCTTGGGATGATGATCTCGAACAAAGGCAAGACATCTGTTTTAACAGTCACAAGTACTTGGTATATAGATCAATGCTGGCCGTACACATCAACTTTCATGTTTTCATGCACCAGACGCAGTTGCATTGATATAAAGCACAAATGGACTATACAAATTATGGCTTATTCCTTTCCATTATTCCATTCAGTTTTCATGAATAAATATGTCACATGCAAGATCTATTATGCATATCAACAGTAAGAACTCTAACAGAACACAAAAGAAAATAGATTATTAAGTATACAGAGTCATGGGGATTCTTGAGAAATGGCAAAATTGAAAGAAGTAGTATTAGAATCCATCCTAAATTTACAAAAGTTTACAAGCCTTGTAAACATCACCTTTACAATCGTTGTAAATGTTTGTAAATATGCCATTTACATTTTGTAAATTTTTGCAAATCACCAGTTTTTTTTCTTGTGTATATTGTCGTAGATGGAACGTATCTGTATTTTTCATATATGTCTCCTGAAGACATAATGCTGACGGTTTAAAATCATGTATCAACAAGTGGATCTCATTGAAGTTATTCTTCAATCCTCTGCAATTCCACTGGATTATATTGGTCAGTTGAGTCATGGTGCCTCTATGGGTGAACGTTCTTGTGAATGGGAGGAATAGCTAGACTTTCGCCTGTCCTGCGGGGACAGAGTGATTTCCATATCGAGAGGTCCAAATGAATTTTGAAGAGGGACCTCTGAAGGAGACGACACAGTAGATGGTACGTTTCTATTTGATTTTTTCTTCTTTTTGGATATATCACTGGATGACTGTGAAATGGTACGTTGTGAAGAAGTCGTTTGTGATGGCTCAGTTGGAATGTCTGTCTGAGATCCAGACGTCGACATAGTTTTTGGGATGGAGATGTTGATGACAAAACAGGTTTTTCAGACTTGACCCATGTCAAGTCTGTCTGACAAGAAACGGATGAAGTTATCCCAGATCGAGATAATGTAGCCGAGTAGCTTTTAGTCAGTTGGGGTGTCGCCTGAATTTTTAACAATTTCTTTGCCTCCAAGTAAGAAATATTGTTTTGACATTTTATTTTCATAATTTGGGATTCCATTGGACAAGACTTTGATGATGCAGCATGTCTACCATCACAGTTGCAACATCTGAAATCCTCCTGACAGTTAGTGCCATCATGTTTGTCACCACAACGATGACATATTGCAGAGTTGCGACAAGTGTTGGAGCCATGTCCAAACTTTTGACATTTGTAACATCGAACTGGAGTGGGGACATACACCTCCACCCCGATGTTGAAATAGCCTGCCTTTATCGATTTCGGAAGTGATGAACGAGCAAATGTCATCAGATATGTGTTTGTATTCATAATTGAACCATCTTTCCTTATCGTGAAACGTTTCACTGTTGTTACCATCTGATCCTTTAACTCTGTAGCAGTTTCTTCTTCAGACATGTCGGACAAGCAACGAGCCCTGTCACAAACAATGCCTCGACAAGAGTTTAGTGTTCTGTGCACAGACACAGCAACCTCAATATTAACAAATGTTTTTTATCGATAGCAAATTGAGAGATTGCTGTCTCCGTGCACACTCCACAAGGAGTGAACCACTGCGGAGACGGGTGACGTTGTTTACTTCACCGCAAATGCCAGAAATGGCCTTTGAAATAGCAAACGGATTTAATTTTATTGGAAGGAAATCAGTAGCCTCAATGACTAGAAATCGTGGCCAGGAATCACTGTCAGAATTTTGTCCAGCTGAGGGATCCAAATCCTCAAAACGTCTTTTCTTGTCTGAACGAGTTGAACCAGCATGTGATAGTGCCATGGCGAAAGTAAATGATTCAGCACCTCTGCTCCCCACCCACCATGGAGTGTCAACAAGGACGGTGTCAAATAGCACCGGATCTCCGAGATGCTGACACCAGGGATATAGAGGTGTTATACTCCAGAGATAAAGACTTGAAATGCTATGAAAAACTAAAAGAATAAATGCCAGGCTGGTTCGGCCCATGACATCATTCCAAAGAGTCACAGATTTCAGAGGTCTAATATCACCAGACTGGCCCATGAGCCACCGCCTTCTGGCATAGGACTCTAGGCAAGTTCATGTGATTAAAAATTAATACATTCTAGATCAGAAAAACAAGACCCATTGATAATGTATTCTGCAAGTATATTCACCATGCGCAGGGCTTGGCGTGACCAGCCGATGGATAGAATCGGGCCAATTCTATCACTCGTCTAGGTGAAGTCAGGGCCAAAGTGGTGTGTTAGGCAACAGGCACACGGTTGCAGGCCCCTGTTGCCCTCAACCACCAGGATCCCTTCCTCCACCGACACAGGTTTGCAACCCACGGCAAACGCGTTAGTGGACCAAATATCCCCCGGGTCCACAACGGGGGTGTCGGCGAGCTCTTCGCATTACCCAGCACCCACCACGAGGGGGTGGCTCGCCACGGGTGCCGGAGAAGAGAAAGAAAACAAATATGTGTTTGTGTTCACAGTAGCATCATTTCTACGGGTTGTAAAACGTTTGACAAAAAGGAAACCTTGCTCCTTCATCTCTGAGGCGATGTCAAGTTCTGACATGTCAGCAAACAAACGTTCACTGTCCCTGACAATTCCTTTGCTCGTGTTAAGTGTTTTGTGAGCCGAGATCGTAAATGGAATGCCGACAAAAGATTTTGTGCTCATGAGATTAGTGGCTTGCTGCCTTTTAGCACACTCAACCAGAAGGGCACCGGAACGTAATCGCCTAATGTTTTTAACATCACCAGCGATGCCCTGTATACCTTTAGCTACGGCAAAAGGATTCAACTTTAAAGGGGTCTTGTCAATAGTCTCAACAACAAGAAAACGTGGCCAGTAATCAATTGAGTTGGGCAGTCTGTGGTCAGTTCCAACGGGATCAGTATCAAGTTGACGTTTGCTCTTTTTTTGAGGGGTTTCGTAAGCCATGTTTTGTTAGTTAGATTTCATCATCTGAGCTCCCCACCCACCACGGAGTATCACAAGGACAGTGCTAAACGCAAGTGGGTCTCCGACTTGCAGCACCAAGGATACTCAGATGATATACTCTAGCGGAAGAATTATGAATAACTAATCCACCAGATTGGCCATGAGCCACCGCCTTCTGGGCAAAAGACTCTAGGCAAAATTCAAGTAGATATTATCATATTCCAAAATCCAAATAATGTCACTGTAATAATAAGGCCAAGTCCGAAAATCAAACAATTCCAAATAAAATTTGTGCATTGACATATATATAGTCCATACACAGGGCTTGGCATGACCAGCCGATTGGTTGAACCTGGCCCATTCAACCACCCGTCTAGGTGAAGTAAGGGTCGAAGGGGCATGTTCAGCAAAGGGAACACGATTACAGACCCCCAGTGCCCTCAACCACCAGACTCCCGTCCTCCACCGACACAGGGCCGCAACCCACGCCAAACGGGTTGGTGGACCAAATATCCCCCCGGGTCCACAACGGGGGTGTCGGCGAGCTCTTGGCGTTATCCAGCACCCACCACGAGGAGGTGGCTCGCCACGGGTGCCCGAGTGCCTTCAGGCATTTAGATTTAAGGGATTTGAGTGAGTGAGTTAAAATTTAAAGTCACTTTGGCAATATTTCAGCCACATCGTGACTAAAACAATATATAGAGTAACAATAATGAAAGATTGATTATATAATCCTGTCAACAAAGGACAGTAAAATGACTAGAATATCACAGATATACAAGTAAAACTAGAAATGAATTCTAAAATATTTAGCGATAGGGGATAACACAATATAAAAATAGGCTATAGATCGCCAACAACGGAAGGTAGATCACCACACTAGAGATCAAGGGGACTTACAGTACTTTTGCTACCTGCGTGGACCCTAGTTGGAATTACATCATCCCTTCAGCTGATGGCGATTGTAGGAAACTTTAGCCAAAATTAAAAGAACAAGAATACTACATCTAAAAATCCTGGTACGTTTACACTGGCTTTGAACGATGTGGGACTTACGTACCCTCTCAGGAGGACAATAATTTTACAATACTTCAACCCCCTTCGAGGGTACAGCCACAAACAGCTCAGCTTCCTAGTCTAGCTACCAAACATTAAAATACATCTATCTACAGAACATATTGTTCAGAATTCAACTAATAAATCAGTTTCCTTTAAAAATGCATTAATTAAATGAGAACTAACTGTGTTAAAAAGATCTTTAACTGTTTTAACAGTAAAATATTTCTCCCTTGTGATGGAGAATTCAACACAGTCAAGCAGTATATGCTTGACCGTGACTCTCTCATCACAAGGGATACAGAACGGAGGATCTTCACCTTTTAATAAGTATTTGTGAGTATATCTAGTATGGCCAATGCGACATCGTCTTAAAATAACCTCTTCAAATCTGGACTGACAACCCAAGTAGGTGTAACCAATGTAGGGTTTTATTTCATGTAATTTATTGATACCTACTTGGGTGTCCCATCTCTTCTGCATCAGATCACGGATGTAAGTTCCAATGCTAGCTTTGTAATCCGAGTAAGGAACAAGAAGTGGTGTCACAGATTTGTTGAGTGCTGCCTTGGCAGCAAAATCGGCCATTGTGTTACCAGAAATGCCTACGTGGCTAGGTAACCAACAGAGGACGATGTAGTATTGGCCAGTAGCAAGAACATTATATATTTCAATAATTTCTATTAAAAGTGGATGTTTACACGATAAGTTTTTAATAACCTGAAGGCAAGAAAGAGAGTCTGAGTAAATTGTACACTGTTTATGTTTAGGGTGTCTTTCAATATGTTTAAGAGCCGTTAATATGGCATTTGCTTCAGCTGTGAAAATAGAGGCATTGTCCGGTATTCTAGACGATAGTGTTGTAGAACCAATAACAGTGGCACAGGCCACAGCGCCACCGTCCTTGGACCCGTCTGTGAACAAGGATTTGTAATTGCCATATTTAGTTTTAACTGATTATATCCTTGTTTGTATTGTAATTCATTTGTTTCGGATTTCTTAAACATTGTCAGGGTGAGGTCAACCTCTGGCCTTGACCAATTGCCAAGGAGGAGACGAAAGAAGACGGGAAGGAGCTATATTTTGTAGTTTAATGCCAGCAGCAGAAAGGAAAGGTTTAATTCGTATTCCAAGAGGCGGAATAAGAGAAGTTTTTTTCCCATACAAATCCTCGTAGATAGGATTAAAAACGCAGTTGTATGCAGGGTTGGATTCACTAGAAAACAGTTTTGTAACATACTGCAAAGAAAGCTTAATACGTCGACGGTTCAAAGAAGGCTCATCGGCTTCAACCTAAAGACTGTCAAGGGGAGAAGTTCGAAAGGATCCAAGACAAAGTCTTAGACCGTGGTGATGAATAGAATCTAAAAGTTTCAGGTTGCTTTTGCAGGCTCCGCCATACACAACGGAGCCGTAATCAAGTTTGGATCGTATAAGAGCTCGGTATAGTTGGAGGAGGGTTTTCTGGTCTGCACCCCACTTTGTATTAGATACAACCTTCAGCAAATCGAGGGCCTTCAGGCATTTATTTTTTAAACATTTAATGTGTGGTCGAAATGTTAAATGTTCATCAAAAATTATGCCCAAGAATTTTGCTTCTTTAACAACTGTAATAGGTGTGTTATCTAGATATAGTTCGGGGTCTTTATGAGCTTTATACTTTCGGCAAAAGTGGATGCAATTAGTTTTGGATTTTGAAAATTTAAATCCATTTTCCATACACCATTTATCAATCTTATTTAAACAAAGCTGGAGTTGCCTTTCAATTGTGTGCATGTTTTTCCCACGACAAGAAATATTAAAATCATCCACGAAAAGTGATCCATCAATTGAATCATTTAAAACCTTTGCTAAACTGTTGATTTTAATGCTAAATAAAGTGACATACAAAATACTTCATTGTGGGACACCCTGATCTTGATCTTGATAATAATCAGACAAGGTAGAACCCACGTGGACTTGAAATTGCCTGTCAGCTAAAACTTCGGATATAAATTGAGGCAGACGACCTCGCAATCCAAAGTCATGAATATCTTTTAAAATACCGTGCTTCCATGTAGTGTCATAAGCCTTTTCTAAATCGAAAAAAATTGACACTGCATGCTGTTTGGATACAATGGCATTCTTAACGAATGATTCCAATCGAACCAAATGGTCAATGGTACTTCGATTTTTGCGAAAACCACATTGAATATCTGTGATTAAGTTGTTTGATTCTAAGTACCATATCAATCTGTTATTGACCATGCGTTCCATGGTTTTGCAAACGCAGCTAGTCAGTGAAATAGGTCTATAATTAGATGGATCAGTATGATCACGTCCAGGTTTAGGTACGGGAACAACTATGGCATCACGCCAGGATGAAGGAAATTTACCTGACGTCCAAATTTCATCAAAGATATTCAACAGAGTCTCTAAACATGATCCTGGTAAGTGTTTCAGGAGTTGATAATGTATACCATCAGCTCCTGTAGCGGTATTATTAGCTTGTTCAAGAGCATTATAAAGCTCATGGATAGAAAAGAGTTCGTTATAATATTCCCCGTTGTCCGAATGAAAATTGATGGGTTTCTTCTCCTGTTGTTCTTGGTATTTTTGAAATTTTGGAACATAATTAGACGAGGAAGAATGTTTGGCAAGCGTTTCATCCAGTTTATTTGCGATATCGGATCGATCAGTTAACAACTGATCTCCAGATTGTAGATGGTGGATGCTTGATTTGGTCCCCTTACCTTTTATTTTCTGGATCATGTTCCAAACCTTTGACATTGGCGTTCGTGAAGTTATCCTTGACACATAATTTTGCCAAGACTTGCGTTTATTTTGTTTAAAAATACGCCGGGCTTTAGCATTTAGTATTTTATATTTATTTAAGTTATGGACCATGGGATGGCGACGGAAATAATGTTCAGCCTTCTTCCGTGCTTTCCTAGCTTGTTTGCAATCAGTTGTAAACCATGGTTTACGTATGTGAGAATTTGGAGAGGACTTTGGAATACAATCTTCAGCTATTTTGAGAAAGATTCTATAGGATCGGCAACATCTGTAAAAGCATCAGGTGTTAGTTTATTAGTACGAAGTTTAGGAATAGGGATAACTATAGCATCATGTCATGAAGAAGGAAACTTTCCAGATGTCCAGATTTCATCACATATATGTAAAAGGGTCTCTAAACATGATTCCGGTAAATGTTTCAGAACTTGAAGTCCTGTAGCAGTATTATGGGCCTGGTCAGAAGCTGTATGGAGCTCTTGAATCGAAAATACCTCGTTGTAATCTTCCCCGTTATCTGAAGTAAAATTAATAGCTTTCTTTTCTTGTTGCTTTTGATACTCTTGGAACTGAGGTACATAATTCGAGGAATGAATGAGTGAATGTTGTTTAACGCCGCATCAGCAATATTGCAGCTATTCGCGGCGAGAAAAAGTCTCGTTGTACAACACTTGGAAAACAATAAAAAGTGATGCTGAAAATCACTAAGATATCAGCTACGTATCACATGGAATGGTAAGAACTGATCTCTGAAATAAAAGCTATATTTTTTCATATAGTTTGATTTCTTTTAAATATGCTAAAATTAAGTGGCTAGAAACTTTGTTAAAAAGTGCACATAAAGTAGGAACATCGTCATAAAAACGCTTTCTGATATGAGCAAAGTCAATACATTCAAGTAAAATGTGCTTGATAGTAATCGGTCTATGGCACGGAATGCAAAATGGTGGGTCTTCACGTTTCAAGAGAAAGGAATGTGTATAGTAACTATGACCGATACGACATCGCCGTAGCACAACCTCATCGTGACGTCTAAGTCCAGTACATGGATTTTGTCCAATATTGGGTTTATTTGAGGCTTGATCATCCCAGTTCTGCTGCCACTGATCTGTTATATATTGTCGAATAGCAGGTTTGAGGTCAGAAAAAGGAAGGGTAGTGTTGGTAACTGAACTTTGTAGAGCTTCTTTGGCTACGGAATCCGCTAGAGCGTTACCTCTTATACCAGAGTGGCTTGGAAGCCAACAAAACACAAGAACCTTCCCAGCCATAGATATGTCTAAATGGCGACTTAAAATCTTGTCTAAAAACGGGTGATTATGTTTACGGTGTTTGATTGCCCGCAAACAGGACAAACTATCGGAAAAAATGATGAAATGGGTGTTCCGAGATGTTTCAATAAACTGCAATGCTAATAAAATTGCCATAGACTCCGCTGTAAAAATGGAACTTCCATCAGTCAGTCTGAGGGATAAGGTGTTATCACCAGCAACAGCAGCTGCTGACACCTTATTGCCATCTTTTGATCCATCTGTGTAAAGGCTTTGGTAAGAGGAGTATTTGTCTTTAATTTCTAAGAATGCTTGTTGGTACAATAATGTATTTGTAGCAGCTTTCTTCAGTTTTGTCATATCTAAATTGACAGTCCACAAACCTGTTGAACACTAAGACATTTGTCGGCATTCCCGTCACCATCACGGCACACAAAACGCTCAACACGAGTAAGGGAATTGTGGACTGTTGCTTTTTGGTACACTCAATCAAGAGTGCACCAGAACGTAATCTTCTGATATTTTTTACGTCCCCAGCAATGCCTTGGATACCCTTCGACACAGCAAAAGGGTATAATTTCAAGGGTGTTCTATCTTCAGTCTCAACAACTAGAAAACGTGGCCAGTATTCAGTAGGATTGGACAGTCTAAGGTCAGTATCAGTATGATCTTCTTCAAGGAGACGTTTTGCTTTTTTGTAGGGGGTTTCATACGCCATGGTTATTGTTTTTTCATTTCATCATCCGAGCTCCCCACCCACCATGGAGTATCACAGGGACAATGCTCGAGCAAGCGGGTCTCCAGCTTGCAGCACCAAGGATACTCGGATGATATACTGCAGCAGAAGAGTTACAAATAACAAATCCACCAGATTGGCCCATGAGCCACCGCCTTCTGGCTAAGGACTCTAGGCAAAGTGCAAAACATCATTGTTCAAATGTTTAAACATCTGTTATGAACAATTTCACCAAGACCCAATGGTTAACATGAACAAATCCAAATTGTGTAATGACAAATAAGTATAGTCCATACACACAGGGCTTGGCGTGACCAGCCGATTGATAGAATCGGGCCGATTCTACCACCCGTCTAGGTGAAGTAAGGGCCGAAGTGGTGTGTTGGGCAGCAGGAATACGGTTCAGGCTCCTGCTGCCCTCAACCACCAGACTACCGTCGTCCACCGACACGGGACGCAACCCACGGCAATCAGGTTGCCCAATTCGGTTGCTCCTTGCAACCAGCAATGGGGTGCTATGGACCTAGTTGACCCGGGTCCACACGGGGCTTTGAACGGCTCTTGGCGTGACCCAGCACCCACCACGAGGAGGTGGCCGTTCACGGGTGCCCTGGTATCTGGAATCAAATCACCTTATTACAGACATTCAGTGTGGCTTCAGACACCGGAGGAATACCATGGATCATATTGTCAGATTTGAGTCATTTATTCGTGATGGTTTTATTAAAAAGCAGCATGTTGTTTCTATTTTCTTTTATTTAGAAAAAGCATATTACACTGCTTGGAAATATGGTATTTTGAAAGATCTCCATATGATGGGCCTTCGTGGTCGCATGACTGATTTTATTTCACGGTTTTTAGACGGTAGACAGTTCAAGGTAAGAGTTGGATCCACCCTTTCTGACATCTATGATCAGGAAATGTGAGTTCCACAAGAAGTATTTTATCTGTCACTCTTTTTAGCATCAACATTAATAGTCTGGCTAAAGTTCTCAATGGCAATGTCGATGGCTCTCTATTCGTTGATGATTTTAATATGTCATGTCGGGGTTCCAGCATGAATAGTATTGAAAGACAACTGCAACTTTGTTTAAGCAAGGTACATAGATGGTCACTGGAAAACGGTTTTAAGTTTTCGAAAACTAAAGCATGTTGCATTCATTTTTGTACCAAACATAAAATGCATAAAGATCCTGAGTTATTCCTTAATACCACTCCCATAAAAATTGTCAGAGAAGCTAAATTTCTGGGCATTACGTTTGATCATAAATTATCTTTTATACCCCACATCAAAAATCTCAAAACAAGGTGTTTAAAGGCTCTTGACATTCTGAAAGTTGTTTCCAATGTCAAATGGGGTGGAGATCAACTTACACTACTTCACCTTTATAGATCATTGATCAGATCCAAACTTGACTATGGCTGCTTTATCTATGGTTCAGCTCGCAAATCATATCTCAGAGAGCTCGATTCCATTCATAATCAAGGTATCAGACTGTGTTTGGGAGCCTTTAGAACCTCCCCAATCGAGAGTATGTTGGTTGAAGCAAACGAACCGTGCTTAAAGTTACGGAGAATCACACTCGCGCTTCAGTATACTGCTAAGCTTCACTCAAGTCCATCTAACCCCGCTTTCAGCTGTGTATTCAATCCTTCCTATAAGGATTTATATGCTAATAAACCCAAATCAATTCCACCTCTTGGTATTCGTATACAGTCCCATATCCGGGATGCCCATTTAAATTTTGAGAATATATCACCATTCAACATTTCAGAAATACCGCCATGGCAAGCCATACAGCCTGATGTCAATTTAGATATGACAAAACTGAAGAAAGCTGCTACAAATACATTATTGTACCAACAAGCATTCTTAGAAATTAAAGACAAATACTCCTCTTACCAAAGCCTTTACACAGATGGATCAAAAGATGGCAATAAGGTGTCAGCAGCTGCTGTTGCTGGTGATAACACCTTATCCCTCAGACTGACTGATGGAAGTTCCATTTTTACAGCGGAGTCTATGGCAATTTTATTAGCATTGCAGTTTATTGAAACATCTCGGAACACCCATTTCATCATTTTTTCCGATAGTTTGTCCTGTTTGCGGGCAATCAAACACCGTAAACATAATCACCCGTTTTTAGACAAGATTTTAAGTCGCCATTTAGACATATCTATGGCTGGGAAGGTTCTTGTGTTTTGTTGGCTTCCAAGCCACTCTGGTATAAGAGGTAACGCTCTAGCGGATTCCGTAGCCAAAGAAGCTCTACAAAGTTCAGTTACCAACACTACCCTTCCTTTTTCTGACCTCAAACCTGCTATTCGACAATATATAACAGATCAGTGGCAGCAGAACTGGGATGATCAAGCCTCAAATAAACCCAGTATTGGACAAAATCCATGTACTGGACTTAGACGTCACGATGAGGTTGTGCTACGGCGATGTCGTATCGGTCATAGTTACTATACACATTCCTTTCTCTTGAAACGTGAAGACCCACCATTTTGCATTCCGTGCCATAGACCGATTACTATCAAGCACATTTTACTTGAATGTATTGACTTTGCTCATATCAGAAAGCGTTTTTATGACGATGTTCCTACTTTATGTGCACTTTTTAACAAAGTTTCTAGCCACTTAATTTTAGCATATTTAAAAGAAATCAAACTATATGAAAAAATATAGCTTTTATTTCAGAGATCAGTTCTTACCATTCCATGTGATACGTAGCTGATATCTTAGTGATTTTCAGCATCACTTTTTATTGTTTTCCAAGTGTTGTACAACGAGACTTTTTCTCGCCGCGAATAGCTGCAATATTGCTGATGCGGCGTTAAACAACATTCACTCATTCATTCCTCGAATTATGTACCTCAGTTCCAAGAGTATCAAAAGCAACAAGAAAAGAAAGCTATTAATTTTACTTCAGATAACGGGGAAGATTACAACGAGGTATTTTCGATTCAAGAGCTCCATACAGCTTCTGACCAGGCCCATAATACTGCTACAGGACTTCAAGTTCTGAAACATTTACCGGAATCATGTTTAGAGACCCTTTTACATATATGTGATGAAATCTGGACATCTGGAAAGTTTCCTTCTTCATGACATGATGCTATAGTTATCCCTATTCCTAAACTTCGTACTAATAAACTAACACCTGATGCTTTTACAGATGTTGCCGATCCTATAGAATCTTTCTCAAAATAGCTGAAGATTGTATTCCAAAGTCCTCTCCAAATTCTCACATACGTAAACCATGGTTTACAACTGATTGCAAACAAGCTAGGAAAGCACGGAAGAAGGCTGAACATTATTTCCGTCGCCATCCCATGGTCCATAACTTAAATAAATATAAAATACTAAATGCTAAAGCCCGGCGTATTTTTAAACAAAATAAACGCAAGTCTTGGCAAAATTATGTGTCAAGGATAACTTCACGAACGCCAATGTCAAAGGTTTGGAACATGATCCAGAAAATAAAAGGTAAGGGGACCAAATCAAGCATCCACCATCTACAATCTGGAGATCAGTTGTTAACTGATCGATCCGATATCGCAAATAAACTGGATGAAACGCTTGCCAAACATTCTTCCTCGTCTAATTATGTTCCAAAATTTCAAAAATACCAAGAACAACAGGAGAAGAAACCCATCAATTTTCATTCGGACAACGGGGAATATTATAACGAACTCTTTTCTATCCATGAGCTTTATAATGCTCTTGAACAAGCTAATAATACCGCTACAGGAGCTGATGGTATACATTATCAACTCCTGAAACACTTACCAGGATCATGTTTAGAGACTCTGTTGAATATCTTTGATGAAATTTGGACGTCAGGTAAATTTCCTTCATCCTGGCGTGATGCCATAGTTGTTCCCGTACCTAAACCTGGACGTGATCATACTGATCCATCTAATTATAGACCTATTTCACTGACTAGCTGCGTTTGCAAAACCATGGAACGCATGGTCAATAACAGATTGATATGGTACTTAGAATCAAACAACTTAATCACAGATATTCAATGTGGTTTTCGCAAAAATCGAAGTACCATTGACCATTTGGTTCGATTGGAATCATTCGTTAAGAATGCCATTGTATCCAAACAGCATGCAGTGTCAATTTTTTTCGATTTAGAAAAGGCTTATGACACTACATGGAAGCACGGTATTTTAAAAGATATTCATGACTTTGGATTGCGAGGTCGTCTGCCTCAATTTATATCCGAAGTTTTAGCTGACAGGCAATTTCAAGTCCACGTGGGTTCTACCTTGTCTGATTATTATCAAGATCAAGATCAGGGTGTCCCACAATGAAGTATTTTGTATGTCACTTTATTTAGCATTAAAATCAACAGTTTAGCAAAGGTTTTAAATGATTCAATTGATGGATCACTTTTCGTGGATGATTTTAATATTTCTTGTCGTGGGAAAAACATGCACACAATTGAAAGGCAACTCCAGCTTTGTTTAAATAAGATTGATAAATGGTGTATGGAAAATGGATTTAAATTTTCAAAATCCAAAACTAATTGCATCCACTTTTGCCGAAAGTATAAAGCTCATAAAGACCCCGAACTATATCTAGATAACACACCTATTACAGTTGTTAAAGAAGCAAAATTCTTGGGCATAATTTTTGATGAACATTTAACATTTCGACCACACATTAAATGTTTAAAAAATAAATGCCTGAAGGCCCTCGATTTGCTGAAGGTTGTATCTAATACAAAGTGGGGTGCAGACCAGAAAACCCTCCTCCAACTATACCGAGCTCTTATACGATCCAAACTTGATTACGGCTCCGTTGTGTATGGCGGAGCCTGCAAAAGCAACCTGAAACTTTTAGATTCTATTCATCACCACGGTCTAAGACTTTGTCTTGGATCCTTTCGAACTTCTCCCCTTGACAGTCTTTAGGTTGAAGCCGATGAGCCTTCTTTGAACCGTCGACGTATTAAGCTTTCTTTGCAGTATGTTACAAAACTGTTTTCTAGTGAATCCAACCCTGCATACAACTGCGTTTTTAATCCTATCTACGAGGATTTGTATGGGAAAAAAACTTCTCTTATTCCGCCTCTTGGAATACGAATTAAACCTTTCCTTTCTGCTGCTGGCATTAAACTACAAAATATAGCTCCTTCCCGTCTTCTTTCGTCTCCTCCTTGGCAATTGGTCAAGGCCAGAGGTTGACCTCACCCTGACAATGTTTAAGAAATCCGAAACAAATGAATTACAATACAAACAAGGATATAATCAGTTAAAACTAAATATGGCAATTACAAATCCTTGTTCACAGACGGGTCCAAGGACGGTGGCGCTGTGGCCTGTGCCACTGTTATTGGTTCTACAACACTATCGTCTAGAATACCGGACAATGCCTCTATTTTCACAGCTGAAGCAAATGCCATATTAACGGCTCTTAAACATATTGAAAGACACCCTAAACATAAACAGTGTACAATTTACTCAGACTCTCTTTCTTGCCTTCAGGTTATTAAAAACTTATCGTGTAAACATCCACTTTTAATAGAAATTATTGAAATATATAATGTTCTTGCTACTGGCCAATACTACATCGTCCTCTGTTGGTTACCTAGCCACGTAGGCATTTCTGGTAACACAATGGCCGATTTTGCTGCCAAGGCAGCACTCAACAAATCTGTGACACCACTTCTTGTTCCTTACTCGGATTACAAAGCTAGCATTGGAACTTACATCCGTGATCTGATGCAGAAGAGATGGGACACCCAAGTAGGTATCAATAAATTACATGAAATAAAACCCTACATTGGTTACACCTACTTGGGTTGTCAGTCCAGATTTGAAGAGGTTATTTTAAGACGATGTCGCATTGGCCATACTAGATATACTCACAAATACTTATTAAAAGGTGAAGATCCTCCGTTCTGTATCCCTTGTGATGAGAGAGTCACGGTCAAGCATATACTGCTTGACTGTGTTGAATTCTCCATCACAAGGGAGAAATATTTTACTGTTAAAACAGTTAAAGATCTTTTTAACACAGTTAGTTCTCATTTAATTAATGCATTTTTAAAGGAAACTGATTTATTAGTTGAATTCTGAACAATATGTTCTGTAGATAGATGTATTTTAATGTTTGGTAGCTAGACTAGGAAGCTGAGCTGTTTGTGGCTGTACCCTCGAAGGGGGTTGAAGTATTGTAAAATTATTGTCCTCCTGAGAGGGTACGTAAGTCCCACATCGTTCAAAGCCAGTGTAAACGTACCAGGATTTTTAGATGTAGTATTCTTGTTCTTTTAATTTTGGCTAAAGTTTCCTACAATCGCCATCAGCTGAAGGGATGATGTAATTCCAACTAGGGTCCACGCAGGTAGCAAAAGTACTGTAAGTCCCCTTGATCTCTAGTGTGGTGATCTACCTTCCGTTGTTGGCGATCTATAGCCTATTTTTATATTGTGTTATCCCCTATCGCTAAATATTTTAGAATTCATTTCTAGTTTTACTTGTATATCTGTGATATTCTAGTCATTTTACTGTCTTTTGTTGACAGGATTATATAATCAATCTTTCATTATTGTTACTCTATATATTGTTTTAGTCACGATGTGGCTGAAATATTGCCAAAGTGACTTTAAATTTTAACTCACTCACTCAAATCCCTTAAATCTAAATGCCTGAAGGCACTCGGGCACCCGTGGCGAGCCACCTCCTCGTGGTGGGTGCTGGATAACGCCAAGAGCTCGCCGACACCCCCGTTGTGGACCCGGGGGGATATTTGGTCCACCAACCCGTTTGGCGTGGGTTGCGGCCCTGTGTCGGTGGAGGACGGGAGTCTGGTGGTTGAGGGCACTGGGGGTCTGTAATCGTGTTCCCTTTGCTGAACATGCCCCTTCGACCCTTACTTCACCTAGCACTTGTGTTTTCGGTATTTAGCATACTTTTTTCTGCCATGAATTTCAGCGTAGCGAAGGCAGCCATTGTGGTTGTTATTTTTCGCTGCCCCGCACTTACGGGTGTGCCTATTTTTTACGTAGGGGTGCAACTACTTTCTACATTTTTATGTAGGGGGTTTTCCTCCTAGTATTGTATTATCATGTCGTCAAGTCGTGGTTTCTTGTCTGTTACAGTTCTGTGTATGACTCGACACTATTGTACTGTCTGCAAGGGGCAGAAATCAGCCAAGGACCCACATCCCTGGTGTCCGGATTGTGCGTCCGCTGTTTGTTCCATCGATAGTCGGTGCCTACACTGTCAAGCGTTATCTCTCGCCGATTTCAAGACCTTTTTGGCGGTTCGGAGGAAACGTTTTACGCAACGTAAGAGAAGAATGTCGTCGCCAGCGTCTTCCTTGGGATCCTTACCTGACGACCAAGATCTACCACCGCCTTCAATACCACTATCAACGCCGAGTGTGGAGCGCTCATCTATTACGCCGGCGCGCTCCTCTCCAGAGCCTACGCGTTCGGACGCCTTTGTAGATTTATCTCACCCGGATGCCTTATCCCATCCTGAAGTTCAGAGGCTTCTGCGATCTCTCTTGACGCCGGGCGCTGCTGTACTCCCTACCTCGGTATCTACACCTTTACCAACGACAGCGCCTAGACTTACGCCAGCGCCGTTGCCTGTACCAGCGCCTCTGCCTGTCCCGGCGCCTTTGTTTACATCAGCACCGGTGTTTTCGTCAGCGCTTATTCCGACGCCAGCGCCTATTCCGACGCCAGCGCCTGTACCAACGCCAGCGCCAATATTGTTGCCGGACCCTGCTCCTATAACTACGTCTTATCGGATCCCCAGAGTGTCTCATACGCTGACTAAAGAAGAAATGTTACAGCGCCAGCTGGATGAAGAGCGCGCTCGTCGTTTAGAGGCTGAGCGCTCCCGGCGCAGATCTCGTTCTAGGTCCCCGAAGGGTCGGCGCTCTCGTTCTCCACACCGTAGCAGGCGCCGGCGCTCCCGGTCGGTTTCCCGCTCTCCAAGGCGCTCCTTAGAGGAAGACTCACGTACCAGAAGTAGACGTAGAGTGCGATCTCGGTCAAGATCACCACGACGTCTCTCTAGATCCCAGCGTTCGCGATCGCCGGAACCACTGCGGACTTCCGGCAAAGAATTTAACACTAAGAACTATGCTTCCAACTCGAGTCAGCGACGAGAATCAACCTCTATTTCCTGGGAGGAACACGAGGAACAGTTCTTTTGCCCAGACTATGAGGAGGAACCTGGCAATGTTGGTGATAGTGATGGCACCTATCTTCCCTTAACTGCTGTCTTTGAGTGGATTGCCGACAGATTACCGGACTGTCCTTCCCCTTCTTCGGATTCAAACAACCCGGCGTCGATTCACTTGACTCCTGAGTTACTTATTCCACCACACCCTATGGTGGCGGATGCGATTACTTTGTTAGACTCGGACTTTGCGAAGTTATCCTTAAATCCGACCATTAAAGCGTCGAAGTCTAAGAAATCAGATTATAAAGTGCACAGTCTGGATTTTGCCGACAACGGGGCGGCGCTAGACGATTCAATTAAGAGGTTGTCAAGTTCAACTCCGTCATCTTACAGGGTTCAGGATTCAAAGTTAGCAGCTGTTGATACTGAACTGAAACGTATGCTTAAACCTATCTCGGCGGTTGCGTCAGCCACCTCCGCTGCAGCCTTGGATTTGTCAGAGGATAATGCCTCGAGGGTGGATCATTTAACTACCATTTTTGCTTGGCAAGGCAGAGTACTCCATGACCTACTTGGACACTTACGTGCGGCGCTAGCCATGACTACTACTATGCGCCGATCTGGATTTTTAGATGCTTGTTCTTGGCAAGAGGAATTTAAACATCAACTTCTTCGTGCACCATTTACGTCTAAGTTCCTCTTTGATGAAAAGATACCGACGGTGTATAAACAACATGCCGAACTTACTAACACGGAAGTGGCGCTGTCAACTTTCGAGGCCTTGGGCTCTGCATTTCGTGGCCGAGCCAGGGGTAATGCCAAGAAAAGATATGTACCCAGGAGAGAGTCGATCCGTTCCTCGTTTGGGAGGGGACGAGGTCGTACCAAAGACTCAGATGTCCAGCGCAAGCCTCAAGAACGTGGCAGGGATGCCCCAGCTACGTCCGGTCGAGGTAGGGGCAAGCGTCCCTACTCCGGCCGCTGAAGCCATGGACTACTACGACTGGGACCTCCCACCCCCAGTCGTACCAGTTCATCCGACCCCTGTAGGTGGGAGACTAGGGATCTTCTGGGCCAACTGGACATTCCTGGAAGACCCGTTTGTTTGCAAGATCCTGAGAGCCGGCTACAAGCTACCACTAGCCAGAGCTCCGCCGTTGACTACCACTCCCCTGTCACGAGGGTACTCAATAGATCAACAGGTACTTATCCTAGAAAACATCAACATTTTATTAACAAAACATGCTATAGAGATAGTGTCAGAACCCCATCTCTCCCCGGGGTTCTATTCACCCATCTTCCTGATACCCAAGAAAGGTTCCACCAAAATGCGGATGATTCACAACATGGCGACTTTCAACAACCTGTATTTAGCCGAGCCCCCGCATTTCCGAATGACATCACTGGATCAGATCCGAGCCAAATTGTCACCCGGAGCTTGGATGGCCAGCCTAGATTTACAGGATGCTTACCTGCAAGTTCCTGCGTTTCATATTCAACGGAGTACACTACCAGTGGCGAGTGCTGCCGTTTGGAATTTCTACGGCCCCGTGGCTTTTCACTCGGGTCACACTGCCTGTCACCCGGTTTCTGCACCTCCGGGGGATAGACTTCGATCCTTACATCGACGATTGTTTTCTAAATCACTGCAATCCTCAGTTGCTACGCAAACAACTGGACTTCTCCACACGCCTACTTCAACAGTTGGGATGGATTATCAATTTCGAGAAGTCGCAACTGAAACCAACGCAGGAGTTAACGTTCATTGGGGGGTTGTTCCTGACTCGGCTCAATCTAGTCAGGGTCCCTCCCGATCGATGGCAGAAGATTCTCGCCTTTACGGATCGAACTCTGTCCCTACCTCTCACCCTCAGAGAATGGCAGTCTCTGTTGGGCTTGCTGACGTCGGCGCAGGACCTCACCCTCAGAGGACGGCTTATGCTGCGCCCACTACAGAGGTTCCTATTACCATTCATTCGAGAGAACGACCTCCAGTCATCATTTCTTCTACCCCCGCACCTGCATCAGTACCTCAGGTGGTGGACGGTAGAGTGGAACGTCTGCGCCGGTGTTTGTTTGACAAACTTCAACCACGACCACGAATTGTTTGTAGACGCATCCCTCTTGGGATGGGGTGCTCATTTGAACGGCCAGACAACCTCAGGGCTGTGGTCAGACGCCGAAAAGGAGTGGCATATCAACAGCCTGGAGATGCAAGCAGTCATCCTAGCGGTTCGCCACTGGCTACCGGTCCTAACAGACTCCAGACTCCTGGTAGCGTCCGACAATTCCACGGTAGTGTGGGTGATTCACAATCAGGGTACAACCAGGTCCAAACAACTTCTGGACCAGATGTTCCTGTTAGCGGATCTGGTAGACAGCAACGGCATCGTGATCGCGGCTCGTCACATTCCCGGCTGCAAAAACATTCTGGCAGACGCCCTGTCGCGCCCCGGCAAACCATCCCCGACGGAGTGGATGCTTCATCCGGACGCATTTCGCCAGATTTGCTGGCAACTCGGGAGACCACTGGTAGATCTTTTTGCCACCAGTTTCAATCACCAGTTGCCAACGTACGTATCACCCGTGCCGGATCCACAGGCGTGGGCAGTCGACGCGATGTCTCTATCATGGGAAGGACTGGACGCATATGCGTTCCCTCCTCCAATTCTTCTCTCGGATGTAATCGCCAAGATCAGACTGACGCAGAACCTCCGACTGCTTTTGGTCGCACCTTGGTGGCCAGCCAGATCGTGGTTTCCCGATCTTCGACGGCTCGCCAGCGGAGACCCTTACAAACTTCCAGAGTGGTTGCATCTGCTTCGACATCCACACAGTCGACAGCTGCATCCGGATCCACGGCGATTCCATCTTCACGCATGGGTCATCTGCAGAGAGCATTAAAGGCTAAGGGCTACTCTGCGCACGTGGCGAACGTTATAGCTCGCGCGCATAGAGTTTCTACCCGTTCTTTATATGACGACAAATGGCGCTCTTTTGAGAATTTTTGCGCACGAAGATCTCAAGATCCCATGGCAGCATCTCCTCAGTTTGTGGCACAGTTCCTTCTCTACCTACGGAACTCTAGACATCTCAAAGGCAGTACCTTAGGCACCTATTTGTCAGCTTTGAATTCTGTCCTTGCTATCAAGTCAGATTCACAGATCTCCAAGATACCGGAACTTATTGCGCTTCTCAAAGCTTTCAAGCTGGAAGACCAGAAGACCAAGTTTCGTCCTCCAGCTTGGGATCTTAATGTTGTCCTTCAACATCTCAGAGGGCCGCCGTACGAGCCATTAGAAGAAGCCTCCTTTGAACATCTTTCCAAGAAGACGGTTTTCTTACTATCATTGGCAACAGCGGCTAGAGTCAGCGAGATCCATGCTCTTGACGTTACTCAGATCCGATTTGAACAGTCAAGACACGGACGTGCTCATTTGGGTTTGCTTTGGGATTTTGTGGCTAAGAACCAGCTTCCCGGGCAGCCTAACAGGTTATTCTCCATCCCTCCTTTGTCTACGATCTTGGGTCATCATGACTGGGAGGAGGAGCTGCTATGTCCAGTCAGGGCTCTCAGATGCTATATTAAAAGGTCAGCCTCTAGGAGACGGTCCCGCAAAAGGTTATTCATTCCCTTTGCCGTGTCCTGCAAAGGTGAAGTAAACAGAAATACTATTGCCCTCTGGCTCAGATCGACTATCCTGGCGGCCTATGACGACAAGCACCTGCCTCATCCGGTAGCAAGTAACCCGCACGAGATCAGGGCCTTGGCGTCTACGATGGCCCTCCATCGGAACTGCACAGTACCGCAGATCATGGAGGGCTGTTTCTGGAGGTCATCAACTGTCTTCGCATCCCACTACTTGAGGGACTTGGCAGTTGAAGACGTGGAGGGATTACAGTCATTTGGTCCATTGGTGGTTGCTCAGCAACTTACCCGACCATCCGCCCATTAGGTAACTACACTTCTACTTACCTTTGGTCTTAAGATTAACCTCACCCCCAGGGTGCGTCGGTTTTTCTTTGGAGTTCTATTGGGTTGCTCTTTGTCCTGTTCCAGGTATTATCCTGAGACCGTTGACATTGGCTTTCCCGAGTTCTCCTGATGCATGTGCACTGTTTCCTCTGGAGTCCACACCACCATCCATCTGTCGAAGCCATATGCATAAGACCTATGGTAAGGTAAGTTAAAAATTTATTAAAATATAAATATTTTAGATATTTAAATACTTACCTTACCATAGGGCGGTGACTCCCTCCCAACGCTGGATGCTCCTCCCCACTTTGGACTCTTCGGACCTTCCGGTTGACGGTAAAAGTGAATTTTGGATTCTGCGCTCTCGCGCGAGTGGAGAGATCACGTCACTTCCGTGACTACATTCGTAGATTACATGAGGTAGCCATCGAGGGGATAGCGAATCAACGACTGTCTGATCTCGTTTAGCGAAGCTAGAGGTAATATGCATAAGACCTATGGTAAGGTAAGTATTTAAATATCTAAAATATTTAGATTTTAATAAAATGGTACTAATACGTATTTACACCCGGCAACGGGAACGTATTCAGCGCTGGATTTATCGGTGACTGACCCTTCTCTATATAATGAATTTACATGGTCCGTTCACTATGATTTATGTGGTAGTGATCATTTTCCCACAATACTTAAGACCATGAGTCCTTCACAGGATCTACCCATATCAAAATGGAAATTTACAAAAGCTGATTGGCAGACTTTTAATACTCTGTGCCGTGTAAATTTGAATCATGAAACTTTTGTTAATAAAATGGATGAGATTCAAACAATTTCCGAAACACTGCTTACTATTGCTACCAAAACTATCCCTAAGACCTCGGTTAATCCACGAGTTAACACACCATGGTTCAATGACGATTGCAGAAAGGCCAGGAAAACGAGGAAAAAAGCTGAGAGAATATTCAACAAAGCTCCCTCCCCGGATAACTTGAATAATGTCAAGGATACACGAGCTTAGGCTCGTCGATGCATAAAGCAATGTAAACGTACGAGTTGGAAACAATTTGTTTCTAAAATAAATACTCGTTCTCCGCTTAACAAAGTGTGGAATATGATACGCAAAATCAAAGGTAAAGGTTCCGGTAACACTGTGCAACATCTCAAGATAGATGGCAATGTAGTAACATCTGAAAAGATCATTGCTAATACATTGGGCGAAACGATCAGTCAGAATTCTTCTTCTTCTAATTACGATCCTGCCTTTCAAAAATACCAGAAGCAGCAGGAGAAGAGACATCTGAGTTTTCAATCTGATAATTCAGAAGATTATAATGAACCTTTTTCCCTTAGTGAATTACAAGAGGCTCTTCAGAAAGCTCATGATACAGCATCAGGGCCTGATGATATACATTACCAATTATTGAAACACCTACCTGATGAATCTCTCATCACGTTATTAAATATTTTCAATAATATCTGGGAAACTGGAGATTTTCCCCCTTCCTGGCAAGAAGCAATGATTATACCAGTGCTAAAACCAGGCAGGGATCATACAAATCCTACTAATTACCGCCCTATTGCTCTAACTAGCTGTGTTTGTAAGACCATGGAACGTATGACAAATGCTCGCCTAGTCTGGTATCTGGAGTGAGTGAGTGAGTGAGTTAGTATTTAACGTCACATCGGCAGTATTGCAGCCATATCGTGACGAGAACGATTAATTATAAAAATACAAATGAATTACTAGCACGGACATTGTAAAACCCTGTCAACGAAGGACAGTAAAACTGACTAGAATACCACAGAATAGAATATAAAACTAGTGAATAGACCTAAAACAATGTATCTATAGAGGACAGTACAATATAAAAATGAGCTATAGGTTGCCAACAACTGAAGGTAGATCACCATACTAAGGTCCATGGGGACTTACTGTACCTTTGCTACCTGCATGGACCCTAGCTGGATTTACATCATCCCCTCAGCCGTCAGCAATTTGGGAAATCTAGCCATGTAAATAAAAACACACTTATGCTACGATTAAAAACGTGAAAGTTTGAATTTTCTTTCAATGTTTGTGGACTTACTTGCCCTCTCAGGGGGACAATATTTTTACAGTACTTCAACCCCCTTTGAGGATACAGCCACTAACAAGCGCAGTTACCAACTTAAACTTCCAATAATAAAATATTTATCTATTTACAATTCAGTCAATAAAGCTAATTCTTTTAAAAATGCAATGATTAAATGAGAGCTTGTGTTATTAAAAAGATCCCTCAGAGTTCGTGAATTAAAATACTGATCCCTTGTGATGGAATACTCAACACAGTCAAGCAGGACATGCTTGACTGTGATTCTTCCATCACAAGGGACACAAAACGGAGAATCCTCACCTTTAAGCAAATATGTATGTGTATATCTTGTGTGGCCAATACGACATCGTCGCATGATGACCTCCTCAAATCTGGACTGACAACCCAAGTAGGTGTAACCAATATACGGTTTTATTTCATGTAATTTATTGATACCCACTTGAGTGTCCCACTTTGTCTGCATCAGATCATGGATATAAGATCTAATGATGGCTTTGTAATCAGAGTATGGAATAAAAAGTGGTGTCACAGATTTGTTGAGTGCTGCTTTTGCGGCAAGATCGGCCATCACATTCCCAGAAATACCTACGTGACTGGGTAACCAAGAAAAGACGATGTCGTATTGGCCAGTAGCAAGAGTATTACACAGTTCAATAATTTCTATTAAAAGTGGATGTTTACAAGAAATATTTTTAATGGCCTGAAGGCAAGAAAGAGAGTCGGAATATATTATATACTGTTTACGTTTCGGGTGTCTTTGAATATATTTAAGAGCTGTTAATATGGCGTTAGCTTCTGCTGTAAAAATAGAACTATTATCTGGTAATCTAGAAGATATTGTTCTGGATCCAATGACAGTAGCACAAGCAACTGCGCCACCGTCCTTGGACCCATCTGTAAATAAGGATTTGTAATTGTTACATGTATGTTTCAATTGATTATATTTTTGTTTATACTGTAACTCATTCGTTTCTGATTTTTTAAATTTAGTTAATGTTAGGTCCACCTGTGACCTAACCAACTGCCAAGGGGGAGAAGAAAGAAGACGGAAGGGAGCTTTATTGTCCAGCTCAATACCAGCAGCAGCAATAAACGGCTTTATTCTGAGCCCAAGAGGTGGAACAAGAGAAGACTTTTTGCTATATAAATCCTCATACAGAGGGTTGAAGACACAGTTATATGCAGGGTTAGATTCGTTAGAGTATAGTTTTGTGATATATATTGTAAAGATAATTTGATACGGCGTTGTGCAAGAGATGGTTCATCGGCCTCAACGTAAAGACTGTCAATGGGTGACGTTCTGAAGGACCCAAGACAAAGTCTTAGACCTTGGTGATGGACAGAATCAAGAAGTTTAAGATTGCTTTTGGAGGCGCCACCATAGACGATGGAACCATAGTCACGTTTAGAACGAACGAGTGATCGATATAGGTGTAGAAGGGTAGCTTGATCCCCTCCCCACTTTGAGTTGGAAACAACTTTCAACAGATCGAGTGCTTTCAGGCATTTGGCTTTGAGGGATTTAATATGCGGCAAAAAAGTTAAATGGGAGTCGAAAACTAGGCCCAGAAACTTGGCCTCCTTGACAACTTTAATGGGAGTGCCATCTAGAGATAGTTCTGGGTCTTCATGCGGTTTGTATTTACGACAAAAATGTATGCAATTAGTTTTCGATTTAGAAAATTTAAAGCCGTTTTCAAGACACCATTTATCTATTTTGTTCAAACACAGCTGTAGTTGCCGTTCAATAGTATGCATATTTTTCCCACGACAAGAAATATTAAAATCATCCACAAATAACGATCCATCAATTGAATCGTTTAAAACTTTTGATAAACTATTTATCTTTATACTAAAAAGTGTGACTGACAAAATACTGCCTTGTGGAACACCCTGATCCTGACCGTAATGATCAGACGCGGACTTGAAATTGTCGGTTATTTAAAAATTTGCCTATGAAATGAGGCAAACGACCACGCAAACCGAAATCATGTAGATCTCTCAGAATGACATACCTCCAGGTTGTGTCATATGCCTTCTCAAGATCAAAAAAGATAGACACAGCATGTTGTTTATTAATCAGCGCGTTTTTCACAAATGATTCTAAACGCACTAAGTGATCGACTGTACTTCTGTTTTTACGGAAACCACATTGTATATCTGTGATAAGGTTATTTGTTTCCAAGTACCAAACAAGTCGATTATTTATCATGCGTTCCATGGTCTTGCAAACACAGCTGGTTAATGAAATCGGACGATAACTGGATGGATCCGTATGATCACGTCCAGGTTTAGGTATTGGTACCACTATAGCATCATGCCAACGAAGAAAGAAATTTCCCGGATGTCCAAATATCATCAAATATTGATAAGAGCGTCTCTAAACAGAATTCTGGTAAATGCTTCAGGAGTTGATAATGTATGTTATCAGCTCCTGTAGCAGTGTCATGAGCTTGATGAAGAGCAGTATGGAGTTCATGAATAGAAAATGTTTCATTATAATCTTCCCCATTATCTGAATTGAAATTAATAGTTTTCTTTTCTTCTTGTTTTTGATACTGCTGGAATTTAGGTAAATAATTAGAAGAGGAAGAGTGTTTAGCGAGGGTTTCACCCAGTTTATTCGCAATATCTGATTTATCCGTAAGTAACTGATCTCCATGTTTAAGATGATGGACTGTAGATTTAGTACCCTTACCTTTAATTTTCTGGACCATGTTCCATACCTTGGACATGGGTGTCCGAGAATTTATTTTGGATACATAATTTTGCCAAGATTGGCGTTTATTCTGTTTAAATGTACGCCGTGCTTTAGCATTTAAAATTTTAAATTTATTTAAATTATGCACCATAGGATGGCGACGGAAATAATGTTCTGCTTTTTTCCTTGCCTTCCTAGCTTGTTTGCATTCATCGCTGAACCATGGTTTTCGAATATGTGGAACTGCAGAGGACTTTGGTATACACTCATCAGCTATGGAATTCAGTTCCTCAGAAAAACATTTAATAGCATCAGGAACGTCAATAAAACGTTCAGGTTTAAGTTTTTCAGCACACAGTGTTTCATATAAAGCCCAGTTAGCCTTTTTAAAATTCCGTCTTGATGATGGAGGAACATCAGATGGAGTTACAGCTTTTAACATAGTAGGAAAATGGTCACTTCCACAGAGGTCATCGTGGACTGACCATTCGAATTCATTTAATAGTTCGGAATTTGTAATTGACAAGTCGAGAGCAGAATAAGTCCCTGTACCAGGATGTAAATATGTGTTGGAACCATCATTATAAATACACAAATCATTGTCAGAACAAAAGTCCTCCAACAATTTCCCTTTAGTGTTTATATTTACACTACCCCAGAGTGGGTTGTGCCCATTTAAGTCTCCCATTATAATACAGGGCTTCGGGAGTTGGTCATATAGAGCTTGAAGATCAGTTTTGGCAAATGTCGAAGATGGCGAAATATAGAGAGAGCATAGCGTAAATGCTACATGTAAAGTAATTCTCACAGCAACAGCCTGCATATTAGTATTAAGTGAAACGGGGCTTTGAATAACGTTTTGTCTGACTAGAATGGATGCTCCGCCAGTGGCTCTATCACCCGGAGGTGAAAAACAATGATATGTATTAAAGTGACGAAGGTCAAACGTATCTGTTTGTTTTAAATATGTCTCTTGGAGACATAACGCTGAAGGTGTAAAATCTTGGACTAATAGCTGTAATTCGTGTAAATTAGTCCTCAATCCTCTGCAGTTCCACTGTACAATATTATTGGAATAAACTATCTTTTGGGGGGATTTATTGGGGATCTACCCCGCACTCTTTTAGAGGGCGACAAGCTATGTGCCCTAGAATGGACGTTTTCAGAAACGTCCATGTCTTCAAGAGATCCGTATTTATTGAACAATTGAATTTTGTTCTGTGACCCTTTAGGAGTTCTACCACTTTGATGTTTTGAAGCATCAGGCTTTGGCTTCGGTTTACTTTTCACCGTTTGCTGACTATCAGATGTCGATTGAGACTTTGAGTGTGACTGAGATGATGATTTGTGATCATAAGACCTTGAGGTACTAGGAAGTGATTCCTCAGTCTGTGATGATATAGCAGGGTACAAATGCTGTGGAGAATCGCAATTTACCCAAGTCAAGGTAGTTTGGCAGCCTGTGGTTGATGTTGTTTTAGAGCTAGAAACTGATGATGTTTTTGCTACTGTTGCATAACTTTCTGTAAGATCAGATGTCTTTACCAGTTTTTTGGCCTCCGCAAAAGAGATATTTTGTGTAAATTTTATTTTATTGGTCTCCATTTGCTCTTTCCAAATAGGACACTGTTTAGAAAAGGACGAATGGTCGCCTGCGCAATTGGTGCATTTTTTATAATCGCTGTCACAATCTTCTGTTGTGTGTGTCTTCTCACCACAGTGAGCACACACAACAGACAATGTGCAGGTAGATACACCGTGTCCATATTTCTGGCATTTAAAACACCTGAGCGGGTTGGGGATATAGGTATCAACTTGTATGTTGCAGTAGCCTGCCTTCACTGATTTTGGAGCATTTGGACATGAGAAAGTAAACAGATACGTATTTGTTTTGACGGTTTCATTGTTTCTGCTAGTTGAAAAGCGCTTGACATATAGAACACCTTGATCCTTCATTTCAGATCCTATATCAAGTTCCGACATGTCATCAAACAATCGATCTCTATCTCTCACGATACCTTTACTTGTATTCAAGGTTTTGTGTGCAGAAACCGAGACGGGAATGCCCACGAAAGATTTAATATTCATCAGACTTGTTGCTTGCTGCTTTTTCCCACACTCGACTAGCAGGGCACCCGAACGTAAGCGTCTGATGTTCTTCACATCCCCAGCAATGCCTTGAATACCTTTGGATACAGCAAAGGGGTTCAACTTCAAAGGTGTCTTATCAGGAGTCTCAATCACAATGAAACGTGGCCAATACTCAATCGATGTAGACGGTCTATGGTCAGTATCAACAGGGTCAATATCAAGTGGACGTTTTGTTTTTTTGGTTGGAGTTTCATAAGCCATGGTTAGTGTAATACGGTTCATCATCCGAGCTCCCCACCCACCACGGAGTATCACAAGGACAATGCTAAAGTAAGCGGGCCTCCAGCTTACAGCACCAAGGATACCCGGATGATATACTCCAGCAGAAGAATTAGAAATAATTAGTCTACCAGATTGGCCCATGAGCCACCGCCTTCTGGGCATAAGACTCTAGGCAAAAATTTAGAACTTCAAAAATGCATTTTAAAATTCGAAAAGCTCAATGAACAAATAGGCCAAGACCGAAAGTAAAAAACCAAATAAAATTTGTGCAATGATATATATACTCCATGCACAGGGCTTGGCATGACCAGCCGATTGGTCGAACCGGGCCCATTCGACCACCCGTCTAGGTGAAGTAAGGGCCAAAGTGGTGTGTTGGGCAATGGAACGCAGTTAAAAGCCCCAGTGCCCTCAACCACCAGGATCCCGTCCTCCACCAACACGGGACGCAACCCACGGCAAACGGGTTGGTGGACCAAATATCCCCCCGGGTCCACTACGGGGGTGTCGGCGAGCTCTTGGCGTTACCCAGCACCCACCACGAGGAGGTGGCTCGCCACGGGTGCCTCGAAGAGCTGAGGAAGGAGGTGCATATAAAGAGCACAAAGTAAGAGCAATGTGCATGAAAAGTCGGACTGCAACAGCTTGAAGAGGACAGACTTTATTTCCGGTATTTTATCGTGTTTTATGCATACTATTGGTGAAATCACAGTATTATTGACATATTGCCGATGTGAGTTAATCATTAGGAGGCTTGTGTTAGTAACTCTGTTATTGACAAATAACCCATTCCACTTGCTATCTCAGCTGCATTCAGTCCCTCCTTATTCTTGGTGCTGATATTTATATTAGTCCTTGACAGCACCGATTGCACAACGTCATCATTGCCTTCTGCACAGGCCAAATGAAGGACGTTGTCTCCATCCGTATTCACTACTAAAGGATCCGCCCCGCTCTCTAGCAGTAAGTCAAAAATATCACTTCGACAGCATTCTGTTGTATAATGCAGTGCTGTCATCCCATCTTCACCTCTATAGTTTATGTCCACAATGTGTAGTGCGATGATATGCTTTACTATCTCCCTATCTGCTCCTAGACAGGCCATATGAAGGATGTTGTCACCATCAGTGTCAGTTACTGACAGATCAGCTCCCTTTTTCACAAGTATCTTGAATACCTCTCTTTTTCCCAAACACGCTGCAAGCATCACTGGTGTCATCCCACTCAAATCTTTACTATTTATGTCCACAATATTTAGTTTCAAGACGTATTTCACTGTGTCCACATCTCCTCTAGTGCACGGAAGGTGGAGCATATTTCTAAATTTATGATCAACTACAAAGGTGTTAGCACCAGTCGATATTAATAAACCAAGAACGTCTCTTTTCCCATGACATGCTGCTATCAACAATGGTGTCCTTTTCTTATTATTTTTGCTGTTAATGTCCACAGTGTTTTTTTGCAAGATATAATTCACTGTCTTCATATGGCCTCTTCGGCAGGCCAAATGAAGGATGTTGTCACCATCCTTGTCGACTACTGACAGGTCAGCTCCTTGCTTAAGAAGAAACTCGAACACTTCTTGTCTACCAAGATACACTGCCAGCAGTACTGGTGGCATCCCTTTACACCCTTTAGTATTTATGTCTAAAATCTTCTTTGTCAGGACATCATTCACTATCTGTACATTCCCTCCTCGACAGGCCAAATGAAGGATGTTGTCGTCATTCTTGTCGACTGCTGACAGATGAGCTCTTTTATTTACAAGAGTATGAAATGCTTCTCTTTTCCCATGATATGCTGCAAGCATCACTGGTGTCATCTCTACATAATCCTTACTATTTATGTCTACACTAGTGTGATTCAGGATATACGTCACTGTATCCTCGTGTCCTCCAATGCAGGAAAGATGGAGAATATTTCTACCTTTATGATCCAGTGCTAATGTATTAGCACCTTTTTCTATCAGTAACCCAAGCACATCACACTTCCCGTGATATGCTGCTAACAACAATGGTGTCATTCCCTTCCTGTCGTTACTATTAATGTCAACAGTGTATTGTGTCAGTAGATCTTTTACTATCTTCACATTTCCTCCTTCACATGCCCAATGAAGGATAGATCTATCTGTATCATCTTTTGCTGACATATCAGCTCCTCTCTCTATCAGAAATTCAAAGACAACTTTGTTCCCATAACCTGCTGCCAACATCAGTGGTGTAATGGCATTATTATCTGTGCTGTTTACGTACAGTACTCTGTGGGTGAGGACGTATTTCACTATATTTACATTTCCTCCTTTGCAGGACACATGGAGGATATTTTCACCATCATCATCCTCTTTTGCTATATTTGCTCCTATTTTCATAAGAAAATTGAACACTTCCATCTTCCCAAACATTGCTGCTAACATCAATGGCGTTGTGCCGTTCCCTCCTCTACTGTCAATGTCAATGATCTGCCGGGAGATTAGGTACTTTACTATCTCCAAGCTCCCCTCCATACAGGCAATGTGTAAAATATTGTTATCCTCGTCATCCAATAGGGACAGATTTGCACCTTTCTCAACAAGTAATTTCAGTACCGCCATATGTCCTGTTCCTGCAGCTATCATAGCTGGTGTCCTATCTGACTGGCCTTTTGAATTGATGTTTGTAGGATCTTGAGACAATATGTGTTTAACTCGATGCAGGTCTCCCAGTGAGCAGGCATCAATAAGAGTAATATTGTCAAAGGCCTGGTTATGTTTTTGATGACGTTCATCTGAAAGAAAGCATGGGACCATGACACTAGTTTCAGTTGTATAATTTTAACAAGTTAAGTTTTGCTTTTGAACAATACGTCATGCTTAGTACCTTTGACACAGACAGTCTTTCCAGCACGAGTCTCCAGGCATCTCATCCCCTGGCACGTGTTCATAGTACAAATGCCCACCTTCACCTGAAGAGAGACGTCACTTCCCATGAGTGGTGTTATATTGGTATTGCTTCTGCTCACCAGCGCTTAATAGCTGTTTTCTACCTACCACTCATGAAATCTAATATTTCAGCCGGTTATACCTACTGTAGTCTAACAACATGCTACTACAATACTGATATCCATGAATGTACACAGGAAATTTCAAAAACTTTTGTTTGAAGAAACGTGGAAGGGTTGGTAATTTTGTGAGTAAATTTAGTCACCCAAACTAAACTAACTAAACAGAGATGTCACTGACAGACCACTCAATTATCACCTACAGACGGGAGAATCTATTGTATCCTGATCAGCCAAGAAGCTGCTTTGCACCAGCCTCGGAACCTAACTATATTGTTCTACCCAGCCGTGTGCTGTATCATGCATGTTAGACTTATCAGGCAAGACGAAAACTAGGAGAGGCAAGAGGGGTGGCAGGAAACCTAAACGAAGTGTTGTCCATCTCAAAATAGCCAAGACTTGAAATTAGTTCATCGTTTACCAAATCCGCTTCCTTTGAAACTTTGTCTGTGGAATGCCCAGTCAGTCAGCCAGGAATGAAACAACTGACAACTGGTAGAAGCATTGTCATAATTCACATAAACTCTGTAACTCTTCTTGGGTAATTTGAGAACCTTGCCATTTGTATAACATCAGACAAATATGTGCTTGGGGCCGTCTTTATCTACAATCCCTCACCATATCGGAAAAATGATGGCTTATCAATCAGCTAAACATGGGAAAACATCACAACTTCTTGGAGGTTTTAACACTCACTTCAGCGATCGCGAACAAGCTCTTATAAAAATGTTTCTGCAACTTCTCCAGTCGTATGTACTCAAACAACAAGTAATTGTACCTGCACACAAATCTGGAAGTATTTTGGATTTGGATTTTTAGTGTCTCTGAAAAGCTGTTTAATCATACAAAATGTGTCTGTTGACGGTAGGCAAATGTCAGATCACTTCTTTGGGTCTGTAACATTACAACTTCCCATCAAGAAGAAAATAGGACAGTTCACTTTTTGAAGATATCTGAAATCTATGGACCAACACTCTTCCCATCTGGCCTTCTTGATTCTACTCTGTTGTGTGACGTCAGTTCAGATCAATATAAGCCTGTTCCAAGATACCCTTGCAGATCTTGTTAAACATGCTCCTGATGTGGTGAAAGTAAGACATCGAACAAAACCACCGTGGTACAACCACGAAATTTGTAACGCCAAAATGTGAGGAGGAAAAGCTGAATGGAAGTGGAGAAAACATCATCGTGAAGTCCACCGCTAAATATACCAACAAGCTCACACTGATGCGATGTAATCCTCAAGTGCAAGGCATAATTCTGTCTTCACGAAACTGAAAAAAATATCAGCAAAAGTCAGAATAGTTCCTTCTAAAATCATGACAAATTTCTGAAGTAGCAAAAAGGAGACAAGGCTTACATCTGCAGACTTAACTGGGGAATGTGCTCATTCCTTTAATGCTTTTAATGAAAAGATCATCAAGATACATCAGGAACTAACACAGGTCCTGGTCAATCTTGCTGTGTCACAGTCTGACACTTAGTTCAGTGACCAATCATTGACTAATTTGGCTCCCTTCATTGATGCCGGTCCCTAGTATGATGATCTGCCTCCAGTTGTTGGCAATCTACAGCCTGATTTTATTTTGTATTGTCCGAATAGTGATATTAGTTGTGACATTCTAGTTGTTTTACTCTCCTTCGTTGACAGGTTTTTTTTAGTAGACCTATATTTCATTTCAGTATTAAATGTTCCCGTGACGGTATGGCTGCGACATTACCGATGTTAAATATTTACTCTCTCACTCACTCACTCACTCACTCCTTGACGCCGAAATACTTGAAATCATCCATTCATCTTAACAAACTACTTGTGATACAAACACAGCGTCATTATTATTAACATTTTTGTTCCAGTTATTGCAAAGCTGGTGAATATAACACTAGAACCGGGAAGATTTTCTCGTATTTTCCAGAGGGTTGATATAAAACCACTTCTGAAGAAGGAAAACCTTGATTACGATGACTTGGGCAGTGTCAAATCTTTCGTTCCTGATGAAACTGATTGAGAAAGCAGTCAGCATTTGCCTGAAATGTCCCATCTCAGATATCCATCTTCGGTACTTGGTCATGTGCTTTTTGTATTTTACAAACGCAGTGCTTCTGACATCATTTGCAAACACGAGCAGGGCTATCACTGATGGCACTCAGCTATACAGATGTTTTCATCCATTATCTTTTTAGGAGAAGCTCTGGACATACTGTCAGAGTGTACTAAAGAATGGCTGTCAATAAACTAAACCTGAATGATAACAAGACTGAGTGAGTGAGTCAGTTATTATTTACCGTCACATCGACAATATTGCAGCCATATCGTGGCGAGAGTAATTCATTGAAAATAATGAAAATATCTACAAGAGTAAAACCTGTCGACGATGGACAGTAAGAGTACCAGACATCACAGACATGAACGTAAAACTAGCACGCAAATCTAAAACACTGCAATCAGAGAAGACAGCACAAATTAAAACACGGGCTATAGGTCACCAGCAACTGAGGGTAGATCACCATAATAGGGACCATAGGGTGAGTGAGTGAGTGAGTTAACATTTAACGTCACATCGGCAGTATTGCAGCCATATCGTGACGAGAGCATTCTTAAAAAAGGAATCTATGTATATGATAAAAACCTGTCGACGACGGACAGTAAAACAACTAGAATATCACAATAAGAAATAAAACTAGCGTGAAAAGTTAAAACTAATATTCCTATTCAGACAATACAATATAAAAACAGGCTATATAGATCACCAACAACTAAAGGTAGATCACCATACTAGCGGCCATGGGGACTTACAGTACTTCTGCTACCTCCATGGTCCCTAGCTGGATTTACCTCATCCCCTCAGTTGATGGTGATTGTAGGCAAGATTAGCCACAAATTAAAATGACACATATTCTACGGCTAAGACAAAATGGAAGATCAAATTTGACTTCAAATGTTTTGGGACTTACGTATCCTCTCAGGAGGACAATAATTTTACAGTGCTTTAACCCCCCTCGAGGACACAGCCACTAACACTCTAAGTTACTAATTCAGACTTCCAAGCATAACATATTTATCTATTTACAATTCATTTAGCAAATCTAATTCTTTTAAAAATGCAATAATTAAATGAGAGCTAACAGAATTAAAAAGATCCTTCAAAGTTCGTGAATTAAAATATTTATCCCTTGTGATGGAGTATTCAACACAGTCAAGCAGGACATGCTTAACTGTGATTCTTTCATCACAAGGGATAAAAAACGGAGGATCTTCACCTTTTAATAAATACTCTTGAGTATACCTCGTATGGCCAATGCGACATCGTCGCATGATGACCTCCTCAAATCTGGACTGACAACCCAAGTAAGTATAACCGATATAAGGTCTTATTTCATGTAATTCATTTATACCCACTTGGGTGTCCCACTTCTTCTGCTTCAGATCACGGATAAAAGATCTTATTGCAGCTTATAATCAGAGTATGGAATAAGAAGTGGTGTCACAGATTTGCTGAGTGCTGCTTTAGCAGCAAGATCGGCCATTGTGTTACCAGAAATGCCAACGTGACTAGGTAACCAACAAAGAACCATGTCGCACTGGCCAGTAGCAAGATTATTGTACAATTCAATAATTTCTATTAAAAGTGGATGTTTACAAGAAATATTTTTAATAGCCTGAAGGCAAGAGAGAGAGTCTGAATAGATTATATACTGTTTATGTTTAGGGTGTCTTTGAATATATTGAAGAGCAGTTAATATGGCGTTTGCTTCTGCAGTAAAAATAGAGCTGTTATCGGGAAGTCTAGAAGATATTGTTCTCGATCCAATGACAGTGGCACAAGCTACTGCACCACCGTCCTTGGATCCATCTGTAAATAAGGGTTTGTAATTGCTATATTTATGTTTTAATTGATTATATTCTTGTTTATATTGTAATTCATTAGTTTCTGATTTTTTAAGTGAAGTTAATGCTAGGTCAACTTGTGGCCTAACCAACTGCCAAGGAGGAGAAGAAAGGAGACGGGAGGGAACTATGTTTTCCAGCTCAATTCTGGCCGAAGAAAGAAAGGGTTTAATTCTGTGTCCTAGAGGTGGAACAAGAGAAGACCTCTTGTCATACAAATTTTCATAAAGCGGATTGAACACACAGTCATAGGCTGGGTTAGATTTATTAGAATATAGTTTAGTAATGTATTGTAAAGACAGTTTTATACGGCGTTGTGAAAGAGATGATTCATCAGCCTCAACATAGAGACTGGCAACAGGTGAGGTTCTAAATGATCCAAGACAAAGTCTTAGACCTTGGTGATGGACAGAATGTAATAGTTTGAGGTTGCTTTTACAGGCTCCACCATACACAATGGAGCCATAATCAAGTTTAGATCGTACCAATGAACTGTATAAGTGAAGGAGGGTAACTTGATCCCCTCCCCACTTTGAATTTGAAACAACCTTTAACAAATCTAGTGCCTTCAGACATTTAGCTTTAAGGGATTTAATGTGTGGCAAGAAGGTTAAATGAGAATCGAAAATTAAACCCAGGAACTTGGCCTCCTTTACAACCTTGATGGGAGTGCCATTTAACGATAGTTCAGGGTCCTTATGCGGCTTATATTTTCTACAAAAATGTATGCAATTTGTTTTGGATTTAGAAAATTTGAAGCCATTTTCAAGACACCATTTATTTATTTTGTTCAAACATAACTGCAGTTGTCTTTCAATAGTGTGCATATTTTTACCACGACAAGAAATATTAAAATCATCCACAAATAATGATCCATCCATTGAATCATTTAAAACCTTGGATAAACTGTTGATCTTAATACTAAACAAAGTGACAGACAAAATACTACCTTGAGGGACACCCTGATCCTGATTGTAATGATCAGACAGGGTAGAACCTACTCGGACTTGAAATTGCCTGTCTTTTAAAAACTCTGATATAAAAAGAGGCAAATGACCTCTCAATCCAAATTCATGTAAATCCCTCAAAATACCATGCTTCCAGGTCGTATCATAAGCTTTCTCAAGATCAAAGAAAATTGATACAGCATGTTGTTTATTTACGATTGCATTTTTCACGAAGGATTCTAAGCGTACCAAATGATCAATGGTACTGCGATTTTTCCTGAAACCACACTGAATATTTGTAATGAGATTATTGGTTTCAAGATACCAAACTAATCTATTATTCACCATACGTTCCATGGTTTTACAGACATAGCTAGTGAGAGATATCGGTCTGTAATTCGACGGATCTGTACGAACCCTGCCAGGTTTTGGTATTGGAACTACAATGGCGATACGCCACGAAGGAGGAAATGCTCCAGACGTCCATATTTTGTCAAATGTATCTAAAAGTGTGACCAGACATGGTTCAGGCAAATGTTTCAGTAGCTGATAATGAATATTGTCATCACCTGCTGCAGTGTCATGAGCTTGGTCAAGAGCTGTATATAACTCATGTAATGAGAAAACTTCATTATAATCTTCACTATTATTTGATTCGAAATTAAGTATTTTCTTTTCCTGTTGTTTCTGATATCTCTGAAACTCAGGGACATAATTTGCCGATGAAGAATTTTTGGCAAGTGTTTCGCCAATTTTATTTGCAATATGAGACTTGTCAGTAATTAAATTATCACCATCTTTGAGATGGTGAACTGAAGATTTTGAACCTTTACCTTTAATTCTTTGAACCATATTCCATACCTTGGACATTGGCGTGCGCGAATTAATCCTGGAAACGTAGTTCCTCCAAGATTGCCGTTTGTTTTGTTTGAAGGTACGACGGGCTTTCGCATTTAGGATTTTAAACTTATTCAAGTTGTGGACAGTTGGATGATGGCGGAAATAATTTTCCGCCTTTTTCCTCGCTTTTCTGGCTTGCCTACGATCTGAATTGAACCATGGTTTCCGTACATGTGGAGCAGTAGAAGACCTTGGTATACACTCATCAGCTATTTTATTTAAAGTGTCAGAAAAAAGCCGAATAGGATCAGTTACTTCACTGAAACACTGCTGCCGTAGTTTAGATGTGCATAACGTTTTAAATAACGACCTGTCTGCCTTGGAAAAATTCCATCTTGCATAAGATGGAGAATCAGATGGATTAGTTGCTGTTAAGATAGTTGGAAAGTGGTCACTTCCACAGAGGTCATTGTGGACTGACCACTCAAATTCATTTAGTAGAGAAGGGTCTGCAAGAGACAGATCCAGAGAAGAGTAGGTGCCAGTTGCAGGGTGCAGATAAGTGCTTGAATCATCATTGTATATACACAAGTCATTATTGGCTATAAAATCTTCCAGTATTTTACCTTTAGAGTTTGTGTTTGTACCACCCCAAATCGGGTTATGTCCATTGAGATCACCCATTAAAATACAAGGTTTAGGAAGTTGGTCATAGAGAGCTTGAAGATCAGACTGCTGGAGTGCTGCAGAAGGTGAAATGTATTAAGAGCATAGTGTAAAGGTAACGTGAAAAGTTAGTCTCACTGCAACAGCTTGGAGACTAGTTGTGAGTGTTACAGGACTATGGATAACATCCTGGTTTACAAGAATTGAAGACCCTCCAGTGGCCCTATCACCTGGAGGTGAAAAACAATTATATGAAGTGAACTGACGTAGATGAAAAGCGTCTGTCTCCTTCAGATAGGTTTCCTGGAGACAGAAAGCGGATGGTGCAAAATCCTGGACAAGTAGCTGTAACTCGTTGAAATTGGTCCTTAGGCCTCTACAGTTCCACTGTACAATATTTTTGCAATGGATTATCGTTTGGGCGGGTTGATTGGGGATCTACCCCGTACTTTGTTTGAGGGCGACAAGCTGTGTGCCCTTGATTGGACGTTTTTGGACACGTCCATGTCCTCAAGTGAGTGAGTGAGTTAACATTTAACGTCACATCGGCAATATTGCAGCCATATCGTGACGAGAACAATATAAGTTATAGTAATGTTAGGATGAAAAAAGAGAAAAAGTAAAACCTGTCAGCGAAGGACAGTAAAAACACTTTAGTATCACAGAACATAAAACTAGCATTGAAAGTTAAAACAATGGAATTAAAGAAGACAATACAACATAAAACCGGGGCTATAGATCGCCAACAACTGAAGGTAGATCACCATACTAAGGTCCATGGGGACTTACATTACTTCAGCTACCTGCATGAACCCTAGCTGGATTTACACCATCCCCCTCAGCTATTGGCGATAATCCTGAAATTTAGCCATTACTTAAAAGAACAAATATTCTACGATTAAAAACTTGTAGTAGATTTAAATTGACTATGAGTGTATTGGACTTACGTACCCTCTCAGGAGGACAATAATTTTACAATACTTCAACCCCCTTTGAGGGTACAGCCACTAACAATCTAAGTTACTAATTTAAACTACCAATCATTAAGATACAACTATCTACAGAACATATCAATTACAATTCAATAAGAAAATCAATTTCTTTTAAAAATCCAAGAATTAAATGAGTACTAACTGTGCTAAAAAGATCCTTCATTGTTTTGACATTGAAATAGTTATCCCTTATGATGGAGAATTCAACACAGTCAAGCAGGATATGCTTGACCGTGGTTCTCTCATCACAAGAGATGCAAAACGGAGGATCATCGCCTTTCAGTAAATAACTGTGGGTGTAGCGCGTATGGCCAATGCGACATCGTCGCATAATGACCTCTTCAAATCTGGACTGACAACCCAAGTGGGTGTAACCAATATAAGGTTTTATGGCATGTAATTTATTTATTCCCACTTGGGTGTCCCACTTCTTTTGCATCAGATCACGAATGTACGTTCTAATGCTAGCTTTATAGTCACTGTATGGAATAAGAAGTGGTGTCACAGATTTGTTGAGTGCAGCCTTAGCAGCAAGATCGGCCATTGCATTCCCAGAAATACCTACATGGCTGGGTAACCAACAAAAGACGATGTCGCACTGGCCAGTTGCAAGATCATTATACAATTCAATTATGTCAAGTAAAAGTGGATGTTTACAAGACAAATTTTTAATAGCCTGAAGGCAAGAAAGAGAGTCAGAAAAAATTATATACTGTACATGATTAGGATGTCTTTGAATATATTGAAGAGCCGTTAATATTGCGTTTGCTTCTGCAGTGAAAATGGAGCTGTTATCAGGTAATCGAGAAGATATTGTCCTGGATCCAATGACAGTGGCACAAGCAACTGTGCCACCATCCTTGGACCCATCTGTAAATAAGGATTTGTGTGTACTATAATTATTTTTTAATTGCATAAACTCTTGTTTATATTGTAATTCGTTTGTGTCTGATTTTTTTAACTTTGTTAATGTGAGGTCAACTTGTGGCCTCACTATTTGCCAAGGAGGAGAAGAAAGAAGACGAGAAGGCGCTATACTTTTCAGCTCAATGCCGGCAGCAGAAATGAATGGTTTAATTCTGTGCCCAAGAGGCGGAACAAGAGAAGGCTTTTTGTTGTATAAATGCTCATAAAGAGGATCGAAAACACAGTTAAAAGCAGGGTTGGATTCGTTAGAGTATAGTTTTGTAATATACTGTAAAGCTAATTTGAGACGGCGCTGTGTAAGAGATGGTTCATCGGCTTCGACATAGAGACTGTCAATAGGAGAAGTTCGGAACGACCCAAGACAAAGTCTCAGACCTTGGTGGTGGATAGAATCAAGGAGTTTTAGATTGCTTTTACAGGCTCCACCATAAATGATGGAGCCATAATCAAGCTTCGAACGGACAAGTGAACGGTATAGGTGCAAGAGCGGAGCTTGATCCCCTCCCCATTTTGAGTTTGACACAACTTTCAATAGATCAAGTGCCTTCAGGCATTTAGTTTTCAAGGATTTGATATGCGGAAGAAAAGTTAAATGAGAGTCGAAAATCAAACCTAAGAACTTGGCCTCCTTAACGACTTTGATAGGAGTGCCATTTAAAAATAATTCTGGGTGCTTATGTGGTTTATATTTACGGCAGAAATGGATGCAATTAGTTTTTGTCTTAGAAAATTTAAAACCATTCTCAAGACACCATTTATTTATTTTGTTTAAACACAATTGCATTTGCCGTTCAATAGTATGCATATTCTTACCGCGACAGGAAATATTAAAATCATCCACGAAAAGTGATCCATCTATTGAATCGTTTAAAACCTTGGATAAACTGTTGATCTTGATACTAAATAAGGTCACAGACAAAATGCTGCCTTGCGGAACACCCTGATCCTGATTATAATGATCAGACAGGGTAGAACCTACTCGGACTTGAAATTGCCTGCCTTGTAAAAACTGCGATATAAAAAGAGGTAAACGACCCCTTAAACCGAAACCATGTAAATCCTTTAAAATGCCATGCTTCCAGGTGGTATCGTATGCTTTCTCGAGATCAAAAAAGATCGATACAGCATGTTGCTTATTGATAAATGCATTTTTTACAAAGGATTCTAAACGTACCAAATGATCAATGGTACTGCGATTCTTCCTGAAACCACACTGAATATTTGTGATAAGGTTGTTAGTTTCAAGAAACCATGTTAATCGATTGTTTACCATACGCTCCATGGTTTTACAGAAACAACTCGTTAAAGAAATTGGTCTGTAATTCGACGGATCAGGATGATCCCGGCCAGGTTTTGGAATAGGAACTACAATAGCATTACGCCAAGAAGACGGGAAATTTCCTGAAGTCCATATTGAATCAAAAATATTTAGCATTGTTTCCAAACATGATTTGGGCAAATGTTTCAGGAGCTGATAGTGAATACCATCAGCACCTGACGCTGTATCATGAGCTTGCTCAAGGGCAGTGTGTAGTTCATGTAATGAAAATAATTCATTATAGTCTTCGCCATTGTCTGAAGTAAAATTTATTCTCTTCTTCTCCTGCTGTTTCTGGTAGTGTTGAAATTCAGGTACGTAATTGGACGAAGAAGAATGTTTGGCGAGAGTTTCACCAAGCTTGTTGGCAATATCAGATTTATCAGTTAATAACCGGTCACCATCCTTCAGATGATGAACGGTAGATCTGGAACCTTTGCCCTTAATTCTTTGTATCATATTCCACACCTTAGACATAGGTGTACGGGAATTAATTTTGGAAACGTAGTTCCTCCATGACAGACGCTTACTCTGTTTAAAAGTGCGTCGAGCCTTGGCATTTAAAATTTTTACTCTATCAAAATTATGTACTGTAGGGTGGCGGCGAAAATATTTTTCCGCTTTCCTCCTACTCTTTCTGGCCTGTTTACAGTCATTAGTAAACCATGGTTTGCGAACATGTGGAATTGCAGAGGACTTGGGGATAGTTTGGTCAGCAATGTTATTGATTATATCTGAAAACAGCTGTATATGATCTTCGCTGTTTACAAAAACATCAGGTTTTAAATGATCAATACAAAGTGTTTTATATAAGGACCAGTCAGCCTTCTTGAAGTTCCGTCTGGATAAGGGTGGATCATCTCCAGGGATAATGCCTTTAAGAATAGTTGGGAAATGATCACTCCCACACAGGTCATCATGCACCTCCCATTCGAATTCATTACACAAATTTGAGTCGGCAAATGATATATCCAGGGAAGAATACGTTCCCGTAGCTGGATGTAGGTAAGTAGCTGAATCGTCATTGAAAATACATAAGTTATTATCGGATATGAAATCCTCGATGATTTTACCCTTAGTATTTGTGTTGACACTTCCCCAAAGTGGGTTGTGTCCGTTAAGATCGCCCATGATTAAACATGGCTTCGGGAGTTGACCATATAGATTTTGAAGATCCGATTTATGAATATTTGAAGAGGGCGGTATGTACAAACTGCACAATGTCAGCGCCATGTGCAAAGTAATACGAACAGCTACAGCTTGCAATTGTGTATTTAGAGCGACAGGGCTATGGATGACGTTGTGATGTACTAAAATAGAAGCACCTCCAGTTGCACGATCCCCCTGAGGAGAAAAAGAATGGTAAGCATCATACTGTCTCAATTTAAAATTATCTGTATCTTTAAGATATGTCTCTTGGATACAGAATGCCGAAGGTTGATGATCTTGTACGAGTAACTGTAACTCGTTAAAGTTATTTTTAATCCCTCTGCAGTTCCATTGAATTATATTGGCCAGCTGAGTCATGGTGGCTCAATTGGCGATCTTTCGCGAGAACGTGACGGGGGTAAGCACCTCCGCTCGTCCTGTGAGTACGGGGTCACCTCCATGTCTAGAGGCCCAAAAGTATTTTGTAGAGGAACAACATGTGTTTCTTTCCTATTTAATTTTTTACCTTTCTGCTTTTTCACTGGAATAGTGGGTGGTTGTGATGTGGCTAGTGGCGAAGCAGTCAATTGTGATGACTCAGACTGAATTTCTGTCTGAGACTCAGACGTTGTTTGAGTGACTGGGGCAGTAGATTCTTTCGGTTCAGAAGCAGGTTTGTTAGATGAAAACACAGGGTTTTCTGATTTGACCCAGGTCAAGTCAGTTTGACATGCAGCTGAGGACATTGCTACAGAACGGGTAACTGCAGCAGAATATGTTATATTTGATGGGGTTGAGGACTGAGTGGTGAAAAGTTTTTTGGCTTCAAAATAAGAGAGATTTTTTTCACATTTTATTTTCATTATCTTCGATTCCCTTTGATATATAGGGCATGACCTTGAAGAAGCAGCATGAGTCTCTTTGCAGTTAACACACTTGAGATCATTTTCGCAACCTGTGCCATCATGAGGACCGCCACAGCGATAACATACTGCAGGATTACGACATGAGTAAGTCCCATGACCAAACTGTTGACATTTATAACACCGGAGTGGATTGGGGACATACACATCCACCCCGATGTTAAGATATCCTGCCTTAATGGACTGTGGTAAAGAAGGTCTGGCAAATGTTAGGAGATATGTATTTGTTTTAGTTACAATTCCATCCTTTTTAATGGTGAAACGTTTCACTGCTGTAACCCCCTGATCTTCAAGCTCAGCTGCAATATCCTCTTCACTCATATCATACAGACAGCGTGCCCTGTCACGTATGATACCACGGCAAGAATTAAGAGTTTTGTGCACGGACACAGCAACCTCTATATTGGCAAATGTTTTAACAGACATAAGATTTAGAGATTGCTGTCTCCGTGCGCACTCAACTAGCAGTGAACCATTATGGAGACGGGTGACATTTTTCACCTCCCCACAGATCCCATAGATAGCTTTTGATACGGCAAATGGGTTGAGTTTGATAGGCATAAAATCAGTTGCTTCGATCACTAGATATCTAGCCCAGGAATCAGTAGTTGAATTAGTGTCGGATGGAGGATCTAGTTCGTCCAGACGTCGCTTTTTGTCATGTCGAGTTGAACCAGCTTGTTGGAAAGTCATGGCGAAAGGAAAATCATTCACCATCCCTGCTCCCCACCCACCGTGGAGTGTCAACAAGGACGGTGTCTATTAGCAACGGGTATCCAAGATGCTGACACCAGGGATACAGGGATGGTATACTCCAGCGAATATGACACGAATAGCTGTATTTGTCTACCAATTCAATGCCAGACTGGTTCGGCCCTAGACAAGAAATTAGAGACATACATCATTCGGAGGTCAACATCACTAGATTGGCCCATGAGCCACCGCCTTCTGGCATAGGACTCTAGGCAAATTATTATAGTATAGAGTATGATAATAACAAACGCTCATTGTCACAAATGTACAAACATGCACAATAATTGTTGAAGAAGTTTGTCCATGCACAGGGCATGGCGTGACCAGCCGATTGATAGAACCGGGCCAGTTCTACCACCCGTCTAGGTGAAGTCAGGGCCAAAGTGGTGTGTTGAGCAACAGGAACGTGGTTCGAGGCCCCCATTACCCTCAACCACCAGGATCCCTTCCTCCACCGACACAGGGACGCAACCCACGGCCAACGGATGGTGGACCAAATATGCCCCCGGATCCACACGGGGGGTTGGCGAGCACTTAGCGTTACCCAGCACCCACCACGAAGAGGTGGCTCGCCATGGGTGCCATGTCCTCAAGTGATCCGTATTTATTATAAAGCTTAATTCTGTTTTCAGACCCTTTTGGGGCTCTGCCACTTTGCTTTTTTGAAGAATCAGGCATAGGTTTAGTTTTTCCTTTAGGAATTTGTTGGACATTTGATAAAGATTGAGACCTTGCAGGTGGCTGTGATGATGAATCCGAAGCTGGCCCTGATTGACTTTGCGACATGCGAGGAAGTAGCTCAGCGGTCTGAGTGGAAATAGCGGGTGAAAAAACCTCTGGGCAATCAGTGTGCACCCAAGTCAAGTTTGTTTGAGCAGCTGAAGAAGACGTAGAAGCCTTAAAGGATGGTTCAGATGATGGTTTTGTTTTAGAAGCATATGTTTCTTGTGGATCGCATCTTTGAACAAGTTGTTTCGCTTTGCAAAGCTGATATTTTGAGTAAATTTTAGTTTGTTTATTTCCATCTGGTACTTCCAAATCGGACACTCTTTTGAGAAAGACGAATGGTCTCCTGAACAATTGGTGCATTTCTTGTAATTACTGTCACAATCTTCTGTTGTGTGGGTCTTCTCACCGCAGTGAGCACACACAACAGACATTGTGCAGGAATTTACACCGTGACCATACTTTTGACACTTGAAACATCTGAGTGGATTAGGAATAAACGTTTCCACTTTGATGTGACAGTAGCCGGCCTTTATTGATTTTGGAGCCGTTGGAGTGGAAAATGAACATAAATAGGTGTTGGTTTGTTGGATCTGGTTGTTTCTTCGGGTTGTGAAACGTTTGACAAATAACACACCTTGGTCCTTCATCTCTGCAGCAATGTCAATTTCCAGCATATCAGCAAATAGTCTATCACGGTCTCTCACAATACCCTTACTAGTGTTAAGAGTACGGTGAGGAGATACTGACACTGGAATGCCTACAAATAATTTTGTTGAAAGGAGATTGGTTGCCTGTTGCCTCCTATTGCACTCAACAAGCAAAGAACCTGTTCGTAAACGTCTAACGTTTCTAACATCACCTGCAATGCCCTGTATGCCTTTTGATACCGCAAAAGGGTTCAGCTTTAACAGAGTGTTGTCAGTGGTCTCAATTACAATAAACCGTGGCCAGTAGTCAATGGATGTGGACAGTCCTTGGTCTTCAACATCAGGATCAGTAGTATCAAGAGGACGTTTTGTTTTTTTGAGGGGAGTTTCGTAAGCCATGGCAAGTTTATATTGTTTCATCATCCGAGCTCCCCACCCGCCACGGAGTATCACAAGGACAATGCTAAAAGCAGGCGGGTTTCCTGCCTGCAGCACCAAGGATACCCGGATGATATACTCAAGGAGAATAACACAAAAGTATTTATTCCACTTGATTGGCCCATGAGCCACTGCCTTCTGGACATAGGACTCTAGGCAAGTTACGAAATTTGAATTGTACAATCGAAATACAAATGAATCATCATGAAGCCAAGACAAAAAATTTCATGTTTTCTCAAATTTGTGAACAACATTTACATGTACAGGGCTTAGCATGACCAGCCGATTGGTTGAACCGGGCCCATTCAACCACCCGTCTAGGTGAAGTCAGGGCCAAAGTGGTGTGTTGAGCAATAGCAGCAATAGTCCTGCTCCCATGCTCTCAACCACCAGGATCCCTTCCTCCACCGACACAGGGCCGCAACCCACGGCAAACGGGTTGGTGGACCAAATATCCCCCCGGGTCCAGTACGGGGGTGTCGGCGAGCTCTTGGCGTTACCCAGCACCCACCACGAGGAGGTGTCTCGCCGCGGGTGCCGGGACCATAGGGACTTACATTGCTTTTGCTACCTGCATGGAGCCTAGCTGGATTTACACCATCCCCTCAGCTGCTGGGGACTGTAAGAACATTTAACCAAAACGTAAAATAAAAAATAGTGAGTGAGTGAGTGAGTTAGTATTTAACGTCACATCGGCAGTATTGCAGCCATATCGTGACGAGAACGATTAATTATAAAAATACAAATGAATTACTAGCACGGACATTGTAAAACCCTGTCAACGAAGGACAGTAAAACTGACTAGAATATCACAGAATAGAATATAAAACTAGTGAATAGACCTAAAACAATCTATCTTTTAGGACAGTACAATATAAAAATTAGCTATAGGTTGCCAACAACTGAAGGTAGATCACCATACTAAGGACCATGGGGACTTACAGTACATTTGCTTCCTGCATGGACCCTAGTTGGATTTACATCATCCCTTCAGCTGTTAGCAATTTAGACAAATCTAGCCATAAAGTAAAAACACACTTATTCTACGATTAAAAGCTGGAAAACTGAAATTTACGTCAAATGTTTTTGGACTTATGTACCCTCTCAGGAGGACAATTATTTTACGGTACTTCAACCCCCTTTGAGGGTACAGCCTCTAACGATTTGAGTTACTAATTCAATCTTCCAATTTTAAAATATTTATCTATTTACAGTTCGGTTAACAAATTTAATTCCCTTAAAAATGCAATAATTAAATGAGGACTAACACTGTTAAAAAGATCCTTCACAGTATGTGAATTAAAATACTGATCCCTTGTGATGGAACACAAGACTTGACTGTGATTCTTTCATCACAAGGGATGCAGAACGGAGGATCCTCACCTTTCAAAAGGTATTCATGTGTATATCTGGTGTGGCCAATACGACATCGCCGCATGATGACCTCTTCACATCTGGACTGACAACCCAAGTAGGTGTAACCAATATAAGGTTTTATTGCATGTAATTTATTTATACCCACTTGGGTGTCCCACTTCTTCTGCATCAGATCACGGATGTAAGTTCTAATGCTGGCTTTCACAACACGGAGAAATAATGAGACTGTCCAAACCAATACATATTTGTTTTCATTTTCAGTTCCAACACCTCCAAAGTCAATCAAAGCAGGTTACTGCAATCTCAATGTTGACATATATATTCCAAATCCCCTGCGCTGCTTTAAGTGTCAAAAGTACGGACATGGTGTTAATACTTGCACATTGTCTGTTACATGTGCTCACTGTGCTGAGAATACACATGTAACCGAAGATTGTAACAGTATTCAGAAAAAATGTGCAAACTGTTCAGGAAATCATTCATCCTTTTCGAAAGAATGTCCCATCTGGAAAAAGCAAATGGAAATTAATAAAGTCAAATTCTCCAGGAACGTCAGTTTTGCTGAAGCAAGAAAGATTGTACAATCTACTGAGCACACTGAAACGTACGCCTCTATCACAAAAAACATCTGAAACCTTATCAAAAGGAACAACTACGCCAGTACTAACTTCGTCAAGCTCATGTCAGACTGACCTCACATGGGTACATTCAGATATTCCTGAGTCTATCTCACCTGATCTTCCATAGTCTATCTCAGAACAGTCTACTCAGACAGATACAGCTCACTCTACGCAAAAGACTATCATTCCTTCGACTACAACTCCTTCACAGTCTGATAGACATGATAAACAAACTGTAAAATCGAAATTCAAGACAAGGCCAGAAACTTCGAAATCAAATCGAGCACCAAAGGGGTCAGATAATAAAATCAAATTGTTTAACAAGTTTGGATCACTTGAAGAAATGGATGTATCGGATCACATCCATCCCAGGGCACATAGCTTGTCGCCCTCCAAAAGAGTGCGGGGTAGATCCCCAATAAATTCCCCCAAAAGATAGTTTATTCCAATAATATTGTACAGTGGAACTGTAGAGGACTGAGGACTAATTTACATGAATTACAGCTATTAGTCCAGGATTTTACACCTTCAGCGATATGTCTCCAAGAGACATATTTAAAACAAACAGATACATTTGACCTTCGTCATTTTAATGCATATCATTGTTTTTCACCTCCGGGTGATAGAGCCACTGGTGGGTCATCCGTTCTAGTCAGACAAAACGTTATTCAAAGCCCTGTTTCACTAAATACTAATATGCAGGCTGTTGCAGTGAGAATTACTTTACATGTAGCGTTTACACTATGCTCGCTCTATATTTCGCCGTCTTCGACGTTTGCCAAAACTGATCTGCAAGCTCTCTATGACCAACTCCCAAAACCCTGTATTATAATGGGAGATTTAAATGGGCACAACCCACTCTGGGGTAGTGTAAATATAAACACTAAAGGGAAATTCTTGGAGGACTTTTGTTCTGACAATGATTTATGTATTTATAATGATGGTTCCAACACATATTTACACCCTGGTACAGGGACCTATTCTGCTCTTGACTTGTCATTGACAAATTCAGTACTACTTAAGAATTCGAATGGTCAGTCCACGATGACCTCTGTGGAAGTGACCATTTTCCTACTATATTAAAAGCTGTAACTCCATCCGATGTTCCTCCATCATCAAGGCGGAATTTTAAAAAGGCTAACTGGGCTTTATATGAAACACTGTGTGCTGAAAAACTTAAACCCGAACGTTTTATTGACGTTCCTGATGCTATCAAATCTTTTTCTGATGAACTGAATTTCATAGCTGATGAGTGTATACCAAAGTCCTCTACAGTTCCACACATAAGAAAACCATGGTTCAACGATGAGTGCAAACAAGCTAGGAAGGCAAGGAAAAAAGCTGAACATTATTTCCGTCGCCATCCTATGGTACATAATTTAAATAAATTTAAAATTTTAAATGCTAAAGCACGGCGTACTTTTAAAGAGAACAAACGCCAAACTTGGCAAAATTATGTGTCCAAAATAAATTCTCGGACACCCATGTCCAAGGTATGGAACATGGTCCAGAAAATTAAAGGTAAAGGTACTAAATCTACTGTCCATCATCTTAAACATGGAGATCAATTGCTTACTGATAAATCAGATATTGCTAATAAACTGGGTGAAACCCTTGCTAAACACTCTTCCTCTTCCAATTATGTACCAAAATTCCAGCAATATAAAAAACAACAAGAAAAGAAAACTATTAATTTTAATTCCGATAATGGGGAAGATTATAATGAAACGTTTTCTATTCATGAACTCCATACTGCTCTTGATCAGGCTCATGACACTGCTACTGGAGCTGATAACATACATTATCAACTCCTGAAGCACTTACCAGAATCCTGCCTAGAAACTCTCCTAAATATTTTTGATGATATTTGGACATCGGGTAACTTTCCTCCGTCATGGCGTGACGCCATAGTAGTACCAATACCTAAACCTGGACGTGATCATACGGATCCATCCAATTATCGTCCGATTTCATTAACAAGCTGTGTTTGCAAGACCATGGAACGCATGATAAATAATCGACTTGTTTGGTACTTGGAAACTAATAACCTTATCACAGATATACAATGTGGTTTCCGCAAAAACAGAAGTACTGTCGATCACTTAGTGCGTTTAGAATCATTTGTAAAAAACGCACTGATTAACAAACAACATGCTGTGTCTATCTTTTTTGATCTTGAAAAAGCATATGACACTACTTGGAAATATGGCATTTTACGAGATTTACATGACTTCGGGTTGCGAGGTCGTTTGCCTGAATTTATTGCCAAGTTTTTAAATAACAGACAATTCCAGGTCCGCGTGGGCTCTACCCTGTCTGATCATTACAATCAGGATCAGGGTGTTCCACAAGGCAGTATTTTGTCAGTCACTCTTTTTAGCATCAAGATCAACAGTTTATCAAAAGTTTTAAACGATTCAATTGATGGATCGTTATTTGTGGATGATTTTAATATTTCTTGTCGTGGTAAAAATATGCATACCATTGAACGGCAATTGCAGTTGTGTTTAAACAGGATTAATAAATGGTGTCTTGAAAACGGCTTTAAATTTTCTAAATCGAAAACTAACTGCATACATTTTTGTCGAAAATACAAACCACATAAAGACCCTGAACTGTCTCTAGATGGGACGCCGATTAAAGTTGTGAAGGAAGCCAAATTCTTGGGTCTAATCTTTGATTCACATTTAACTTTTTTACCACATATTAAATCACTTAAAAGTAAATGCCTGAAAGCACTTGACTTGTTGAAAGTTGTTTCAAATTCAAAATGGGGAGGGGATCAAGCTACCCTTCTCCATCTCTATCGATCACTAGTTCGTTCTAAACTTGATTATGGCTCAATCGTTTACGGGGGAGCCTGCAAAAGCAATCTTAAACTTCTTGATCCTGTCCATCATCAAGGTCTGAGGCTTTGTCTTGGATCTTTTAGAACTTCACCTATTGACAGTCTCTATGTTGAGGCTGATGAACCTTCTCTTGAGCAGCGACGTATAAAGTTAGCTTTACAATACATTACTAAATTATACTCTAACCATTCTAACCCTGCATATAACTGTGTTTTCAATCCCCTTTATGAGGATTTATACAACAAAAAGTCTTCTCTTGTCCCGCCTCTGGGACATAGAATTAAACCCTTTCTTTCTGCTGCTGGGATTCAGCTGGAAAAGATAGCTCCCTCCCGTCTTCTTTCTTCTCCTCCCTGGCAGTTGGTCAGGCCTCAAGTAGACCTAACATTGACCACATTTAAAAAATCAGAGACTAATGAATTACAATATAAGCAAGAATATAATCAATTAAAACATAAATATAGCAACTATAAATCCTTATTTACAGATGGATCCAAGGATGGTGGCGCTGTGGCTTGTGCCACTGTCATTGGATCCAGAACAATATCTTCTAGATTACCAGATAGTAGTTCTATTTTTACAGCTGAAGCTAACGCCATATTAACAGCTCTTAAATATATTCAAAGACACCCTAAACGTAAACAATATATAATCTATTCAGACTCTCTTTCTTGTCTCCAGGCGATTAAAAATTTATCATGTAAACATCCACTTTTAATTGACATTATTGAATTGTATAATAATCTTGCTACTGGCCAATACGACATCGTCTTCTGTTGGTTACCCAGCCACGTGGGTATTTCCGGTAACGCAATGGCTGATCTTGCTGCCAAGGCAGCTCTTAACAAATCTGTGACACCACTTCTTATTCCTTACACTGATTACAAAGCTAGCATTAGAACTTACATCCGTGATCTGATGCAGAAGAAGTGGGACACCCAAGTAGGTATAAATAAATTACATGAAATAAAACCGTATATTGGTTACACCTACTTGGGCTGTCAGTCCAGATTTGAAGAGGTTATTTTAAGACGATGTCGTATTGGCCACACACGATATACTCATGCATACCTATTGAAAGGTGAGGATCCTCCGTTTTGTATCCCTTGTGATGAGAGAGTCACAGTCAAGCATATCCTGCTTGACTGTGTTGAATTCTCCATCACAAGGGATAAGTATTATACAGTTAAAACAATGAAGGATCTTTTTACCAGTGTTGGGTCTCATTTAATTATTGGTTTTTTAAACGAAATTGATTTTTTGGTTGAATTTGGAAAACCTTTCGTGTAAATAGATGTATTTTAATTATTGGAAGTTTGGATTAGTAACTTGAATTGTTGGTGGCTGTACCCTCAAAGGGGGTTGAAGTATTGTAAAATTATTGTCCTCCTGAGAGGGTACGTAAGTCCAAAAGCATTCACAGTCAATTTAAACGTTCCATTGTTCTTAATCGTAGTATTTGTGTATTTTTAACTTTTGGCTAGATTTGTCTAAATTGCTAACAGCTGAGGGGATGATGTAAATCCAACTAGGGTCCATGCAGGTAGCAAAGGCACTGTAAGTCCCCATGGTCCCTAGTATGGTGATCTACCTTCGGTTGTTGACAATCTATAGCCTGATTTTATATTGTATTGTCCGAATAGTGATATTAGTTTTAACTTTCCACACTAGTTTTAATTCAAACTGTGATATTCTAGTTGTTTTACTGTCCTTCGTTGGCAGGGTCTTATACTATACATATATTTCATTTCAGAATTAAATGTTCTCGTCACGATATGGCTGAGACATTGCCGATGTGACGTTAAATATTAACTCACTCACTCACTCTAATGCTGGCTTTATAATCTGAGTATGGAATAAGAAGTGGTGTCACAGATTTGTTGAGTGCTGCCTTGGCAGCAAGATCGGCCATTGCGTTACCGGAAATACCTACGTGGCTGGGTAACCAACATAAGACGATGTCGTATTGGCCAGTGGCAAGATTATTATACAATTCAATAATTTCTATTAAAAGTGGATGTTTACAAGATATATTTTTAATAGCCTGAAGGCAAGAAAGAGAGTCGGAATATATTATATATTGTTTACGTTTAGGGTGTCTTTGAATATATTTAAGAGCTGTTAGTATGGCGTTAGCTTCAGCTGTAAAAATAGAACTGTTATCTGGTAATCGAGAAGATATTGTTCTGGATCCAATGACAGTGGCACAAGCCACTGCACCACCATCCTTGGACCCATCTGTAAATAAGGATTTATAATTGCTATATTTATGTTTCATTTGATTATATTCTTGTTTATACTGTAATTCATTCGTTTCTGATTTTTTAAAAGTCGTTAATGTTAAGTCAACTTGTGGCCTAACCAACTGCCAAGGAGGAGAAGAAAGAAGACGGGAAGGAGCTATGTTTTCCAGCTCAATACTGGCAGCAGAAATAAGTGGTTTTATTCTTAAACCAAGAGGCGGAACAAGAGAAGATTTCTTTTTGTATAAATCCTCATACAGGGGATTGAAAACACAGTTATATGCAGGGTTAGACTCATTTGAATATAGTTTTGTTACATACTGTAAAGCTAATTTTATACGTCGCTGCTCAAGAGATGGTTCGTCAGCCTCGACATACAGGCTGTCAACAGGTGAAGTTCTAAAGGAGCCAAGACAAAGTCTTAGACCTTGATGATGGACTGAATCTAATAGTTTTAAGTTGCTTTTGCAGGCTCCACCATAAACAATGGAGCCATAATCGAGTTTCGAACGCACGAGAGAACGATATAGATGGAGAAGGGTAGTTTGATCCCCTCCCCATTTTGAATTTGAAACCACTTTCAACAAGTCAAGTGCTTTCAGGCATTTAGTTTTAAGTGATTTAATATGCGGTAAAAACGTTAAGTGTGAGTCAAAAATGAGACCCGAGAACTTAGCTTCCTTCACAACTTTAATTGGTGTGCCATCTAGAGAAAGTTCAGGGTCTTTATGTGGTTTATATTTACGACAAAAATGTATACAATTAGTTTTCGATTTATAAAATTTAAAGCCGTTTTCTAGACACCATTTATTAATCTTGTTTAAACACAACTGTAGTTGTCGTTCAATGGTATTCATATTTTTACCACGACAAGAAATATTAAAATCATCCACAAATAACGATCCATCAATTGAATCGTTTAAAACTTTTGATAAACTGTTTATCTTTATACTAAAAAGTGTGACTGACAAAATACTGCCCTGTGGAACTCCCTGATCCTGATTGTAATGATCAGACAGGGTAGAGCCCACACGGACCTGGAATTGTCTGTCATTTAAAAAGTTGGCAATAAATTCAGGCAAACGACCTGGCAACCCGAAGTCATGTAAATCTCGTAAAATGCCATATTTCCAAGTAGTCTCATATGCTTTTTCAAGATCAAAAAAGATAGACACAGCGTGTTGTTTGTTAATCAGTGCGTTTTTAACAATTGATTCTAAACGCACTAAGTGATCGACAGTACTTCTGTTTTTCCGGAAACCACATTGTATATTTGTGATAAGGTTATTAGTTTCCAAATACCAAACAAGTCGATTATTTATCATGCGTTCCATGGTCTTGCAAACACAGCTTGTTAATGAAATCGGACGATAATTGGACGGATCCGTATGATCACGTCCAGGTTTAGGTATTGGTACTACTATGGCGTCACGCCATGACGGAGGAAAGTTACCCGATGTCCAAATATCATCAAAAATATTTAGGAGAGTTTCTAGGCAGGATTCTGGTAAGTGCTTCAGGAGTTGATAATGAATGTTATCAGCTCCTGTAGCAGTGTCATGAGCTTGATCAAGAGCAGTATGGAGTTCATGAATAGAAAACGTTTCATTATAATCTTCCCCATTATCAGAATTGAAATTAATAGTTTTCTTTTCTTGTTGTTTTTGATATTGCTGAAATTTAGGTAGATAATTAGAAGAGGAAGAATGTTTAGCGAGAGTTTCGCCCAGTTTATTTGCGATATCTTTTTTATCAGTAAGTAACTGATCTCCATGTTTAAGATGATGGACAGTAGATTTAGTACCTTTACCTTTAATTTTCTGGACCATGTTCCATACCTTGGACATAGGTGTCCGAGAATTTATTTTAGATACATAATTTTGCCAAGATTGGCGTTTGTTCTGTTTAAAAGTACGCCGTGCTTTAGCATTTAAAATCTTAAATTTATTTAAATTATGCACCATAGGATGGCGACGGAAATAATGTTCTGCTTTTTTCCTTGCCTTCCTAGCTTGTTTGCATTCATCGCTGAACCATGGTTTTCGAATATGTGGAACTGCAGAGGACTTTGGTATACATTCATCAGCTATAGATTTCAGTTCATCAGAAAAGCATTTGATAGCGTCAGGAACAGTAATAAAATATTCAGGTTGAAGCTTCGCAGCACACAGCGTTTCATATAAAGGCCAATCAGCCTTTTTAAAATTCCATCTTGTTGATGGGGGCACATCAGATGGTGTTGTAGATTTTAGTATAGTAGGAAAATGGTCACTTCCACACAGGTCATTGTGGACTGACCATTCAAATTCGTTTAGTAAGTTGGAGTCAGTTAGTGACAAATCAAGAGCTGTATATGTTCCTGTGCCAGGATGTAAATATGTATTTGTACCATCATTGTATATACATAAATTATTATTCGAGATGAAATCTTCCAGAACCTGACCTTTTGTGTTTGTGGTCACACCACCCCAAAGAGGATTGTGTCCATTTAAATCACCCGTGAGTATACATGGTTTGGGTAATTGATCATAGAGAGTTTGTAGATCAGCCTGGAGAAGAGTCGATGAAGGTGGAATGTACAATGAACACAAAGTAAGAGTAACGTGCAAAGTAATTCGCACTGCAACTGCTTGAAGATTAGTTTTGAGAGTCACAGGGCTATGGATAACATCATGCCTTACAAGGATTGACGATCCTCCTGTGGCTTTATCGCCTGGTGGAGAAAAAGAATGAGACGCATTATAGTGACGAAGATTAAAATTATCCATCTGTTTTAAATATGTTTCTTGCAAGCAGAATGCTGCAGGTTTAAAGTCTTGGACTAACAGGTGTGGTTCATTCAGATTTGTCTTCAGTCCTCTGCAGTTCCATTGAATTATATGTGAAGAAATTATTTCTTCGGAGGGTTTATTAGGGATCTGCCCCTTGTTTTCCTTGAGGGCGACAAGCTATGTGCCCTAATTTGGATGTTTTCAGACACATCCATGTCCTCTAAAGATCCGAACTTATTATAAAGTTGGACTTTGTCATTCGAACCCTTTGAGGCTCTGCTACTTTGACATTTTTGTAAGTCATTTCTGGTTTTGATTTTAGTTTTAGTAAGATGTTTCCCACTATTTTGAGATTCATGTTTCGCTATGGATCGTGATGATGATGACGATGACGGTTCCTGAGACGACCGTGACTGAACTTGAACTAGTGTTTTTGGAAGGGATTCAGTAATGTGAATGGACTCAGCAGTCTGAGTGGACTGATTTGGTGAATATACTTCAGGTTTTTCTGTATCCACCCATGTCAGATCAGTTTGACACAGTGTTGATGAAGTGGACACGGCTGTTATGTGGCTGATAGTGGAGGGTGCTCTCGTAATTGAGGCATAAGATGCAACAGCGTCTGGTGTCGAAACAAGTTTCTTAGCTTCAGCAAAACTGATATTCTGTGTAAATTTAATTTTGTTCATCTCCATTTGTTGCTTCCAGATTGGACATTGTTTAGAAAAAGCAGAATGTGTCCCAGAGCAGTTGACGCATTTTTTAAGAGTGTTATTGCAGTCCTCAGTAACATGAGTTTTCTCACTACAATGAGCGCATGTTACTGAGTTAGTACAGTTAGTGGCACCGTGCCCGTACCTTTGGCATTTGAAGCATCGCAGTGGATTGGGAATGTAAGTATCAACACTGATATTACAATATCCTGCTCTTACTGATTTTGGTATACTTGGAGAAGCGAAGTGGAAGAGATATGTGTTAGTTGGTTTTGTTTCTGAGTTTATCCGGGTTGTAAATCTTTTAACGAAAGTAACCCCTTGATCTTTCATTTCTGATACGATATCAAATTCAGTCATATCAGCGAACAATTGATCTCGGTCTCTGACAATCCGTTTGCTCGTATTCAGAGTCCTGTGTGGAGTAACTGCGACCTGAACTCCAACAAACAGCTCAGTTGACAACGGGTTGGTTGATTGCTGTCTCCTGCTACATTCTACAAGTAGGGAACCTGAACGCAGTCGTCTGATATTTCGTACCTCGCCTGCGATACCCTGTATACCTTTTGATACCGCAAACGGGTTTAATTTGATAGGTGACTTGTCAAGTGTCTCGATCACTAGGAATCGTGGCCAGTATTCCACGGTCGGATTGGACGGTCGTAGTTCATCATCATCATTGTCAAGTTGACGCTTGTTTCTTTTAATGGGGGTTGTGTAAGCCATAGCTAGTTTAATATGGTTCATCATCTGAGCTCCCCACCCACCACGGAGTATCACACGGACAATGCTAAAAACAAGTGGGCCTCCGACTTGCAGCACCAAGGATACTCAGATGATATACTCCAGCAGAAGAATTATAAATAATTGATCTACCAGATTGGCCCATGAGCCACCGCCTTCTGGGCATTAAGACTCTAGGCAAAATATGTATTTGTTAAAGCTTTAAATCAATAGAAATTTAGTGAAGTATTTGATCAATACCTTTATCAGGATCATTTATTTAAATCAAAACTGTGCAATATCAAATACAATGCACATGGGCTTGGCATGACCAGCCGATTGGTTGAACCGGGCCCATTCAACCACCCGTCTAGGCGAAGTCAGGGCCAAAGTGGTGTATTGAGCAACAGGAACACGGTTACAGGCCCCTATTGCCCTCAACCACCAGGATCCCTTTCTCCGCCGACACAGGGCCGCAACCCACGGCAAACGGGTTGGTGGACCAAATATTCCCCCGGGTCCACTACGGGGGTGATGGCGAGCTCTTGGCGTTACCCAGCACCCACCACGAGGAGGTGGCTCGCCACGGGTGCCAAAATAAAAAATATGCTACGTTTACAACTTAGTTTACAACTGTAGTTTAGTGACCTCGACGTAGAGACTGTCAATAGGGGAAGTTCGGAAGGTTCCAAAACAAAATCTTAGACCTTGGTGGTGGACAGCATCTAATAGTTGCAGGTTGCTGTTACATGCTCCACCATATACAATAAAGCCATAATCAAGTTTCGAGCGGACGGGAGATCTGTATAAGTGTAGGAGGGTAGTTTGATGTCCTCCCCACTTTGAATCCCCACTTACCGAAACTACTTTCAGTAAGCCAAGTGCCTTCAGGCATTTATTTTTTAAGTATTTAATGTCTGGTAGGAAAATCAGATGAGAATCAAAAATAAGTCCTCAGAACTTGGCTTCCTTTAGAACTTTGATGGGTGTGCCATTTAAACATAATTCTCGGTCCCTATGCGGTTTATAGTTTCTGCAAAAAATGTGCACATTGTGTTTTGGATATGGTATGCATATTTTTACCACGACAAGAAACATTAAAATCATCCATGAAAAGTGATCCATCAATTGAATCATTTAAAACCTTGGACAGACTATTAATTTTAATACTAAATAAAGTAACAGACAAAATACTCCCTTGTGGGACACCCTGATCCTGATCGTAAAGGTCAGACAGTGTTGAACCCACTTGGACTTGAAACTGCCTGTATTTTAAAAATTGTGAGATAAAAAGCCTCGACGTAGAGGCTCTCAGTGGGTGACGTTCGAAAGGAGACAAGACAAAGTCTTAGACCTTGATGGTGGACTGAATCTAAAACTTTAAGGTTACCTTTGCAGGCTCCACCATATACAATTGAGCCATAGTCAAGTTTAGAGCGGACAAGTCATCTATATAACTGAAGGAGAGTCGTCTGATCCCCTCCCCACTTTGAATTGGATACAACTTTTAACAAATCGAGAGCCTTGAGGCATTTAGCTTTAAGAGATTTAATATGTGGCAGAAACGTTAAATTCCAATAAAAAGTAAGCCCCAGAACTTGGCCTCCTTTAACACCTTGATGGGAGACCCATTTAAGGTTAGCTCTGGGTCCTTATGAGGTTCATATTTACTACGAAAGTGTATATAATTAGTTTTGGCTTTAGAAAATTTAGATCCGTTTTCAAGACACCATTTATATTTTTCAATTAAACATAACTGCAGTTGTCCTTTAACACTTTGATGGGAGAGCCTTTAAAGGTTAGCTCTGGGTTGCTGGATGTAGATACGTGTTCGAACCGTCGTTAAACATGCACAAGGCATTATTAGAAACAAAATCTTCAAGAATTTTACCTTTATTGTTCGTATCGTTGCTTCCCCACAAAGGATTATGTCCGTTGAGATCTCTCGTTATAAGACAGTGTCTAGGCAATTGGGAATATAAATCCTGAAGTTCTGATAGCTGAAAAGTCGAGGATGGTGGTATGTACAAGGAACAGAGTGTGATCGTGACGTGTAAAGTTGATCGGACAGCAACAGCCTGAAGTTTAGTTTTAAGAGGAACAGGGCTGTGAAGGATACCCTGTCTCACCAAAATCGAAGCTCCTCCGGCTGCTTTATCCCCCGGAGGTAAAAAACAACAAACTTATCATCACGTTTAAGAAATGTTTCCTGTAGACTAAATGCTGATGGTTTTAAATCTTGAGCTAATACTTGGACTTCGTGAAAATTATTCCTAAGCCCTCTGCAATTCCACTGTACTACATTTGTAACGTTACTCATGGCGGTTCTATTGGAGACCTCTCACTTGTACAAGAGGAGGTTGTTCCGTTATTTCGGTTTTGTGAAGATGGAGTATCATCCATCTCCAAAGGCTCAAACAAATTGTGAACCTCTATAGGAGTATCAGCAGGAGATTTCTTTGATCTACGATTTAGACGTTTTCTTTGCGATTTTGATATTTCACCTTTTGACGTTTCAATATCTATAGCTGTTTGAACAACTTCACCTGATACGTGACTAATACTCCGAGAGGCAGACGTTGTAAAAAAAGCCATGACTGCCAGAAGTACAGTTCACATGGACAGGTTTCTCAGAAGCCAATCAGGTCAAATCCGTTTGACACGAAGTAGAGATTGTTTCTGGTCGTCGTGAGACAGTAGCAGAGTATGTCACAGTGGGAGAGGGATTATGTTGATCCTGGCTAAGGACTTTGGTTTTAGCCTCCATGAAGGAAAGATTTGTTTCATACTTTTCTTTAAGTATCTTAGATTACATTTGCCATTCAGGACAAGATTTAGAAGATGAAAGATGACTGCTTTCGCAGAGTATGTCACAGTGGGAGGGGGATTATGTTGATCCTGGCTAAGGACTTTGGTTTAAGCCTCCATGAAGGAAAGATTTGTTTCATACCTTTCTTTAAGTATCTTAGATTACATTTGCCATTCAGGACAAGATTTAGAAGATGAAAGATGACTGCTTCCACAATTGGCACATTTAATATCATTGCTGCTGTCAGAGTCCTGATGATGTTCACTACAACGAAGACAACGAGGAGTGTTTCGACAGGACTTAGACCCCTGTCCAAACTTCTGACAGGAATAGCAGCGGAGTGGAGTGGGGATATACACCTCCACTCCGATATTGAAATAACCGGCTTTGAAAGATCGGATTGATTTGGGCAGAGTGCACGTTGAAAAGGTAAACATATAAGTATGGCCAGGTACAATGCTACCATCCTGCTTCTTAACAGGAAAGCGTTTCATCCTCGGACATGTCCGTCAGACAATGGGCTCTATCCCTAACAATGCCTCTACTTGAGTTCAGACTTCTATGAGCTGAGACAGCAACATTGACGTTGGCAAATTGATGTTGTTGCAATAAATTTATGGACTGCTATCGTCGCGCACACCCAAGAACAAGTGTACCTCCTCTGAGACCTGAAACGTTCTTTACCTCTCCACAAATAGATTGTATTGTCTTTGATACTAGAAATGGATTGATCTTGAGTTGTTCACCGTTGGTAGATTCAATAACTATGAATTTTGGCCAAGCTTCTTGGTGTGGTGTACCTGAAACATCTTCATTACAAGACAGATGATCAGAATCTGAACGTCTTTTTTTATCATTTCTCGTGGAACCAGAAAGTGTGATTGACATGGTGGTGATAATAGATTCAGCACTCCCGCTCCCCACCAGTCACAGAGTGACTGCGTGAGTTAAGATTTAACGTCACATCGGCAGTATTGCAGCCATATTGTGACGAGAGCATTCTTAAAAATGGAATCTATGCATATGATAAAAACCTGTCAACGAAGGACAGTAAAACAACTAGAATATCACAACGAGAAATAAAACTAGCGTGAAAGGTTAAATCTAATATCGTGAAAGGTTAAATCTAATATCCCTATTCAGACAATACAATATAAAAACAGGCTATATAGACCACTATCAACTGAAAGTAGATCGCCATGGGGACTTACAATACTTCTGCTACCTGCATGGTCCCTAGCTGGATTTACACCATCCTCTCAGCTGCTGGTGACTATATGCAAGATTAGCCACAAATTAAAATGACAGAAATACTACGACTAAAAAAACAGGAAGATCAAATTTGACTTGAAATGTTTTGGGACTTACGTACCCTCTCAGGAGGACAATAATTTTACAGTGCCTTAACCCCCCTAGACGATACAGCCACTAACACTCTAAGTTACTAATTCAAACTTCCAAGCATGAAATATTTATATATTTACAATTCATTTAGCAAATCTAATTCTTTTAAAAATGCAATAATTAAATGAGAATTAACATTATTAAAAAGATCCTTCAAAGTTTTTGACTTTAAATATTTATCCCTTGTGATGGAATATTCAACACAGTCAAGCAGGACATGCCTGACTGTGATTCTTTCATCACAAGGGATACAAAACGGAGGATCTTCACCTTTTAATAGATAACCGTGAGAATACCTCGTATGGCCAATGCGACATCGTCGCATGATGACCTCCTCAAATCTGGACTGACAACCCAAGTAAGTATAACCGATATCAGCTTTTAATTCATGTAATTTATTTATACCTTCTTGGATGTCCCACTTCTTCTGCATCAGATCACGGATATAAGATCTTATTGTAGCTTTATAATCAGAGTATGGAATAAGAAGTGGTGTCACAGATTTGTTGAGTGCCGCCTTAGCAGCAAGATCGGCCATTGTGTTCCCAGAAATGCCTACGTGACAAGATTATTGTACAATTCAATAATTTCTATTAAAAGTGGATGTTTACAAGAAATGTTTTTAAAAGCTTGAAGGCAAGAAAGAGAGTCGGAATATATTATATACTGTTTACGTTTCTTGTGTCTTTGAATATATTTAAGAGCTGTTAATATGGCGTTAGCTTCTGCTGTAAAAATAGAACTATTGTCTGGTAATCTAAAAGATATTGTCCTGGATCCAATGACAGTGGCACAAGCCACTGCGCCACCGTCCTTGGACCCATCTGTGAATAAGGATTTATAGTTGTTATATTTATGTTTCAATTGATTATATTCTTGTTTATACTGTAATTCATTCGTTTCCGATTTTTTAAATGTCGTTAATGTTAGGTCAACTTGTGGCCTAACCAATTGCCAAGGAGGAGAAGAAAGAAGACGGGAAGGCAATATACTTTCCAGGTCTATACCGGCAGAAGAAATAAATGGTTTAATTCTGTGCCCCAGAGGTGGAACAAGAGAAGACTTTTTGTTATACAAATCCTCATAAAGGATATTTAACACACAGTTATATGCAGGGTTAGTGAGTGAGTGAGTTATTATTTAACGTCACATTGGCAATATTGCAGCCATATCGTGACGAGAACATACGTGACAAAAAGAATATATATGCATATTATGAAGAACCTGTCGATGAAGGAGAGTAAAACCATTAGACTATCACAGCTATTATTAAAACTAGTGTGGAAACTTAAAAAATAATCAGTATCAGTATTTGGACAGTACAATATAAAAACAGGCCATAGATCGCCAACAACAAAGGGTAGATCACCATACTAGAGGCCATGGGGACTTACAGTACCTTTGCTACCTACATGGTTCCTGGTTGGATTTACACCTTCCCTGCAGCTGCTGGCGATTGTATGAAAAGTTAGCGGAAATTAAAATCACATGAATACTACGATTAAAATCCTGGTAGACTTAAATTTACTGTGAATGGTTGTGGACTTGCGTACCCTCTCAGGAGGACATTAATTTTACAATACTTCAACCCCCTTTGAGGGTACAGCCACCAACAATTCAAGTTACTAATCCAAACTACCAATCATTAAAATACATCTATTTACACAACATAACATTCAAAATTCCATCAAAATCAATTTCTTTTAAAAAACCTATAATTAAATATGAATTAACGCTGGTAAAATGATCCTTCATTGTTTCAACTGTAAAATATTTATCCCTTGTGATGGAGAATACAGCACAGTCAAGCAGAATATGCTTGACCGTGACTCTTTCATCACAAGGGATACAAAACGGAGGATCCTCACCTTTTAACAGGTGCACATGACTATATCTAGTATGGCCAATACGACATCGTCTTAAAATAACCTCTTCAAATCTGGACTGACAACCCAAGTAGGTGTAACCAATATATGGTTTTATTTCATGTAATTTATTTATACTTCCTTGGGTGTCCCACTTCTTCTGCATCAGATCACGGATGTAAGTTCTAATGCTAGCTATATAATCAGTGTAAGGAATAAGAAGTGGTGTCACAGATTTGTTGAATGCTGCCTTGGCAGCAAGATCGGCCATTGCGTTACCAGAAATACCTACGTGGCTGGGTAACCAACAAAAGACAATGTCGTATTGGCCAGTGGCAAGCGTATTATACAATTCAATAATTTCAATTAAAAGTGGATGTTTGCAAGAAATATTTTTTATAGCCTGAAGACAAGAAAGAGAGTCTGAAAAGATTATATACTGTTTACGTTTCGGGTGTCTTTGAATATATTTAAGAGCTGTTAGTATGGCGTTAGCTTCTGCTGTAAAAAGAGAACTCTTATCTGGTAATCTAGGCCAATGACAGTGGCACAAGCAACTGCGCCACCGTCCTTGGACCCATCTGTAAATAAGGATTTATAATTGCTATATTTATGTTTCCATTGATTATATTCTTGTTTATACTGTAATTCATTCGTTTCTGATTTTTTAAATGTCGTTAATGTTAGGTCAACTTGTGGCCTAACCATCTGCCAAGGAGGAGAAGAAAGAAGACGGGAAGGAGCTATGTTTTCCAGCTCAATGCTGGCAGCAGAAATAAGTGGTTTTATTCTTAAACCAAGAGGCGGAACAAGAGAAGATTTCTTATTGTATAAATCCTCATACAGGGGATTGAAAACACAGTTATATGCAGGGTTTGACTCATTTGAATATAGTTTTGTTACATACTACAAAGCTAATTTTATACGTCGCTGCTCAAGAGATGGTTCATCAGCCTCGACATACAGGCTGTCAACAGGTGAAGTTCTAAAGGAGCCAAGACAAAGTCTTAGACCTTGATGATGCACTGAATCTAATAGTTTTCCGTTGCTTTTGCAGGCTCCACCATAGACAATGGAGCCATAATCAAGTTTAGAACGCACGAGAGAACGATATAGATGGAGAAGGGTAGCTTGATCCCCTCCCAATTTAGAATTTGAAACCACTTTCAACAAGTCATGTGCTTTCAGGCATTTAGTTATAAGTGATTTAATATGCGGTAAAAATGTTAAGTGTGAGTCAAAAATGAGACCCAAGAACTTAGCTTCCTTCACAACTTTAATTGGTGTGCCATCTAGAGATGGTTCAGGGTCTTTATGTGGTTTATATTTACGACAAAAATGTATACAGTTAGTTTTCGATTTAGAACATTTAAAGTCAAGACACCATTTATTAATCTTGTTTAAACACAACTGTAGTTGTCGTTCAATGGTATGCATATTTTTACCACGACAAGAAATATTAAAATCATCCACAAATAAGGATCCATCAATTGAATCGTTTAAAACTTTTGATAAACTGTTTATCTTTATACTAAAAAGTGTGACTGACAAAATACTGCCTTGTGGAACACCCTGATCCTGATTATAATGATCAGACAGGGTAGAACTCACGCGTCCTTGAAATTGTCTGTTATTTAAAAATTTGCCTATGAATTCAGGCAAACGACCTCGCAAACCGAAATCATGTAAATCTCTCAGAATGCCATACTTCCAGGTTGTGTCATATGCCTTCTCCAGATCAAAAAAGATAGACACAGCATGTTGTTTATTAATCAGCGCGTTTTTCACAAATGATTCTAAACGCACTAAGTGATCGACAGTACTTCTGTTTTACGGAAACCACATTGTATATCTGTTATAAGGTTATTAGTTTCCAAGTACCAAACAAGTTGTTTATTTATCATGCGTTCCATGGTCTTGCAAACACAGCTAGTTAATGAAATCGGCCGATAATTGGATGGATCCGTATGATCACGTCCATTTTTCTGTATTGGTACTACTATAGCATCACGCCATGAAGAAGGAAATTTACCGGAAGTCCAAATATCATCAAACATTGACAAGAGCGTCTCTAAACAGGATTCTGGTACGTGCTTCAGGAGCTGATAGTGGATGTTATCAGCTCCTGTAGCAGTGTCATGAGCAGTATGGAGTTCATGAATAGAAAACGTTTCATTATAATCTTCCCCATTATCAGAATTGAAATTAATAGTTTTCTTTTCTTGTTGTTTTTGATATTGCTGGAATTTAGGTGTATAATTCGAAGAGGAAGAGTGTTTAGCGAGAGTTTCGCCCAGATTATTCGCAATATCTAATTTATCAGTAAGTAATTGATCGCCATGTTTAAGATGATGGACAGTAGATTTAGTACCTTTACCTTTGATTTTCTGCACCATGTTCCATACCTTGGACATGGGTGTCCGAGAATTTATTTTAGATACATAATTTTGCCAAGATTGGCGTTTGTTCTGTTAGCATTTAAAAGTTTAAATTTATTTAAATTATGCACCATAGGATGGCGACGGAAATAATGTTCTGCCTTTTTCCTTGCCTTCCTAGCTTGTTTGCACTCATCGTTGAACCATGGTTTTCTTATGTGTGGAACTGCAGAGGAATTTGGTATACACTCATCAGCTATGGAGTTCAATTCATCTGAAAAACATTTAATAGCATCAGGAACGTCAATAAAACGTTCAGATTTATGTTTCTCCGCACACAGTGCTGGAACCATCATTATAAATACATAAATCATTGTCAGAACAAAAGTCCTCCAACAATTTACCTTTAGTGTTTGTAGTCACACTACCCCAGAGTGGGTTGTGCCCATTTAAATATCCCATTATAATACAGGGCTTCGGGAGTTGGTCATATAGAGCTTGAAGATCAGTTTTAGTGAACGTCGAAGACGGCGAAATATAAAGAGAGCATAGCGTAAACGCTACATGTAAAGTAATTCTCACTGCAACAGCCTGCATATTAGTATAAAGTGAAACAGGGCGTTGAATAACGTTTTGTCTGACTAGAATGGATGACCCGCCAGTGGCTCTATCACCCGGAGGTGAAAAACAATGATATGCATTAAAATGACGAAGGTCAAATGTATCTGTTTGTTTTAAATATGTCTCTTGGAGACATATCGCTGAAGGTGTAAACTCTTGGACTAATAGCTGTAATTCATGTAAATTAGTCCTCAATCCTCTGCAGTTCCACTGTACAATATTATTGGAATAAACTATCTTTTTGGGGGATTTATTGGGGATCTACCCCGCACTCTTTTGGAGGGCGACAGGCTATGTGTCCTAGAATGGACGTTTTCAGAAACGTCCATGTCTTCAAGAGACCCATATTTATTAAGCAAATGAATTTTATTTTGTGACCCTTTAGGAGCTCTGCCACTTTGTTGTTTTGAAGCATCAGGCTTAGACTTAGATTTACCTTTAGCAGTTTGTTATCTATCAGCTGAAGATTGAGATTCAGTCTGTGACTGCGAGGGTGATTTATGATCAGAAGAAGACTTTGAAGTTCCAGGAAGTGATTCCTGAGTCTGGGATGACAAAGCTGGGCATAGAAGGTGTGGAGAGTCGGATGATTTTGTTATTTTAGAGCTGCGCACAGATGATGCGTTTGCTACTGTAGCATAACTTTCTGTAAGGTCAGATCTCTTCACCAGTTTTTTTGCTTCAGAAAAAGAGATATTTTGTGTATACTTTATTCTGTTTATTTCCATTTGCTCTCTCCAGATTGGACACTGTTTCGATGAAGATGAATGGTCGCCTGAGCAGTTGGTGCATGTTTTAAAATCACTGTCACAATCTTCTGTTGTGTGTGTCTTCTCACCACAGTGAGCACACACAACAGACAATGTACAGGTAGATACACCGTGTCCATATTTCTGACATTTTCAACACCTTAGAGGGTTGGGGATGTATGTCTCAACTTGGATGTTACAGTAACCTGCCTTCACTGACTTGGGAGCATTTGGAGAAGACAAGGAAAACAGATAGGTATTTGTTTGGATTGTTTCATTACTTTTCTGTGTTGAAAAACGCTTTACATAAAGCACACCCTGATCTTTCATTTCGGATGCTATGTCAAGTTCTGACATATCAGCAAGCAACCGATCACGATCTCTGACAATACCTTCACTTGTGTTCAGGGTCTTGTGAGCAGAGACCGTGACCGGAATGCCCACAAAAGAATCAATACCCATCAGATTGGTTGATTGCTGCTTTTTCCCATACTCAACGTGCAGGGCACCCGAACGTAAGCGTCTAAGATTCTTCACATCTCCAGCAATACCTTGAATACCCTTAGATACTGCAAAAAGATTCAATTTTAATGGTTTCTTGTCAGGAGTTTCAATTACAAGGAAACGTGGCCAGTACTCAATCGATAACGACGGTCTATGGTCAGTATCAACAGGATCAATTTCAAGTTGACGTTTTGATTTCTTGGGGGGGATTTCATAAGCCATGGGTAATGTAAATTGGTTCATCATCCGAGCTCCCCACCCACCACGGAGTATCACAAAGGACAATGCTAAAGCAAGCGGGCCTCCAGCTTGCAACACCAAGGATACTCGGATGATATACTCAAGTAGAATAATCATAAAGTAATTACTCTAACAGATTGGCCCATGAGCCACCGCCTTCTGGGCATACGACTCTAGGCAAATTACATAACAACATAATTCAAAATCAAACATGTTTCAGAAGCCAATAAATCCAAGACCAAAATTTCAATTTCAAATCATATTTGTGCAATGATATATTTATAATCTATGCACAGGGCTTGGCATGACCAGCCGATTGGTCGAACCGGGCCCATTCAACCTCACGTCTAGGTGAAGTAAGGGTCGAAGGGGTGTGTTGAGCAAAGGGAACGCAGTCACAGGTCCCCAGTGCCCTCAATCCCCACACTCCCGTCCTCCACCGACACAGGGCCGCAACCCACGGCAAACGGGTTGGTGGACCAAATATCCCCCCGGGTCCATTACGGGGATGTCGGCGAGCTCTTGGCGTTACCCAGCACCCACCACGAGGAATTGGCTCGCCACGGGTGCCGCAGTGTCATGAGGTTGCTCAAGAGCTGTATATAGCTCATGTAGTGAAAACACTTCATTATAATCTTCACCGTTATTTGAATCCACCCATTGATCATAGAGGGCTTGAAGATCAGACAGGTTAAGTGCGAAAGAAGGTGGAATATAGAGCGAAAATATTGTAAATGCAGTATGAAGAGTGAGTCTCACTGCAACGGTTTGGAGGTGAGAAAGAGTGGTATGCATCGAACTGACGTAGATTAACATTATCTGTCTGTTTCAAATGGGTTTCCTGCAGACAAAATACTAATGGTGTGAGGTCTTGAACATAAAGATGTAACTTCAGATGTAAAATTTGTCTTAATCCTCCGCAGTTCCACTGTACTATAGTTCTGGAAGACATTATCGTTTGGGTGGGTAAATTTGGAATCTACCCTACGCTTTCTTTAAGGGCTATAAATATATAAATATAGAAGCATGTGTGTTCTAATTTAATCATGGCATTCTTAAAATAATTAGATTTTTAACTGAATTGTACATAGGTAAATAGGTAAATATTTTATTATTGGAAGTTTAAATGCATAACTGTGCTTGTTAGTGGCTTTTTATCCTCAAAGGGAGTTGAGGTACTATACAACTATTGTCCTCCAGAGAGGAGGGTACGTAAGTCAACAAACACTCAAAGTAAATTCAACCTTTCCACATTGTTAATCGTAGAATAAGCGTCTGTTTATTTCTCAAAATTTCTAGATTTCCCACATTGCTGACGACTGAGAGGATGATGTAAATCCTGCTAGGGTCCATGCAGGAAGCAAATGTACTGTAAGTGCCCATGGTCTACCATCAGTTCATCAGCAATCTGTAGCCCAGTTTTATGTTGTGTTGTCCTCTATGGATAAACTGATTTAGGTGTAATTACTCGTTTTTCATTCTTTGATATTCTAGTTAGTCATGCTGTCTTTCGCTGACAGGATATTAGAGTAGGCCATTATTTCATGTGTTTTTTTTTATTTATAATTGATCGTTCTCGTCACGACGTGGCTGCAATATTGCCGGTGTAACGTTAAATATTGATTCAGTCACTCTCTCAATATATATACAAATATATACATTCTCGGAAATCAACTCCTGCTCACTATCGATAACATGATCGGACAACTCTAAGTCACTCTCTGTAGTATCATCTACTATCAGCGATGGTCGAATATCACTCCATCAGATGGTAATAGCATGTTTTTTTATCGACAGAAATTGACACATTTTTTACGAGTTGTTTTTACACCATTTGTGTAATGCATAACAAAATTTTCAAACCACATGGAGCCAACCACAAACTAAATAAGTCGGATGGAACACAGACGTTTATGGCTGGGAAAACCCCATCAGACTTGGTAATCCCTGGATGAGAACTTTCGAGTTGCTGTCAGTGAGTGAGTGAGTGAGTTAATATTTAACGTCACATCGGCAATATTGCAGCCATAGCGTGACGAGAATGATTAATTATAAAAATACAAATGAATTGATAGCACATACAGTGTAAAACCCTGTCAACGAAGGACAGTGAAACTAACTAGAATATCACAGAGTAGAAGGTAAAACAAGTGAATAGACCTAAAACAACGTATCTATAGAGGACAGTACAATATAAAAATGAGCTATAGGTTGCCAACAACTGAAGGTAGATCACCATACTAAGGACCATGGGGTTTGCTTCCTGCATGGACCCTAGTTGGATTTACATCATCCCTTCAGCTGTTAGCAATTTAGACAAATCTAGCCATAAAGTAAAAACACACTTATTCTACGATTAAAAAGCTGGAAAACTGAAATTTACTTCAAATGTTTTTGGACTTACGTACCCTCTCAGGAGGACAATTATTTTACGGTACTTCAACCCCCTTTGAGGGTACAGCCACTAACGATTTGAGTTACTATTTTAATCTTCCAATTGTAAAACATTTATCTATTTACAGTTCATTCAACAAATCCAATTCCTTTAAAAATGCAATAATTAAATGAGGACTAATATTATTATTGTTAAAAAGATCCTGCACAGATTGTGAATTAAAATACTGATCCCTTGTGATGGAATACTCAACACAGTCAAGCAAGATATGCTTGACTGTGATTCTTTCATCACAAGGGATGCAGAACGGAGGATCCTCACCTTTCAAAAGGTATTCATGAGTATATCTCGTATGGCCAATACGACATCGCCGTAAAATGACCTCCTCAAATCTGGACTGACAACCCAAGTGGGTATAACCAATATAAGGTTTTATTTCATGTAGTTTATTGATACCCACTTGGGTGTCCCACTTCTTCTGCATCAGATCACGGATATACGCTCTAATAGTAGCTTTATAATCAGAGTATGGAATAAGAAATGGAGTCACAGATTTGCTGAGTGCTGCCTTGGCAGCAAGATCAGCCATTGTGTTGCCAGAAATGCCCACATGGCTTGGTAACCAACAAAAGATGATGTCGTATTGGCCAGTAGCAAGATTATTATATAGTTCAATTATTTCTATTACAAATGGATGTTTACATGACAGGTTTTTAATTGCCTGGAGGCAAGAAAGAGAATCGGAGTAGATAATATACTGTTTATGTCTAGGATGTCTTTCAATATATTTAAGAGCCGTTAGTATAGCGTTTGCTTCCGCTGTGAAAATAGAACTATTATCCGGTAATCTGAAAGATATTGTTCTGGATCCAATGACAGTGGCACAAGCCACTGCACCGCCGTCCTTGGACCCATCTGTAAATAAGGAGTTATAAGTGTTATATTTATGTTTCAATTGATTATATTCTTGTTTATACTGTAATTCATTCGTTTCTGATTTTTTATATGTAGTTAATGTTAGGTCAACTTGTGGCCTAATCAACTGCCAAGGAGGAGAAGAAAAAAGTCGGAAAGGAGCTATATTTTCCAACTCAAGACCGGAAGCAGCAAGAAATGGCTTAATTCTGAGACCAAGAGGCGGAACAAGAGAAGACTTTTTGTTATACAAATCCTCATACAGAGGATTAAAGACACAATTAAATGCGGGATTAGACTCATTGGAAGCTAATTTTGTGATGTATTGTAAAGACAGTTTTATACGGCGTTGGTTGAGAGAAGGCTCATCGGCTTCAACATAAAGACTGTCAATAGGAGAGGTTCTAAAAGAACCAAGACAAAGTCTTAGGCCTTGGTGATGGACAGAATCAAGTAGTTTTAGGTTGCTTTGACAGGCTCCACCATATATGATGGAACCATAATCAAGTTTTGACCGCACAATTGATCTATATAAGTGAAGGAGGGTAGTCTGATCTCCTCCCCATTTTGAATTGGACACAACCTTTAATAAATCGAGAGCCTTTAAGCATTTGGCTTTTAGGGATTTAATATGGGGCACAAAGGTCAAATGTGAATCAAAAATAAGTCCCAAGAACTTAGCCTCCTTGACAACTTTGATAGGGGTGCCACTGAGAAATAGTTCTGGGTCTTTATGGGGTTTATATTTACGGCAGAAGTGTATACAATTGGTTTTTGATTTAGAAAATTTGAAGCCATTTTCGAGACACCATTTATCTATTTTGTTTAAGCACAGCTGCAGTTGCCGTTCAGTAGTATGCATATTTTTACCTCGGCAAGAAATATTAAAATCATCCACAAATAACGAACCATCTATTGAATCGTTTAAAACTTTACATAGACTGTTGATCTTGATGCTAAAAAGAGTGACAGACAAAATACTGCCTTGTGGAACACCCTGATCCTGATTGTAATGATCAGACAGGGTAGAACCCACGCGGACTTGAAATTGTCTGTTACTTAAAAAGTTGGATATGAATTCAGGCAAACGACCTCGCAAACCGAAATCATGTAAATCTCTTAAAATGCCATATTTCCAGGTTGTGTCATATGCTTTCTCAAAATCAAAAAAGATAGACACAGCGTGTTGTTTATTAATTAGAGCTTTTTGACAAATGATTCTAAACGCACTAAGTGATCAAGAGTACTTCTGTTTTTACGGAAACCACATTGTATATCTGTTATAAGGTTATTGGTTTCCAAGTACCAAACAAGTCGATTATTAATCATGCGCTCCATGGTCTTGCAAACACAGCTAGTTAGTGAAATGGGTCTATAATTACACGGATCGGTATGATCACGTCCAGGTTTAGGTATGGGTACTACTATAGCGTCACGCCATGAAGGAGGAAATTTACCCGATGTCCTAATATCATCAAAAATATTTAGGAGAGTTTCTAGGCAGGATTCTGGTAAATGCTTCAGGAGTTGATAATGTATGTTATCAGGCCCTGTAGCAGTATCGTAAGCTTGATTAAGAGCAGTATGAAGCTCATGAATAGAAAATAGTTCGTTATAATCTTCCCCGTTATCTGAATGGAAATTAATAGGTTTCTTTTCTTGTTGTCTTTGATACTGTTGGAATTTCGGCATATAGTTAGAAGAGGAAGAATGTTTAGCAAGCGTTTCACCCAGTTTATTTGCTATATCTGATTTATCAGTAAGTAATTGATCTCCATGTTTAAGATGATGGACAGTAGATTTTGTACCCTTACCTTTAATTTTCTGTACCATGTTCCACACTTTAGACATGGGCGTTCGAGAATTTATTTTGGAGACATAATTTTTCCAAGATTGACGTTTATTCATTTTAAAGGTACGCCTCGCTTTAGCATTTAAAATTTTAAATTTATTTAAATTATGGACCATAGGATGGCGACGGAAATACTGTTCTGCTTTCTTTCGTGCCTTCCTAGCTTGTTTGCAGTCATCAGTAAACCATGGTTTACGTATATGTGGATTAGAAGAGGACTTCGGAACACATTCATCAGCTATTTTATGAAGTTCGGTAGAGAAAGAATTTATAGGATCAGGAACATCAAGAAAAACATCAGGTGTTAGTTTATTAGAACAAAGAAACTCATACCAAGCCCAGTTAGCTTTAGCAAAGTTCCATCGTGATGAAGGAAAGACATCCGATGGTGTCACAGATTGTAATAAAGTGGGAAAATGATCACTTCCACAGAGGTCATCGTGAACTGACCATTCGAACTCACTTAGCAGATGAGAATCAACAACAGCTAAATCAAGACACGAATACGTTCCAGTTCCTGGATGCAAATATGTAGAAGAACCATCATTGAATATGCATAAGTCATTGTTTAAGAAAAAATCCTCCAAAACTTTACCTTTCGTATTGCTGTCATTGCTACCCCAAAGTGGGTTGTGACCATTTAAATCTCCCATGATTATACAGGGTTTCGGGAGTTGGTCATAAAGTGACTGAAGATCATATTGTTGAAGACAATATGACGGTGGGATGTATAAAGAACATAAAGTGAACACGACATTCAATGTCACACGAACTGCAACAGCCTGGAGAGGGGTACGAAGAGGGACAGGGCTATGAATGACACCCTGCCTCACCAAAACAGAAGATCCCCCAGTTGCTTTATCGCCTGGGGGAGAAAAGTGATGATATGAGTCATATTGTCTTAAATCAATTTTATCTGTGTTTTTGAGGAATGTTTCTTGTAAACAAAGAGTAGAAGGTTTTAAATCTTGGATCAATAGCTGAAGATCAGATAAATTATTCCGAAGACCTCTACAATTCCACTGTAATAAACTGTCAGGGCAGTTCATGGGGGCATAATAGGAGATCGTGAATGAGGAGGGCCTTTATGCTGCAATGGCAGCGATGGAGAGACCTCCATATCTAGAGATTCGAAGATATTGTGAACCTCCAGAGGAACAGTCAAGGGTAAAGGCACCTCAATATGTTTGAGGCCCTTTGATTCTTTTTTCTTGAGCTTTTGTTTTTCCTTCTTTGTGAGCAAAGTAGTTCGTTTTATCTCAGGTTCAGGCTGACTTTCAGTTTCTGGTACTGTTTCAGCAGACACAGTCGTTTGTGAGGAAGATGTGGAACGGGAAGGTGTGACTTCAGCATCTATTTCATAAAGAACCGTCTGTACATCAGATATCCAGCTAATTGACGTTTGACATCCTTGATCAACCTTTGTACGTGAGGAAGAAACTACAGCAGAGTAAGACACTGCAGAAGTGGAAGAAGAGGACTCCTTTTCTACTATTTTTTTGGCCTCAGAGGAAGAAACATCTTTAGAATATTTTATGGTGAGAATTTTATTTTGTTGCATGTAGCATGGGCATGATTTTGAGAATTACATGTGGTCGCCGCTGCAGTTTGCACACATGATTACATCTGTGCAGTCTGTACCGTCATGTTTCCCACTGCAGCGGAAGCAAACTGGAGAGTTACGGCAAGATTTTGCACCATGTCCAAATTGTTGACATCTGAAACACCGGAGTGGATTTGGGATATATACATCAACTCCAATGTTGAAATACCCGGCTTTAATTGATGAAGGTATTTTTGATAGTGCAAACGTGAAAAGGTAAGTGTTTGTTTTGATAACTCTCTCACCATCTTTCCTAGTGAACCGTCTCACATGCGTAACGCCTTGACTCTGCAGCTCTGCTGTAATCTCATCCTCTGACATGTCTGAGAGGCACTTTGCACGGTCACGTACAATACCTCTACATGAATTTAAAGTTTTGTGTACTGAGACAACAATCTCAGTATTTGCAAAATGATGGGCTTTGAGGAGATTCACAGACTGTTGTCTCCGAGCACATTCCACAAGCAATGAACCAGAGCGGAGACGGGTAACATTCTTTACGTTGCCACATATGCCCTCAATTGACTTCGAAATTACGAAGGGATTGATTTTGAGGGGTTCACCATCAACACCTGTTACGACTAAAAATCGTGGCCAGTAATCAGCATTGTGTACAGATTCCTCATCCGAAGAAGTAGCAATATCTGCATCAACGTGTCTTCTCTTAGTTTTTGACCGAGAACCAGTTAGTTGTGGGGTAGCCATAATGAAGGAAATATATTCAACAGCCCTGCTCCCCACCCACCATGGAGTGTCAACGCGGACGGTGTTGTAGTGGAAGCCAACTACAGACACCAGGGTTACAGGGATGCTATACTCCAGCAAAATGGACACGGGTAGCTATTTTTGCCAAACAAGGTATAAGTCAGGCTGGTTCTGCCCTAGACAGATCCCTGAAGACAAACAGAACCCGGAGGTCTAGATTGCCAGATTGGCCCATGAGCCACCGCCTTCTGGCATAGGACTCTAGGCAAGTTATTTCACATATAATTTTGCATGGAAAATCGAAATATCCAAGACCCAGTAACAGAACTGTGCACAAAATAATCACCATGCACAGGGCTTGGCGTGACCAGCCGATTGATAGAACCGGGCCAGTTCTACCACCCGTCTAGGTGAAGTCAGGGCCAAAGTGGTGTGTTGAGCAACAGGAACACGGTTCCAGGCCCCTGTTGCCCACAACCACCAGGATCCCTTCCTCCACCGACACAGGGCCACAACCCACGGCAAACGGGTTGGTGGACCAAATATCCCCCCGGGTCCACAACGGGGGTGTCGGCGAGCTCTTGGCGTTACCCAGCACCCACCACGAGGAGGTGGCTCGCCACGGGTGCCCGAGTTGCTGTCAAGTCAAATAAGACTCATGGGTTCGAGATTACCGAGCCTCGCCTTCTGTCAGAAGGCGTGCCTTATCTCGATCGGCTGAGCATAAGGTACAATGCTACACTGCTCAGATCCATGCCAGTAAAAAGGGAAATGTGCAACACCAGTCAACCAATTGTAGAAAATGATACCTCAGTGTCAGACTGTATGTAAACGGTGTGTGGTCCAGAAACCTCCAGGGATTCCACCAGCTGTGTACAGCATAGTGTACACACGCCTTGCAACTGAAACGCGTTATTTGCAAACCCGCGGCGGATCATCGGTGAAACACATGCTGCTAGCATCAACGTAAAATCGTTAATCTCCTGTGGACACAACAATAATACAACATTTGCTTTAAATGATTGTTGTTATATATATAACGGGGGTAGTCCCAACCACAGGTTTCGACGGAGGTGATGTTTTATTTCCCGTTTACACACATTACATCCTATGGCATATCATGTATCGTAAATCATGTGAGAATGACTTGCGACAGGAAAAATTATACCATTGCAACTAATGCACATGGATATCAGTATTCGTTTGTTGGACCCTGGACGTATCATTGTCAGCCATACAAGCTGATGTGGCACCGGTAACAGAAAGTTGAATGACCCGTAAATGTACTTACTTTTGAAATCTGGTATGATACAAAAATATCTAAGGTGTGTAAACAATTGAAAATTAGAAAATTCACACGTGTTTCCCCACCTACGTAAAATAACGTTTTTTCCAGTTCTAGTACACTTAGAATGAAATCTGAAATTTCAGCACCCACTAATTATTATTAGAAATGCATTGGAACTATTGTATGACCACGTATTTAATGGGGTATCTCTTTTGTAATTACTGTTAGGAAATACATGACAAAATCTGGTCATGGCATACATGAACGAGATGCTTTTGCATACGCAAATGTAGGATGAGCACATGTTTCAAATTCACAGAACTGTATGAAATATATGCCCAAAGCTAGAAAATCTTTGGAAACATAAGTCAATCCGGTCATGTCTTTCCCACTGTAATTACGTATTTTTAAATGGTATACTATGAAGCTTTTAGCTCTGTCTATATAATGACTATGCCAAATACGTTAACCTGAACATGATTTCACTTCTTAAAGTAGCTGCATGTATGTTGCCATGTTCGAACGAAGAAAATAATCGTAGGTATTGTGTATAGTATATGTACTTACATCTGAAAGATGTGTAGGATCACATATGTATTCACGCTCATCTGAAATCATCTCCGTTGTCCTTTGTGACAAATGACACATTACAGTATCAGTGTTGTATCGGATGCTTTGGCAACCAAACTGTATACACCTGGATTGACATAATTTGATGCCAATGGTCGTGAAGCTGATAGAACCTACTTGCGTCAGGTGGATTATAATCATTACAAATGGCAAGCACACTGTTAACAGGTGATGGATGTTGACCATACCCCTTATTCTGATCATTGTACCTTCACAACGTGTTCGCGATGCACAGCTGACACCTTAGATCCAGCTGATTAAGAGTGAGTAGGCAACGAGCTCTAGTACCGTCACAAGCCAGAAGGAGCGTAATCCATACCCAGCCCAGGTATAGCTGGTATGTCATCCGTATTATTCAAGTAAATAAATGATGGAACATTTAGGTGATTTTAAAGCATTTACGTAGGCAGATACAGGGCAAAGTTATAGTGCAACTATGCCACTTGGTTTTGCTTGATCGATATCATTTGTTTTCTAGGTTTTTGCATCCAGCTTGAGGTGTCGGGATGGAGCCCACTTGTGACCGGGTGTAAAAACCTTGGAGTCACCTATGTGTGCAGATTCTTTCTGCATTGTCACCACCTCTGGTGTACAATACACAACCCTCATATGTTTAAATTACTTGAAATATTTTGGGACTTACGTACGCATTCGGGAGGACAATAACTTCAACCAACTTTTAGAAGGTGGAGCCGCTAACAATCAATGAGGATAATCTGCCCTGACTTCACCTAGATGGGTGGTAGAAATTGCCCGGTTCTATAAATCAGCTGGTCACGCCATGCCCTGTACTATTTTTGCACACTCACTCACTATTTGGGTCTTGGTTATTTTGATTTCTCATTTCCAAATTATCGATATATTTAATGCATAGAGTCTTATGCCAGAAGGCGGTGGCTCATGGGCCAATTGGTTGTTGACCGCTGAATAATGTCTGTCTATGAATAATTGTTATGGGCAGAACCAGCCGAGCAATCAATTTATTGGACAAAGATGGCTATTCAAGTCATATTTACTTGAGTATAGCATCCGCATATACTTGGTGTTTGCATCTGGATATCCGGTGCACTTTAACACTGTCTTTGATGACACTCGATGACGGGTGGGGAGAAGGGGATGCTGAAGACTATTAATTAACCATGTCACAACACACTTCTGGTTCAATTCGAAATGAAAAACAAATGGACGCCTGGATTTTTATCATACTCATGACCACGTTTCTCGAAACACAGACTCATGGGCTCGATTCCTAGTTATTGAGGCGTCTGACCATAAACCAGTTAAATCAAATCCAACTGAACTTGAAAGTCAAGGTGGCACATTAAATGTTTTTCTACAAAAAAGATGGGATCATCAGGAAAACAAATACTTATCTGTTCACTTTGTCCCGGTCAACACTTCCTCAGCTTATCAAAGTTGGTTATTTTAATATCCAATGTTATGATTGTCAAACATTTGGTCACCCTCCTTCTCAAACTCTATGGTATGTCACCGATGAGGTGGCAGCCATGATGGATCAGGCTGTGAAAATGATTTTCACTGTTCAAATTGTGGTGACAAACATGTGCCCTCCTCGAAGCTGTGTCCTCGGTGGCAAAGACAAGCTCATATCATCAAGATCGAATGTCAAAATAATAATATCACTTGCTGAAGCAAAACAGTTAGTAGGCAACCAGTCGACACAAGCGCCACATATGCAGCTGCTGCATCAATCATGTGCCAGGCTGAAATGACTTGGATTAGGTCAGATCAGTCCGTCAACGTCAGCACCCTTACTGAAGCTACTCGAAAAACACTTCAGAGACTCAAACTCAAACTCAAAATGAACTTGTCTGCGCTAACAACTTAGAAACCAGGCACTACTTATATGTCACAGAAAGACAGTAATAATAATAATAACAACCTTACTGGAGATGGGACCCGTGAAGGTCCCGGGGTAGAATAGGCCTTCAGCAACCCATGCTTGCCATAAAAGGCGACTCAGCTTGTCGTAAGAGGCGACTAACGGGATCGGGTGGTCAGGCTCGCCGACCTGGTTGACACATGTCAACGGTTCCCAATTGCGCAGATCAATGCTCATGTTGTTGATCACTGGATTGTCGGGTTCAGACTCGATTATTTACAGACCGCCGCCATATAGCTGTAAAATTGCTGAGTGCGGCGTAAAACTAAACTCACTCACTACTGGAGATGGGACAGAACCCGGACAAGAATATCTTGGTCTAAACATCTCAAATCCACACTACTTGAGTGTGCGATGGGGACTAGATGGCCTGATATCTACGTATTAATGGCAAGTCGCTTAAGCTGCATTGGGACAATGCCATGCCCATGTATGCTTACCTGAAAGAGCAAAATCTCTGAGATCAACTCTGGCGGCTAAAACATCTAATGCCCCGTGAGCCAGTTCAATCCACAACTGGTGCCCGTCAGGAACCTTTGCAAGAGCAAAATGCTCAAGTGGCAGCAGACCCAAAACTTCTGATGGACGTCCGTGTCAGCCTCTCTCCTCTTCTTCTCAGAAAGAGCCAATTGGCCCCGAACTTTTGGGCCCTCACTCCTCCTCTTCTTCAGTTGCAGACCTCACCGAAAATCCTGTGTATATTTTGTTTACATCTATTAATGGGGACATTTGTGATTTACCTTTAGACAAACGGAGACCAGTTAAACAACTAAACGTGTCTTTTCCCAAAAATGAAATTGATTTACTTAATGAAATTATCTCTCTAAAACTCCCTGCGGGCTGTTCATTACATGAAGTAAATTGTTGTGTCTTTGCTGCCGCTCGAACTTTGGAGGAACTTCACACAGTTTCCAAAGAAACATCTCCCAATACTAAGAACAATAAACCAAGAAAAACCCGGTTTCAAGTAAAATTAACAGAAACTAGAAAATATATTTCCTGGATAGAGCTGTGCCTGAAATTAAGATAATCAGGGAATCCCATGTCTAAACGACAAAAGGCAATTTGGAGAAAATTAAAATTACAGAAAAAGACAACAAAAGAAAAGAAAAAATGGGAAAAGAGAAACAAATTTATCAAACAAAATAAACTATTTAGAAATAATGAACATCAGTTTTACAGGCAACTCAAGACAAGTGGTGTTGATGAGCATGATAAACGGCCTCCCATGGCTGCCAATGAAAGGTCCTGGAAACAGTTGTGGCTCAGAGATTATAACCATGCAATCCATGAGAGGGTATCTAGGTCGTTAGTCTGTTACATCTCACCAGATTGCCTGAAAAGTGTCATCAAAAAGTCCAAGTCTAATACAGCTCCAGGGCCTGATGGCATTCGAAACCGGTATTGGAAACGGTTTCCCTGCGTCGAAACACCATTACTTCACTGTTTTAACTCTCTTGTGGACACGGGGGATGTTCCTCCATGGTTCTGCAAAGGTCGCACAATACTTCATCCCCAAAAAGGAGACTTTACTGATCCCAAAACCTTAGGCCCTATCATGTCTAAATACTCAATACAAATAATTCACAGGGTGTTTGACGAACCTCGTGTCATCTTATTGCTCGTCCGGCACCCGTGAACGGCCACCTCCTCGTGGTAGGTGATGGGTAACTTTGAGGGCCGTTCACCCCAGTTGTGGACCCGGGGGGATATTTGCTCCACCAACCCGTTTGCCATGGGTTGCGGCCCTGTGTGGGGGGAGGAAGGGATCCTGGTGGATGAGAGCAGTGGGCATCTGGAACCGTGTTCCTGCTGCTCAACACACCACTTTGGCCCTGACTTCAACTGGACGGGAGGTTGAATGGGCCCAGTTCAACCAATCGGCTGGTCATGCCAAGCCCTACGTGTGACTTATATACCTATTCACTTTTTTATATATGCTGTTTGATTTTGATTGGTGTTGGCTAACATTTTTTGTTATCAAAATTAAATCTGCCTAGAGTCTCATACCAGAAGGCGGTGGCTCATGGGCCAATTCGGGGATGTTGACCTCCGAAATCTGTTTGTTTCCAATTTCTTGTTTTGGGCGAACCGGCCAGAGATTTGATTTGGTAAACTAAGGCAGCTTTTTGCGTCATATTTGCTAAAGTATACCATTCCTGTATCCCTGGTGTTTGCATATGGAAATCCGATGCAATTCAGCAGCGCTCTCTTTGGCACTCCATGGTGGGTGGGGAGCGGGGATGCTGAATTCCATTATTTCCACTATGGCTCAACAAAATCCTGGTTCAAACAGATCTAAACGTCGATATGTTGATTCAGATGAATCTCCTGTACTTGATTCATGGCCTAGATTTATTGTCATTGAAACAGCAGACAAGAAGCCACTTACGCTCAACCCGTTTGCAATTTCTAAGACCATTTCCGGAATTTGCGGAGAAGTGAAGAACGTAACACGTCTTCGTAGTGGATCACTGCTTATTGAGTGTTTAAGGAGGCAAAAGTCTCTTAATTTCTTATCCGTGAAAACATTTGCAAACATTGAGGTTGTTGCACCTGCACACAAAACATTAAATACTTGTCTCGGTATTGTTAGTGACATAGCTTGTTGCCTGTCCGACATGTCTGAAGAAGATATTTCAGAAGAATTACAAAATCAAGGAGTGACAACAGTCAAACGTTTTACAGTGAAGGCTCGGGACGGTGATATCATTCCGTAAAATACATATCTGTCTACCATTTCGCTGTCAACCTTACCCAAATCTTTAAAAGCTGGTTATGTCAACATCGGAGTGGAGGTCTACATCCCAAATCCTCTCTGATGTTTCAAGTGCCACAAATTTGGACATGGCTCCAAATCATGCAATGGATCTGCTGTTTGTCACCGTTGTGGAGAAGGACATGAGAACGTAGATTGCTCAGCAGATATCAAATGTGCAAACTGCGAGGGTCAACATGTTGCTTCATCAAGGTTATGTCCTGTGTGGCAAAACCAGTCGAAAATATTGAAGATCAAACATGAGAATAACATCTCCTTTAGGCAAACATACTTGTTGACAATCAGGTACCAGTTCAAATCAATAAATCTTTATGTTCAGTTGTTGCTACTCCACCTACTAAATGCTCATCAGTTTCTGTTCAGACTGATTTGACATGGATCAAATCAGATCAGCCCTCTAACATGAATTCAGTCATTGAGTCCCTCTCATCTTCAACTCAAACTGTAAATCAAGGCCTGATTGATGCCAATGTCCTTGATGTTCCCAGTACACCAGTCCCAGTACAACCAGCTGCTCAACCTTTGACCAAAAACGAAAGAAAGAAATTAAATAGAAAACAGACAAACAAGAAATCTTCATCTCCAGAGATAGTTGTCCATAACTCCTTTGAAGTACTTGATATGGAAACAACACCTTCGTCGCAGAGCAGAAAGAATCCGTCCTACTTCCGAGAACGATCGCCAATTGAGCCTTCATGGTGCACTCTTCCAACATAATCCAATGGAATTGTAGGGGACTTAGGAATAATTTTAATGATTTACAGATCTTAATACGCGATTTGAAACCATCTGCAATGTGTCTACAAGAAACGTATCTTAGGGACACAGATAAATGTGGTATCAGAAAATATAATGTGTAAAATCACTTTTCACCTCCAGCTGTCAAAGCCACTGGAGGTTCTTCCATCTTCGTAAGACAGGATGTTATTCACAGCGTTGTTCCATCAGCTACTCATCTCCAAGCTGTTGTACTTCGACTTACATTTCACATAGCCTTAACACTCTGTTCTTTGTACATTCCACCTTCTTCAGCTTAACAGCAGGCGGATCTACAAGGTTTATATCATCAACTTCCCAAACCATGTGTCATCATGGGTGATTTAAACGGACATAACCCTCTATGGGGCAGTGTTAGTACTAATACTAAAGGCAAAGTAATTGAAGATTTTATTTCTGACAATAACATATGTATCTTAAATGATTGCGCTAACACATATTTACATCCTGCCACGGGAACGTATTCAGCATTAGATCTGACTCTGACAGATGCCAATTTACTACATGAATTTGACTGCTCTGTTTATGATGACCGATGTGGATGTGATCATTTTCCTACACTGCTTCAAGCTATAAACCCCACTGATGAACCACCTTTAACCAGATGGAATTTTACCAAAGCAAACTGGTCATTGTTTCAAACTCGTTGTTCCGGAACACTGCAGCCTGAAAGTTTCAAAAATATTCCAGACCCTATTCAACTATTCTCGGAGAAACTGAAAGGTATAGCAGATGAAACTATTCCTTTCCTAAGTCCGTTATGAACCCTGACATACGTAAGCCATGGTTTACAGATGATTGCAAACGAGCTAGAAAATGTAGGAAAAAGGCAGGAAAGTATTTTCGTCGACACCCTACAGCTAGACGAACATTTAAACAGTGTAAACGTCAGCTCTGGAGGCATTATGTGTCTAAAATTTATTCACGCACACCACTATCAAAGCTGTGGAATATGGCTCAAAGAATTAAAGGCAAGGGTTAGAAGGCACGCATTCACCACCTCAAAGATGATGATGATATATTAACAGATAAATCTGACATCGCAAACAAGTTAGGTGAGACTTTGGCCAAAGACTCTTTATCAACAAATTATAGTCCTAAATTTCAGAAATTTCAACAAAGTCAGGCACGTCAAAAACGGACAATGGTGAAGATTACAATGAAGTATTTTCACTTCATGAGCTCACTACTGCTCTTGAGCAAGCTCATGATACTGCAACTGGAGAAGATAACATACATTATCAACTATTGAAACACTTGCCTGAATCACGTCTCCAGACACTTTTGAACATATTTGATGAAATTTAGACATCGGGCAGTTTTCCTCCTTCGTGGAGAAACGCAATTGTTTCCCAAAGCCTGGCCGAGATCATACAGATCCCTCTAACTACCGTCCAATATCTATCACTAGCTGTGTTTGCAAAACTATGGAGCGTATGGTGAATAATCGTTTAGTGTGGTGCTTGGAAACCAGTCATCTCCTTACTGATATTCAATGTGGTTTCCGACAAAAGAGAAGTACTATTGATCACCTTGTGCCTCTAGAATCGTTTACAAAAAATTCCTTTGTAAATAAACAACATGCTGTATCTATCTTTTTTGATCTTGAAAAATCATATGACACAACCTGGAACTATGGCATTTTAAAATATTTACATGGCTTTGAATTGCTAGGTCGTTTGCCTCAATTTATAGCCAATTCTTTAAAAGACAGACAATTTCACGTCCGAGTGGGTTCTACCCTGTCTGATTATTACAATCAGGATCGGGGTGTTCCATAGTGTCTGTCACACTTTTTAATATAAAGATAAATAGTTTATCAAAAGATTTCAATACTTCTTGTCGTGGTAAAAATATGCATACTATTGAATGGCAACTGCAATTGTGTTTAAACAAAATAAATAAATAGTGTCTTGAAAAAGGCTTTAAATTTTCTACATCCAGAACTAACCCTATACGTTTTTACAGAAACATATAAGCCACATAAGGACCCAAAACTCTCTCTAGATGCCAAAGTGGTAAAGGAGGCCAAATTCTTGGGTTTAATTTTCGATTCTCATTTAACCTTCTTACCACACACTAAATCCCTTAAATCTGAATGCCTAAAGGCACTAGATTTGTTGAAAGTTCTTTCCAACTCAAAATGGGAAGGGGATCAAGCGACCCTCTTACATCATTTATCGATCACTTTTCCCTTCAAAACTTGATTACGGCTCCATCGTATATGGTGGAGCCTTCAAAACCAACCCAAGGTCTAAGACTTTGTCTTGGGTTTTTCAGAACTTCACTTATTGACAGTCTTTACGTTCAGGCCGATGAACCATCTCTTACACAACGTCCTATAAAACTATCCTTACAATACATTACTAAAATATACTCCAATACATCTAACCCTTGATATAACTGTGTGTTCAATCCACTTCATGAGGATTTGTACGACAAGAAGTCTTCTCTTGTTCCGCCTCTAACGCACAGAATTAAACCCTTTCTTTCTTCTGCCGGCATAGAGCTGGAAAACATAGCTCCCTCCCGTCTTCTTTCTTCTCCTCCTTGGCAGTTGGTGAGGCCCCAAGTAGACCTAACATTGACCACATTTTAAAAAATCAGAAACTGAAGAATTACAATATAAACAAGAATCTAATCAGCTAAAACATTAACATACCAATTATAAATCCTTATTTACAGATGGGTCCAAGGATGGTGGCGCAGTGGCTTGTGCCACTGTCATTGGATCCAGAACAATATCTTCTAGGTTACCAGACAACAGTTTTTTATTTTTACAGATGAAGCTAAGGCCATACTAAGGGCTCTTAAATACATTGAAAGACATCCTAAACATAAACAGTATATAATCTTTCCAGACTCTCTTTCTTGCCTTCAGGCTATTAAAGATATTTCTTGTAAACATCAACTTTTAATTGAAATTACTGAATTGTATAATAAACTTGCTAATGGCCAATACGACATCGTATTCTGTTGGTTGCCCAGCCACGTTGGCACTTCAGGTAACGCAATGGCCGATCTTCCTGCCAAGCCAGCACTCAACAAATCTGTGACACCACTTCTCATTCCATACACTGATTAGAAAGCTTGCATTAGAACTTACATCCGTGATCTGATGCAGAACATGTGGGACACCCAAGTAGGTATAAATACATTACATGAAATAAAACTGTACACTGGTTACACCTTCCTGGGCTGTCAGTCCAGATTTGAAAAGGTTATTTTAAGACCATGTCGTATTGGCCATACTAGATATACTCAGTCCTTCCTTTTATCCCGTGTGGACCCGGGACAGAATGTGTCCACAGCACCCCATTGCTTGTCGTAAGAGGCGTCTAAATTGGGCAACCTGTTTGCCGTGGGTTGCGTCCCGTGTCGGTGGAGGACGGGATCCTGGTGGTTGAGGGCAGTAGGGGACTGAACCATTTTGCTCCTATTGCTCAACACACCACTTCGGCCCTTACTTCACCTAGACGGGTGGTAGAATCGGCCCGATTCTATCAATCGGCTGGTCACGCCATGCCCTGTGCATAGAAAGTATTTTCGCACATTTGATTTATTGGGCATTGGTCATTTTTGACGTCTAGTGTGTAATACGTTTTTGCTATATCTACTTGCCTAGAGTCCTATGCCAGAAGGCGGTGGCTCATGGGCCAATCTGGTGATGTCGACCTCTGTGTTCTATATGTCTCCAGTTTCTTGCTAATAGCCGAACCAGCCTAGCATTTGAATTGGTAGACAAATGTAGCTACTCATGTCGTATTTACTGGAGTATACCACTCCTGTATCCTTAGTGTTTGCAGGCTGGAGTTCCACTGAAGTACAACACTGTCCTCGTTGACACTCGGTGGCGGGTGGGGAGCGGGAGTTCTGAATCTATTATCATCACCATGTCAATCACCCTTTCTGGTTCCACGAGAAACGACAAAAAAAGACGTTTAGAGGCTGATCATCTTTCTTGTAATGAAGATGTTTCAGGTCCAACACACCAAGAACCTTGGCCAAGATTCATAGTTATTGAATCTACCAATGGTGAACCACTCAAGATCAATCCATTTCTAGTATCAAAGACAATACAATCTATTTGTGGAGAGGTTAAGAACATTTCACGTCTCAGAGGAGGTACACTTCTTGTTGAGTGTGCGCGACGACAGCAATCCATAAATGTATTGCAACAACATCAATTTGCCAACGTCAATGTTGCTGTCTCAGCTCATAGAACTCTGAACTCAAGTAGAGGCATTGTTAGGGATAGAGCCCATTGTCTGGCGGACATGTCCGAGGATGAAATAGTGGCTGAACGTAAGGATCAGAATGTAACTTCCGTCAAACGCTTTCCTGTTAAGAAGCAGGATGGTAGCATTGTACCTGGCCACACTTACATGTTTACCTTTTCATCGTGCACTCTGCCAAAGTCAATCAAAGCCGGCTATTTCAATATCGGAGTGGAGGTGTATATCCCCACTCCACTCCGCTGCTTTTCCTGTCAGAAGTTTGAACACGGGTCTAAGTCCTGTCGAAACACTCCTCGTTGTCATCGTTGTAGTGAACATCATCAGGACTCTGACTGCAGCAATGATATTAAATGTGCCAATTGTGGAAGCAGTCATCTTTCCTCTTCTAAATGTTGTCCTGAATGGCAAATGCAATCTAAGATACTTAAATTAAAGTATGAAACAAATATTTCCTTCATGGAGGCTAAAAACAAAGTCCTAAGCCAGAATCAACATAATCCCTCTCCCACTGTGACATACTCTGCTGCAGTCTCACGACGACCAGAAACAATCTCTACTTCGTGTCAAACGGATTTGACCTGGATGGCTTCTGAGAAACCTGTTCATGTGAATAGTACTTCTGGCAGTCAGGGCTTTTTTACAACGTCTGCCTCTCAGACTATTAGTCATGTATCAGGTGAAGTTGTTCAAACAGCTATAGATGTTGAAACGTCAAAAGGTGAAATGTCAAAATCGCAAAGAAAGCGTCTAAATCGTAGATCAAAGAAATCTCCTGCTGATACTCCTGTAGAGGTTCACAATTTGTTTGAGCCTTTGGAGATGGATGATACGCCATCTTCACAAAACCGAAATAACGGTACACCCTCCTCTCGTACACGTGAGAGGTCTCCAATAGAACCGCCATGAGTAACGCTACAAATGTAGTACAGTGGAATTGCAGAGGGCTTAGGAATAATTTTCACGAAGTCCAATTATTAGCTCAAGATTTAAACCCATCAGCATTTAGTCTACAGGAAACATTTCTTAAACGTGATGATAAGTTTGAAATGCATCAGTACAACTCGTATCACTGTTTTTCACCTCCGGGGGATAAAGCAACCGGGGGTGCTTCGATTTTGGTGAGACAGGGTATCCTTCACAGCCCTGTTCCTCTTACAACTAAACTTCAGGCTGTTGCTGTCCGACTAACCTTACACGTCACGATCACACTCTGTTCGTTGTACATACCACCATCCTCGACTCTTCAGCTATCAGAACTTCAGGATTTATATTCCCAATTGCCTGGACCCTGTGTTATAACGGGAGATCTCAACGGTCATAATCCTCTGTGGGGAAGCAACGATACGAACAATAAAGGTAAAATTCTTGAAGATTTTGTTTCTAATAATGACTTGTGCATATTTAACGACGGTTCGAACACATATCTACATCCAGCAACGGGTACATATTCAGTACTAGATTTGTCAATCACAGATCCAACCATACTTAATGAATTTTCATGGTCAAAAAGCTAATTGGCCTTTATTTCAGACTAGTTGTACTAAAAACTTGAAACCAGAATTTTTCATGGACGCTCATGATGCAATCCAGTCATTTTCGGAGACACTGAAACAAATTGCTGATGATACTATTCCTAAGTCCTCTGTAAATCCACACATTCGTAAGCCATGGTTTGATAACGAATGTAAACAGGCCAGGAAAAGTAGGAAGAAAGCAGAAGACTATTTTCGCCGACACCCTACTGTTCACAATTTAGATAAAGTTAAAATTTTAAATGCCAAGGCTCGACGCACATTTAAGCAGAATAAACGTCAGTCTTGGAGAAAATATGTTTCCAAGATCAATTCACGCACACCTATTTCAAAGGTGTGGAATATGATACAAAGAATAAAGGGCAAAGGTTCCAAATCTACCGTTCAACATTTAAAGGATGGTGATAATTTATTAACGGATAAGGCTGACATTGCCAATAAGCTTGGTGAAACTCTCGCCAGGCACTCATCTTCATCCAATTATGTCCCTGAATTTCAAAAGCACCAGAAACAACAGGAGAAGAAAACAATCAATTTTAACTCGGACAATGGTGAAGATTATAATGAATTATTTTCACTGCATGAGCTCTCTACCGCCCTTGAACAGGCTCATGATACAGCTACAGGGGCTGATGGTATCCATTATCAGCTCCTGAAGCATTTGCCCAAAACATGTTTGGAAACGCTGCTTAATATATTTGATAATATCTGGACTACAGGCAATTTTCCAACTTCCTGGCGTAATGCCATTGTAGTCCCAGTACCAAAGCCTGGTCGAGATCATACTGATCCATCTAATTACAGACCAATCTCTTTAACGAGTTGTGTATGTAAAACCATGGAGCGAATGGTAAATAATAGATTAACATGGTATCTTGAAACCAACAACCTTATTACAAATATTCAATGTGGTTTCAGGAAAAATCGCAGTACCATTGATCATTTGGTACGTTTAGAATCCTTTGTGAAAAATGCTATAGTAAATAAACAACATGCTGTATCAATTTTCTTTGATCTCGAGAAAGCTTATGATACCACGTGGAAGCATGGCATTTAAAAGGATTTACATGATTTTGGTTTGAGAGGTCGTTTACCTCTTTTTATATCACAGTTTTTGCAAGACAGGCAATTTCAAGTCCGAGTGGGTTCTACCCTGTCTGATCATTACAATCAGGATCAGGGTGTCCCTCAAGGCAGTATTTTGTCTGTCACATTATTTAGTATTAAGATCAACAGTCTATCAAAGGTTTTAAATGATTCAATTGATGGATCATTATTCGTGGATGATTTTAATATCTCTTGTCGTGGTAAAAATATGCGCACCATTGAACGGCAATTACAGTTGTGTTTAAATAAAATAAATAACTGGTGTCTTGAAAACGGATTTAAATTTTCTAAGTGAGTGAGTGAGTGAGTTTAGTTTTACGTCGCACTTAGCAATATTCCAGCTATATGGCGACGGTCTGTAAATAATCGAGTCTGGACCAGACAATCCAGTGATCAACAACATGAGCATCGATCTGCGCAATGGGGAACCAATGACATGTGTCAACCAAGTCAGCTAGTCTGACCACCCGATCCCGTTAGTCGCCTCTTACGACAAGCATAGTCACCTTTTAGGGCAAGCATGGGTTGCTGAAGGCCTATTCTACCCCGGGACCTTCACAGGTTTAAATTTTCTAAATCCAAAACTAATTCTATACACTTCTGTAGAAAATATAAACCTCATAAGGAAACAGAGCTAACCTTAAATGGCTCTCCCATCAAGGTGGTAAAGGAGGCCAAGTTCTTGGGCTTAATTTTTGATTCCCATTTAACATTTCTGCCACATATTAAATCTCTTAAAGCTAAATGCCTCAAGGCGCTCGATTTGTTAAAAGTTGTATCCAATTCAAAGTGGGGAGGGGATCAGACTACTCTCCTTCACTTATATAGATCACTTGTCCGCTCTAAACTTGACTATGGCTCAATTGTATATGGTGGAGCCTGCAAAAGTAACCTTAAACTTTTAGATTCAGTGCATCATCAAGGTCTAAGACTTTGTCTTGTCTCCTTTCGAACGTCACCCATTGAGAGCCTCTTCGTCGAGGCTGATGAGCCATCCCTTGACCAACGCCGTATAAAATTAGCCTTACAGTACGTGACAAAACTACATTCCAATCAGTCAAACCCTGCCTATAACTGCATCTTTAATCCCCTTTTTGAGGAACGGTACAACAGAAAAACTTCTCTTGTTCCGCCTTTAGGCCACAGAATTAAATCGTTTATTTCTCCTGCCGGCATTGAGCTGGACAATATAGCACCTTCCCGTCTTCTTTCTTCTCCTCCTTGGCAGTTAGTTAGGCCACAAGTCGACCTAACACTAGCCACATTAAAAAAATCAGAAACTAATGAATTACAATATAAACAAGAATTTAATCAATTGAAGCATAGATATAGCAATTATAAATCCTTATTTACAGATGGGTCCAGGGATGGTGGCGCAGTGGCTTGTGCCACTGTCATTAGATCCAGAACAATATCTTCTAGATTACCAGATAATAGTTCTATTTTTACAGCAGAAGCTAACGCCATATTATCGGCTCTCAAATATATTCAAAGACACACTAAACATAAACAATATATAATTTATTCGGATTCTCTTTCTTGCCTTCAGGCTATTAAAAACCTATCTTGTAAACATCCACTTTTAATTGATATTATTGAATTGTATAATAATCTTGCTACTGGCCAATGCGACAGCGTCTTTTGTTGATTACCCAGTCACGTAGGCATTTGTGGTAACGCAATTGCCGATCTTGCTGCTAAGGCAGCACTCAACAAATCTGTGACACCACTTCTTATTCCCTACACTGATTACAAAGCTACCATTAGATCTTATACCCGTGATCTGATGCAAAAGAAGTGGGACACCCAAGTGGGTGTAAATAAATTACATGGAATTAAACCATATATTGGGTATACCCACTTGGGTTGTCAGTCCAGATTTGAAGAGGTCATTTTGCGGCGATGTCGTATTGGCCATACACGATATACTCATGAATACCTTTTGAAAGGTGAGGATCCTCCGTTCTGCATCCCTTGTGATGAAAGAATCACAGTCAAGCATATCCTGCTTGACTGTGTAGAGTATTCCATCACAAGGGATCAGTATTTTAATTCACTATGATTGATCTTTTTACTCATACCAGCTCTCATTTAATTATTGCCTTCTTAAAAGAATTAGATTTGTTATCAGAATTGTAAATAGATAAATATTTTATTATTGGTAGTCTAGATTAATAACTGAGATTGTTAGTGGCTGTGCCCTCGAGGGGGGTTGAAGTATTGTAAAATTATTGTCCTCCTGAGAGGGTACGTAAGTCCAAAACATTCTATGTAAATTTAGTACGACCAAACTTTTAATCGTAGTATATTTGTTGTTTTTAATAATGGCTAACTTTCAGTATAATCGCCAACGGCTGAGGGGATGGTGTAAATCCATCTGGGGTCCATGCAGGTAGCAGAAGTACTGTAAGTCCCCATGGTCCCTAGTATGGTGATCTACCTTCAGTTGTTGGCGATCTACAGCCCGTATTTTATGTTGTATTGTCCGAATAGTGGTAATTGTTTTAACTCTCCACACTAGTTTTAATTGTAAATGTGATGCTCTAGTGGTTTTACTGTCCTTTGACGACAGGATTTTATAATGTATACATATTTCATTTCAGTATCAAAATGTTCTCGTCACGATATGGCTGAAATATTGCCAATGTGACGTTAAGTATTAACTCACTCACTCACTCACTCCTTCCTTTTAAAAGGTGAGGATCCTCCATTTTGTATCCCTTGTGATGAGAGAGTCACAGTCAAGCATATCCTGCTTGACTGTGTTGAATTCTCCACCACAAGGGTTAAGTAGTTTACAATTGAAACAATTAAGGATCTTTTTACCAGCGTTAGGTCTCATTTAATTATTGGTTTTTTAAAAGAAATTGATTTTTTGGTTGAATTTTGAAAATATGTTGCGTAAACAGATGTATTTTGATTTTTGGAAGTTTTGATTCGTAACTTGATTTGTTGGTGGCTGTACCCTCAAAGGGGGTTGAAGTATTGTAAAATTATTGTCCTCCTGAGAGGGTACGTAAGTCCAAAAACATTCACAGTAAATTTAAACTTTCCACTGTTCTTAGTCGTAGTATATCTGTATTTTTTTAATTTTTGACTAGATGTGTCTAAATTGCTAACAGCTGAGGGGATGATGTAAATCCGACTAGGGTCCATGTAGGTAGCAAAGGCACTGTAAGTCCCCATGGTCCCTAGTATAGTGATCTACCTTGAGTTGTCAATCTATAGCCTGATTGTATATCGTATTGTCCGAACAGTGATATTAGTTTTAACTTTCCACGCTAGTTTTAATCTCATTTGTGATATTCTAGTTGTTTTACTGTCCTTCGCTGACAGTTTTTTATACTATACATGTATGTCATTTCAGTATTAAATGTTCTCGTCACGATATGGCGGAGACATTGCCGATGTGACGTTAAATATTAACTCACTCACTCACTTAGTCGCAAATACTTCTGGTGTAACTGACCAGGGTGTGGCTGGGCGATCTGTTACAAGCTTTGCAGATTTTTACCACGACGAGAAATATACAAAATGATCCATGGACTGAGTCAGTTTAACCCTCGGATTAACTGTTGACCCTAATACTAAGTAAAGTGACAAACAAAATACTGCCTTCAAGGAATCCCTAATCCTGGTTGTAATAATGAGAGAGGAAACATAAACACAAATTTCAGTCAAAATCAAACTTGTTCTCATGGAAACCACCAAAAATATAATCCACTTATTGGTGTAAACACCAAAAGGTACATCTATGGACCATGGTGAATATGTGTACGAAGTTTGATGAGGCTAAAATTTGGGAGATCTGCACTGGAGAAGATGACATTATTCTAGTTTCAGTTGAAACATATAGTCAGCACTGCACAGTCAGCACTGTCAGTTTCATTTCATGAAATTAGTTAACATTTTCCCTGCATCAAGGGATGAAGGGCAAAATAAGAGAGGTATTATTACCGGCAAATCACCATATAGTTCATATACAATACTAGCGTTAAAACCTCGGTTATTATTAGACAGTGTGTATTTTATGGATCTCATATTCACGATATGACTTAAATATTGATGATGTGACTCATTTGGATTCTTGAGACAATAGCTTTGTAATCGACAAGTAACCTTTCTCTCTCGCTATCTCAGTTGCGTTCAGTCCCTGGTTGTTTTTAATGGTTATATCTTTGATGCAGTGTGACAGCACATATTTCACAATGACTTCATTTCCTTCTCGACAGGCCACATGAAGGACGTCGTCACCATTATCATTCACGGCTGACACATCAGCTCCTCCCTCTATCAATATGTCAAACACATCTCTGTTCCCTGATTCTGCCGCAAGAAGCAGTGGGGTCATTCCCAGCCGCCCTCTTCCATTTATATCCACTATGTTTTGCGTGAGGATATATTTTAGACAGCTGATATCCGAAATTGGAAGCAAAACAGCCAGATGCAGAATACCGTCACCATCGTCATCTATAGCTGTCGGATCAGCCCCTTTTGCCACAAGAATCTCCACTACCTCTTTTTCCGCTAAAGCTGCTGCAAGCAGCAGTGGTGTCATTCCATCTTCCTGTTTACTGTTTATGTCCAAAACGTTTTGTTTAAGGATATATTTCAAGATCTCCGTATTTCCGTCACGGCAGGCAATATGGAGGACATTTTCATGATCGTCATCTACCTTTGCCATGTCAGCTCCCTTTGTAACGAGTAATTTAAACAGGTCCTCGTGGCCCAACTTCGCTGCACACATCAAAGGTGTGATCCCATTTGACAAAATGCTGTTTACGTCCACACTGGTGTGGTTGAGGACAAATGTTACTATCTCAGCATCCCCACCTTCACAGGCACATGTAAAGAGCATCTCACAGTCATGTGCTGTTCCCACATCTGCATCTTTCCCTATAAGAAGCTGAAAGATGTTTCTGCACCCATGGAGTGATGCAAGCATCAGTGGTGTCTTCCCGTCACTTCGTTTACTGTTAATGTCCACGATGTTTTGTTCAAGGATATATTTTACGATGTCCACATTTCCTCCATGACAGGAAAGATGGAGGATATTTTCTTTCTCTTTGCTTAACTTTGTCATGTCAGCTCCTTTGCTAACAAGTACTTTAAACACTTCGCTTTCGCCCGTCTTTGCTACCTGCATCACAGGAGTGAGCTCCCCCCATACATAACTGTTTATGTCCACAGTGGTTAGATTGAGGATATACTTTACTACTTCACCATCCCCACCTTCACAAGCACATTCAAAGAGTTTCATGTGGTCATGTTTTTGCCCTACATCTGCACCACTTTGTATCAGTAACTGAAAAATCTTACCCCATCCATACAATGCTGCCTGTACCAAAGCTGTTCTGCCTCCATACCCTTCAGCGTTTATGTCCACAATGTTTTGTTTAAGGATATAATGGACGATCTCTTGACTCCCTCCTTGACAGGAAAGATGAAGGATATTATCACTGTTTTCATCACATTTTGATACATTAGCTCCGATCTCTATAAGAAAGAAAAACACGTCCGTCTTTCCAAATTCAGCAGCAGTCAGTATGGGCGTCCTCATGTTTTCTCCTCTACTTTCAAAATCAAGAATGTTGTGTGAGTGGATATATTTCACTATATCCACTTTTCCATTTCTGCAGGCCACATGTAAGATGTTGTCATCATCGTCATCCAATAGCGACACATCAGCACCTTCCTCCAGTAGTAGTTCAAGAATTTCTCTATGCCCTTTCTCTGCTGCCATCATGGCCAGTGTCCTACCACCCTCCCCTCTTTCATTGATGTTCACAAAGTCCTGAGACAAAAAGTGTTTCACGCGATGCAGATCTCCATCTGAGCAGGCATCGATGAGAGTCCTTTTAACCTTCCGTGGAATTGCTGACTTGTTCATATCTGAAAGAAATCATACAAATTTAATTTTATTTATGTTTTATATTTATTTATATTTGAAACATATTTTGTGGTAAAATTATCAAATACCTTTCATGCAGACAGTCTTTCCAGCATGGGTCTCTAGACACTTCTCCTCTTGGCAGATGTTGTACACACAAGCGCCAGCTTGGAACTGAAGGCAGAGTGAGAACTGTTGGGAAAGTTATTTCTAGTGTTGACTGGCTTATGCCTAACAAAACATAGCGTTTCTCAATGAAAGTTTTTAATGGAATTAAAAAAAGAAAACTAAAATAATAGGATGAAGTAATACCCAGGTGAGGTTCTTGGAATAGCGTTGGATTGCTCAGTAATCCATTTTGAACCTTACTGTACCTATACGGTGATGACCATCTGATTGATTACTTTGCCAAACCCTGTGTATGCCATTCTTTTGTACGCATTTTGGATAGTGTTAAATACAATTATCTTGGTGGCTATTTTCCGTCTCCTGAGAGACAAAAATAATGTTTTACATTTGTTTTTAGTATTTGTTGCAAGTTGGTGGTTCATGGGACAATTGGGCAGGACGTAACTTTTCAAGGTGTTTTCCTGGGATGTTAATAGGATGTTACACAGGTTTTTCACATTTATGCCTTAGCTGTATATCATTTGCTGAAAACAGTTGATTGAAAAATCAGTCTATCTGTATTAAATTGCTAGAGGACCCAGGTTAAGGCTTCAGACTGGTGGAATATATATTTACAAAATAGCTCACTGCATGAGCACACTCTCTTCGTTTCCAGGATTTCGACACTTATGGATCCATATACACGGCCCACCGGGGTCTCATTAAATGAAACTTGTATTCTTGAACACACTACCATACTGTATTGCATACAGGCAATAGTGGTAGCTAATTCTCCAAACACAATAACACACTAAACAGTGGCACAGAATGTAAATAAACTTTCACCTTTAACACTGTGAAAACTTTAAACAAGGTATAGTACAGTCAGTTCTAATAGAAGGCTAGATGATCGCGTTAACGCAGAAAACTGCGTTCTTCAAGCAAAGAAAAATAATATAATACAAACACGCGGCATTTAGTTGGAATGCGTGTTCTGTGTGCATAGATTCTGATCTACTAAATTACTACTTACACCTAAAACAGCAACACAGAAAAATAGCAAATGATTTATTTCTGCACTCGGCACCCGTGAACGGCCACCTAACGGCTAACTGCAAAAATGGAACACCCATCATTCTCAAAAGACTGTCCATTTTGGAAAGAGCACATGGCAATAAATCAAATAAAATTTACACAGAATGTTAGCTTTGCAGACGCAAAGAAACTGGTTCAAAGCTCAGAACAAACAGAAAGCTATGCTTCCATTGCCGGAACGTCAGCAGCCACCCCTACAGTCACCAAATTCTCTGTAAGTTGTCAGACCAGCTTAACATGGATGACAACAGATACTCCTAAACTAATTTCACCTGCCATATCTACTCAAACATCAGAGACACTTCCCAGTACATCCCAAATCCAGTCACAGGCATCCTCTGATCATGAACCATCTTCTCAGTCAACAGTTAAGTCTCAACAAATTACTACCAACAAAAGTAAAAAGCCAGATTCCTCGAAAATGCTCAGTGGCAGAACCACTAAAGGATCAGAAAACAAAATTCAGTTGTTCAACAAATATGGATCACTCGAAGACATGGACGTGTCTAAAAACGTCCGCTCTAGGGCACACAGTCTGTCGCCCACCAAAAAAGTGCGGTGTAGATCCCCAATAAATCCCCCCCCCCCAAAAAAAAAAAAAAAAAAAAAGATAGGTTATCAGAATAATATTATTCAGTGGAAATGCAGAGGACTAAGGATTAATTTTAATGAATTGCAGCTTTTATTCCAGGATTTTACACCGTCAGCAATCTGTCTACAGGAAACATATTTAAAACACACAGATACTCTTGACCTCCGTCATTTCAATGCATATCATTATTTTTCACCTCCGGGTGATTGGGCAAGTGGAGGATCGTCAATCTTGGTACGGCAAAATGTTATACATAGTTCAATAGCGCTTAAAACAAATCTTACATTGCACGTTCCATTTACGCTTTCTTCATTTAATATTCCACCTTCATCTACTGTCCAGTTAACTGATCTACAAGCTCTTTACAATGAACTTCCTAAACCCTGTACAATCATGGGCGATTTAAATGCCCACAATCCACTCTGGGGTGGTACTACTACGAACACCAAAGGTAAATTACTTTAGGATTTTCTTTCAAATAATGATCTCTGTATTTACAATGACGGGTCTCGTACATATTTACATCCTGGCTCAGGAACATATTCAGCTCTTGATTTATCAGTTACTGACTCTAATCTTTTAAATGAATTTGAATGGTTGGTTCACGATGACCTGTCTGGGAGCGACCATTTCCCTCCAATACTAAAGCCTGTGAACCCATCTGATGTACCTCCATCATCACGATGGAATTCTACAAAGGCCAACTGGACTCTACATGAATCTCTCTGTATTGGCAAACTTTAACCTGAACGTTTTATTACTGTTCCTGATGCTATTAAATGTTTTTCAGATGTACTCAATGATATTGCTGATGAGTGTATACCAAAGTCCTCTGCAGTTCCACACATAAGAAAACCATGGTTCAACGATGAGTGCAAACAAGCTAGGAAGGCAAGGAAAAAAGCAGAACATTATTTCCGTCGCCACCCTATGGTGCATAATTTAAATAAATTTAAAATTTTAAATGCTAAAGCACGGCGTACTTTTAAACAGAACAAACGCCAATCTTGGCAAAATTATGTATTCAAAATATATTCTCGGACACCCATGTCCAAGGTATGGAACATGGTCCGGAAAATCAAAGGTAAAGGTAGTAAATCTAGTATCCAAAACCTTAAACATGGAGATCAGTTTCTTACCGAGGAGGCACCCATGAAGAGCCACCTCCTCGTGGTGGGTGCTGGGTAACGCTAAGTGCTCTTCTCCCGTGTGGACCCGGGACAGAATGTGTCCACAGCACCCCATTGCTTGTCGTAAGAGGCGACTAAATTGGGCAACCTGTTTGCCGTGGGTTGCGTCCCGTGTCGGTGGAGGACGGGAACCTGGTGGTTGAGGGCAGTTGGGCTTTTAACTGCGTTTCATTTGCCCAACACACCACTTTGGCCCTTACTTCACCTAGACGGGTGGTTGAATTGGCCCGATTCAACCAATCGGCTGGTCATGCCAAGCCCTGTGCATGGACTGTCTATCTACCATTGCACAAATTTGATTTGGAATTGTTTTAAATTTCGGCTTTGGCAATACTGGTGATTTGTAACTTGTTTGATTGTAAATTATGATAATATGAACTTTGCCTAGAGTCTTATGCCAGAAGGCGATGGCTCATGGGCCAATCTGGTAGATTAATTTCTTATAATTCTTCTACTGGAGTATATCATCCGGGTATCCTTGGTGCTGCAAGGTGGAGGCCCGCTTGCTTTAGCACTGTCCTTGTGATACTCCGTGGCGGGTGGGGAGCTCGGATGATGAACCATATGATACCAATCATGGCTTATGAAATACCAACCAAAAAAACTAAACGTCCACTTGAAATTGATCCTGTTGATGCTGATCATAGACCGTCTCTATCGATTGAGTATTGGCCACGTTTCCTCGTTATTGAGACTCCGGAAAAGACACCATTGAAGTTGAACCATTTCGCAGTGTCAAAGGGTATTCAAGGTATTGCAGGAGATGTTAAGAACATTAGACGCTTACGTTCGGGTGCCTTACTAATTGAGTGCAGCAAGAAACAACAAGCAACCAACTTGATGAGTATTGAATCTTTTGTGGGTATTCCGGTCACGGTCTCTGCTCACAAGACCTTGAACACGAGTAAAGGTATCATCAGAGATCGGGATCGATTGTTTGCTGACATGACCGAACTTGATATAGCATGTGAAATGAAAGATCAAGGTGTGCTGTATGTGAAGCGTTTTTCAACCCGAAAAAACAATGAAACATTCCAAACGAATACTTATCTGTTTTCTTTTTCATCGCCAAATGCTCCCAAATCAGTGAAGGCAGGTTACTGCAATATCCAAGTTGAAACGTACATCCCCAACCCACTCAGATGTTTTAAATGCCAGAAATATGGACACGGTGTAAATACCTGCACATTGTCTGTTGTGTGTGCTCACTGTGGTGAGAAGACACACACAACAGAAGATTGTGACAGTGATTTTAAAAAATGCACCAACTGCTCAGGCGAGCATTCTTCTTCTTCGAAACAGTGTCCAAACTGGAAAGAGCAAATGGCAATAAACAGAATAAAGTTTACCCAAAACATCTCTTTTTCGGAAGCAAAGAAACTGGTGAAGCGATCTGACCTTACAGAAAGTTATGCACATCGTCTGTGCGCAGCCCTAAAATAACAAAATCATCTACAAGCTGCCAAACTACCTTGACTTGGGTCAATTGTGACTCTCCACAACCTTTATACCCAGCTATGTCATCACAGACTGAGGAATCACTTCCTGGAACATCAAAGTCTTCTTCTGATCATAAATTATCTTCACAGTCACGCACTGAGTCTCAATCGACAGCTGATAGACAACAAACTGCAAAAGGCAAACCTAAGCCTAAGCCTGATGCTTCAAAACAACAAAGTGGCAGAGCTCCTAAAGGGTCACAAAATAACATTCAGTTGTACAATAAATATGGGTCTCTTGAAGACATGGACGTTTCTGAAAACGTCCATTCTAGGGCACATAGCTTGTCGCCCTCCAAAAGAGTGCGGGGTAGATCCCCAATAAATCCCCCTAAAAGGTAGTTTATTCCAATAATATTGTACAGTGGAACTGCAGAGGATTGAGGACTAATTTACATGAATTACAGCTATTAGTCCAAGATTTCACACCTTCAGCGTTATGTCTCCAAGAGACATATTTAAAACAAACAGATACATTTGACCTTCGTCATTTTAATGCATATCATTGCTTTTCACCCCCGGGTGATAGGGCCACTGGAGGATCATCCATTCTAGTCAAACAAAACGTTATTCAAAGCCCTGTTTCACTTAATACTAATATGCAGGCTGTTGCAGTGAGAATTACTTTACATGTAGCGTTTACGCTATGCTGTCTTTATATTTCACCGTCTTCGGCTTTTGCCAAAACCGATCTTCAAGCTCTATATGATCAGCTCCCGAAGCCCTGTATTATAATGGGTGATTTAAATGGGCACAACCCACTCTGGGGTAGTGTTAATACAAACACTAGAGGACCCGTGAAGGTCCCGGGGTAGAATAGGCCTTCAGCAACCCATGCTTGCCATAAAAGTTGACTATGCTTGTCGTAAGAGGCGACTAACGGGATCGGGTGGTCAGACTCGCTGACTTGGTTGACACATGTCATCGGTTCCCAATTGCGCAGATCGATACTCATGTTGTTGATCACAGGATTGTCTGGTCCAGACTCGATTATTTACAGACCGTCGCCATATAGCTGGAATATTGCTAAGTGCGACGTAAAATTAAACTCACTCACCCACTCACTCACAAACACTAGAGGCAAATTGTTGGAGGACTTTTGTTCTGACAATGACTTATGTATTTATAATGATGGTTCCAACACATATTTACACCCTGGTACAGGGACTTATTCTGCTCTCGACTTGTCATTGACAAATTCCGAACTATTAAATGAATTCGAATGGTCCGTCCACGATGACCTCTGTGGAAGTGACCATTTTCCTACTATATTAAAATCTGTAACTCCATCTGATGTTCCTCCATCATCAAGGCGGAATTTTAAAAAGGCTAACTGGCCTTTATATGAAACACTGTGTGCTGAAAAACTTACACCTGAACGTTTTATGGACGTTCCTGATGCTATTAAATCTTTTTCTGATCAACTGAATTCCATAGCTGATGAGTGTATACCAAATTCCTCTGTAGTTCCACACATAAGAAAACCATGGTTCAACGATGAGTGCAAACAAGCTAGGAAGGCAAGGAAAAAGGCAGAACATTATTTCCGTCGCCATCCTATGGTGCATAATTTAAATAAATTTAAAATTTTAAATGCTAAAGCACGGCGTACTTTTAAACAGAACAAACGCCAAACTTGGCAAAATTATGTGTCCAAAATAAATTCTCGGACACCCATGTCCAAGGTATGGAACATGGTCCAGAAAATCAAAGGTAAAGGTACTAAATCTACTGTCCATCATCTTAAACATGGAGATCAACTGCTTACTGATAAATCAGATATTGCTAATAAACTAGGTGAAACCCTTGCTAAACACTCTTCCTCTTCCAATTATGTACCAAAATTCCAGCAATATCAAAAACAAGAAGAAAAGAAAACTATTAATTTCAATTCGGATAATGGGGAAGATTATAATGAAACGTTTTCTATTCATGAACTCCATACTGCTCTTGATCAGGCTCATGACACTGCTACAGGAGCTGATAACATACATTATCAACTCCTGAAGCACTTACCAGAATCCTGCCTAGAAACTCTCCTAAATATTTTTGATGATATTTGGACATCGGGTAACTTTCCTCCGTCATGGCGTGACGCCATAGTAGTACCAATACCTAAACCTGGACGTGATCATACGGATCCACCCAATTATCGTCCGATTTCATTAACAAGCTGTGTTTGCAAGACCATGGAACGCATGATAAATAATCAACTTGTTTGGTACTTGGAAACTAATAACCTTATCACACATATACAATGTGGTTTCCGCAAAAACAGAAGTACTGTCGATCACTTAGTGCGTTTAGAATCATTTGTAAAAAACGCACTCATTAACAAACAACACGCTGTGTCTATCTTTTTTTATCTTGAAAAAGCATATGACACTACTTGGAAATATGGCATTTTACGAGATTTACATGACTTCGGGTTGCGAGGTCGTTTGCCTGAATTTATTGCCAAGTTTTTAAATAACAGACAATTCCAGGTCCGCGTGGGCTCAACCCTGTCTGATCATTACAATCAGGATCAGGGTGTTCCACAAGGGAGTATTTTGTCAGTCACTCTTTTTAGCATCAAGATCAACAGTTTATCTAAAGTTTTAAACGATTCAATTGATGGATCGTTATTTGTGGATGATTTTAATGCAGAAGAGGTGGGACACTCAAGTAGGTATAAATAAATTACATGAAATAAAACCTTATATCGGTTATACTTACTTGGGTTGTCAGTCCAGATTTGAGGAGGTCATTATGCGACGATGTCGCATTGGCCATACGAGGTATACTCACGAGTATCTATTAAAAGGTGAAGATCCTCCGTTTTGTATCCCTTGTGATGAAAGAATCACAGTCAAGCATGTCCTGCTTGACTGTGTTGAATATTCCATCACAAGGGATAAATATTTTAATTCACGAACTTTGAAGGATCTTTTTAATTCTGTTAGATCTCATTTAATTATTGCATTTTTAAAAGAATTAGATTTGCTAAATGAATTGTAAATAGAAAAATATTTTATGCTTGGAAGTTTGAATTAGTAACTTAGAGTGTTAGTGGCTGTATCCTCGAGGGGGGTTAAAGCACTGTAAAATTATTGTCCTCCTGAGAGGGTACGTAAGTCCCAAAACATTTGAAGTCAAATTTGATCTTCCATTTTGTCTTAGCCGTAGAATATGTGTCATTTTAATTTGTGGCTAATCTTGCATACAATCACCAGCAGCGGAGGGGATGATGTAAATCCAGCTAGGGACCATGCAGGTAGCAGAAGTACTGTAAGTCCCCATGGCCCCTAGTATGGTGATCTACCTTCAGTTGTTGGTGATCTATATAGCCTGTTTTTATATTGTTTTGTCTGAATAGGAATATTAGTTTTAACTTTTCACGCTAGTTTTATTTCTTATTGTGATATTCTAGTTGTTTTACTGTCCTTCGTTGACAGGTTTTTATAGTATCCATATATTTCACTTCTGTATTTAAAGTTCTCGTCACGATATGGCTGAGATATTGCCGATGTGACGTTAAATATTAACTCACTCACTCACTCACTCTTACCGAGGAATCAGATATTGCAAATAAACTAGGTGAAACTTTGGCTAAACATTCTTCCTCTTATAATTACGTGCCTACATTCCAGCAGTATCAAAAACAACAAGAAAACAAAACTATTAATTTCAATTCAGATGATGGGGAAGATTATAATGAACTATTTTCTATTCATGAACTCCATACTGCTCTTGAGCAAGCTCATGATACTGCTACAGGAGCTGATAACATACATTATCAACTCCTGAGGCACTTACCGGAACCCTGCCTAGAAACTCTTCTAAATATTTTTGATGATATTTGGACATTGGGTAACTTTCCTCCCTCGTGGCGTAGTAGTACCAATACCTAAACCTGGACGTGATCATACGGATCCGTCCAATTATCGACCTATTTCACTAACTAGCTGTGTTTGCAAGACCATGGAACGCATGATAAATAATCGACTTGTTTGTTACTTGGAAACAAATAACCTTAAAACAGATATACAGTGTGGTTTCCGTAAAAACAGACGTACTGTCGATCACTTAGTGCGTTTGGAAACATTTTTAATAATAATAATCAACAATAATTAATAATCAACACGCTGTGTCTATCTTTTTTAATCTTGAAAAATCATATGACACAACCTGGAAATGTGGAATTTTAAGAGATTTGCATTATTTCGGTTTGCAAGGTCGTTTGCCTGAATTCATAGCCAAGTTTTTTAATAACAGACAATTTCAAGTCCGCGTGGGTTCGACCCTGTCTGATCATTAAAGTCAGGATCAGGGTGTTCCACAAGGCAGTATTTTGTCAGTCACACTTTTTAGTATAAAGATAAACAGTTTATCTAAAGTTTTAAACGATTCAATTGATGGATCGTTATTTGTGGATGATTTTAACATTTCTTGTCCTGGTAAGAATATGCATACTATTAAACGGCAACTGCACCTGTGTTTACACAAAATAAATAAATGGTGTCTTGAAAACGGCTTCAAGTTTTCTAAATCCAAAACTAATTGTATAAAATATAAGCCACATAAGGACCCAGAATTATCTTTAGATGGCACCCCCATCAGAGTTGTTAAGCAGGCCAGGTTCTTGGGCCTAATCTTTGACTCACACTTAACATTTTGGCCTCATATTAAGTCCCTTAAAACTAAATGCCTGAAGGCTCTTGACTTGTTGAAAGTTGTTTCCAACTCAAAGTGGGGAGGGGATCAAGCGATTCTCTTACACCTATATCGATCACTCATCCGTTCAAAATTTGATTATGGCTCCATCGTATATGGTGGAGTCAGCAAAAACAACCTTAAACTTCTTGATTCTGTCCACCATTAAAGCTTAAGACTTTGTCTTGGGTCCTTCCGAACTTCACCTATTAACAGTCTCTACGTTGAGGCTGATGAGCCATCTCTTGAGCAGCGCCGTATAAAGTTAGCTTTACAATACATTATACTGTAATGAATCTAACTTTGCCTATAACTGTGTTTTTAATCCCCTTTACAGGGATTTATACAAGAAATCTTCGCTTGTCCCTCCTCTTGGACATAGAATTAAACTCTTTCTTTCTTCGTCCGGCAGTGAGCTGGAAAACATAGCTCCCTCCCATCTTCTTTCTTCTCCTTCTTGGCAGATAGTTAGGCCACAAGTCGACCTACCATTAACTTCATTTACAAAATCAGAAACTAATAAATTACAGTACAAACAAGAATATAATCAATTAAAACATAAATATAGCAAGTATAAATCCTTATTTACAGATGGGTCCAAAGACTGTGCTGTGGCTTGTGCCACTGTCATTGGATCCAGAACAATATCTTCTAGATTACCAGACAACAGTTCTATTTTTACTGCTGAAGCTAATGCCATACTAACGGCTCTTAAACATCTTCAAAGACACCCTAAACATAAACACTATATAATCTATTCCGACTTTCTTTCTTGCTTTCAAAGATATTTCCTGTAAACATCCAGTTTTAATTGAAATAATTGAATTGTATAATGATCTTGCTACTGGCCAATACGACATCGTATTTTGTTGGTTACCCAGTCACGTGGGCATTTCTGGGAACACACTGGCTGACCTTACTGCCAAAGCCACCTCTGAACAAATCTGTGACGCCACTTCTTATTCCCTACACTTATTATAAACCACCATTAGATCTTACATCCGTGATCTGATGCAGAAGAAGTGGGACACTCAAGTAGATATCAACAAATTACATGAAATAAAACCCTACATTGGCTACACCTACTTGGGTTGTCAGTCCAGATTTGAAGAGGTCATCATGCGACGATGTCGTATTGGCCACACACGATATACACATGAATATTTGCTTAAAGGTAAAGATCCTTCGTTTTGTGTCCCTTGTGATGATATAATCAGAGTCAAGCATGTCTTGCTTGACTGTGTGGAATATTCCATCACAGGGGAAAACTTTTTTAAATCAAGAACTCTGAAGGATCTTTTTGGTAATGTTAGTGATCATTTAATCATTGCGTTTTTAAAAGAATTAGACCTGTTACATGACTTGTAAATAGATTAATATTTTATAATTGGAAGTTGAATTAACAACTTAAGATTGTTAGTGGCTGTATCCTCGAAGGGTGTTGAAGTACCGTAAAATTAATGTCCTCCTGCGAGGGTACGTAAGTCCCAAAACAGTTGAAGTCAGATTTAATCTTCCACTTTTTTAATCGTAGAATATGTGTCATTTTAAATGGTGGCTAATCTTGCATACAGTCGCCAGCAGCTGAAGGGATGGTGTAAATCCAGCTAGGGACCATGCAGGTAGGAAAGGTACTGTAAGTCCCCATGGTCCCTAGTATGGTGATCTACCCTCTGTTGTTGGCAATCTATAGCCTGTTTTTATGTTGTATTGTTAAAATAGTGATATATTAGTTTTTAAGTTTTTACACTAAGGCACGGTGAGCCACCTCCTCGTGGTGGGTGCTGGGTAACGCCAAGAGCTCGCCGACATCCCCGCAGTGGACCCGGGGTATATTTGGTCTACCAACCCGTTTGCCGTGGGTTGCGGCCCTGTGTCGGTGGAGGACGGGAGTCTAGGGGTTGAGGGCACTGGGGACCTGTGACTGCGTTCCCTTTACTCAACACACCCCTTCGACCCTTACTTCACCTAGACGGGAGGTTGAATGGGCCCGGTTCAACCAATCGGCTGGTCATGCCAAGCCCTGTGTATGGAATCTATATATATTTATGAGTGAGTGAGTGAGTTTAGTTTTACGTCGCTCTTAGCAATATTCCATGTATATGGCGACGGTCTTTAAATAATCGAGTCTGGACCAGACAATCCAGTGATCAACAACCTGAGCATCGATCTGCGCAATTAGGAACCGATGACATGTGTCAAACAAGTCAGTTAGTCTGACCACCCAATCCCGTTAGTCGCCTCTTACGACAAGCATAGTCGTCTTTTATGGCCACCATGGGTTGCTGAAGGCTTATTACCCCGGGACCTTCACGGGTCCTGTATTCTGAACTTAGAACCTTGAGAGTCTAGGTTAAGACCACCTTGCTTATTCGGAATGAACTCAAGATTTACTTGAACATTAGCCATGGTAAGGAATGACAGTAACTGAACTGCGGAATATATAGCTATGAACAAAATAAGGCTTTTTCAGTGACATTCAAGGATTTATGGATAATTGTTGAGCTGATATTAGTCTGACAATCTGTAGGCTTGGAATCTGTAATGGGACGATTCCTTTCCTTAAAACAACACCATTAATCCTACTATTCTGCACAGTGAGGATACACCGACGCATCATACTCCCTCACATATATTTCAACAATGGGACATCCTGTTGGTAAAAAAATGGTGAACGATGAAAGCATTGTCTTTTTGATTGGACAATGCACTAGTGTTAATAGCAAAAGTAATAGTAGAAAAGGTAGCATAGAAAACAAAGCATAGAAGCACTTGTTGGAGTTTTCATGGCCATCCGCCAGTGAGCTTCACTGACAACGCATCATTCTACAGAGGTAAAAAGAATGTGTTTTGAATAAAAGAATGTGAATTCCCTATTTGCCAAAGTCAAAATGGTTAAGACAATGGTTGTCGTATTTGAAAAATATTACGTTAGAAAGTTGCCAACGTCCGACGAAGTATCCTTTCTCCTCCGTGAGTACTCCCGAGGCCATCTCTGATAGGTGGCAAGTTAAAGTCTTGATGTCGTATCGAACACCATGGCAACCATACTGTACACACTTGTATTGGCATAGCTGGACGCCAATGTACTGAAAGCTTAAAGAGTCGTCCAGCTGCAGTTGGTCTGTCGACAACACTCCAAATATCAAGCAGACTGTTAAGTGGTGAAGCTGGAGCCACATCCTACTCAGGACTTTTTCGGATGTATGTAGGAATCACGAGCAACTGCAGTTTCCACGACTTAAACTTGTATATTAGGCATCGGGAAGCAGTCGTCCAGCACTACCATATAGAAAAGTATGAAGGAGAGTGAAGCATTTTGCCCCCTACTCCTCACGTTTGTGTTTTATCTTGTGTGATAGAATCTTTGTCAGTAACCAAGGTGTACCATGCTTACCATCGAAAGGTTGATACCTCCTCTTTCACCTTTACCTTGCACCTTATCAGGGGTATTCAAATGAATTAATGAATCAGTATGGGGAGATAATAATTCTGATCGTTGTGAGGAGATATGTATGTGCAGACAGAGTATCCAATTGATGTCATCGCACATACATTCACAGAATGTAGAAAATATTCCAATAATACCAAATCGTTCCATGAGAATTACTTTGTTCTGTCCGCCATTTCCTAGATTGTGGACATTGGGGTTTGAAATTTCGGCATAATGGTTCTATGCAGTTTTCAATATTATTTCGTTTGGTATTTATTCCATATGACAGTAACAAAACTAATCTTCCTAACCCTCATTTAAACGTACTTTATGGGAAAACAAGGGATTTATGCTTGAGAAAGAATGCTTACGTTAAGTTCTTAAACTATCCTATACTTTTTAAAGCATATTTTAGTTTTATAGTGTTCACCTATGTTTGCAATCTGTAATTCAGGAAAAAAATCGACTACAACGAACGCATACATCAGTGCTTTTCGTACTTTGGCAGCAGGCTTTAAAGTAGAGCTTAGAGTTCCCTCCCTTTGAATATGTGTTTTCATTAGTTGTTCATACTTCCAGGAGACTACTGGAAGCTTCTAAGTAAATGGCAATGGTCGAATTGAGCTCGAATGTTCAGTTGCCAATGACTGTAAATATCAAGGCTGGTTATCGTGTTGACCCCGGACACACACGCACAGATTAACTGGCGTACATATATATCTGCCTGCTTCTCTGTCAACGCCTGACCTACATAACCGCTGTCTGACCGCTTGTCATGCTACATTCTGCATAACTGTTTCTCACTCTCAAACCAAGACTTGAGTGAGTTGACATTATATTTGTGACCAATTACTTTAGGTTTGACTAATTTGCATTCTACATGAAACCTCTGATGTGAACTATTCTGTCTTGCTTTCTGTTTTAAAACAAACTATTGAAATTTTCAGACTTCTAGAGATCGTGATCGATTGTTTGCTGATATGTCAGAACTTGACATAGCACCAGAAATGAAAGAACAAGGTGTGTTGTATGTAAAGCACTTTTCAACCCGAAAAACAACAATGAAACATTCGAAACGAATACCTATCTGTTTTCTTTTTCATCGCCAAAAGCTCCCAAATCAGTGAAGGCAGGTTACTGTAACATCCGAGTTGAACCTACATCCCCAGCCCACTCAGGTTTTTTAAACGCCAGAAATATGGACACGGCGTAACCACCTGCACATGGTCTGTTGTGTGTGCTCACTGTGGTGAGAAGACACACACAACAGAAGATTGTGACAGTGATTTTAAAAATTGCACCAACTGCTCAGGCTTGCTTGACTGTGTTGAATATTCAATCACAAGGGACAATTATTTCAAATCAAGATCTTTCGTGCGCATTCCCGTCACAGTTTGGTATCGTGAGAGATAGAGATGATTGTTTGATGACATGTCGGACCTTCATATAGGATCAGAAATGAAAGGTGTACTGTATGTCAAACCCTTTTCAACTCGCAGAAACAACAAAACCGTCAAAACAAATACGTATCTGTTTACTTTCTCATGTCCAAATGCTCCCAAATCGGTGAAGGCAGGCTACTGCAACATACAAGTTGATACATACATCTCCAACCCGATCAGGTGTTTTAAATGCCAGAAATATGGACACGGTGTAAATACTTGCACATTCTCAGTTGTGACAAGATTGTGACAGTGATTATAAAAAAAACTTGCACCAATTGCTCAGGCGACCATTCGTCCTTTTCTAAACAGTGTCCTATTTGGAAGGAACAAATGGAGATCAATAAAATAAACTTCACTCAAAATATCTCTTTTTCTGAGGCCAAAAAACTGGTAAAGAGGTCTGATCTTCCAGAAAGTTATGCTACAGTAGCAAAAACATCATCCGGTTCTAGCTCTAAAACAACATCAACCACAGGCTGCCAAACTACCTTGACTTGGGTAAATTGCGATTCTCCACAGCTTTTGTACCCTCCTATATCATCACAGACTGAGCAATCACTTCCTAGTATCTCAAAGTCGTCTTCTGATCATCTCAGTCACATTCAAAGTCTCAATCGACAGCTGATAGTCAACAAACGGTGAAAAGTAAACCGAAGCCAAAGCTTGATGCTTCAAAACAACAAAGTGGCAGAGCTCCTAAAGGGTCACAGAACAAAATTCAGTTGTTTAATAAATATGGGTCTCTTGAAGACATGGACGTTTCTGAAAACGCCCATTGTAGGGCACATAGCTTGTCGCCCTCCAAAAGAGTTCGGGGTAGATCCCCAATAAATCCCCCCAAAAGATAGTTTATTCCAATAATATTGTACAGTGGAACTGCAGAGGATTGAGCACTAATTTACATGAATTACAGCTATTAGTCCAAGATTTCACACCTTCAGTGATATGTCTCCAAGAGACATATTTAAAACAAACAGATACATTTGACCTTCGTCATTTTAATGCATATCATTGTTTTCCACCTCCGGGTGATAGAGCCACTGGCGGGTCATCCGTTCTAGTCAGAAAAACGTTATTCAAAGCCCTGTTTCACTTAATAGTAATATGCACGCTGTTGCAGTGAGAATTACTCTACATGTAGCGTTTACGCTATGCTCACTCTATATTTCGCCATCTTCGACGTTTGCCAAAACTTATCTCCAAGCTCTATATGACCAACTCCCGAAGCCGAGTATTATAATGGGAGATTTAAATGGGCACAACCCACTCTGGGCTAGTGTAACTACAAACACTAAAGGCAAATTGTTGGAGGACTTTTGTTCTGACAATGATTTATGTATTTATAATGATGGTTCCAGCACATATTTACACCCTGGGACAGGGACCTACTCTGCTGTTGACTTGTCATTGACAAATTCAGAACTACTTAATGAATTTGAATGGTCAGTCCACGATGACCTCTGTGGAAGTGACCATTTTCCTACTGTATTAAAAGTTGTAACTCCATCCGATGTTCCTCCATCATCAAGACGAAAATTTAAAAAGGCTAACTGGGCTTTATATGAAACACTGTGTGCTGAAAAACTTAAAGCTGAACGTTTTATTGACGTTCCTGATGCTATTAAATGCTTTTCTGATGATCTGAATTCCATAGCTGATGAGTGTATACCAAACTCCTCTGCAGTTTCACACATAAGAAAACCATGGTTTAACGATGAATGCAAACAAGCTAGGAAGGCAAGGAAAAATGCAGAACATTATTTTAGTCGCCATCCTATGGTGCATAATTTAAATAAATGTAACAGTTTAAATACTAAAGCACGGCGTACTTATAAACAGAACAAACGCCAATCTTGGCAAAATTATGTCTCCAAAATAAATTCTCGGACACCCATGTCCAAGGTATGGAACATAGTCCAAAAAATTAAAGGTAAAGGTACTAAATCTACTGTCCATCATCTTAAACATGGAGATCAATTACTTACTGATAAATCAGATATTGCGAATAAATTTGGCGAAACCCTTGCTGAACATTCTTCCTCTTCGAATTATGTACCTAAATGTCAGGAATATCAAAAACAACAAGAAAAGAAAACTATTAATTTCAATTCTGATAATGGGGAAGATTATGATGAAACATTTTCTATTCATGAACTCCATACTGATCTTGATCAAGCTCATGACACTGCTACAGGAGCCGATAACATACATTATCAATTCCTGAAGCACTTACCAGAATCCTGTTTAGAGACGCTCTTATCAATTTTTGATGATATTTGGACTTCCGGGAAATTTCCTTCTGTAGTGATCCCATAGTAGTACCAATTATCGTCCGATTTCATTAACTAGCTGTGTTTGCAAGACCATGGAACGCATGATAAATAATCGACTAGTTTGGTACTTGGAAACAAATAACCTTATCACAGACATACAATGTGGTTTCCGGAAAAACAGAAGTACTGTCGTCCACTTAGTGCGTTTAGAATCATTTGTGAAAAACGCGCTGATTAATAAACAACATGCTGTGTCTATCTGTTTTTATCTTGAGAAGGCATATGACACAACCTGGAAGTATGGCATTCTGAGAGATTTACATGAGTTCGGTTTGCAAGGTCGTTTGCCTGAATTCATAGGCAAATTTTTAAATAACAGACAATTTCAAGTCCGCGTGGGTTCTACCCTGTCTGGTCATTATAATCAGGATCAGGGTGTTCCACAAGGCAGTATTTTGTCAGTCACACCTTTTTAGCATCAAGATAAAAAGTTTATCAAAAGTTTGAAACGATTCAATTGATGGATCGTTATTTGTGGATGATTTTAATATTTCTCGTCCTGGTAAAACTATGCATACTATTTAACGGCAACTACAGTTGTGTTTAAAGAAGATTAATAAATGGTGTCTTGAAAACGGCTTTAAATTTTCTAAATCGAAACCTAACTGTATACATTTTTGTCGTAAATATAAACCACATAAAGACCCTGAACTATCTCTAGATGGCACACAAATTAAAGCTGTGAAGGAAGCTATGTTCTTGGGTCTCATTTTTGACTTACACTTAACGTTTTTTACCGCATATTAAGTCACTTAAAACTAAATGCCTGAAAGCACTTGACTTGTTGAAAGTGGTTTCAAATTCTAAATGGGGAGGGGATTCCATTCCCTTCTCCATCTCTATCGATCTCTGGTGCGTTCTAAGCTTGATTATGGCTCCATCGTCTATGGTGGAGCCTGCAAAAGCAACTTAAAACTATTAGATTCAGTCCATCATCAAGGTCTAAGACTTTGCCTTGGCTCCTTTAGAACTTCACCTGTTGACAGCCTGTATGTCGAGGCCGATGAACCATCTCTTGGCCAGCGACGTATAAAATTAGCTTTACAGTATGTAACAAAACTATATTCAAATGAGTCAAACCCGGCATATAACCGTGTTTTCAATCCTCTCTATGAGGATTTATACAATAAAAAAATCTTCTCTTGTTCCGCCTCTTGGATTAAGAATAAAACCACTTATTTCTGCTGTCAACATTGAGCTGGAAAACATAGCTCCTTCCCGTCTTCTTTCTTCTCCTCCTTGGCATTTGGTTAGGCCACAAGTGGACCTAACATTAGCGACTTTTAAAAAATCAGAAACGAATGAATTACAGTATAAACAAGAATATAATCAACTGAAACATAAATATAGCAATTATAAATCCTTATTTACAGATGGGTCCAAGGACGGTGGTGTTGTGGCTTGTGCCACTGTCATTGGATCCAGAACAATATCTTCTCGATTACCAGATAACAGTCCTATTTTTACAGCTGAAGCTAACGCCACACTAACAGCTCTTAAATATATTCAAAGACACCCTAAACATAAACAATATATAATCTATTCAGACTCTCTTTCTTGCCTTCAGGCTATTAAAAATATTTCTTGTAAACATCCACTTTTAATTGAAATTATTGAATTGTATAATAATCTTGCGACTGGCCAATACGACATCGTCTTTTGTTGGTTACCCAGCCACGTAGGTATTGGCCGATCTTGCTGCCAAGGCAGCACTCAACAAATCTGTGACACCACTTCTTATTCCATACTCTGATTAAGCTAGCATTAGAACTTACATCCGTGATCTGATGCAGAAGAAGTGGGACACCCAAGTAGGTATAAATAAATTACATGAAATAAACCGTATATTGTTTACACTTACTTGCGTTGTCAGTCCAGATTTGAAGAAGTTATTTTAAGACGATGTCGTATTGGCCATACTAGTTTTACTCATGTGCACCTTTTGAAAGGTGAGGATCCTCCGTTTTGTATCCCTTGTGATGAGAACCACGGTCAAGCATATCCTGCTTGACTGTGTCGAATTCTCCATCACAAGGGATAAGTATTTTACAGTTAAAACAATGAAGGATCTTTTTACTAGCGTTAATTCATATTTAATTATTGGTTTTTTAAAAGAGATTGATTTTTTGGTGGAATTTTGAATGTTATGTTGTGTAAATAGATGTATTTTAATTATTGGTAGTTTGGATTAGTAACTTGAATTGTTGGTGGCTGTACCCTCAAAGGGGGTTGAAGTATTGTAAAATTATTGTCCTCCTGAGAGGGTACGTAAGTCCACAAACATTCAAGGTAAATTTAAGTCTACCAGGATTTTAATCGTAGCATGTTCTTTTAATTTCGGCTAACTTTTCGTACAATCGCCAACAGCTGAAGGGATGGTGTAAATCCAACTAGGGTCCATGTAGGTAGCAAAGGTACTGTAAGTCCCCATGGTTCCTAGTGTGGTGATCTACCTTCTGTTGTTGGCGATCTATAGTCTGTTTTTATATTGTATTGTCTAAATAGTGCTATTAGTTTTAACTTTCCGTGCTAGTTTTAATTGAAATTGTGATATTCTAGTTGTTTTACTGTCCTTCGTTGACGGGTTTTTATGATGTATATATGCTCTTTTTCATTGTTGAATGTTCTCGTCACGATATGGCTGAGATATTGCCGATGTGACGTTAAATATTAACTCACTCACTCTGACTGAATACTGAGACAGCCACACGTTGCTCGACACACACACACGGACTCACACTGGGACTTTTCGTCTGGAATTCTACCTCTGAATATCCTCGTATGTTTGTCAACAACATCCAACAATCTACATACAAAAATATATTTGTTGAATATAATTTGCGACCCATTACCTTAGACTTGTGACTCAGTTGCAGTGCACTATAAAGCTGGATTGTGATTCACAGCTGTTTATATCTGGCCCAGGCAGGGTCTTTAGTCTGCCTTCTGCTGAGAGCGAGAAGAGTAATGAGTCACGGCTTGCGCATGCGTGTACGTACCGTTGCTATGGCTGGCATCATCATTAAAGATGGCGACCATGTTAGCAACCCTCTCCATCTCAAGCCTAACTCACACTATTTCTCCACTCTAACATTGTTTGTATTAACATAATTGGTGGTATCTTAAACCTTAACTTTGTGGCAAACCATAAATGAAGATTAATGACTGTCTGTAGAAATCTTGACAAGGTAGGTCACAGTAAACAAACCCAGTCTGGAATCCTGTAAAACTGAAAAGTATGTTTAGTTGAAGTGTCACAATTATCTTATCTGAGTTTTCTGCAGGAAACTGTTTACACTGTCGTAAAGCCTCAATTACCATCTTTCAGATGAAATTAACATAGTTTATTCAAGCAGGGTTGGAATCTGTCTCAAACATAGGTTTCATTCATACAGTGTATCAAAGAAAGTAAGCTATTTGTTGATGATTCTTCTAGTACTGCGGAGAAAGTTTGCAGCTGTGTTTTGTGTATTCTATATGGAGCAAGTTTAAGTATTATTTTCGTTGGAATTTGTACACAAAATGGAGAGAATATGTGAAGATCACTTTAAAAAACTGGAATTACTGTGCCGAATATGTGCCGGGAGACCTAAACCATTTGGTAAAAAGAGTACTGCTAGGCCATGTAAGAAGTACTCTGACAGACTGTATCATGTCTATGGTATTGATGTATTATCTGACAATAGTTTCCACCCACAGCTTTTCTGTGGGACCTGTTACAACAGGACATTCACTCACAAAGGAAAATGCAGGATACCATCAAAGGAGATAAATTTGAAAATGTGTGGGATGTGAAACAATGTGACAATGACTGCTGGGTATGTGTACAATTTAAAACCCAAAGTAAAGGGGGAAGGCCGAAAAAATACCGACAGAAAAGGGCAAATGATGATGAAATGTCAAATCAAGGATTAGAAATCATGGAACATGGTGCATGTGAGGGTCCCAGTTCGCTGGCGACAGAGCATGCTACACCACCCCGTCCCAGTAAGGAATTCAAAGAGGCTCAAACGTCACCATTCCAGTTTCAGGACAAACCATGTGAACAGTCCCTCATTGAATGTCTGGATAAACCAGTTATGGAACCACTTTCGAAATTTGAAGAAAAATTACAAACCCATTTAGTTCGGAGAAAGCTGAATACAAGCAGTAATCAGAGAACTCTAGAATGTAAAACAAAAGGACAGCCCTTGTGTTTTCAACGTGTAAAGAAAGCACGGAAAGTGTCTTCAGAGGCCAAGAGCCCTTTAAAACGAAGGCGTTCTCAGGAACTTTCAAAAGTAAGGTCAATTTTAGCTGGAGAAAAGGATCACACAACTCAGTTTTCATCCGAGTTGAAAAGTATTCCCTTGAAAAAACGTGAAAATGTTTGCCAAAAAGCGGGCATTAGAAGCAAAGTGAGAGCTTCCTCCAGATATGGGCTTGCGATTAAGGCTTACTTAGGACTTTCCTGGACACAATATCGAAAACAAAAGAAATTAATGTCAAAACTAGGCGTGAAATTTGAAAACGAAACATTTGAGAGAAAAGAACAGTCTCAAATTTTAAGTTCCCACATTGACTCCAAAATGATTGAAATGGAAACAACCAACGAAGATGGTGAACGCGCAAAATCAGATGTCCCAATGGCATACGTGAAAGATCTGCCGAAATTCGTAACAGAACTTCTCAATAATTACCATGATTCAGGTCAACTAACATGGCACTCCCAACATATTCCAGAGGATGAAATTTGGTTGAAAATAGGTGGCGACCGCGGTGGTTCATTGAAACTCAGTTTACAAATAGCAAATCTTTCACGACCGAATTCAAAACACTATACTGTCATTTTCAACATTTTTGAGGCAAAGGACACCAGAAAAAATCTAGAAATCGCACTTTCACCATACTGTGAGCAATTCAAGCAACTTAATGGTCAGACTTGGCATGGAAAACACCTTAGAATCTTTCTCTTTGGTGATTATGATTTCTTATCCAAGGTGTACGGCATTTCTGGTGCAGCTGCAAAATTCCCTTGCCTGTGGTGTCATGCTTCAAAATTTCAGATACAGAAGGACCCCGAAAGTCGAGAGTATGTGGAAGGTAGAACTCTTAAAACGCTGAAAAGAGATCACAGACAGTTTGTAGAAAAGGGACAGGGTAAAATTGAAAATGCCGGGACATACCACAATGCCATCCACCAGCCTCTATTCCCAGTGCACATCAACAGAGTATGCCCACCATATTTGCACATTTTACTGGGAGTAGTGAAAAAACATCATGTAATGCTGGAACAAGATTGTCATGAACTGGACTTGCTCATCGGACGACATGCTCTAATGACTGAGGAGGAAAGTCCAGATACTGAAATTGGGGAATACATTCTGAGAACTCGTGAAATACAGAAACTGGAAAAGAAAGAGAAAAAATTAAGTACCCTTTTAGAAGAAATGGAGGACAATACACCTCTCGCCCATTTGGAGTTACAGGAAAATAAATTACAAGAAACATTAAAGAAACTACGGAAAAATATATCAAGAAAGACCCAAGAAAACAAACTTAAGGAAAGGAAAGGCCCAGTTACATCAAATTTGGACAAATTGTTGAAGTCACATAAAAATGTTCCCCAGGCCTATCATGCACGTTCCTTTGTGGGGAATCACTGTAAGAAGTATCTTGAGCCCCAAATGTTTGAAGACCTTTGCAGGAGCATTACAACCATCGCCTGCAAAATGACAAAACATGATGGAACTCTATTACGGGCATACTGGATTAGGGATGTGTATGAGGAGCTTAACCGGAAATTTTCTGTTGTTCATAAACTTATCAGTCATGACAAGCCAATAGGTCGTGAAGAAATTCCAACAATCCAAAAGAAGATAAAAGAGTACATGTCCTTTTATCGCCGAAAATTCCCGTCCAGTAGCGGTACTCCCAAAATGCATTTTTTGGAGGATCACGTGTGTGACTGGATCAACACCTGGGGTTTTGGATTAGGCTTGCATGGCGAGCAGGGAGGCGAGCAAGTCCACGCTACCATCAACCTGTTGAAGCGGCGTGTATGGGGGGTGAAATCTGACAAGATGAAATATGAAATCATGCTGAAGGAACATCACATGCAGATATCACCCTGTGTGCAGTCCGTACTTCCAGTCCCCACAAAAAGAGTGAAAAAATCATAAGGGCTCTTCTCGTTGTTATATTGAAACACATTGGTGTACCCCGTGAATAACATATATGGCACAGGATACAGCAATAAATGACAAAATCATTCATACCATGCAAACAATGAATTGTTGATAACATTTGCCCTGAAAGTGTGATATCGACACTCTTTTCATTTGTGTGTACATACTTCTCATATTACCTGCAGTGGATGGATTTAGCAGTTTCCAAACAGTGAGTCCATATTCCGTATAATTTTGAGGACAAATACCCTGCTTGAATATGACTGCATGACTGTATTGGCAGAATTAGATAAAACACTCAGTGTGCATATATACTGAATTGCAGGGAAACTCTACAAAGACCCCTCAGAGCGATTTGAAAATGAATAGATCCCTCTTATTATAATGCTTTGAAAATGTAAGGAATGTCAACTTTCTACCTGAATAAATCCAATACATACATACATTTCTTAAATAATAGTAGATAGCAGTGATGTATGTGACAACCTTGACTAAATTCGATTGTATGTTATTGTCTAAAGGGAGTACATGTAATACACGTGCAGGTTTTATATAGCATGTGCAATCTAGATCTGGGCTCAGGAATGTACAGGCCAACCGCACTGCCTTATGTCTCTCTGCCTTCCTGACTCAGCCAGCCACGCTGTGTGTACCAACTAAGTTCCCTGGTTCTAAACAGCTGTGGATTGATTGCATCTTTAGAAGTTATTTTAGAAATATGTGCTAGTTTTAATTTCTTGAAATTGTTATATTCTAGACAGTTTCACTGTCCTCCGATGACAGTTCTATTTTATTATTATGTTTTACAGATTAAGATAGATGTGCAGCAGAGAGGGTTTGAGTGATCCTGGCTCAGTCAGGCCGGTAAGACTCATCATCAGCTCAGGGCCCTGGCCCCCTCTACACACAGCCCAGACAGCGAATGGGATTTTTCCCAGGAAACAGTGCCTTGTCAAACCCACCAAGAACTTTCCAGAGAATATGAAGGCTCCCCAACACTGCAGTCTTCTGCATTACCCAGATTGCCAGAAGGGCTGCCCTCCCGGTGGAGAACGAGGGCACTCTCCTGATCTGCGCCTAGAGATCAGGAGGTACCAAACCAAGGGCACCGAGAACAATGGGGAGCCTGGTGACAGTGTACTTGGGATGCAAGCGAGATATTTCAAAGGCGAGGTCCGCATATTTATCATGCTTTTCCTGAATCTTGCCTATCACATTGCTGTCAAAAGGGACAGAAAATTCAATGATATATAAAATTTCATTGGTTTTATCAAAAAGGACAAGATCAGGTTTGTTGGCTGGAATTCGCCTCAGGCTGTATATTGGCCTATTCTAGAGAAGTTTGAAAGCATCATTTTCCAGAACGCCCTGGACATGTTCAGGGTCATACCATGGATGGACCTAGAGGTCAAAGCAACAGGCATGGCAGAGACGATAGTTAAAGCAAAGAGCCATGCCATTATGTCTTTTAAGATATGCTGCTTGTGCCAAGGAAGTGTATCCACTAACAAGGCGTTGGAAAGCCTCTGTAAATTCATTGCAAAGACGACATTTCATGTTAATATTTTGATTAAGAATTACATTCTGGCGATTGCGAGTAGGAAGTGACAGGTCCTGAGCACCAAAAAAGAATCCCTCACTTTCACATTTGAGACCAGCCAGCGTCATCCAAGGAGTCAGTTGGATTGCTGCTCTGTTCCACGCTCTGCATGTACACACGATGCAATGGCTTCTCAGACAGCTTCTCCGCAAAGGACCGACTCTGGGCAGATTTGGTAAAGGACTGCACCTGGTTTACTCCCATCGCTGTACCGACCAGCAGTACATCGCCATCAACAAAATTAACCTCAAATTTCAGATTGTGTCCAACAACCTTGGCACGCTTAAAATAGCTGTGGAATTCCTTGCTTTCATCGTGAGTCTTCACATGCATCACCAGAGGATCATCCGATGAATGAATATGTGCAAAAGTACACAATGACATTCTGCCATGAAGAGCCTCCACATTAATCAGACCCTGACCTATAGAATTGATTGGCATATATAGATGATTAAGAGAGGAACGAGGGTGGTGTGCTCTGTTATCACACATGATCCTTCTGGTCAGACGGTTAAGACTCTGGATGTCTTGTTTGATCTGGTCAACTACTCCAAAGGAATAGGAGAGGACTGACACAGCAAAAGTATTGGTGGCTTTGATCTTGTTTCGAATATTTAGCTCGGAACTCCAGATTTTCTTTAAACGAGATTTATACTCGGCCCGAAGTTTATCTTGAATCTGGGCATTCTGGAGCTTGTCTCGAACTTGCATTCCAAGATAGGTGTAGGCCTCATCCTCCACAAGACGCTCGGTAACTCCTCCCCCTTGTAACCTGACCGATCCGTCATTGGTTACTTTGCCACGTTTCAAATGAAGAATATTACATTTGTCGTGTCCAAATGTCATGCCAGTATCACTCGACAACGAGAACCTGTTCTTTCAAATTGGTATCTCCTTTGGCAAGGAGCTCGATGTCATCCATGTAGAGGAGATGAGTAAGAGCTGTTGGGGATCTGTGCTCAGGAGGTCCGGGTTGGTAACCCTCCTCCCGATTGCGCAGGAAACGCAAACGATTTAAAGACAAAAAAGGAAAGGACCGAAGGAGTCCCCTGACATATTCCCCTTCTGATTGGAATAGATTCCGAAGTTTGCACCTGCTCTTGCGAGTACATCTCAAGTTGAGTCGACCAGCAACTCATTAAAGACTTGAGTAAACCAAATAGTCGCTCATGGAGGTCAATACACTGAAGAGAGTTCAGAATCCATTTGTGAGGGGCACCCGTGGCGAGCCACCTCCTCGTGGTGGGTGCTGGGTAACGCTAAGTGCTCGCCAACCCCCCGTGTGGATCCGGGGGCATATTTGGTCCACCAACCCGTTTGCCGTGGGTTGCGGCCCTGTGTCGGTGGAGGACGGGAGTCTGGTGGTTGAGGGCACTGGGGGCCTGTGACCGCGTTCCCTTTGCTCAACACACCCCTTCGACCCTTACTTCACCTAGACGGGAGGTTGAATGGGCCCGGTTCAACCAATCGGCTGGTCATGCCAAGCCCTGTGCATAGATTATAAATTTATTTATCATTGCACAAGTATGATTTGGAACTGATTTTGATTGATTTTGGTCTTGGCTCTAATATCTAAAACATGTTTGATGTTGAATTATGTTGCTTTGAACTTTGCCTAGAGTCTTATGCCAGAAGGCGATGGCTCATGGGCCAATCTGGTAGACTAATTATTTCTAATTCTTCTACTGGAGTATATCATCCGGGTATCCTTGGTGCTTCAAACTGGAGGCCCGCTTGCTTTAGCAGCGTCCTTGTGATACTCCGTGGTGGGTGGGGAGCTCGGATGATGCAATCTACATAACTAACCATGGCTTACGAAACCCCCACTAAGAAGAGCAAACGTCCTCTCGAAAATGATCCCGTTGACGACCTCAGACCGTCCAAACAAATTGATTATTGGCCACGTTTCCTTGTCATTGAGACCAAAGATAACACACCTTTGAAGCTGAACCCGTTTGCTGTGTCTAAAGGTATCCAAGGCATTGCTGGCGAAGTAAAGAACATTCGACGATTACGTTCTGGTGCGCTGTTGATTGAGTGTGCCAGAAAACAACAATCAACCAACCTTTTGAATATTGACACTTTTGTTGGTACTCCGGTTACTGTCACGGCCCACAAAACACTCAACACCAGTAAGGGAATAGTGCGAGATCGTGATCGATTGCTTGCAGACATGTCTGACCTAGATATCGTTTCCGAGATGAGAGATCAGGGTGTACTATATGTCAAACGTTTCTCAACCCGTAAAAACAACACAACCATAAAAACCAACACATATCTGTTTTCCTTCTCATCGCCTACTGCTCCAAAGTCACTTAAGGCAGGTGTCAAGATCACAGATGATTTCGTTTATATAATTAGTTTATGGTACTGTAAATAGATGTAGTATGGTATTGTTAGAGTGTGTTATATATTGTTGGGAGTTGTTGTTAGATTATGTTCGGTAATACTATGGGAACAGGGTTATGTTCAGGGAAGCGTGACCAGGTATGGCCAGAGAGCTGGGGTGTTAATTTGTAAACAATAGAGAGGTGTTGAGTAGCTTGGGTATGGGAGGTCAATATAAATAGTGAGGAAGGGTAGTAATCTGCACCGTCAGCCAGAATCACCACTGTGTTCACCTGTATGGGTTCAACTTTTGTATGGGATTGCATCTCACGCTGGCTGGCGTAAGTTTTTATTATCATTATTACTTTTGTATTTATTGATTGAGTAGATGTAGCAAGAAATTGTTTTACTGATGTAGTATTTCTAGATATATGTGCATATTGTAACACTATATAGCCACAAAGCCATTCAAAATTTGAATGTTATCGTTCCACAAAAACTGTTCCACTTTCAAATATGTAAATCGGAGTAAAGTACATGCATAAAGTATAAGACATTGACACATGTCTTACTGAGTAACTGTAGTTACTTATATTGTATTGTAGTGTCCCGGAACTGGCCGGTTATCCTTAAAGTAAGGAGAGGGGTATTATCTCCGCCTGTAAGGAGACAGACAAGAGTCTTCCCTGTTGTACAAGGAGCATGTATCTCCTAGTAATGTGAGATGTGGATGGCACAGCCATCAACCATTACACAGGCCCCTTAAACTCCGTGAGGGAAACCATCGCCTGGGTGTGAGGGATACCACACAAATACTATGACGTCACCAAGTGGAACCAAAGTGCACTGACATTCTGATTACATTGTAAAGAGAAAGTGTTCTCTCTGAGTGGCAAATTCCTTTATTGTTATTTAGTTCAATTGTTTAGTTTCTGATTGGGATTATATGTAATCATTATCTATATTAGTGAGGGTATTAGGATTTTAGTGTAGTTAGTAGTAGTAGTAGTATTATTAGAACTTTAGCAATATAAGTGGTAGACAGAACTGTATATGTAGCTAGGTTAGGTAATTAGATTAGTTAGTTGTATTTGCACCTGTAGAATTAGTTTAGTATAGGTATTGGGGTTACTTATATCTTAAGGGGAGGAATAAAGTTTTGCAAAACAAACTATTCTTCTGTTGTGGTTACTTTGGTATGTGACATTTTGGTGGCAGCGGTGGGATAATTAGATTATTTGTCACTATCAAAGGGAACCCTAGTTGTGTTCTGTAGCGCATTTGATGTAGCGTTGTTGATTGTATATCGCTGCAGAATCTTTGTGTCCATAAAGAAGGGTTAGAACATACGGCACCACTTCTGCGTCCTTGAGTGTATGATTTGGAATTCAAGGGTGGAGGGTGTATTGTGGTTATTGGTCAGTTAAGGCCATTGGTTCGTCGTGAACATTTTGAACATTGGGATATATGGGAAATCACCTCCGGTTTTATTCTTGGTAGGATCCCTATTTATTCCAGACAGTTTGACTTTTTGTGTACCCTGCTTTGCCCTCATACAGACAATTATGGACATTGACAAACTTATCAAACTGGGTCAGAGTTTAGGGTATGAGAAAGATGATTTGAGAGTGTTTGTGAAAGAGCAAATGGAGTTGGAGAATGAGAAAGAAAAGGACAGGCTCGAACGGGAGGAAAGAGCTAGGGAGCGGGAGATTAAAAAGTTAGAACTGGAGGAAAGAAAGGAGAAAGAAAGGTTAGAATGGGAACGAGAGAGAGAACGATTAGAATTGGAGAAAGAAAAGTGTAAAATACAGTCAAATGAAAGAATAGAACTAGCCAAGTTAGAAAAGAGTGCGGCAGGAAATCAAGAAGGGCAGGTAGGAGAGAATAGATCGGCAGCCATTCCCAAGATGCCTAAAATGCCTCCATTTGACGACCACAATGACAATATTGATGCATATCTGCAAAGGTTTGAACGTGTAGCTACAGCGCAAGGCTGGGACCCGTCCCATTGGGCAGCTTACCTGTGTACTCTGCTGAAAGGTAAGGCTTTAGAAGTATACTCCCGGTTAAATGCCTTTGAGGCTGAAAATTACAATGCAGTTAAAACTGCATTACTTAAACGCTATGAAATGACTGAGGATGGATTCCATCAGAAATTTAGGACTGCTAAAACTGAAACAGGTGAGATTTTCACACAATTTGTAGTTAGAATTGAGAACTATTTCAACAGATGGATTGAACTAAGTGGTACACAAAAGACGTTCGAAGGTGTGAGAGATTTGCTGCTGCGTGAACAGATTTTGAATGTGACTGGAAGGGATCTGGGTATATTCTTGAGAGAGAGAAAGCCAAAAGACGCGATGGAAATGGCTAGACTAGCAGAGCAATTTATAGAAGCTAGAGGTACGAGTCATGGAAGATACAATAGACCAGTTATTCCAGGTCAAACTGACAAGCAGGTTTCCAAAGGGAAAATAGTCGAGGGTAGCGCATCAGGTAAACATGGTACTTGTTCCAAACAATTTGTTCCTATTAAGGAAAGGACATGTTACAACTGCAATCAAACTGGGCATTTGGCAGCACAGTGCAAGAAACCCAAGTTTAAAGTGGCAAGTATCCAGGTGAGTGAAGACAACACAAACATGTCTCTAATACATCCAGATAACACAAAAGTAGAGCCCTGCATACATGAAGTTCTAGATGGTGATGCAGCAACTTCAGAGGAGGTTACTAACGCAGATGTAGCCTCAGGGAGTGTGCTTACCAAAGATCACCGCATGCCATTTTATCAGGGAAAGGTAAACGACACTCCAGTAGATGTGCTTAGAGACACGGGATGTAACGGTGTAATAGTGAGGAGGTCAATGGTAAAAGATGCATGTTTGACTTCAGAAACACAATCTTGTAAATTAGCAGATAGCAGGATCTTGACACTTCCGGTAGCATGGATTACTGTAAATACGCCCTTTTACACGGGTATGGTGAGAGCAGCATGTATGGACACACCAATCTGTGACTTAATATTAGGCAATATTCCCGGAGTTAGAGAGCCAGGAGATCCAGACTTGATGTGGGATAAGCAGGACATTAAAACAGTAGGTGCTGTAGAGACAAGGAGCCAGAGAAGAGTACGCCAAGTAGGCATGGAACCCTTGAAGACATTGGAACCTGTTGGGTTGACACTGAGTCGAGGTGAGTTCGTATCCCTACAACATCAGGATTCAAGTCTGAACAAAATAAGAAAATTAGTGGAAGAAGGTAAGATTAGGGAGACCCGACATAGTACTTCCTCTTACTTTGTGGAGAATGATATGCTGTATAGGAAGCATACTTCCAATAAAATGGACAATGGTAAACAAGTTGTACAGGCAGTAGTACCGGTTGGATTGCGCACACAGGTAATGAAGGTATGTCATGAAGCACTGATGGGTGGACATCTTGGAATCAAGAAGACTCTAGATAGGGTAATCTCACAGTTTTATTGGCCAGGAGTAATTGGTGATGTCAGAAGACATGTTCAGTCTTGTGATATTTGTCAACGTACCATGCCGAAGGGAAAGGTAAGGAAAATACCACTGGGACAAATGCCATTAATTGAAGTGCCATTTGAGAGGGTAGCTGTTGATTTGATTGGTCCATTGTATCCTGTCACAGACAAGGGTAATAGGTATATACTGACGGTGGTTGATTATGCAACACGATACCCAGAAGCAGTAGCTTTACCCAGAGTAGAGACGGAATATGTTGCCGAAGCTCTGTTCGAGATATTCAGTAGGGTTGGTATCCCCAAGGAGATATTAACAGACATGGGAGCCCAGTTCACGTCAGGCGTGATGAAGGAGGTAAGTAGACTATTGTCCATACATCAGCTTACTACTTCCCCTTATCATCCAATGTGCAATGGCCTAGTGGAGAAGTTCAATGGAACCTTGAAGACGATGCTGAAACGGATGTGTGCAGAACGACCAAATGACTGGGACAGGTATGTACCTGCTTTGTTATTTGCTTACCGAGAGGTACCTCAAGAGAGTTTGGGTTTTGCCCCATTTGAACTCTTATATGGACGCACTGTGAGAGGACCAGTACAGATTCTGAGGGAAATCTGGACAAGAGATATACCAAATCCAGAGGTAAGAACCACATATGAGTATGTGCTAGATCTTCAAAACCGTCTTGAGGAGACTATTCACGTAGCACAGCAAGAACTTCAAAAGAAAGCATGTAAATACAAAAAGTTCTTTGATGTGAAATCCAAGCCAAGAAAAATGAAGGTTGGTGATAAAGTATTAATTCTGTTGCCCACTGATTCAAACAAACTGTTGCTGCAGTGGAAAGGGCCATATAAAATACTGGATACCTTTGGCATTGGCAATTACAGAATACAGGTTGGTAACAAGATTAAAACCTATCATGCCAATCTACTGAAAAGGTACATTGAGAGAGAGGAGGTCAAGGACACAGCTGTATGTGACGTCAGCATAGCTCAACTTGTGCATGTCAGTGCTGGTCTGGTGGATGTCAAGGCTGAAGAGGTGAGTATGTTAGACATAGCTTCACCTTCTTTAGTTTCTAAGGAAACGTATCAGGATGTAGACATTTCTGAAGATTTGACAGAGGAGCAACAAAATGAGGTGAAGGAGCTCATAAGTGAATTCAAAGATGTACTGAGTGATTTACCAGGGAAGGTAAATTGTATGGAATATAAGATCAAGCTGACATGTAATGAGCCTATACGATCCAAGCCCTATCCACTTCCTCATCATATGAGAGATGTTGTAGCCAAGGAGATACAGCTAATGTTAGACATGGGGGTGATAGAACCTTCTCAGTCACCATATGCATCCCCCATTGTACTTGTGAAGAAGCCTGACTCGACTTACAGATTTTGTACCGATTTTCGCAAACTGAATCAGGTGACCGTATTTGATGCCGAACCAATTCCATTAGCTGATTCCATCTTTGCACGGTTACGGAACTGTAAATATCTTACCAAAATTGATGTAAGCAAAGCATATTGGCAGATTCCAATGGAAGAGAGTAGCAAAGAACTGACAGCATTTATAACTCCTGATGGATTATACCAATGGAAGGTGATGCCATTTGGAGTAGTTAATGCACCTGCAGTATTTTCCCGACTGATGAGACAAGTATTGCACAACATACCAAATACAGACAACTTCATAGACGACATCATAGAAGGAACTGAGAACTGGTCACACCACATGGTAAGTCTGAGAGCAATATTTACGAGGTTAAGACAATTCCATCTTACAGCTCGACCTTCAAAGGTAAAAGTAGGATATAAACATCTGGACTTTTTAGGGCACAAGGTGGGTAGTGGTCTAATTCGACCAGAAGGTAAGAATGTAGAAAAGATCCTAAATGTGGAGCGACCTCAAACCAAGAAACAAGTGAGAGCGTTGTTGGGACTGACCGGGTACTACCGGAAATTTATCCCAAACTATGCAGCCATAGCAGTTCCGCTAACTGATCTCACAAAGAAAGGAAAGCCAAACAAGGTAATATGGACAGAAAGCCAGGAATTAGCTTTCACTACGTTAAGAACCCATATGTCAAGTTTTCCTATCTTGAAACTACCCGACTTGAAGAAACCATTCTTGGTAAGAACAGACGCTTCTGACGTTGGAATCGGAGCTGTACTGCTACAAGAACAGGAAGGTGAGCGATTTCCAATATTGTTTGTGAGTCGGAAGTTAGTAGATCGTGAGAGAGCGTATTCTACAATAGAAAAAGAGTGTTTGGCTATTGTGTGGGCAATACAGAAGTTAGAAAGATATCTGTATGGGAGAGAATTTATTTTGGAGACTGACCATCAGCCCTTAATATGGATGACCAAGGCAAAAATGACCAATGGACGAGTGATGAGGTGGGCCCTGACTTTGCAACCCTACAGATTTCTAATTCGTGCAATCAAAGGAAGTGAGAATGTTGGGGCTGATCTCTTGAGCCGGTGTTCACCCTAGTCATACTACGTGTATGGTAGTGTGTAAATAATGTACTCTCTGCATATCCAGATTATTTGTCAGCAGTTATTTCTTATGTATTACTGTGCTATTGTACATTTAGACAATTGTGTTTTATGATATTTATGCATTAAAACAAACTTAAATGTGATCTTGAGTGTAATATATAATTGTACTTGTGTACAATTACTTGAAGAGGGGAGTGATGTCAAGATCACAGATGATTTCGTTTATATAATTAGTTTATGGTACTGTAAATAGATGTAGTATGGTATTGTTAGAGTGTGTTATATATTGTTGGGAGTTGTTGTTAGATTATGTTCGGTAATACTATGGGAACAGGGTTATGTTCAGGGAAGCGTGACCAGGTATGGCCAGAGAGCTGGGGTGTTAATTTGTAAACAATAGAGAGGTGTTGAGTAGCTCGTAGAAGAAGACCAGTAGACCAGAAGGTAAGAATGTAGAAAAGATCCTAAATGTGGAGCGACCTCAAACCAAGAAACAAGTGAGAGCGTTGTTGGGACTGACCGGGTACTACCGGAAATTTATCCCAAACTATGCAGCCATAGCAGTTCCGCTAACTGATCTCACAAAGAAAGGAAAGCCAAACAAGGTAATATGGACAGAAAGCCAGGAATTAGCTTTCACTACGTTAAGAACCCATATGTCAAGTTTTCCTATCTTGAAACTACCCGACTTGAAGAAACCATTCTTGGTAAGAACAGACGCTTCTGACGTTGGAATCGGAGCTGTACTGCTACAAGAACAGGAAGGTGAGCGATTTCCAATATTGTTTGTGAGTCGGAAGCTAGTAGATCGTGAGAGAGCGTATTCTACAATAGAAAAAGAGTGTTTGGCTATTGTGTGGGCAATACAGAAGTTAGAAAGATATCTGTATGGGAGAGAATTTATTTTGGAGACTGACCATCAGCCCTTAATATGGATGACCAAGGCAAAAATGACCAATGGACGAGTGATGAGGTGGGCCCTGACTTTGCAACCCTACAGATTTCTAATTCGTGCAATCAAAGGAAGTGAGAATGTTGGGGCTGATCTCTTGAGCCGGTGTTCACCCTAGTCATACTATGTGTATGGTAGTGTGTAAATAATGTACTCTCTGCATATCCAGATTATTTGTCAGCAGTTATTTCTTATGTATTACTGTGCTATTGTACATTTAGACAATTGTGTTTTATGATATTTATGCATTAAAACAAACTTAAATGTGATCTTGAGTGTAATATATAATTGTACTTGTGTACAATTACTTGAAGAGGGGAGTGATGTCAAGATCACAGATGATTTCGTTTATATAATTAGTTTATGGTACTGTAAATAGATGTAGTATGGTATTGTTAGAGTGTGTTATATATTGTTGGGAGTTGTTGTTAGATTATGTTCGGTAATACTATGGGAACAGGGTTATGTTCAGGGAAGCGTGACCAGGTATGGCCAGAGAGCTGGGGTGTTAATTTGTAAACAATAGAGAGGTGTTGAGTAGCTTGGGTATGGGAGGTCAATATAAATAGTGAGGAAGGGTAGTAATCTGCACCGTCAGCCAGAATCACCACTGTGTTCACCTGTATGGGTTCAACTTTTGTATGGGATTGCATCTCACGCTGGCTGGCGTAAGTTTTTATTATCATTATTACTTTTGTATTTATTGATTGAGTAGATGTAGCAAGAAATTGTTTTACTGATGTAGTATTTCTAGATATATGTGCATATTGTAACACTATATAGCCACAAAGCCATTCAAAATTTGAATGTTATCGTTCCACAAAAACTGTTCCACTTTCAAATATGTAAATCGGAGTAAAGTACATGCATAAAGTATAAGACATTGACACATGTCTTACTGAGTAACTGTAGTTACTTATATTGTATTGTAGTGTCCCGGAACTGGCCGGTTATCCTTAAAGTAAGGAGAGGGGTATTATCTCCGCCTGTAAGGAGACAGACAAGAGTCTTCCCTGTTGTACAAGGAGCATGTATCTCCTAGTAATGTGAGATGTGGATGGCACAGCCATCAACCATTACACAGGCCCCTTAAACTCCGTGAGGGAAACCATCGCCTGGGTGTGAGGGATACCGCACAAATACTATGACGTCACCAAGTGGAACCAAAGTGCACTGACATTCTGATTACATTGTAAAGAGAAAGTGTTCTCTCTGAGTGGCAAATTCCTTTATTGTTATTTAGTTCAATTGTTTAGTTTCTGATTGGGATTATATGTAATCATTATCTATATTAGTGAGGGTATTAGGATTTTAGTGTAGTTAGTAGTAGTAGTAGTATTATTAGAACTTTAGCAATATAAGTGGTAGACAGAACTGTATATGTAGCTAGGTTAGGTAATTAGATTAGTTAGTTGTATTTGCACCTGTAGAATTAGTTTAGTATAGGTATTGGGGTTACTTATATCTTAAGGGGAGGAATAAAGTTTTGCAAAACAAACTATTCTTCTGTTGTGGTTACTTTGGTATGTGACATTTTGGTGGCAGCGGTGGGATAATTAGATTATTTGTCACTATCAAAGGGAACCCTAGTTGTGTTCTGTAGCGCATTTGATGTAGCGTTGTTGATTGTATATCGCTGCAGAATCTTTGTGTCCATAAAGAAGGGTTAGAACATACGGCACCACTTCTGCGTCCTTGAGTGTATGATTTGGAATTCAAGGGTGGAGGGTGTATTGTGGTTATTGGTCAGTTAAGGCCATTGGTTCGTCGTGAACATTTTGAACATTGGGATATATGGGAAATCACCTCCGGTTTTATTCTTGGTAGGATCCCTATTTATTCCAGACAGTTTGACTTTTTGTGTACCCTGCTTTGCCCTCATACAGACAATTATGGACATTGACAAACTTATCAAACTGGGTCAGAGTTTAGGGTATGAGAAAGATGATTTGAGAGTGTTTGTGAAAGAGCAAATGGAGTTGGAGAATGAGAAAGAAAAGGACAGGCTCGAACGGGAGGAAAGAGCTAGGGAGCGGGAGATTAAAAAGTTAGAACTGGAGGAAAGAAAGGAGAAAGAAAGGTTAGAATGGGAACGAGAGAGAGAACGATTAGAATTGGAGAAAGAAAAGTGTAAAATACAGTCAAATGAAAGAATAGAACTAGCCAAGTTAGAAAAGAGTGCGGCAGGAAATCAAGAAGGGCAGGTAGGAGAGAATAGATCGGCAGCCATTCCCAAGATGCCTAAAATGCCTCCATTTGACGACCACAATGACAATATTGATGCATATCTGCAAAGGTTTGAACGTGTAGCTACAGCGCAAGGCTGGGACCCGTCCCATTGGGCAGCTTACCTGTGTACTCTGCTGAAAGGTAAGGCTTTAGAAGTATACTCCCGGTTAAATGCCTTTGAGGCTGAAAATTACAATGCAGTTAAAACTGCATTACTTAAACGCTATGAAATGACTGAGGATGGATTCCATCAGAAATTTAGGACTGCTAAAACTGAAACAGGTGAGATTTTCACACAATTTGTAGTTAGAATTGAGAACTATTTCAACAGATGGATTGAACTAAGTGGTACACAAAAGACGTTCGAAGGTGTGAGAGATTTGCTGCTGCGTGAACAGATTTTGAATGTGACTGGAAGGGATCTGGGTATATTCTTGAGAGAGAGAAAGCCAAAAGACGCGATGGAAATGGCTAGACTAGCAGAGCAATTTATAGAAGCTAGAGGTACGAGTCATGGAAGATACAATAGACCAGTTATTCCAGGTCAAACTGACAAGCAGGTTTCCAAAGGGAAAATAGTCGAGGGTAGCGCATCAGGTAAACATGGTACTTGTTCCAAACAATTTGTTCCTATTAAGGAAAGGACATGTTACAACTGCAATCAAACTGGGCATTTGGCAGCACAGTGCAAGAAACCCAAGTTTAAAGTGGCAAGTATCCAGGTGAGTGAAGACAACACAAACATGTCTCTAATACATCCAGATAACACAAAAGTAGAGCCCTGCATACATGAAGTTCTAGATGGTGATGCAGCAACTTCAGAGGAGGTTACTAACGCAGATGTAGCCTCAGGGAGTGTGCTTACCAAAGATCACCGCATGCCATTTTATCAGGGAAAGGTAAACGACACTCCAGTAGATGTGCTTAGAGACACGGGATGTAACGGTGTAATAGTGAGGAGGTCAATGGTAAAAGATGCATGTTTGACTTCAGAAACACAATCTTGTAAATTAGCAGATAGCAGGATCTTGACACTTCCGGTAGCATGGATTACTGTAAATACGCCCTTTTACACGGGTATGGTGAGAGCAGCATGTATGGACACACCAATCTGTGACTTAATATTAGGCAATATTCCCGGAGTTAGAGAGCCAGGAGATCCAGACTTGATGTGGGATAAGCAGGACATTAAAACAGTAGGTGCTGTAGAGACAAGGAGCCAGAGAAGAGTACGCCAAGTAGGCATGGAACCCTTGAAGACATTGGAACCTGTTGGGTTGACACTGAGTCGAGGTGAGTTCGTATCCCTACAACATCAGGATTCAAGTCTGAACAAAATAAGAAAATTAGTGGAAGAAGGTAAGATTAGGGAGACCCGACATAGTACTTCCTCTTACTTTGTGGAGAATGATATGCTGTATAGGAAGCATACTTCCAATAAAATGGACAATGGTAAACAAGTTGTACAGGCAGTAGTACCGGTTGGATTGCGCACACAGGTAATGAAGGTATGTCATGAAGCACTGATGGGTGGACATCTTGGAATCAAGAAGACTCTAGATAGGGTAATCTCACAGTTTTATTGGCCAGGAGTAATTGGTGATGTCAGAAGACATGTTCAGTCTTGTGATATTTGTCAACGTACCATGCCGAAGGGAAAGGTAAGGAAAATACCACTGGGACAAATGCCATTAATTGAAGTGCCATTTGAGAGGGTAGCTGTTGATTTGATTGGTCCATTGTATCCTGTCACAGACAAGGGTAATAGGTATATACTGACGGTGGTTGATTATGCAACACGATACCCAGAAGCAGTAGCTTTACCCAGAGTAGAGACGGAATATGTTGCCGAAGCTCTGTTCGAGATATTCAGTAGGGTTGGTATCCCCAAGGAGATATTAACAGACATGGGAGCCCAGTTCACGTCAGGCGTGATGAAGGAGGTAAGTAGACTATTGTCCATACATCAGCTTACTACTTCCCCTTATCATCCAATGTGCAATGGCCTAGTGGAGAAGTTCAATGGAACCTTGAAGACGATGCTGAAACGGATGTGTGCAGAACGACCAAATGACTGGGACAGGTATGTACCTGCTTTGTTATTTGCTTACCGAGAGGTACCTCAAGAGAGTTTGGGTTTTGCCCCATTTGAACTCTTATATGGACGCACTGTGAGAGGACCAGTACAGATTCTGAGGGAAATCTGGACAAGAGATATACCAAATCCAGAGGTAAGAACCACATATGAGTATGTGCTAGATCTTCAAAACCGTCTTGAGGAGACTATTCACGTAGCACAGCAAGAACTTCAAAAGAAAGCATGTAAATACAAAAAGTTCTTTGATGTGAAATCCAAGCCAAGAAAAATGAAGGTTGGTGATAAAGTATTAATTCTGTTGCCCACTGATTCAAACAAACTGTTGCTGCAGTGGAAAGGGCCATATAAAATACTGGATACCTTTGGCATTGGCAATTACAGAATACAGGTTGGTAACAAGATTAAAACCTATCATGCCAATCTACTGAAAAGGTACATTGAGAGAGAGGAGGTCAAGGACACAGCTGTATGTGACGTCAGCATAGCTCAACTTGTGCATGTCAGTGCTGGTCTGGTGGATGTCAAGGCTGAAGAGGTGAGTATGTTAGACATAGCTTCACCTTCTTTAGTTTCTAAGGAAACGTATCAGGATGTAGACATTTCTGAAGATTTGACAGAGGAGCAACAAAATGAGGTGAAGGAGCTCATAAGTGAATTCAAAGATGTACTGAGTGATTTACCAGGGAAGGTAAATTGTATGGAATATAAGATCAAGCTGACATGTAATGAGCCTATACGATCCAAGCCCTATCCACTTCCTCATCATATGAGAGATGTTGTAGCCAAGGAGATACAGCTAATGTTAGACATGGGGGTGATAGAACCTTCTCAGTCACCATATGCATCCCCCATTGTACTTGTGAAGAAGCCTGACTCGACTTACAGATTTTGTACCGATTTTCGCAAACTGAATCAGGTGACCGTATTTGATGCCGAACCAATTCCATTAGCTGATTCCATCTTTGCACGGTTACGGAACTGTAAATATCTTACCAAAATTGATGTAAGCAAAGCATATTGGCAGATTCCAATGGAAGAGAGTAGCAAAGAACTGACAGCATTTATAACTCCTGATGGATTATACCAATGGAAGGTGATGCCATTTGGAGTAGTTAATGCACCTGCAGTATTTTCCCGACTGATGAGACAAGTATTGCACAACATACCAAATACAGACAACTTCATAGACGACATCATAGAAGGAACTGAGAACTGGTCACACCACATGGTAAGTCTGAGAGCAATATTTACGAGGTTAAGACAATTCCATCTTACAGCTCGACCTTCAAAGGTAAAAGTAGGATATAAACATCTGGACTTTTTAGGGCACAAGGTGGGTAGTGGTCTAATTCGACCAGAAGGTAAGAATGTAGAAAAGATCCTAAATGTGGAGCGACCTCAAACCAAGAAACAAGTGAGAGCGTTGTTGGGACTGACCGGGTACTACCGGAAATTTATCCCAAACTATGCAGCCATAGCAGTTCCGCTAACTGATCTCACAAAGAAAGGAAAGCCAAACAAGGTAATATGGACAGAAAGCCAGGAATTAGCTTTCACTACGTTAAGAACCCATATGTCAAGTTTTCCTATCTTGAAACTACCCGACTTGAAGAAACCATTCTTGGTAAGAACAGACGCTTCTGACGTTGGAATCGGAGCTGTACTGCTACAAGAACAGGAAGGTGAGCGATTTCCAATATTGTTTGTGAGTCGGAAGTTAGTAGATCGTGAGAGAGCGTATTCTACAATAGAAAAAGAGTGTTTGGCTATTGTGTGGGCAATACAGAAGTTAGAAAGATATCTGTATGGGAGAGAATTTATTTTGGAGACTGACCATCAGCCCTTAATATGGATGACCAAGGCAAAAATGACCAATGGACGAGTGATGAGGTGGGCCCTGACTTTGCAACCCTACAGATTTCTAATTCGTGCAATCAAAGGAAGTGAGAATGTTGGGGCTGATCTCTTGAGCCGGTGTTCACCCTAGTCATACTATGTGTATGGTAGTGTGTAAATAATGTACTCTCTGCATATCCAGATTATTTGTCAGCAGTTATTTCTTATGTATTACTGTGCTATTGTACATTTAGACAATTGTGTTTTATGATATTTATGCATTAAAACAAACTTAAATGTGATCTTGAGTGTAATATATAATTGTACTTGTGTACAATTACTTGAAGAGGGGAGTGATGTCAAGATCACAGATGATTTCGTTTATATAATTAGTTTATGGTACTGTAAATAGATGTAGTATGGTATTGTTAGAGTGTGTTATATATTGTTGGGAGTTGTTGTTAGATTATGTTCGGTAATACTATGGGAACAGGGTTATGTTCAGGGAAGCGTCACCAGGTATGGCCAGAGAGCTGGGGTGTTAATTTGTAAACAATAGAGAGGTGTTGAGTAGCTCGTAGAAGAAGACCAGTAGACCAGAAGGTAAGAATGTAGAAAAGATCCTAAATGTGGAGCGACCTCAAACCAAGAAACAAGTGAGAGCGTTGTTGGGACTGACCGGGTACTACCGGAAATTTATCCCAAACTATGCAGCCATAGCAGTTCCGCTAACTGATCTCACAAAGAAAGGAAAGCCAAACAAGGTAATATGGACAGAAAGCCAGGAATTAGCTTTCACTACGTTAAGAACCCATATGTCAAGTTTTCCTATCTTGAAACTACCCGACTTGAAGAAACCATTCTTGGTAAGAACAGACGCTTCTGACGTTGGAATCGGAGCTGTACTGCTACAAGAACAGGAAGGTGAGCGATTTCCAATATTGTTTGTGAGTCGGAAGTTAGTAGATCGTGAGAGAGCGTATTCTACAATAGAAAAAGAGTGTTTGGCTATTGTGTGGGCAATACAGAAGTTAGAAAGATATCTGTATGGGAGAGAATTTATTTTGGAGACTGACCATCAGCCCTTAATATGGATGACCAAGGCAAAAATGACCAATGGACGAGTGATGAGGTGGGCCCTGACTTTGCAACCCTACAGATTTCTAATTCGTGCAATCAAAGGAAGTGAGAATGTTGGGGCTGATCTCTTGAGCCGGTGTTCACCCTAGTCATACTATGTGTATGGTAGTGTGTAAATAATGTACTCTCTGCATATCCAGATTATTTGTCAGCAGTTATTTCTTATGTATTACTGTGCTATTGTACATTTAGACAATTGTGTTTTATGATATTTATGCATTAAAACAAACTTAAATGTGATCTTGAGTGTAATATATAATTGTACTTGTGTACAATTACTTGAAGAGGGGAGTGATGTCAAGATCACAGATGATTTCGTTTATATAATTAGTTTATGGTACTGTAAATAGATGTAGTATGGTATTGTTAGAGTGTGTTATATATTGTTGGGAGTTGTTGTTAGATTATGTTCGGTAATACTATGGGAACAGGGTTATGTTCAGGGAAGCGTGACCAGGTATGGCCAGAGAGCTGGGGTGTTAATTTGTAAACAATAGAGAGGTGTTGAGTAGCTTGGGTATGGGAGGTCAATATAAATAGTGAGGAAGGGTAGTAATCTGCACAGTCAGCCAGAATCACCACTGTGTTCACCTGTATGGGTTCAACTTTTGTATGGGATTGCATCTCACGCTGGCTGGCGTAAGTTTTTATTATCATTATTACTTTTGTATTTATTGATTGAGTAGATGTAGCAAGAAATTGTTTTACTGATGTAGTATTTCTAGATATATGTGCATATTGTAACACTATATAGCCACAAAGCCATTCAAAATTTGAATGTTATCGTTCCACAAAAACTGTTCCACTTTCAAATATGTAAATCGGAGTAAAGTACATGCATAAAGTATAAGACATTGACACATGTCTTACTGAGTAACTGTAGTTACTTATATTGTATTGTAGTGTCCCGGAACTGGCCGGTTATCCTTAAAGTAAGGAGAGGGGTATTATCTCCGCCTGTAAGGAGACAGACAAGAGTCTTCCCTGTTGTACAAGGAGCATGTATCTCCTAGTAATGTGAGATGTGGATGGCACAGCCATCAACCATTACACAGGCCCCTTAAACTCCGTGAGGGAAACCATCGCCTGGGTGTGAGGGATACCACACAAATACTATGACGTCACCAAGTGGAACCAAAGTGCACTGACATTCTGATTACATTGTAAAGAGAAAGTGTTCTCTCTGAGTGGCAAATTCCTTTATTGTTATTTAGTTCAATTGTTTAGTTTCTGATTGGGATTATATGTAATCATTATCTATATTAGTGAGGGTATTAGGATTTTAGTGTAGTTAGTAGTAGTAGTAGTAGTATTAGAACTTTAGCAATATAAGTGGTAGACAGAACTGTATATGTAGCTAGGTTAGGTAATTAGATTAGTTAGTTGTATTTGCACCTGTAGAATTAGTTTAGTATAGGTATTGGGGTTACTTATATCTTAAGGGGAGGAATAAAGTTTTGCAAAACAAACTATTCTTCTGTTGTGGTTACTTTGGTATGTGACAGCAGGGTACTGTAATCTCAATGTTGATACATACATTCCGAATCCGCTGAGGTGCTTCAAGTGCCAAAAATTCGGTTTGGCACATTGTAGTGAAAAAACACACACAACAGAAGATTGTGACAGCCATGTTAAAAAGTGCACAAACTGCGCAGGGGATCACCCATCTTTCTCTAAAGAATGTCCTGTGTGGAAACAACAAATGGCCATTAACAGAATAAAGTTTACACAGAACATCAGTTTTGCAGATGCAAAGAAATTGGTCCAGAGCTCAGTACAAACGGAAAGCTATGCTTCCGTTGCCAGACCAAACCCAGACGCAGCATCCACAATTATGAAATTATCTGCAAGCTGTCAGACAAACTTGACTTGGGTGAACACGGATTCTCCTCAACCTTTGTCACCTGCCATATCTACTCAAACTGCAGAATCACTTCCTGGTACATCTCAGATTCAATCAGCAACATCCCCTGATCATAACATATCTTCTCAGTCATCAACAAGGTCTCAACCCAGTAAATCAAAAACTAAGAAGCCTGATTCTTTGAAAAAGCTAAGTGGCAGAGCCCCAAAAGTTTCAGAGAATAAAATCCAAATTTACAACAAATATGGATCACTCGAAGACATGGACGTGTCTGAAAACGTCCGCTCTAGGGCACACAGCCTGTCGCCGACCAAAAAGGTGCGGGGTAGATCCCCAATAAATCCCCCCAAAAAATAGGTTATCAGAATAATATTATTCAGTGGAATTGCAGAGGACTAAGGACTAATTTTAATGAATTGCAGCTTTTAATCCAGGATTTTACACCGTCAGCAATGTGTCTACAGGAAACATATTTAAAACACACTGATACTCTCGACCTCCGTCATTTCAATGCATACCATTATTTTTCACCTCCCGGTGATAGGGCAAGTGGAGGATCATCAATCTTGGTACGGCAAAATGTTATACATAGTTCAATAGCGCTTAAAACAAATCTCCAAGCTGTAGCTGTGCGACTTACATTACAAGTTGCATTTACGCTTTGTTCATTGTATATTCCACCTTCATACACTGTCCAGTTAACTGATCTACAAGCTCTTTACAATGAACTTCCTAAACCCTGTATAATCATGGGCGATTTCAATGGCCATAACCCACTCTGGGGTGGTCCTACTACGAACACCAAAGGTAAATTACTTGAGGATTTTCTTTCAAATAATGATCTCTGCATTTACAATGACGGATCACATACATATTTACATCCTGGCACAGGGATATATTCAGCTCTTGATTTATCAGTTACTGACTCTAATCTCTTAAATGAATTTGAATGGTCGGTTCACGATGACTTGTGTGGGAGCGACCATTTCCCTACAATACTAAAACCTGTGAGCCCCTCTGATGTACCTCCATCATCACGATGGAATTTTAAAACGGCCAACTGGGCTCTATATGAATCTCTCTGTACTGGCAAACTTAATCCCGAACGTTTTATTACTGCTCCTGATGCTGTTAAATGTTTTTCAGATGTACTCATTGACATTGCTGATGAGTGTATCCCAAAGTCTTCTGCAGTTCCACATATTCGAAAACCATGGTTCAACGATGAATGCAAACAAGCTAGAAAGGCAAGAAAAAAAGCAGAACATTATTTCCGTCGCCACCCTATGGTGCATAATTTAAATAGATTTAAAATTTTAAATGCTAAAGCACGGCGTACCTTTAAACAGAATAAACGCCAATCTTGGCAAAATTATGTATCTAAAATAAATTCTCGGACACCAATGTCCAAGGTATGGAACATGGTCCAGAAAATTAAAGGTAAAGGTACTAAATCTACTGTCCATCATCTTAGGCATGGAGATCAATTGCTTACTGATAAATCAGATATTGCTAATAAACTAGGTGAAACCCTTGCTAAACACTCTTCCTCTTCCAATTATGTACCAAAATTCCAGCAATATCAAAAACAAGAAGAAAAGAAAACTATTAATTTCAATTCTGATAATGGGGAAGATTATAATGAAACTTTTTCTATTCATGAACTCCATACTGCTCTTGATCAAGCTCATGACACTGCTACTGGAGCTGATAACATACATTATCAACTCCTGAAGCACTTACCAGAATCCTGCCTAGAAACTCTTCTCAATATTTTTGATGATATTTGGACATCGGGTAACTTTCCTCCGTCATGGCGTGACGCCATAGTAGTACCAATACCTAAACCTGGACGTGATCATACGGATCCATCCAATTATCGACCTATTTCACTAACTAGCTGTGTTTGCAAGACCATGGAACGCATGATAAATAATCGACTTGTTTGGTACTTGGAAACAAATAACCTTATAACTGATATACAGTGTGGTTTCCGCAAAAACAGAAGTACTGTCGATCACTTAGTGCGTTTAGAATCATTTGTTAAAAACGCACTAATTAATAAACATGCTGTGTCTATCTTTTTTGATCTCGAAAAAGCATATGACACAACCTGGAAGTATGGTATTTTACGAGACTTACATGACTTCGGCTTGCGAGGTCGTTTACCTCAATTTATAGCCAACTTTTTAAATGACAGACAGTTTCAAGTTCGAGTGGGTTCTACCCTGTCTGATCATTACAATCAGGATCAGGGTGTTCCACAAGGCAGTATTCTGTCTGTCACACTTTTTAGCATCAAGGTAAATAGTTTATCAAAAGTTTTAAACGATTCAATTGATGGATCGTTGTTTGTGGATGATTTTAATATTTCTTGTCGTGGTAAAAATATGCATACCATTGAACGGCAACTGCAGCTTTGTTTAAACAAAATAAATAAATGGTGTCTTGAAAACGGCTTTAAATTTTCTAAATCCAAAACTAATTGTATACATTTTTGCAGAAAATATAAGCCACATAAGGACCCTGAACTATCTCTAGATGGCACTCCCATCAAAGTTGTAAAGGAGGCCAAGTTCTTGGGCCTAATCTTTGACTCCCACTTAACATTTCTGCCTCATATTAAATCTCTTAAAACTAAATGCCTGAAGGCTCTTGACTTGTTGAAAGTTGTTTCCAACTCAAAGTGGGGAGGGGATCAGGCTACCCTCTTACACCTATATCGATCACTGGTCCGTTCGAAACTCGATTATGGCTCCATCGTATATGGTGGAGCCTGCAAAAGCAACCTTAAACTTCTTGATTCTGTCCACCATCAAGGTCTAAGACTTTGTCTTGGGTCTTTCAGAACGTCACCTATTGATAGTCTTTACGTTGAGGCCGATGAACCATCTCTTACTCAACGTCGTATAAAATTGTCTTTACAATACATTACTAAATTATATTCTAACGAATCTAACCCTGCCTATAACTGTGTGTACAATCCGCTTTATGAGGATTTGTATAACAAAAAGTCGTCTCTTGTCCCCCCTCTTGGGCACAGAATTAAACCATTTATTTCTTCTGCTGGCATTGAGCTGGAAAGTATATCGCCTTCCCGTCTTCTTTCTTCTCCTCCTTGGCAATTGGTTAGGCCACAAGTTGACCTAACCTTAACATCATTTAAAAAATCAGAAACAAATGACTTCCAATATAAACAAGAATATCATCAATTAAAACATCAATATAGCAATTACAAACCCTTATTTACAGATGGATCCAAGGACGGTGGCGCAGTGGCTTGTGCCACTGTCATTGGATCCAGAACAATATCTTCTAGATTACCAGATAATAGTTCTATTTTTACAGCAGAAGCTAACGCCATATTAACAGCTCTTAAATATATTCAAAGACACCCGAAACGTAAACAGTATATAATCTATTCAGACTCTCTCTCTTGCCTTCAGGCTATTAAAAATCTTTCTTGTAAACATCCACTTTTAATTGAAATTATTGAACTGTATAATAATCTTGCTACTGGCCAATACGACATCGTCTTCTGTTGGATACCCAGCCATGTAGGCATTTCTGGTAACGCAATGGCCGATCTTGCTGCCAAGGCAGCACTCAACAAATCTGTGACACCACTTCTTATTCCCTACACTGATTATAAAACTACCATTAGATCTTATATCCGTGATCTGATGCAGAAGAAGTGGGACACCCAAGTTGGTATAAATAAATTACATGAGATAAAACCTTACATTGGTTATACCCACTTGGGTTGTCAGTCCAGATTTGAAGAGGTCATACTACGACGATGTCGTATTGGCCACACTAGATATACCCATGCATACCTGTTAAAAGGTGAGGATCCTCCTTTTTGTATCCCTTGTGATGAGAGAGTCACGGTCAAGCATATTCTGCTTGACTGTGTCGAATTCTCCATCACAAGGGATATGTATTTTACAGTTAAAACTATGAAGGATCTTTTTACCAGCGTTAGTTTTCATTTAATTATTGGTTTTTTAAAAGAAATTGATTTTTTGATTGAATTGTGAGCAATATATTTCTGTAAAAAGATGTATTTTAATAATTGGTAGTTTGGATTCGTAACTAGAATTGTTAGTGGCTGTACCCTCAAAGGGGGTTGAAGTATTGTAAAATTATTGTCCTCCTGAGAGGGTACGTAAGTCCAAAAACATTCATAGTAAATTTAAATCTACCAGGCTTTTAATCGTAGTATTCGTGTTGTTTTAATTTTGGCTAGCATATTGTACACTCGCCAGCGGCTGAAGGGATGGTGTAAATCCAACTAGGGTCCATGCAGGTAGCAAAGGTACTGTAAGTCCCCATGGTCCCTAGTATGGTGATCTACCTTCTGTTGCTGGCGATCTATAGCCTGTTTTTATATTGTATTGTCTGAATATTGATATTAGTTTTAACTTTCCAAGCTAGTTTTAATTCAAATTGTGATACTGTAGTTGTTTTACTGTCCTTTGTCGACAGGTTTTATAACACACATATATTCCTTTTCAGTGGTTTGTTCCCGTCACGATATGGCTGAAATATTGCCGATGTGACGTTAAATATTAACTCACTCACTCACCCATTTGTGAGGGGCAGAGTGTAGTTTTTTGTAGTCAATCAAGCACATGGAGAGGTTGCGGTGATACGTTTTAGCCTCTTCGAAAATCATTTTCTGTACAAGAAGTTGATCCTTGCACCCCAACATCCCTTTCTTGCCCCCTTCTGCTCTCTGTAAAGTATGTCATTAGACGAGCAATAAGATAATACGAGGTTCGTCAAACACCCTTAATTATCATGTATAACAATATTTTAGTCATGATATGACTGAAATATTGTCAATGATTAATTGTAAGTCACTCATTAACACTTTATCTAAACGTTTCTCACCTAACCACCTAATTTAAGCATATTTAAAAAATATTTTTCCATAAAATATAGATCGTCAAAGTCAGTTTTTATCTTTGACTGTGATATATTATGAGACTTCTACAAAACTCACTTACATTGTTACTATTAACATATTGTATATTTTATAGCTGCAAAAATTGCTGATGCGGCAGTAACCAATATCTCACTAACAACATGGTGTATCGTAGTAATGTAATCTTTATTTGCACTGAAAAGGTCCCCAGGTCTATAGTACATAAAGTTATGTTACATTTCAGAGGAATTTAAATCGGGTAATCATTGCATAGTAAAATAATAACACAGAAATATTTTAGAAAATAACTGGATTTTTGCTACTTAACATTGAGGAGAATTGTGGATGGACATGGTAATATATTTTAAAACATTTGTTTTGCAACCGGTTATAAAATGGACATATCAGGGGGAAATGTAATTCATCGTCTAATTCGTTTAAATACAATGTGTACAAAGTCTATTTTTGCTTTTCACATTCATATGTCTGAATATTTCGATGAAACAAATCATGAGAGGAACCTCTGAACCGTGCAAGTGTTATTCTAAACGTTTTTACATTAACTCAGGATAGATATGGCTAAATGACTACAGCATTTTAAACAATAAATAATACATGCATTTATTTGATAAGGATATCCTTTCACATTATATCTGAATATTCATATCTTTTGGTCTTGGCGTTAAGGATTGCATGAATAATGCAGGTGATTCGGCATTTTGTGCATTCCATTTAATTCCAAAACCAATAAAAACAAAAGGCTATAGATGGAGTTGAATTCCGCGTATACAATTAGTTTTGACTTGTTGTGCTAACCCATTTGTGAAAAATGAAAATATAAACATTTGTGAGAAAGTAAAATAAAATTAGCTTAGTAGACTGACTTGTCTTACACCAAGTTGCAAGTGTTTTTGAGAATACAGGCCTTAACGTGTTCATACATGTTGCATAAAATTTATTAATTTTACCGCTGATGCCGTGGGTATTAAATGGAAACCAAAGTTTTCGTTGTATTGAATCAAAGGTTTTTGTGAAATCTACAAATAATGTATGGAATCTCAGAGTTCCATTACTAGTCAATAATACCTTGTAGTATTAACACATGATCTATCTTCGTATATCCCTGTCTAAAGCTATCTTGCGCTTCGTTTATCTTATCCATTCAGTCTCACTAGTTTACAAGTCTGTTATTTATTATAGAAGATTTTATTATTTATCACTAGTGTTATACCACTAGTTATCTGGATCATTTGTTACCTTGTTGGGGAATAGGGGCTATTGTGCCAGTTGCCCAACTAGAGAGTATACCATTTTCTAGAACCAAACTAAAGAGCAATTCTAAATATGGAACTATGAGATCTACTGACTATTTACAAAAGTCATTTACTGTTTTATGAATTCTTGGTGCTTTACTACATGTCAGTTGATTACTGCTATCCATCATTTCATCTTTAGTAAATGGGGAATGAAGTATTACCCCCAAAAGCGCTGAATTCGGATCATATTGTGCTGATGCGTTTGTCATGTTACATCGACATTTTCAGTGTGTAAAGAGTTAAAGAGTGTCCGAAACTGTTCTGGCCATTCATTTTGAAATTGCTTTGAGCTTCGTCTCTGTTATTCAGATGTTTGAGATTATACTAGGATTAATTTAATCAGATATGCTGGTTTCAATTACCCTATGCTTGTCGTCAAGAGATCCCTGGAATGTCTCCATTGGGGTTTGAGAAGTGATTATAGTGAATGTGTTAATATTTAAAGTCACATCAGCAGTATTTAAGCTATATCGTAACTAAGAAAGTTATAATTTTGTAAATGAATAAAAACAAAGTTAGGTGTTATATTTACCTGTGTGCAATGGACAGGTAAAAGGATTAGATTATCACAGAAACGAGTTTAGAACTAGTAATTATATATACAATTCCTAATCATGAAAATGACAATACTATATAAAGCCTATATATTGCCAGCAACTGAAGGTAGATCAACATAACAGGCACCATGGGGACATACAGTACATATATATATACATGCTCCCTGCATGGACCCCAGCTGGATTAACACCATCCCTTCAGCTATGAACAATATTAGCAGTGTACGAAATGGCGTCTGCCCGATGGCCTTCTGGCTGCTAGTTACATGAAGGGCTTCCATGTTTATTTAATGGCCAGTCCTGTGGGCCAATACATTTTCCAAGGGTCTACATTTGACCACGTCATTGACTACGGGAAATATTTCCAAAATAATTTACAAATGTGGTAGCTAGACGATGACTGTTTAGTTCAAGATCCATCAAACCATAACTTCCTCAGATCAACCTACCCATTTATCTGACACGAAATGTGATTGTCTAGAGAACAATGTTAGCTATAACACATCATTCATTCGTTTATTACATTACGTTAAAACCTAACCTCAGTTTCCTATTACAAAAACAAAAGCTGTCAAAAGTTCAGATTCAGTAGAATCACCATCACAAAAACGTTGTGAGGCAATATGTGAGGCATCTATACATCCAAGCGAAATGTATTTGATTTTTACTAGTCTATGTCAAGGGACACACTTTCTTTTTAATGAAGAGGAAAGTGTGAGATAACTATGACATGTACGACATCGCCGTATCACAACCTTATCCTGACGACGTAGTCATGGGAATGGATGCTGTCGAGTGGCTGCGTCATTTTTTGTCTCAGTTTATTATTTAATTGTGTAAGGGACTGTTATAAACATACAAGAATGCGGATGATAATAGGTGTATTTATACAGACACAGGCAAGTCGTGCATGTAATCTCACTGCTTGAGACTCATTACATAAATGTAACAAAGAGAGCTTCAGGCCGATTTCATTCAGATTAGGTTGTGTACACTTTCGACAGGTTTAAAACCAAACGTGGGTTTAACAGTAACGGAACAATTTCACACAGTTTACTGTCCATGTGAGAGTTGATTGAATGAAGAAGATGCCGTACGATAACTACATATACAAACAGCGCAATAAGAGCAATGTTATTTCCCTGTATATCTCAGACATAAATTCAGGAATCGAATCCAGATTCGCTGAATAATTATTCTAGGTAGGTGAGTAAGAGGCACATAACGTATACATTCCACACACACAGTTTGATGTGTAGATGTAGCGAAGTGAGCCAGAGGTATGAAATGCATACACTATTCATGCGTTCCGCAGACAGGTAGATGAGTTTAATCGTAGATGTAGCGAAGTGAGCCACAGGTATGGAACACATACACTATTCATACGTTCCGCAGACATGTCAATGTGTTTGATGTGTAGGGAAGAGAGTTCGATATATGTCAGGTATGCAACATGTGTACATTCCTATATATATATATATATAGTGCTGGTCGTTAACGTCCCACACGCATGTCATAGATATCATGGATATTGTACGGAAGATTAAAATTCAACGTCACATCGGCAATATTCCAATGGCGGGTGCAAAATATTCTTGGGAAGAATGCTTATATGTGTGAGATATAATCTAAAGCCACATTGGTTCAACACTACAGCCATACATTACAATCCAAATGCAAAAAGTAACTGTCAGTGAAAGACAGTGTAACGAGTGTGTATGTTCTGTAAATCGTATTTTTAATTAAGTAATAATTATTATTGGGTCACAATGTTTAGTGTTATAAGTGATAATTATTATGGGTTACATTTTGTAATATCAGACATGGTATGTTTTGATTACTTGCATACTTCCGCGTTAGTGGCGATGGTCGTATGTGCTCGAACTTTAAGGAAGTGAATGACTTTATTTATAAAGGCTAGTTTTGTTGTCGGACACGGAAAATACACACATAGATAACTGGAGTATATCTTCCTGCCTCCGTCAGATCACACGCTATAACAACAAGAACCATAGCCATATATTAGTTTAAACAACATTACAATATACCATCAGCTCATGTTAGACCGCCATGCTTGTCATCACACGAAATTATATAAATTTTATTCACGTCCATAGAAGTATTTTCGTTTTAAGAGCTCTCAGGAAGTGTGAAAACTTCAGAATGAAAATCATAAATGGAATCAGTGATAAAAGTAGTACCGGTAATGTCGAAATTCACGTATTAGCCATTTAAATCACTGGAAGGTGTTATGCCACATATGTGTCTTAACTGTTTGTTATGAAACCGCACTAGCTCTCTGTTGGTGGAATGTGCACGCAAGCAACAACCAGACAATCTGTTCAAATTAAAACAGTTTGTGAATACGCAATGCCTCGGTACGAAGAACACTGAACACCTGCAGAGGCGTTGTCAGAGATAGGGCTCATTGGATTTCTGACATGGCTGAAGAGGACATTATTCTCCTCTAAATCTTGTCCTTATGAACGTGAGACAAACTAATCAAGCAGACTAGCAATATTTCGTATTCTGCTACTAGAAAGCTGGTACCCCTTTCTAACACTTCATCAAATCTATACTCAAATGCAGTCTCTTCTCGAGCTCTTGTTTCCAGACCTAATATGACATCAACCTCACGTCAAACATCCTTATCTTGGGTCACTCTACAAGTCATAATCATGGCCACTGTTCAGACTTCTCAGGTTCTGATTTATATATCTACATCAGCTTCTCAGACAGAGGCTGTAGCATCAATGCCGTGGGTATCAAAGAGAGATCACAGGGTCAGATTAAATCTTCAAAAAATGGAAAAAAATGAAAAGAAACAATCCAAAGGACCAGAGCCATTCATCTGAGTCTTCCCCTATCACGGTTCACAACCAGTTTGAACCTTTAGAGATGGAGGTCAATTCGTCACTCCCAGTCAGTGAATCTAGACCCCACTGCAAATGACGAACTCCAACTTAACTTCCATGAGCCGTTCAACCAACATCATCCAGTGGTTTTGTAGAGGACTAAGCAACAATTTAAATGACATACAGTTACTGATACAGGACTTCAATCCATCGGTATTTTGCTTGCAAGAAACCAGAGACACTGCACTTATGGATATAAGGCAATATGATTCATATAAATATTATTCTCCACCAGGACCTAGAGCTACATGGGGCTCTTGACGTTTGATGAGGCAGGGTGTTATGCATAACTGTGTCCCCCTGAATACACCACTTCAAGCTGTTGCTGTCAGGCTGACTTTGAACACTGTTTTCACTTTGTGCTCACTTTATGTATCACAATCGTGTTACTCTTCAACAAACAGATATTCAGGCTCTTCATGAACAGCTCCCTAAGACATGTATCATTATGGGTGACTTCATCCGCTTTCAGGTAGTTCTAATACAAACAGAAATGGGAAGATATTAGAACGTTTTCTTTGAAACAAGGAACTAGGTATATTCAAGGATCATTCAAAATCATAATTACATTCTGGTACAAGTACATATTCTTCTATTGATTTATCTCTCACTGATGCAGATCTGTTAAATGAATTCGAACGGTCACAATCTTCACAATGATCGGTGTGACAGTGATCATTTTCAGTCCATTCTTCATATACTAACTCCAGCTGATATCCCTCCACCGTCAAGACGGAACTTCAATAAAGCTAACCAACTCGCCTTTGTTCAAACTACTTTGCAAGAACAAATTAATTAGTGATCGTTTCATTGATGTTCCTGATTCAGTACAATTATTCTCTGATGAGCTAACTAAAATAGCCGATGAATGCATTCCTAAGTCCTGTATAAATCCACACATACGTAAACCCTGGAGTAGTATAGGGAATGACAGTTCTAAAACACTTTCACAAAAGGTCTCTACAAAGCCTTATTTACTAAATAAGGCTTTGGTTGGGCCCTTAGCTTTTGCTACTATTACCCCTACTACTTAACGTGTGTTGGCGGTAACACTGTGCCGTACGATCAATAATTCTTCTCTTACCCGGCCTATGTCACGTTTATATCAATGAAACAGTTTAACGTGAACCGCCTACGATCACTTTGGTGTTTGTAATAAAGGCTTGTTGGGCCTTTTGTATCCCCTGTTCTATGTACTTTTTTTTCTCGTCCTCACTGATAGCAGACTTACGAGATTTGGACCGAATATCTTGTTTCATTCCGTTATATTTTGTGAGTTCAGAGAGGATTGAACGAAACTCCTCTTCTGAGATCTTACTATCAGTAAGTGCAGTAGAAATACGCTCACTCACTGTATTCAGCTTTGCTTCGGCCAGAACCCTGATCTCGTCGTGTTTCAATGCCTTACGATGCAGTCTGCGTGATACCAACTTAAGTGCCAACCCTAATACCCCTGCCACCCCAGCTGTTATTTCAAAACCTAGCACTATAGGTGCGGCCACGATGGTAGCCAACAACCCAACGCCCGCCGCCCCTAGTCCCATGCTGGTTGCCATAAGGGTAGTGTCAACCCCGTCCACGATATTGAAAGCTCTATTGTACTTTTTACATAGTGCTTTCCGCGTGTCACGGTCATGTTCTAGTTGGCGTTTCACATCACATAACTGCCTCAAGCGGAACCCATCTACGGTTTCCAGCGTCTTCGCTACTTCCTCTACGACTGGGTACAGACCCATCTATAATATATATTTTGAAAGATATTTTAATTGGGTTTCAGTTAATAGTCTATCAATGAATTTGAAGTCTACAAGTTCTAGACCATCAGTTATGGTAATAGATGAGAGGCTAATAGACTTTTCTGTTGTAATAAAAACCTTACTGAGGCTTATTAAGTGGTTTATAGAATCCGTGATATCCCGTTGTATAACAATACGGCAATATTTACCTACGTGTACGTGATACCAGCGTATTGACACCCCGGGTAAAATTTGGTGTACTCTTGAGGTGTTTTCATTGTCAAAATACGAAAAGAAGACTTCTATGATGAGTGTGAAAGGGGTTAATATTATATCAACAAAATCTTTGCTATTAGGATTATTGCTAAATGTTAATTTATTTTTCCCCCATGTAGGCCTTAACTTATTTTTTTCCCCGATACCTCTTATGGGGTATAATTCTACCTCCGGAATGAAATCCCCGACCCAGATACCGTTGTTCCTAATCTTAGTGACAGACCCATTTTCGTCCATTGTGATATAAGGTGAGGTGAGTGTTAAGTCAATCAGCCATTTAGGCTCTTTTAAATCTGATAACGACACCAGTCTGTACACGTTGTCTTTGAAGTGTAGGATGTATAAGGCGTCTTCCTCACCAGGCTGATCGAATCCCTCCGTATCTTCTAGGTCGTTAAGCGTAGTGTTGGGTCGATGACTGGTCATTGTTATACTATTACGATATAATTTCCAACTGGTTTTCTGATAATAGTTCAGGGGTGAACTTCATACCCATGAAGTGTATGTTGGCAGGTAGGAAGATATTGGTTAGTGATATCTTGTTTTCCACGATCACGTTGACCCCCTGCAGACTGGTGTTAGAGCCGACACCCATCCGCACGTAAACGTTGCAAACTTGATACTGGTGTCGTTTCACCCACCCGAGTTTGATTCCCTTCACGATCTCGACTTCATTCCCCGATGGTTCCCCTAGGTAGACTTTGATGATCAGTGTTGAGTTTGCCGGTAGACTCTCTAGTATACTGACCACACCTTCGAATTCAGACATCAACTGCAATTTCACGTTTTGTATGTTTGGTTTACTCGATTGCATGTGGGCTGCCATATTGCTGAGTGGGCTGACGACTATGCTATGTCTCTGAGTTGGGACGTAAGCCACGAGTAGGGTTCCATTGTTCACGACTTTGTTTAGGTGGTTGTCTTTGTTATCCGTGAACACGTAGGGAGAGCCGAGCCTAATATTGAGAAACCAGTCGTCGTTATCGGGTAACAACACCCACTTATCATCTTCGGTGAAGACGAGCATATATGGCTTGTTTCGGGCGACGGTAGTGCTCTCAACATCGTCTAAGTCGAACAGTTTACCCCCGAACGATGGGTATATTATCCAGTTATTACCGGTGTTGACAAGGGCGTACTTAGTGTTGACTTTTGCTCTTGCGGTATCTATTATATCATCTAGGGCTCCACCGGAGGTGACTTCAACGCGTTTGTAAATGTTGTTTTTCAGTTGCAAGGCGTACGTTTTACCATCTACTCCGGGAGCGTCGAAACCACGCGTGTCTCCGAGGTCGGAGATCCCGATATTGACGCATTTTTTCACTCCGGGCCCTTGTGCGCTGGTCATTTTACGTGAAGCGTTAAGCTGAGGTATCCTATATTTACAGGATTATGATTTATATCTAACACCAATATTGTCAGCTCAGGTATGTTGCCCTGGGTTAACCTCTTATACTGCCGTGGCGAAAACGACTCGGTTCTACCGTCGTTGTATTTCTCAGTTTTCACCGGCACTGCTCTCAGTATAGTGGAAGGGTGACCTCCTTGAATGTTGTGCGTTGTGCTCACCTGACCGAGATGAATGTACAGCTCTCGGTACGGTACTAGATCGGGTAACTTCGTGCCTGTGACGGTTGTTGTTGGTTTTATCTCGTCAGGAGACATACCGAGTATCCTCGCTAATGGTCGGCCGAGCCTCAAGGGGTTTCTTCCGTTGTTGATTAACACCACTGTGCCGTTTGAGTCGTTCATCTTGAGTTCGGCTCCCAGGGGTTTGAAGACCTCGTCGTTTAGAGAGCACACGCTGTAGTAGCCGTCAGTTATCTGACTGCGAGTTCCACTGACGAACAGCTTATTGTTGCTGGCGTTGATGTTAGTCCATTGCGGTAGGTAGGTGATATCGCAGAGTGCGACTTCGAGTTGGCCTGACGTGTTATCAATCGCGTGCGTCAGCTGAACGGCCTCACCACTCGTTATTCCTGGAAGTGTTATGTACATGTTAGAGTATATATGCTCATTATATAATAGTTTTAAAATGTATTCCCCTGGTGTGTTTTACCCTAAATTGGACGTAGATTTCTCCCCTATGACGATCGTGGTTGCTCCTGGGTTGTATTTCAATACCCAGCTTTTAGATGTGTTCGATAAGTATAAACTTTCGGTGACTAACATCAAGGCAGTCCACGCTTGGTTCAACAACCCTATGCAGTTCTGGCAGAATCAACTCAACTTTGCCGTGTGGTGCGCTACAACGGGGTGTGGTGTGACATTGACAGACACTCGGCGTGGACCGCTGAGTCAGTCTGTGTTCAAGTTCCACGTGTACTACCAGATCAGACGTATCCTTAAAGAGATCAGCGCCCCCCTCCCACAGGACAAAGCGTGGGACGCAACAAACAACCCGTACGATAGACGGGCCTACGAACGTATTTGCAATGAATTCAAAATAAACCCGAAGATGGATTGGCGTTTGCCGGGCTGAACCACGGGTTGGGTATTCCTTACAGCGATGGGCTCTCGGTAAAAGCATTTAAAAAAGATTTACTAACAAACTTTATGAAACGAAAAATGTTTAGTACGGAAAATTTTTTCCATGCATTAGATGATATTGTTCCTAAACCTACCAAATATGGACCAAAACCAGTGAAAGATGCCAGTGATGATTTAGTGAGACGAGGTATACTTAGGCATGACTTTGCTTTGTCGAGTAATGAATGGAGGGATGATCGTATGAACTTTAAAGGTGGTGTTGCTTTCATAATCCAGAAAGTGGAGCAGTCAACCGCAGACGGGTGGAAAATATTCATGCTGGGCACGTCGAAAGGGTTTACTAATGCCGGGGTAGACAGGTTGAACGACTCGATTCGAACGTACGTGTGGGCGCTGTTGGGTGGGCAGTCGATGACGCGTTCCAACATCATCGGTTACGACGCTCAGAAACAGTTCGTTGCCAACGTTGAGGATGCTATCAATTCTCCAGTTGATATCCCGCGGGCCATCGAACGCTACCAAAACGTGTTAGAATACGCCAGATCGAAAGTCGACTACGTGTTCGCCGTGGGGCTGTATATGGCTCCGAGTGATATGCAACTGAGAGTAAAAAAAGTGGTGGGTTATAACAACGAAATAGTCATAGCCACGGCGGATCAAAAGTTGGGTATCAACCCCGATATTAACACCACACATCCCACCACGTGAAACGGGTATAGTGGCGCCGCCCCCGGAGCCTAGGGTTCATGTGAAGGTACCCCCACCACACCCCCATATTCAGGCCTCCAATCATACGGCACTGGTGGTTGGTGGGGTAGCTTTGGGACTTATTTGGTTAAAGATTTCTTAGCCGCTACGTACACCAGACCCGCCACGGCGACGATGGCTGCCCACAGGTTTTGACTGAGCCACGTGGCAGTTTTGGCCAGAGCGCCCAACAACCACGAGACGATGCTACCCAGGATGCCGGGAAGGGCTTCGGCGGCTTTACCAGCCAGTTTAGCTAGGCGTTCCCCAAGTTTTTTTATCCAATCTTTAACACCCCCACCGCCACTTGGGGTTCCGCCGCCGGCAGGTGTGGGGGTACCCCCCGTCAGTGACACCACCAAGGTTGATATGATGAAACCCAATGCAGTCAGAATGCTGGCGATGGTGATCCCTTGCTCCCTGAACAATATCCGAATCCTGTCTGCTAACGTGGTGTCTCGGTAGAGGACTTGATTGATGGTTTCCCGCACACGGTTGGTCTGGGATCGAAGCTTTCTTTGTAGCCGGACGCTGTCTCCAACCAGGTCTGCCTTTCATCTTCCAAAGTACGTATTCGTTTCTCGATGGTGGTTTTCAGAGACTCGTCATCAGTTTCACCGAGTTTTTTCTTTTCATAGGCGATGTGGTCGTCTATCTCACTCACTTTGGCCGTGCTTTTATAGAGCTGACCACGAATGGTTTGCATCAACAGGTCCAACCCCCGCAGTTCCCGAAAGGTATGTTCGAAACCCGGGAAGGGCTTGTTCTCGTAGTCGGCCAACACCTTTTTAATATCATAATCTTGCATATCTTGACGGACCTTCGGGGGAATCTTAGGTCGCGTGCCACCGTATTCTATGAAACCTAGTTCATCGCGGATCAAGTCACTCCCATGCCGACTGCTCAGTGTTGATAAAGCAAGCGGTTCTCTCGTGCGTTTATTCGCGAGATCGATCTCCGGGTGAGCCTTCAAACGCAGCGTGCCATTTCTATCGAGGGTAAACCTGGAATAGTCCCTTACCAACGGCTTGATGTTGTCTCTATTTTCAACTGCGTTGTAATAATCATCGACGGCGTTCTCCATGAGTGGGTCACCTAAGAATGAGGTCTCCTGCTCGGCCCCTGTATCATCCATAGTATCGTCCCACATCCCCTCCATAGGTATGTCTTCAGCCATTATTTAGTATTAAAAATATATTTTGTTTATATAACAATGTACGGTAGAAAATTAGATCCTTTCAGAAGATTGAGAGAGCCATTAGGAGCCAGAGCCGTGCGCCAGTCGGTGACCATCACCAACAATCCCAGCAAGATAGACCAGAATCAAACTCTGCTGGTTAGATTTCCAAACCTTGGTGAGAATGACCTCATTGTACCAGGCACTGTTCGACTGGCATTCAATATCACGTTGACCTCCGACAACGACAAACGTGAGCTAGTGCGGAACGTGGGTCGAGCCATCATCAAGAAAACAACAGTCAAGATCAGCGGTAACGAGGTGCTGAGTATCGACGACAGCGACGTGTTTCACTGCTACGGGGATCTCTGGAAAAGCGAGGGAGAACGAGTCAATGATGTGTACCAGGGTATCAGCAAATCAACCCGGTTGCGCATAGGATATGCCTTCACGCAAGACCAGCAAGACAAGCTATCGGACGGTGAAAAGGCCATCGCTCGAGCATACGGGAATCGATTCTGGGTGCCGCTCGACTTCGAGTTGCTAACGGGACACGCGCCGTTTTACCAGGCCGCGCTGGGTGATAGGCTCAAATACGAGCTCACGTTTAACGACTATAGCAAAGTAGTGCGTACACCGAACGGTGATGAGGCCAGTTATACCATAGACAACATCTCTCTGGAGTTCGACATGGTCACTAGCCCGGAGCTGGCCAGGCAGGTTCGAAGCCAGTACTCTGGGAAGATGGCTATCCTGTACGATCGCGTACTGAGGCATAGATCAGTCGTGCGAGATAAGAGCGACACTGTGTGGAATATCAACCTGAACGTGCCGGTGCGATCGATGAAAGGTATCCTGGTTATCCCCGTGGAGGATTACGAGCCATTCCGGAGGGACAGCGAGAAGTTTTTCAACCCCGAGATTGAAAAGGTGGAAGTGACCATCGAGGGCGTGCCCAACCAGCTGTTCAGTCATGGTATGAGACCACATCAGCAGTGGGATGAGATAAAAAAGCTACCAGGGGGGAATTACATAACAAAGGACCTGGACCTCGGCTCCGTGCAGATCGGTGAATACCTGACCACCAAGTACGCCCTATGGTTGGACATGCGATCCACGGATGATGATAAACTGCACGGTAGTGGGCGCCGTATAGATAACGGCAGCGAAGGGATAACCATCCAGATTACTAAGAAGGCTCAACCCGCTGGTAAGTTGAAATTATATCTGTACGTTATTATGGACGCGCAACTTAATATAGACAATGGGAGATTCGTGCAAGCCATCTACTAGTGGGGGTACCCGGGGGTACCCACAACTACCCACTGACCCACACTGCGCTATCATATGCGGGCAGACTGGCTGTGGGAAGACCATTTTCGTGTTGGATATGTTGGAGGGTTACTACAAGGATGTGTTCGATAACATCGTTATCATGTGCCCTACTCTGGGCATGAATAAAACGTACGCGCGACCTTGGGTGATGACGGACCCGGACGTACATAAAATCGACCCTGGAACACGCCTGCAGGACTGGTTGAAAGCTCTTCACGAGAAATTTAAAGGGGAACCGACGCTGTTCATACTGGACGACTGCAGCGCTAATCGCGAGATAACAAAAAAGAGAGACATGCTATCGTACCTGGCCTTCTCCGGCCGGCATGCAAATCACAGCGTCTGGGTGCTGACGCAGAAGTTCAACTCGGTGTTGAAAGACCTCAGGGAGCAGACGCGATGGGTGGCCTTATTTCACTGCAAGGACAGGGATTCGTTCGAGGAGTGTTTGAGAGAGAACGATGTGATGAGCAAATTAGAACGGGAACGGGTGAAGAAACAGCTCGCTGAAACTAAACACGCTAAGCTAGTACTCAAGACCGACCAACCAGTAGCATATATAGTGTGTTAAAGCTAAGCAAAGCTAAGCAAAGCTAAGCAAAGCTAAGCAAAGCTAAGCAAAGCTAAGCTAAAGCTATGATATTTGAAGTATTTGTCGACCTGTGAAGGTCCCGGGGTAGAATAGGCCTTCAGCAACCCATGCTTGCCATAAAAGGTGACTATGCTTGTCGTAAGAGGCGACTAACGGGATCGGGTGGTCAGACTAGCTGACTTGGTTGACACATGTCATCGGTTCCCAATTGCGCAGATCGATGCTCATGTTGTTGATCACTGGATTGTCTGGTCCAGACTCGATTATTTACAGACCGTCGCCATATAGCTGGAATATTGCTAAGTGCGACGTAAAACTAAACTCACTCACTCACTCACTGAAGTATTTGTCGTGTGCAACTTAACTTTCATTTCTCTGTGTTTTGTCTGTATCGGGTATTATATAGTTAAAATTAAATCTTACATGTTATATTACAAGATGGAGTGTGAGGAATTGCTCAAACAAATGTTGGTGTCCCCCACGCCGCCGGCTGGCCCCACTGATGACAAGCGAGAGAAACTGGTGGCGTTGGCTGTTGGCGGCAAAGCCAAACATTACTTTGGAGACTACACTCCGGATAAAATTCACAAAATGCCAGCCAAAGAAATCGATAAGCTGTACGCTAGATACGAGTCCCGGCTCGGAGCAGAAATGACAAAGACAATAGGATCGGCTATGACCCAGATATACACCGGTATTGTGTCATACTTCCTTCCCATTCCACCAGAGCGCCGACTTTACCTGTGGGAGGACCTAGATAAAGACCCTTTTATCGACCACGCCGTGAGCTCTATCAGCTGCGAGCTGTACCACAAATATGGCATGTTGTTGGCTCCAGTGACGGCGGCGATTATCACGACAAAGCATTGTCAATTTGAGAGAAAAAATAATAATAATAGTATAGATGGATGCTGCTCCCGAGGTGAGGGAAGTGACCCCAGTGGAGGTACCCCCAACAGTGGCCCCCTCACAGGAGACCAGGGAACCAGTGGGGGTACCCCCAACAGTAACCAGGCAGAAGAATCCTAAGAGAGTAGCTGCCGGTAAAAAACGGTGGCAACATAAAGTAACCAACCCAACCCGACTGTTGTTGGCTGTAGGCGTAACTGCTGCCGTGGTTATAACATGGTTATATACACGTGAGGGAAACCCTCACCGTGAGGTACCCCCAAATAGTGAGCCTCCCACCCCCACTGTCGACCCGCATATCATGTTATAATTTAAATATTTTATATCATATACATAATGTCTGAGGGGAAAACGTTCGTCAACGACGCATACCACGCCACAGTGGTCGCCAGTCTAGCTGTAGGGTACGCTCGGTTGACTAAAATGGTGCTTAAACAACCAACTATCAAGCTAGATTTCAACCTGCAGGATATGGGTATGCTCATAATGAACCTTGGTATGGCGATGGCCACAAAAGACATCCTAGTAAAACAAGGGATAATACCTGAAAATATAATGAAATAAATATAGGATGGCCACGATAGCTATGATGATGGCCGGTGGGGCGTTAGTGAATGCCCTGGCATTTTCCGGGAGTAATTTCCTCTTCTCGAAACTACGAGATGGGGCTGAAATACAGGAAGAAAGGAAGCGGCACGATCTCGCAATTGAGAACTTACAAAGGGCACAGGCCGAGTACGCTAAAAAACGCCTCCAGAGGATCGATTTCATTAACGAACAACTCCATCGTGAAAACCATGCCGTTCAAACAATCCACGATGTCGATGAAGCAATGAAAGAATACTACCTACTAACTGGTAAACGATTGGAACCGCTCAATAAGCCCACACTCGCTCAGTACTACACACCATCCAAGGGACAAATGAATCGTGAACTAGTCTTCATAGTGTTGGGTATAGCAGCTACTGCGTTGGTTGCGAAGCAATTAAACTAAAATACCCGTATAAGTAAACATGAGACCCGCTCCATACCGATGCGAATACATACTTATGGGGAAGACCGAGGCCTGTGGTAGGAAATGCAGGACTGAGGGGGTCTGTTGTTTCCATATGGGGAGTCCTAACTACACGTGTTCTGTGTGTGGTATCGGGGTTAAAGGGCACTACTGTCTATGTAAAGCCCACGGAGCGAACGTAGTCAGACATCAACTCATCTACGAGAATAAAAAAGGCTACATAAAAGAACGTAGGTGACTGCTCAAGATAAACTCCAATTAGAGATTATGCACACCTACGTATAGCTATGTCTGCGGAAAGTGTGATCGAATCTCTACTTAAAAACATATTCAAATCTGAACTGGCCTTATGGGGAAGCTTCAGATTTAAGATAATATCGGACGTGGCATGGATTAAAGAGGGTGTTAAGTACACTCTCCCCTTCGAATGGGGGGAGGATGTCGCGACTCTATACAAGTATAGGGGAATACATGCAAATCTTCAAGGATTACATTATACAACAGAGCGAGTACCGAATTGAAAAAGCCACAGTATATATTTTACCAGGTACGTGGGATGATTTGAACTATTTTCTAGAAATGGACTCGGCTACCCGAGTTTGGCCTCTCATAAACGTTCAAGATTGAAATAAAATATTTACTGTGAACCAATTAGACATTGCTTCTCTTAGGTGTAAACACTATGGCTACTGTGCGCGAACTGAAGCGGGTCGCAGAACAGAGAGGTGTGATCGGGTATTCTCGAATGCAGAGGCCAGCATTGTTGAGATTACTAGGTTTAGAAGCCCCTCCTACAGTAAAACAATTAAAAGCTCAAGCAAAACAGCTTGGACACACGGGTTATTCAAACCTGGGGAGAGCCGGGTTAACCGCATTGTTATCACATGCCCCCGTAGCGCGCCCTACAGTAAAACAACTTAAAGCCGAGGCACACGATTTGGGTTTAGGCGGGTATTCCCGTATGAGGAAACCACAGCTTTTAGAATTATTACGACAGAATAGAGCTATTGACCTACAGTTCGTGCGCACTGAGCACGTTGTAGGCAATTATTTGAGAGGTTGGCGCATGCGCGTTGATAGAAACATAGACATTACAGATATCAAGCCTCTGATAGCTGATAAGGTCAACCAGGAACTAAATAATCTCGGAAGTATCAAGTTTCAGATAACAGTGAAAATGTCGCTCGATAAGCAGGTTGGGGGGCCCACAGGGACCACTGAGTATGTTCAGCCTTACTTCCGGGGTAAACAAGAGGTTGTCACACATGCAGAGACCATTGACGCATCAATCGATACCAGTTTTCAGCAGATACGAGAATACCTAGAACGCTACACACACTTGGGGTCCGGGTGGGCTGTAGATAAAATCGATAATGTCTATCTAGACATAGCTAACTACGTGCCGTTCAGAGGCGGGTCATACCTAGCCTTGCCCCCCTACTATAGGAACAAACATGCCATAGTAAACGTTAAGAATAGAGGAAACGATTGCCTGAGGTTAGCTATCAGGTCAGCCTTATTTCCAGCTGGCACTAATCCGAACAGGCCTTCTAATTATCCTCAAGATGATGGGCTCAACTGGGATGGTATAGATGAACCCACCCCCATATCCCAGATCACTAAAGTAGAAAAACAGAATAATCTGGCTATAAATGTCTTTGGACACGAAGGTAACACAACAATAGTACACAGGGTCAGCCCGGCGAAGGATCGCCAAGTTATCAATATATTCATGATCCAGCGAGGTGAAAAGTATCACTACACGTGGATAAAACATCTCAGCCGGTTGTTACACGACCAGTCGAAACACGATGGGGAAAAACACTTTTGTGTACGATGCCTACACGGTTTCAGTCGAGCTGATTTATTAGAATCCCACCGGGAGGATTGCCAAGGTGTGAGGCAGACGGCCATACGAGTCGACATGCCTAAGGAAGGTGACAATATCCTAAAATTCAGTAACCACAAGAACCAAATGTCTGTGCCTTATATCATATACGCCGACTTCGAAGCCTTGGTTGTTGGTGGGGATTCCCCCACAGCCCCCAGTGGTAGCTTCACCCACAAAACACAAGAGCATAAAGCCTGTTCGTTTGGATACATTGTCGTCCGTTGTGACGGGGAAACGAAAGCTCCGGTAGTGTATAGGGGCCCTGACGCGGCTGAAAGGTTTCTAAAGTGTTTGCAAGAGGAAGAAAAAATTATTAGGAATGCATTGTATAGAATCGCTCCCATACGTATGACCCGAGCCGACAGGCTAGCTCACGCTAGTAGCACTAACTGTCACGTGTGCGACTCACCACTTAACGGTGATTCGGTGAGAGATCACTGCCACATAACTGGTAAGTATAGAGGCGCCGCTCACAGCGCGTGCAACCTCAAGCTTAAAATCAACCCTAGGACAATAAACATCCCCGTTGTCTTTCACAACTTGAGAGGGTACGACTCACACTTGATCATGCAGGCCATCGCGAAAATCGATGGTAAAATAACGTGCATCCCCAACAACATGGAGAGATACATCTCCTTCAGCTTAAACGGACTTAGGTTCATTGACTCGGTTCAGTTCCTCCTGTCGTCACTTGACAGTCTGGTAAACTGGGTTGCAAGAACCTGGGCGATCATCACGACCTGTACTTGAGGACAGATGTACTGCTGTTAGCCGACGTGTTTGAGACGTTTAGGCGGACGTGTTTCAAGCAGTATAAACTCGACCCCGCATGGTATTACACCAGCCCAGGTCTGTCGTGGGACGCCTTGCTTAAAAAGACCGGAGTTAATTTGGAATTGCTCACAGATTACGACATGCACCTATTCATTGAGAAAGGCTTGCGAGGTGGGATTTCTATGGCATCCAAACGATACGCGAAAGCAAATAATCAATACGTGAAAGGTTACGACCCTAACAAGCCAACCAATCATATTCTCTACCTCGACGCAAACAACCTGTACGGCTGGGCTATGAGTCAGTATCTACCTACAGGGGGATTCGAATGGGTACCCCATGTTGATGTTATGGGGGTTGCACCAGATTCGAACAAAGGGTATATCCTCGAGGTTGACTTAGAGTATACCAAGGAATTACACACATCACACAACAGCTATCCCCTTGCACCCGAACGTATGAGGGTTAACACAGACTGGATGTCTGAGTACCAACATAACTTGTTAGGTGGGCGTGTGACAGACGTTGAAAAACTCGTGCCTAACTTAATGAATAAGACGAAGTACATCGTTCACTATCGTAACCTGCAGCTGTACCGTCGTTGGGTATGAGGCTGACCAAAATACACAGGGTGCTCATGTTCGATCAGAGCCCATGGATGGAACCCTACATCAGAATGAACACAGACCTACGAAAAAAAGCCACCAGTGATTTTGAGAAAAATCTCTACAAGCTCATGAATAACTCGGTGTTTGGTAAGACTATGGAAAACCTGAGGAAACGCGTGACCGTGAAGCTGGTTCGGTCGAGTGAGGAAGACAAGCTCAGGAAATTGATAGCCAGTCCGGCATTCAACCGTAATAAGATATTTACAGACAACCTGGTTGCCATACACATGAAGAAAAAGCCACATAAAATTCAACCGGCCTGTTTACGTGGGGATGAGCATCCTTGATTTATCCAAACACCTGATGTACGACTTTTATTACAATGAGCTCAAGAAACAATACGGCGATAGGTGTGAAGTATTGTACACTGACACGGATTCCCTGCTGATGGAGATTCGAACCGAGGATGTGTACGAGGACATGAAAAAACACCTCGATTTATACGACACCAGCGACTACCCTAAGACCCATGCCATGCACAGTACGGTAAATAAAAAGGTCCTAGGTAAGATGAAGGACGAGTGTGCTGGCACGCCCATAGCCGAGTACATAGGTTTGAGACCTAAGATGTACTCCATACTGAAAGCCGACAATAGTGAGATCCGGAAGGCTAAGGGGGTTAAGAAGTATGTAGTGAAACAACACATCAAACACGCCAGATTCAAGGAAGCCCTGTTCAAGACCCGTACCTTTAGGCATAAAATGAACACACTTAGAAGTGATGGACATAAGATATACAGGCTTACTATAAACAAGACGTCCCTGTCACCTATGGACACTAAACGTTGGATAGCTATTGATGGGATAAACACATACGCGTATGGACATGAAAAAATTTGAGGCTATTTACTACAGCCCGCGTGGGTACTGGAAAGGAGCTAGCGCAGTAGATAAGCTAGCTAAACTAGCGCGAGTACCCCCGGAGGAAGCCAAAGCGTGGCTTGAAAAACAAGCCCTGTGGCAGATCTATTTACCGGCACCACGCTACGTGCCTAGAAGGAGGTTCGGTATTAACATACCTAATAGCATTCACCAGGCAGACCTACTGTTCCTACCCCACGATAAGAGGTACAAGCATGCCTTAACCGTAGTGGATGTAGCCAGCCGTTACAAGGAAGCCGAACCCTTGACCACGAAAGATTCGGCCCAGGTAGCCAGAGGATTCGAACGCATATACAAACGCAGCCCGCTGACGTGGCCAACAGAGCTGCAAGTTGACCCCGGACGGGAGTTCATGGGTGCCGTGTCACAACTGCTAGCCAAACACGATACAAAGGTCAGACGTAGCACGGCCGGAGCTCATCGCAGCCAAGCCATAGTTGAGAGATTTAATAGGACTTTGGCTGAGCGCCTGTTCGGCTATCAGTATGCTAGGGAGATGACCACCCCTGGAAAACGATCAACTGAATGGGTCACGAGGTTACCCAAGGTGGTGTCGGCAATCAACCATGAAGTCACCCGTCTCACCGGTAAGAAACCGGCAGACGCTATCAAACTAAAATCAATAGTTGCAGAGTCGGCCGCTCCATTGCGTGGGAAGGAGAAACAGATAGCAGATAGGGCCCTAGTGAGGTATCTATACCAGCCGGGGGAACACGAGGGTGATAGCCGTAAGCGAGCCACCGATCCTATATGGTCAGTCAAAACTTACAACATAGATAAAGTGGATATGAAAGCCAACGAACCTAACTTGTACTACTTGAGGGATGGGCCTGGTAGGGGGTTTGTAAGAGAAGAATTATTGATCGTACCGTACGGCACAGTGTTACCGCCAACACACGTTAAGTAGTAGGGGTAATAGTAGCAAAAGCTAAGGGCCCAACCAAAGCCTTATTTAGTAAATAAGGCTTTGTAGAGACCTTTTGTGAAAGTGTTTTAGAACTGTCATTCCCTATACTACTCCTGGTTTACGAATGAATGTAAACAAGCTAGGAAGGCACGGGGAAAAATGAACATTACGTCCGTCGTCACCCAATGGTGCATAATTTAAATAAATATAAAGTGTTAAATGCTTAAGCAGGGCGCGCATTTATGCAACAATATGTTTCGAACATAAATTCGCGGACGCCGATGTCCAAGGTATGGAACACGATCCATAGAATGAAATGTAAAGGTACCAAATCAAGCCCACATCATCTCGAAACTGGGGATCCGTTGTTTACAGACAAATCTGATATTGCAAACAAACAGGGAGAAACTTGCAAAACACTCTTCCTCGTTTAATTATGTTCCAAAAACAGCAGGAAAAGGACGAAATCAATTTTCATTCAGATAAGGGGAAGATTATAATGAAATATTTTCTATTCATGAGCTTCATAGCTCTGCTGCTGGAGCTGATAACATTCATTAACACTTAGCTGAATCCTGTTTTATGACATTAGGACATCTCGTAAATTTCCTCCATCCTGACGTGATGCCATTGTTGATGCCATCTGGCCGTGACCATACAGATGCCTCTAATTACAGGCTCATATCCTTGACCAGCTGCGTTTGCAAAACCATGGAACGTATGGTCAATAACTGATTAAGATGGTACTTAAAAGTCAAATAATTTAATCACAAATATTCAATGTGGTTTTCGTAAAACTCGCATTACCATCAATCATATAATTCGATTGGAGTCATTCGTTAAGAATGCCGTTATTAACAAGCAACATGTCTTGTCAATCTTTTTTAATTTAGAAAAAGCTTATGACACAACCTGGAAGCATGGCATTTTAAAAGATTTACATGATTTTGGTTTAGAAGGCCGCTTGCCTCAATTTATATCCGACAGACAATTTCAGGTACGCGTGGGTTCTACTCTGTCGGACCATTATACGCAGGACTAGGGTGTCTCACAAGGCAGTGCTTTGTATGTCACACTCTTTACTATTAAAATCAACAGTCTATCATAGGTATTAAATGAATCAATTGATCGATCAGACGTGGATGTTTTAAATATTTTTGTCGTTAAAAAATTATGCCTACTACTGAACAACACCTGCAGTTGTATTTAAATGAAATAGATAAATGCTGTCTCGAAAACGGCTTTAAATTTTCGAAATCCAAAACTAATTGTAGAGTTTTCTGTCGCAATTACAAACCACATAGAGACCCTGAAATACTTTTAAATGACACTCCCATAAAAAATGTATAGGATGCCAAGTTCTTGGGTATATTTTTTGGACTCCCATTTAACCTTTCTTCCACAAATTAAATACGTAAAAAGTAAATGCTTGAAGGCTCTAGATCTATTAAAAGTTGTTTCCAGTTCAAAGTGGGGAGGGGATCAAGCTACCCTTCTACACATCTATCGATCACTGGTTCGCTCGAAACTTGATTACGGCTCCATTGTATATGGTGGAGCTTGCAAAAGCAACCTAAAACTATTAGAGTCTGTCCATCATCACGATCTAAGACTCTGTTTTGGATCCTTTCGAACTTCACCTGTTGACATCCTGTACGTCGAGGCCGGTGAACCATCTCTTCAGACGCGACGTATAAAATTAGCTTTACAATATTTAACAAAACTATATTCCAAAGAGTCAAATCCTGCATATCTCTAGTCCTCGCTATGAGGATCTATACAATAAGAGGCACCCGTGGCGAGTCACCTCCTCGTGGTGGGTGCTGGGTAATGCTAAGAGCTCGCCGACACCCCCGTTGTGGACCCGGGGGGATATTTGGTCCACCAACCCGTTTGCCGTGGGTTGCGGCCCTGTGTCGGTGGAGGACGGGAGTCTGGGGGTTGAGGGCACTGGGGGCCTGTAATCGTGTTCCCTTTGCTCAACACACCCCTTCGACCCTTACTTCACCTAGACGGGTGGTTGAATGGGCCCGGTTCAACCAATCGGCTGGTCATGCCAAGCTCTGTGCATGGAGTTTATGTTGAAATGTGCACAAACTGTGATTTGGAATTGTTTAAATTTTGGTCTTGGCGCCCTTGGTTTAAGTAATATTATTTAACTGTAATTTTGTTTACATGAACTTTGCCTAGAGTCTAATGCCCACAGGGCGGTGGCTCATGGGCCAATCTTGTGGTGCATATCTCTAATGCTACTGCTTGAGTATATCCTCTTGGTATCCTTGGTGCCGCCTGTTGGAGGCCCACAGGCATTAGGCATCGTCCTTGTTGACACTCCGTGGTGGGTGGGGAGCCAGGAGGATGAAACACAAATCTATTACCATGGCAAACCAAAACCCCAAAAAGCAAAAACGTTATCACATTGATGATACTGATGATGAGGATGATATCATTACCAGACTCTGTTACTCTGAACGTAACACATGGCCTCGATTCATTGTCGCTGAATCAAGTGAGAAAAAGTTAACATCTTGTTCTCCCTTTCTGCTAGAGAAAGCAATACAAGGAATTGCTGGGACTGTCAAGAATGTTACAAAAACTCGATCTGGTTCAATTCTCATAGAATGTCTAAAGAGAGAGCAAGCGGCCAATCTTCTGGAAGCAAAATCATTTGCAAATATCTCTGTAAAATGCTATGCTCACAAATCTTTAAATTTTAGCAAAGGAATCATCCGAGACAGAGATAAGAGTCTTGCTGATCTGTCAACCGATGACATTGTTAGTCAGCTGCGTATGCAAGGAGTGGTCGAGGCTAAGCGATTCAGCTTTAAAAAGGACGGAATATATCTACCCACAAATACTTACTTGCTTACGTTTGATGTACCCAGTTTACCTCAATCAATTAAAGTAGGATGCTTCTCTATGAAAATTGACATGTATGTTCCAAATCCACTCAGATGTTTTCACTGTCAGAAGTTTGACCATGGGCAGAACACTTGTAAGAATCATGCTTCTTGTTCACACTGTGCTGGTAAAGATCACGACAGCAGCACGTGTTCGTCTGAAATCAAATGTGTAAATTGTTCTGGATCTCACGTGTCATCTTCTAAAGAATGTCCGATATGGCAGTTTGAAATGAGTGTCCAACGTATAAAAACTGAGAAGAACATAAGTTTTTCAGAAGCAAGGAAGTTGGCAACTTCAGCTACACCATCTGGTAGCACTGCATTGAGAGGTAAGTCAACATATGCAGAAGTGATGAGACCTTCCACTAAGTCTATTGACTGCCAAACAGACCTGACTTGGCTGACAGCTCAGACACCTATGAGTATTCAGGATCTTCCTTCTGTTTCTTCCTCACGAAAAACTTCACAATCCTCTGAAACTCAAACAGCACCTACACCGGTTATCAAAAAGAAGAATGTAAATGTAGATTACTCTAAGAAGCAAAATACAAGTGACCGTCTTCCTAAAGGACAAAGAGGCTCTGTGTCACTTGTAAACAGATTTGATCTTTTAGATGATATGGAGGTGTCACCTCCTCTGACAACCCGCTCTCGGAGCCATTCTCCCAAGAAAAAGGGTCGTGAACTGTCGCCGATAACACATCCTAAATGACGGATACACTAATACAGTGGAATTGCAGAGGACTTAGGAAGAATCATAATGAGATTCTTCCATTGTTACAGGACTTTAAACCTTCAGCATTGTGTCTACAGGAGACGTATCTGAAACATACTGATGTTTTTAATGTAAGACAATATAGTTGCTACCATTCATTTTCTCCCCATGGGGACAAAGCTACAGGAGGATCTAGTATCCTTGTCAGACAGGACATGATTCATAGTGCCGTTCCGCTGAATACTAATCTTCAAGCTGTTGCTATCCGGCTGACCTTGCACATTGCTCTTACTTTGTGCTCACTGTATGTACCACCTTCATCAGTTCTTCGTCAAACTGACCTTCAAAGTTTGTATGACCAGCTCCCAAAGCCCTGCATCATTATGGGCGACTTAAATGGGCACAACCCTGTATGGGGTAGTACAAATACAAACAATAAAGGGAAAGTTATTGAAGATTTTATTTCCGATAATAATTTATGTGTTTTTAATGATGATTCCAATACTTACTTGCATCCAGCCACTGGAACGTATTCTGCACTTGATCTAACTCTCACAGAGTCGAACATTGTCAATGAATTTGAATGGTCTGTACATGATGACCTTTGCGGAAGCGATCACTTCCCTACGCTCCTGAAATCTATAACACCAGGTGACAATCCACCTTCATCCCGGTGGAATTTCACTAAGGCAAATTGGCCTGTATATGAGCAATTATGCGTTGAAAAATTAACACCTGATCACTTCAGTAATGTACCAGATCCCATCTTGATGTTCTCAACACAACTGAATGAAATTGCTGATCAAACCATTCCTAAGTCCTCTGCAACTCCTCATATTCGTAAACCATGGTTTACTGACGAGTGCAAACAGGCAAGAAAACGTAGGAAGAAAGCAGAAAAATATTTTCGCAGACATCCTACTGTTCATAACTTCAACAACGTTAAAATTACTAGTGCTAAGGCACGACGGACGTATAAGCAAAACAAGCGCCAATCTTGGAGGAACTATGTTTCAAAAATTAATTCACGTACACCCATGTCTAAGGTGTGGAACATGGTTCAGCGAATAAAAGGCAAAGGTTCAAAATCTGCAGTTCACCATCTTAAAGATGGTGACAAATTAGTAACTTACAAAGCAGACATTGCAAATAAAATTGGCGAAACTCTTTCCAAAAACTCATCATCAGCAAATTATGTTCCTGAGTTTCAGAGGTATCAGAAACACCAGGAAAAGACAAAAGTTAATTTCGATTCCAATAATGGTGAAGACTATAATGAAGTGTTTTCGTTACATGAGCTCCATACGGCTCTTGATCAAGCTCATGATACTGCAGCAGGTGATGACAATGTTCATTACAAGCTATTGAAACACTTGCCTGAACCATGTCTGGTCACACTTTTAGATATATTTGACAAAATATGGACGTCTGGAATTTTTCCTCCTTCGTGGCGTAATGCCATTGTAGTGCCAATACCAAAACCTGGCCGGGATCACACGGACCCATCAAATTACAGACCGATATCTTTAACCAGCTGCGTCTGTAAAACCATGGAACGAATGGTAAATAACAGATTAATTTGGTATTTGGAAACTAATAACCTCATTACAAATATTCAATGTGGTTTTCGGAAGAATCGAAGTACTATTGATCATTTAGTACGTTTAGAATCCTTCGTCAAAAATGCGATTATCACCAAACAACACGCTGTATCTATATTTTTTTATCTTGAGAAAGCATACGATACTACGTCGAAGCATGGCATTTTAAAGGATTTACATGATTTTGGTTTGCGAGGTCGTTTGCCTCTCTTTATATCACAGTTTTTAACCGACAGGCAGTTTCAAGTCCGAGTGGGTTCAACCCTGTCTGCTCATTATAATCAGGATCAGGGTGTCCCACAAGGTAGTATTTTGTCGGTCACGCTGTTTAGTATTAAAATAAATAGTCTTTCAAAGGTTTTAAGTGATTCAATTGATGGATCATTATTTGTGGATGATTTTAATATTTCTTGCCGTGGTAAAAATATGCGAACTATTGAGAGACAGTTACAAATTTGTCTAAACAAAATTCATAAATGGTGTCTGGAAAACGGGTTTAAATTTTCTAAAACTAAAACCAATTGTATACATTTTTGTAGGAAATACAAACCCCATAAAGACCCCGAATTATCATTAAATGGCACACCCATCAAAGTTGTGAAGGAGGCTAAATTTCTTGGTCTCATCTTTGACTCGCATCTAACCTTTCTGCCCCACATTAAGTACCTCAAAGTGAAATGTCTGAAGGCACTCGATTTGTTAAAAGTTGTTTCTAATTCAAAGTGGGGAGGGGACCAAACTACCTTCCTTCACTTATATAGATCTCTGGTTCGATCGAAACTTGATTACGGTTCCATTGTGTATGGTGGAGCCTGCAAAAGCAACCTAAAGCTATTAGATTCTGTACATCACCAAGGTCTGAGGCTATGTCTTGGATCTTTCAGAACATCTCCCATTGACAGTCTCTACGTTGAGGCCGATGAACCATCTCTAAACCTTCGCCGTATCAAATTGTCTTTACAATATATCACAAAGTTATATTCTAATGAATCCAATCCTGCTCATAACTGCGTTTTTAATCCTCTTTATGAGGATTTGTATAATAAACAAACTTCACTTGTTCCACCTCTTGGGATCAGAATCCAGCAATTCATTTCTGCTGCTGGCATTGAGCTGAAGAATATTTCTCCTTCCCGGCTTTTTTCTTCTCCCCCTTGGCAAATGGTGAGGCCACAAGTTGACCTAACATTGACAATGTTTAAAAAAATCAGATACTAATGAACTACAATATAAACAAGAATTCATTCAATTAAAACATAAATATAATACATACAAATCCTTCTTTACAGATGGGTCCAAGGATGGTGGCGCAGTGGCGTGTGCCACTGTCATTGGATCTAGAACAATCTCTTCTAGAATACCTAATGATAGCTCTATTTTTACAGCAGAAGCAAACGCAATACTAACAGCTCTTAAATATATTCAAAGACATCCTAAATATAAACAGTATATAATCTTTTCAGACTCTCTTTCTTGTCTTCAGGCTATTAAAAACATATCTTGTAACCATCCACTTTTAACAGAAATTATTGAGTTATATAATGTTCTTGCTACTGGCCAATGCGACATCGTCTTTTGTTGGTTACCCAGCCACGTTGGCATTTCTGGCAACACAACTGCTGATCTTGCCGCTAAGGCAGCACTCAATAAATCTGTGACACCACTTCTGATTCCATACTCAGACTATAAAGCTACAATTAGATCTTATATCCGTGATCTAATGCAGAAGCAGTGGGACACCCAAGTGGGTATTAATAAATTACATGAAATAAAACCCTATATTGGTTACACCTACTTGGGTTGTCAGTCCAGATTTGAGGAGGTTGTTATGCGACGATGTCGCATTGGCCATACTAGATATACTCACGAATATATACTTAAAGGTGAGGATCCTCCGTTTTGTATCCCTTGTGATGAGGGAATCACGGTCAAGCATATCTTGCTTAACTGTATTGATTTTGCCATCACAAGGGATAAATACTTTAATGTCAAAACAATGAAGGATCTTTTTAATGTTAATTATCATTTAATCATTGAATTTTTAAAGGAAATAGAATTATTACATAAATTTTGAATAATATGTTTTGTAAATAGAAAGCTGATATTTTAACCATGGTGGTAAGAATTGTCAACTGCGATCGTTAGTGGCTGTGCCCTCAAAGGGGGTTAAAGTAGCGTAAAATTATTGTCCCCCTGAGAGGATACGTAAGTCCCAAAACTTTCAAAGTGAAATCTAAACTGACCAATTTTTTAAACGTAGTATTTTTGTCATTTTAAATTTCGGCTACATTTTCCTACAATCACCAACGGCTGAGGGGATGGTGTAAATCCAGCTAGGGTCCATGCAGGTAGCAAAAGTAATGTAAGTCCCCATGGTCCCTAGTATGGTGATCTACCTTCAGTTGTTGGCGATCTACAGCCCGTATTTTACATTGTATTGTCAAAATAGTGGTATTTGTTTTAACTCTCCACACTAGTTTTAATTGTAACTGTGATATTCTAGTTGCTTTACTGTCCTTTGACGACAGGTGATTATAATGTATACATATTTCATTTCAATATCAAAATGTTCTCGTCACGATATGGCTGAAATATTGCCGATGTGACGTTAAATATTAACTCACTCACTATACAATAAGAAATATCTTCTTCCGCCTCTTGCATTAAGAATAAAACCACTTACTGTTGCTGCCGGCATTTATCTGGATCCTATAGTTCCTTCCCACCTTCTTTCTTCTCCTCCTTGGCAGTTGGTGAGGCCCCAAGTGGACCTAACATTGACCACATTTAAAAAATCAGACACTAATGAACTACAATAAAAACAAGAATTTAATCAATTACATACTAAATATAAGGCATATAAATCCATATTTACAGATGGGTCCAAGGACGGTGGTGCAATGGCTTATGCAACAGTCACTGGATCCAGAAAAATATCTTCTAGATTACCGGCACCCGTGAACGGCCACCCCCTCGTGGTGGGTGCTGGGTAACGCTGAGAGCCGTTCACCCCCGTTGTGGGCCCGGGGGGATATTTGTTCGAACAGCCCAGTGTCGGCGGAGGAGGGGATCCTGGTGGTTGAGGCCAATAGGAGCAGGACCAATGTTCCTATTGTTCAACACACCACTTTGGCCCTGACTTCACCTAGACGGGTGGTTGAATGGACCCGGTTCAACCAATCGGCTGGTCATGCCAAGTCCTGTTCATGGATTTTATCTTTAAATTTCCACAAAATAAGATTTGGAATTGTTTATATTTTGGTCTTGGCGCGCTTGGATTATAGAATAATGGTGACGAGACCTTCCACTAAATCTATTGACTGCCAGACAGACTTAACCTGGCTGACAGCTCAGACTGAGTATTCAGGATCTCCCTTCTGTTTCTTCCTCACGAAAAACATCACAATCATCTGAAACTGAAACAGCAACTACACCGGTTATCAAAAAGAAGAAAGTAAATGTAGATTACTCTAAAAAGCAAAAACACAAGTGATCGTCTTCCTAAAGGACAAAGAGGCCCTGTGTCCCTTCTCAACAGATTTGACCTTTTAGATGACATGGAGGTGTCACCTCCTCTGACAAACCGTTCTCGGAGCCATTCTCCTAAGAAAAAGGGTCGTGAACTTTCACCGATAACACACCATAAATGACGGATACACCAATACAATGGAATTGCAGAGGACTTAGGAAGAACTATAATGCAATTCTTCTATTGTTACAGGACTTTAAACCATCAGCATTGGGTCTCCAGCAAACTTATCTTAAACATACTGATGTTTTTAACTTACGACAATGCAGTTGTTACCATTCATTTTCTCCCAAGGGGAACAAAGCTACTGGATGATTTAGTATCCTGGTCAGACAGGACATGATGCATATTACCGTTCGGCTGAATACTAATCTTCATGCTGTTGCTCTCCGAGTGACCTTGCACATTTCTCTTACTTTGTGCTCATTGTATGTACCACCTCCATCAGTACTTCGTCAAACTGACCTTCAAAGTTTGTATGATCAGCTCCCAAAGCCCTGCATCATCATGGGCGACTTAAATGGGTACAACCCTGTATGGGGTAGTACAAATACAAACAATAAAGGGAAAGTTATTGAAGATTGTATTTCTGATAATAATTTATGTGTTTCGAATAATGATTCCAACACTTATTTGCATCCAGCCACTGGAACGTATTCTGCTCTTGATCTAGCCCTCACAGAGTCAAACATTCTCGGTGAGTTTGAATGGTCTGTACATGATGACCTTTGCGGAAGCGATCACTTCCCTACTCTCCTGAAATCTATAACACCAGGTGGCAATCTACCTTCATCACGGTGGAATTTCACTAAGGCAAATTGGCCTGTATATGAACGATTATGCGTTGAAAAATTAACACCTGATAAGTTCCGTAATGTACCAGATCCCATCCTGATGTTCTCAACACAATTGAATGAAATTGCTGATCAAACCATTCCTAAGTCCTCTGCAACTCCTCATATTCGTAAACCATGTTTTACTGACGAATGCAAACAGGCAAGAAAACGTAGGAAGAAAGCAGAAAAATATTTTCGCAGGCATCCTACTGTTCATAACTTCAACAATGTTAAAATTACTGGTGCTAAGGCATGACGTACGTATAAGCAAAACAAGCGCCAAACTTGGAGGAACTACGTTTCAAAAATTAATTCAGGTACACATTCTAAGGTGTGGCACATGGTTTAGCGAATAAAAGGCAAAGATTCAAAATCTGACAGCAAAACCTCACACCTTAACGCCCTACGTCTGGACTGAGGGCAAACCATAGAAGACTTTGTACGCCGTAGTGAAGGAGAAAGTCTCAAGTTGCTCTAGCAGTATGTGCCCGAGCGTTTTCCTGCTGGAAGACATAGTTTCCATGACGATCGAAATGTGGCACGACGAAGGGCCTCAGCGGATAGATGATAAACCATTTCCCCTACCACGACCTAACATCATAGGCGTAGTTTGTGACTGAGAGCAAGGGCACCCCACACCATTAAGCTCGTACCTCCCCGAGTCTCTTTCCACGACACAATCGCCTGCTATTATCACCAAACAACATGCAGTATCTATATTTTTTATCTTGAGAAAGCATACGATACTACGTGGAAGCATGCCATGTGAAAGTATTTACATGATTTTGGTTTGCGAAGTCGTTTGCCGCTCTTTGTATCGCAGTTTTTAACCGACAGGCAGTTTCAAGTCTGCGTGACACCACTTTCATATTCAGATTATAAGGCTACAGTTAGATCTTATATCCGTGCTCTGATGCAGAAGAAGTGGGACAACCAAGTGGGTATTAATAAACAACATGCAATAAAACACTATTTTGGTTAAACTTACTTGGGTTGTCAGTCCAGATTTGAAGAGGATGTTATGCGACGATGTCGCATTGGCCATACGCGATATGTATAAGTTAATCACCCTAACAAGGTAGCTATTTGAATAAACTCTGCGAGGGCTTTGCCCTGCTTGACTGTGTTGATTTTGCCATCACAAGGTATAAATATTTCAATGTGAAAACTGTAAGGGATCTTTTTATAATGTTAATCATCATTTATTAATTGAATTTGTAAAGGAAATAGAATTGCTACATAAATTTTGAATATGTTCTGAATATGTTTCATACATAGATAATATATCTTTTTTGCGTCTTATTGTAAATTAGCAACTGCGATCGTTAGTGGCTGTACGCTCAAAGGGGGTTGAACTGGTATAAAATTATTGTCCTCTACAGAGGGTACGTAAGTCTCAACAACTTTCAAAGTCGATTTTGCTCAACCATACTTTTTAGTCGTAGTATGTTTGTTCTTTTAAATTCTGGCTAAATCTTCCTATCATCGCCAGTGTCTGAAGCGATGGTGTAAATCCAGCCAGGGTCCATGCAGGTAGCAAAGGTACTGTAAGTCCCCATGGACCCTCGCATGGTGATGTACCTTCAGCTGCTGGTGATGTATATAGCCCGTGTTTTATCTTGTCTTGTCCAAATAGTTCTATCAGTTTTACCGTTCCAAACTAGTTTCATCCTTAACTGTGATATTCTAGTTGTTTTACTGTCCTTTGACGACAGGTTTTTATAATATGCACATATCTCATTACAATTTCAAATCTGTTCTCGTCACGATGTGGGTAAAATATTAGATGTGACGTTAAATATTAACTCAATCACTCACTCACTTCTAATCAAATCATGTATAAATTATACCCTTCTTAGGTCCGGGATAGAATAGGCCTTCAGCAACCCATGCTTGCCCATAAAGGCGCCTTTGCTTGTCGTAAGAGGCGACTAACGGGATTGGGTGGTCAGACTCGCTGACGTGACAATTGCGCAGATCGATGCTCAAGCTGTTGTCGGGTCCAATCTCGATTATTTACAGATCACTGGGTTGTCTGGTCCAGTCTCGATTATTTACAGACCGCCGCCATATAGCTGGACTATTGCTGAATGCGGCGTAAAACGAAACTCACTCTCTCAGTCATTTACGATATGGCTTAAATACTGCTGATGTGACCTTAAATATTAACTCACTCACTATAATCACTTCTCAAGCCCGAATGGAAACATAGCCCTCTATATATTCCCTTCGTGTTTAAAGGATTCCGAATCTTATGATTAAAGCGACCTTAAAGCAGTTACCTATTTAACGGCAGTTATATTCTCGCATTCTATATAAAGATTGTATGCATTTCTGTACCTTTCAACAAAGCATATGTTAATTTGTGGAACCCATTTCATTTGTCATTGTCGTCATATTGTTGTAATAAGGTGTAAAAACGGTGAAAAAATGTAACGGGTTGATGTAAAAGATTACATGCAATTTTGATACGCTTCTTTTTGCCATGACACAACTATGGAATTAGTAAATAACAAATTTATCTCAACAGATAGTCAGCAGAAATGAGGTACTCAGGATCTATTCTACCCGGGTCCACATTACGAGGAGGAGGTATTAAACTTCCGTTAAGTCCCAAATTCTCCATTCTACGCCATGTGGCAGCTCATGGAATGAGTGTGCCTTCATTTGATAGCATTGTCAAAATTACTTATAATTGGTGCATCTAGTTAGCCCAGTTTTGATAGATCTGTGAGTTCCAGTTTTGACAGCAAAACCTCACACCTTAACGCCCTACGTCTGGACTGAGGGCAAACCATAGAAGAATTTGTACGCCGTAGTGAAGGAGAAAGTCTCAAGTTGTTCTAGCAGTATGTGCCCGAGCGTTTTCCTGCTGGAAGACATAGTTTCCATGACGATCGAAATGTGGCACGACGAAGGGCCTCAGCGCGGATAGATGATAAACCATTTCCCCTACCACGACCTAACATCATAGGCGTAGTTTGTGACTGAGAGCAAGGGCACCCCACACCATTAAGCTCGTACCTCCCCGAGTCTCTTTCCACGACACAATCGCCTGCAGAAACGCTCCCCGCGTCGTCACCACACTGCCATCAACCGACGTTCGTCGGAGACGACTACAGTTCGCAACTTCAGGTGACGCCAATTCCGATGATGTGTGGCACACTGGGAACGAAGAGTGAGGATCGGATCCCGGTTAGGCCGGCGACATCTGATGTTTCTCTGCCTCAAACGCCTCCGTACCGTGTCGACGCTGACTGGTTTCTGGTGATTGCAAATGGCTGTCTGTGCAGTTTTCGTAGCCCTAGTGACACGATTTTGAAGGTGATGACGGACAATCTGCCGATTTTTGCCTCAACGTTAATGTTGTCACAGGCGGTCTTCCACTGCAAGGACGGTCGACTCGTTCCTGCAGGCGGTATTTTGTTCGAACATGAACAGAAAAGTGATTTGCAGCATGTCTTGCAGTCTGACTAGCTTTCAGTCTTTCTAAAGTTTGGTCCCACTGTTCCTTTGATAATCGTGGCATGATTCGTTGCATGTTCGGTGGCTGTTCTAATAGGGATGACACTTTGGGATGCACGAGCATTGTCATGTTCATAAAATACGTGACAAAAACCTCGCCTATCATTACTTTGGTTCCTGCGTTTTGCCATGGTCTTTGTATCAAATACAGACCCCTATACCAGATTTTCCTGAACACTGGCTACGAACCAGATCTATATATCTGAAGGGCATTTAGAAGGGGAAAACATTAGAAAAGCCAGATTTATGGATGTCAAATGGATGTCAACGTAATAATGCTTGAGAGTAGTCAGTTCTCATGCCACTCTTTACAAAAGTTGACCGTGAACGTGCATTTGGCTTGCTCCAGACTGGTCAGTCAACAATTGCTGACATCTTGATGACATATGTGCCACGCACAGGTAAAAGACATGATCGCTGCAGGTCACAGGGGCCGTTTGAGACATTGCATAACCAACACCACAAAAATATCAGCTGCTCTTCTCGCCCGAGTTCTTGTGCTGGACCGATTCTTACATAAGCAAATAAAAGTCGGCGATTACACAGCGGTTACGTGTAGCGACTAGCCGATGAAAGGGTGAGAGAGCGGAGTCGGAGCGGTGAAAACACATACCCAGTGATACCTAAGAGAATAACGATTTCGTTGCGATATAGTAATGGTCTTGGTAACTTTCCGTACAAACGCGCTGACGTGGGAACAGCAATACAGGAATTGTAACCAGGTGTTTGTCACTGATCTGGTGCCGTTCATGGCTGCTCAGGGTCTAATTCAAACATGACAATGCCATACAATTCATAGTTTTTGTACACGAAATGTCCTGCAACATAAAGATATTGACGTCTAAGGGTGTTCATCGAGATTACCTGACCTTCGTATCCCAACGAACTCATGTAACAGTGAACACGTGTTTAATGAGGCTGCGCCATTTGCACTATTCGGTCATCCTTGTCTGCAGACAGTACGAATGTCACTTTAGCAATCGATACTCTGAGAGGACAGGTTGCTGTCACAGATCAATACTTACGTGTCCAGACATAATCTACGTCCGCAACCCACGCTTCAATCAATGAAAAACAATCATGGACACCACATGTCCTGTTGATGCCAGTGTTCCAGATGCGGTGGTGAGTACGATTGTTTCTCATTCTGAAAGGTGTTCTGCCCGTAATACAAATCCCATTTGGACATTTGCAATGAGTGTCGGACTAGCTATCAGTCACAAGTCCATTATAAAAATTCGCAGACTACATCTGAAAAGATTACAGTCGTAAAACACAATAGTGATTTGAGGGAACAGACATCAGATTCATCAATCTTAGATTCGGGAGCTGTTTCTCGTGTTTGAAAGCTGGGTGTGTTCACTGCTCCGGGCCCATGGCAAGTAATCTGTTTTCCAAAGTCAAATGGGTCATCTCTGAACTCAAACTATAATGCAAGCGTTAGGTCATATTGTACTTCCATCTCTATTTGAAATTTATAAATTGAACAAAGGTTTCCAGCTGTTTCAAATTCGACTTCTTGATGCGTCAATAAGCTGTCGTGAATTTTCACTCATACCTTTTTCATTCGAAATGATTCAACAGGTGTTCCATTGAGGGCAAATTGTACTGTTTCGGCCTGTTGTTGGTTAACAATCAAACACCAAGGAGTCAGAACAAATTGTTGCTCGCTCACGGTAACAACATCACAATTCCTCTCTATGAAAAAGTGAAAACTGCCTAGGCTTTACAGTTCAGTATCGACCACTCAGATGTTGCCATACCTCACATACTCACTGAGTTCAGACAATGATATCGCCCAGTAGCTACGAAAAGTTCTCAATTCCCATTTCAAAAAAATGTATATCATCAGACTTGCATGATGATAGTTCACGTAGTGTAATCAGTGTCTCCAAAAGAAATTATGCTAAAGCAGGAAGGCGATCAGTGGTTACACGATACCGAAGTCGTTCAATATCAAACAAAAACAATATAACAAGTGCGTAAATATACAAATCCTAGCTATGAATGACAATACTATACTATACAGAAACAGGCTATAGGCCGACAGGCGGTGGGGTAGCCTAGTGGGTAAAGCGTTCGTTTTCAAGGCGAAGACCCGGGTTCGATTCCCCACATGAGTACAATGTGTAAAGCCCATTTTCTGGTGTCCCCCGCCGTGAAAGTGCTGGAATAATGCTAAAAAGCGGCGTAAAACTAAACTCACTCACTCACTTGAGTACATTAGCTACCAGGGAAGCTGGGTTTACATCATTACTTCAGCTGTCAGCAAGTTTATACAAACATTCTACGGTTAGAATGGTATGTTTCATTTTCAGATGAGGCACAACTGATTGCCTGTTTGAGGCGGTCGCTCTAACACGGATTCATTTATTACGGTATCACGTGTTTCAGTTGTCACAATCAGGTTACAAGGAAAAGCACGTGTGCATACAAGTTGAAATATGTATTGTGTGTTGTCATATGTCGAGTTGGGTACATTCCGAACACTTCGATTAGGTACAGTTGATTGATATTGAAGAATATTTTCATCTTCACGTGTTAGCGAACAAAGTAATGTTTGGGTCTTGTTCCTTTCAAACCTTGCAATGATGTGGTCTCTACAATAGATACCTCGTCACGTCAGAGGTTGCTTCTGCAATATCGCACATCGGCGATACGGCTTTAAACCCCGGATAACGTTACAGGAGATCAGCCTGATAAACGTGTCCTCGTCAGGATACATAAAAAACTTCGGATACGCCTCAGTTTTGTATCCTCCCTCGGTTAAAGGTACGTCAGGGTTTCTTGAATATTTATCTCGACTTCGACTCGAGAAATATTCATGCAATCCATCAACTGAGTTGAAGAAACAACACACTTCACATTTTATTTACACTACATTGATAGCGCAGTTGATGCCGAATTGATTCCACCTGGTATTGGAGTAACATCACTCGTGGATGTGACCTGGCTCGGTGCTGTGGTTTCCGTCTTCTCAGTCACATCTGTACTACAGTAAGTAGTTGCTGTTGCACTGGCCATAGAACTGGTAATTGCGGCACTGACCTCGATCTTCTGGCCTTCTGATGTACGTTTGTAGTTACGACAACTTGCCAAATAAGGATTTGAATGTTAATTTGTAGTATTTGTGTTATTCAAGACATGACCATTAATTTTGATAATTATTAACTACAAAGGGTAATGAAGTTTGTGACAAACATGAACATTACTTAACTATACTATGAATATATTAACTCAATGAGTCAGTCCACGTACGTCCATTTTAAAAATTCAAAGATCATAGATACTGTATTTAAGTAAGAAGACACTAATTATTATTTCTTTCCACCTCGGCGCCTCTCGATGACCCTCTCCTAATCGCCATCGTCTCTCTTCTTGCATGAATATTTCTGTATGTACACACGCATAGAGTAAGCTGCAAACATGGATTTTACTGCGAGTCTCGTCAAACAGTGATAAGCATTATATTACCGTCTGCACGTTTGTCCATCACGTCTGAAGGGTATATAGCCATTAAAGTCTCTCTGTCGCACACTTCCTTCACGAAACTTACCTACGGCTCGTCGTCGTTTTCTTCGTGGTTTCAAGGTAAAAATATTTACATTTTATCGATAATCTAGAGCAGAGGACGGTAGTTTAGCTTAGTGTCATAGTTGTAAATGTCCCCTTCATTGTTTCAAGGTAAAACATATTTACATTGCAATGATAGTCTAGAGAAGAGGTCGGTCGTTTGGCAGTATGCTTTCTGTCGAGCAAGCCCGGGTTCGATTCTCTTGGATACAAATAGTCGAGCCCAAATGATGATCCCCGTTATGGTAATGACGCAAGACTGAATAGAATAGAATTCTAGATAACATTTCCATACGTCTGAGAAAGGTCATCACATCTGAAAGTTTGTATTTCAAATTGTGCGTTACATTGGCATTGACTTGATAATTGCTATTTGAATATTACATTAGCGTATTGCAAGCTCAAAGCACTGCGTTTATATATATTCAATACAGTTATTTATTTCAGTATTCACAAGGCCAGGGGCCTATAGTACAGTCCATTATCAATATGATGTGATGAAATGCCACACCTATCGATGCATGGAACTGTACCTTAAACATGGTAACTGGCATCTACATGTCTCGGGTGTACCAGATCATACATCGTAGCTAAAAACTAGGTTATACTCTATGGCTTGTCTGGTCTGGTAAATCCATTTTGGTAACTATGTAAGTACTGAGTGGTAAATAACCCCGCCGGTCATCAGGTAAATGTTACTAGCCCTAATGTCCGGCTGGGGTTTGGGCTTAATTCATGCACTGCTTATTTGATTTGTCGAAATGACTGCTATTTATCCAATGTTTGCCAGTCAATATGTACACACGTTCAAATGTTCGGATAAACATTGTGACACAGGCTCATATATGTATTTGTACTCCGTTTAGTTCAAACTAAATCTTCATTACAAACTAAATATTCTAACACACACACACGCACTAGGAAGTGTATGTAATATGTATTTGCACTCAAAATGATGCTCATGTCTGACTGACTGACTGACTGTCTGTGTGTGTACAATATAAAATATATATCGCTATATAAATGCCCTCGCATCGCAATATTTCGATGGCTGAAAATTCTCTGCATTACCAAAGCACGTACGCACGTGAGCACAGACACATAAGGTTGTACTCGACTGGGTGAGGAATATAAAACATATAGTATATAATATCAAACAATGTCTGAATTTAATTTTACATTACTAAAGCAATAACACAAGGCTTGGTGGCTTAGTAAATATGTTCACGATAACCGTGCAATTATTTGAACACTTTGTGATAACCTCTCAAATATATCCAGAATTAATGGCTGATATTCCAACAGCTTTTATGCCTGTTAAGTCGATGTCACATCAATTTTCATGGCCGTTGTGTATTTTTAAGTTTCATGGTACTACGAGGGGAGAAGGGTAACAGCAAGGGTCCTTTCCTTTGATACATAACGTTTGCATATTTGCCCACTTAGCACTTAGTGTGCCTGACTGCTCTCACGGCAAGCATGGGTTACTGAAGACAGATTCTAATCAGGATCCTCACGGTTATATGCTAATGCAATAATCCGTCGAAACCCTTTCCACATCGGTCAAGGATTTCAGTTCATACCAGAGTCGAATATTCGATACCCTGTTTGCCATCATCATGAGTTTATGGAATTACTTTGAAACGTGATGATACCAAATGATGACTCACCAAAAATTACTATGGTCAAAAACATGTCGGTCTACCTTCTGTAGGATATATATATATATATATATATATATATATATATATATATATAGAGAGAGAGAGAGAGAGAGAGAGAGACATATATATATACACACATATATATACACACACATACATACATACATATAAATATACACACACACACACAGATATATATATATATATATATATATATATATATATATATATATATATATATATATATATATATATATATATATATATATATATATATATATATATATATATATCTGTGTGTGTGTGAGAGAGAGAGAGATTGTGTGTATGTGTGTGATGGAAGATCACTATAGTAAGACCACACACACACGCAGACACACACACGTGCCTGCGTGTGTGTGTGTGGCCTTACTATAGTGGTCTCCCATCAAATGCTGGCAATCTACAACCAGGTTCAAGGTCAGAGGCACCATATATCGGGCCATGGAATCCTCTGTGCAGCACGATATCCACCTGCCTGATTGCTCGGGTTAAAATTTAGACATGTATATGAAGATATCCATCACAGTTCAGAATGATAAATCTTCATTAATTCACTCGTAAAAGTAAGTAAATTAGTATTTTTGAATTCCAGGTTGAATTCCTGGGAAGTTTCACACACTGAAGTCGTCGTCGCATATCTAAACCTTGTAGTGCTAATTTGTTCTTTTGAATCTGCAGACAATAAAGTCATCTGGTGCCTGATCAAGACATGACTGTCAAGAAGTGGAAGGCCATGGTGGTTCTTATCATACCGTTAACATTGTATCTCGTCATGTACCTGTATAACAATCAAATATGGTATGGAAAAGAAATGAAAATGAAAAAACTTGAACAAATAAAGATTACTGATGAAGTCCAAAGACTTGCCACATCTGAACAAGGCTACCTGCAAGGTCCCAGAAACGCTGTTATCGATGATACCAGAGCACCTTCTATTGCTGCGCTTGAAGGTGTTAGAGATGGCAGAAAAAGCGAAGAAGCAAAACGAAGATTCGGTGGGTTCCAGTGGGTCAATGACAATGTCACTTTTGTTTATGCAGGATACATTGACCAACAGGATGGACTGCCAGTTGTCCGCGTCATCGCAATGATTCGAAAAGACACCAAGCATAAGTTCACGTGCATGCTTGAATACCCCAATGGGAAAACTGTCAGAACAGTTGGTGTCCAACAATGCAACAGCTACCCTAGAAATAAAAAGAAGAGAATGTAAGTTGGAACTCAACAATTTCAAGCATAGTGTGTGGCTTTGATTAAGTCATAAATAACTGTCTCTAAGAGTGGTGGGTCTGTTAAAGGTGACATGACGCAAAATTTACCGAACAATATTTTCATTCTGATTGGTTGGCTTGTTGGGTTGCTCCTGTACGCTGCTCAGCAATTTCCCAGCTATGTCGCTGCAGTCTGTAAATAATTGGATTTTAGACCAGACGATCCAGTGATCAACAGCATGAGCGCAGTTATACATGTGTCAACCAAGTCAGTAAGCCTGAACGCCCAATCCCATTAGTCGTCTCTTACGAGCCTGGGTTACTAAGGACTAATTCTAACCCGGATCTTCACAGGTTGTTTTCATTATGAACATACGTACAGCGTCAGTCACCACCTTTTCCTTTTTGTAGTCTCATCATACAGACAGGGTACAATCTAGTCGTAGAGTGATACCAACCTTCCATATCTTCAAAAGCAAACACAGCATGTCTATAACTATACTCAGACATAGGTTGATTTAGAATGAGTTTATTTTTGTACACTACCAGGGGCGTATTTGTAATATTTACCATTAAAATAAAGTCGGGGATTATGGATTAACAGGATTGATAAAATGAAAATGATGAATCCAAGGAGGAAACAGATGGTGAAGAGAAATTAAGGGACAATTTATTCCACTGTTTTTTAAATATTTCGTCTGTATGGATATATGTTACATTTTGCCATATGCATTTGCTAGTGGTATGTTCGCAAACTGGAATATCCCCTATAGCTACTTGCTAATGGTATATATAGGACGAGCAAATGATCGAAGAGTTATGAAATTGATGGAAGGAGCAACAATAATACCATGATACCGTTACATCAATCAGATGGAACCTGTTACAAACACATTTAAAGGCTAGTCCGGTGTTCACCTGAAATAAATCGGGGATGTGTGATTTAGGGATTTTTTAGACTAACACGTCAAATTAAATGTCCTCTTAATATGAGTGCTTTTAGTATTATTCAGCAATATTCCAGCTATATGGTGCCGGTCTGTAAATAATCAAGTGGGGACCACTCTATCCAGTGACCAACACCATGAGCATCGAGCGCTGACATGTGTCAACGACGTCAGCGAGCCCCACCACTCGATCCCGATAGTTGCTTATTACGATATGCAAGGGTTACTGAAAGGCAATGTTTTTAGCTTCACGGGTTTTCCCCTCGTGTCTACCACAGAACTGTTAAAGGCTTTACTCACGTGAAATGCAGTCACATGAAGCTTTGGGTGTTGTAGCCTTGATCGAACAACTCCTGAGTCGCATCAGAATGGTTCTCTTTACAAGAGCATACTGCATTGTACCTCAGAGGCTTGAACTGAAGATTATCGAGGATGTACAAAATTTATCGATATAAAAGGATTAGTGACTACTGGGGAAAGTTAACATTCTTTTTGTATTTTTATTTTATTGTATACATTATTTTGTTGCTGTTGTTGGGATGCTGTTACTGATATTTAAGTTCGAATATAAAATGCTGGGGCTCTTGAAGTAACCACACGATAGCCTTTTGTTCAAGACTTCTGTTTGATTCCCCACGTGGGTACAGTGTGGGAAGTATCCCCCGACGGAAAATTGCTGGAGTAATGCTTAAAGCTGGGTAGAACAGTACTTACTCGCTTTCTCACTGATTCTGTGCAGTCTGTTTAAGCTGTAAGTATTCGTATGCAAGGCCCGTTATCAATATAGGAGAGGCTGTAAAATGTGTGATTTGTATGTGAATCTTACGTTACAACATGGGACATTGCTACAGTGAAGAGATTATAACTAAACCATGCATTTCTACTTCAGATACTGTAACGGCTACGTTGTCTGCTCTCGTCCATTAGGAGCTGGTGAACCCTCTTTTCTCTCGGTGCACAAATATGGGGAACTCTCTTCAAGGAACAACATCACAGTATGGTATCCCAAGAAGAAAGAAAACAACATAACTAGATGCTGCAAACCCTTTGAGAAAAATTACAGTACTTTGTCGCAGTTGATCTGGAATATTGAGCTTAGCCGGATGTTTGGAATTGACAAATTCATCTTCTATCTTAACTCTCAGTCAAACGATGTTGTGCGTGTTCTAAAAGAGTATGAAGCTGAAGGTATTGTTGAACTGAGAAACTTTACTTTGCCTGCAGGTCCCATGCAGAAGTATATACAAGAGTATGTTCACTGGCCACAAATAAGCACACTGCATGACTGTCGTCTGTCCCAAATAGGATCGGCTAAGTATGTAATTTTCCATGATTTTGATGAAATCGTTGTTCCAAGGAAGCATACGAGCCTTGTTGATCTGGCAGATGAGCTAATGAAGAAATCAACTAATGGCCAAGAAGCAACAGGAGCTCTTCTCTTCCGAAACGTGTACTATCCATTATTCGCAAAAAGGACAACGGTCGACTTTCCTCTGAAAGAACATGCATTTCGATATGATATCCATCCGTTATTATATATGACAAGAAAAAAAGTAAGTCATGTGACAAGGTCACCAAAATCGATGATTATTCCTCATGCAGTGGAAGAGATGAGCGTCCATTACGTCCGAAAATTTAAGCCAGGTTACCAAACCCAAGTAGTGAAACAGTCCTTGGCTCATTTGCATCATTACCGCAACCTAACACAGGAACACTTCACTGATTCTGTTTCACAGGACTTCTTCCTGCATAAGTATTCTCGGGTCCTTGCAGATGCTGTGTTGAAGAGATGCCGGAACAAAAAATGCTGAACACACAATACAGTCATAACATGCAACAAAATGTGCTCTAAAACCCACAATCACGAAAAACATTTGTATCAAACTTTGCGCTGCACTTTTCCTACAAACAAACACGCCATGACCAAAACAGTCCATTAACTGATTGTGAAGTTAGTGGTTCAATATGTTCGATGTCGGACTTTCCCTCCGAGTTCACAATTTGTATTTTTAAGTTTCTTGATGACTTAAATATATATAATTACTGGTCACTGCACTCCCCCCATGAAAATGAAAGTCATCTAACAATGTGAAAACTGTCCATTCAAGTGTGTTAAAGTTATGGATTATTTCCTGTAGGCTTGTTTAAGTTTAAACTTTACACTGCTCAGCTGCTAACAATTAGACCAATACTTGCTACGCTTTGGGGGTCATTTTTTTCAAAATGTAGAAATTCTTTAAAGCAAAATATCATTATGTGATAGTTGTTTTTTAAGTTATTGAATGGTAAGGAAGGCATGATACTTCATGGATAACAACTCGTTTATGAATTATATTAGACACACCAGACTTTCACAGGATAGTTTGACAAGATCCTTCAAGACCCAACCACCAACCCCAAAATCAAGAAAGGCCCCACTGTAAAACTCAGTCGCCAACTCAAAGCCAGCCTCCAAGTACTTAAGGATTAATATGAAATCAGCCAGGAACTGTTTTACAACTTTGTCTATTTCCTGCAACTGCTCATGCAGATGTACGTTACTGTGAATATGTTTGGATAAGTGTTGCACGAACTTTTCTGCGATCCTTATCACTTTGTGAATACAACACAGCATATCAAATTCTATATCAGCTGCTTAGCGGGTGTCATATATTGGAACTGTATTCAATACTATAAATACTGATATCGATCTAGATTATCTTAATAAAGCTGATCAGTTTGTGAAAGAACATGATTGCAGTGCTTGTAATAACGATGACATTAATCACATATTAACCAATGAAATATCGAACGACGGAATGCTATTGACAATCTAAGTGTAGGGAAAGCGCCTGGATCTGATGCCGTTACACCTGAGATGACTAAATGTTGTAAATCTGAACTGTTGCCATATTTTCATGTGTTACTTAATATTATACTAACTAGTGGTAAATTTCCTGTGGAATGGGCCAAAGGATTAGTGGTACCATTGTACAAAAAAAGGAAAAGTCTCAGAAATTAATCATTATAGAGGCATAACACTTGCCAATATTATGAAAGTATTTACGTTTATTTTGAATAAGAGACTAACTCTGTTTTGTTCTTTGTATGAACAGTTGCCTGAATCACAAGCAGGGTTTAGAGCTGGTTATAGCACTTTGGACAACATATTTGTTTTACAATGCTTAGTACAAAAGTATCTTACAAAGACCAATGGTCGTTTTTACTGCCTGTTTGTTGATTTCAAAAAAGCGTTTGATTCTGTCAATAGAAAATTACTGTGGTACTCTGTATTGAAAAGAGGCATTCATGGTAAAATATTCAATGTCCTGTTTGACATGCATTCAAATATAAAGTCTGCTGTTAAAATGACAAATTCTTCAATATCCAATTATTTTGATACACTGTGCGGCGTGAAACAGGGAATGTGTGCTCAGTCCTTTGCTTTTCTCATTATTTGTAGTAGAACTTGAAAATATGCTGTATGAATCTAGTGTTTGGGGTATTTTTGTTGGTCAAGAATTTATGGGTACATTATTGTTATTTTACGCTGATGACTTCTGTCTTTTTGATGACAGTGTTGTTGGCTTGCAGAGAAAACTAGATGTACTTAAACAATATAGTACTGAATGGGGATTGAATGTTAATTTAGATAAGACAGATATATTAGTGTTTAGAAACGGGGGTAAGCTGAGGGGAACAGAAACATGGATGTTTGGAAGTGACCAGGATAAAATATCAACGTACTATAATCATCTATGAACTGTATTTTATAGCAGACCATGCTGGTCGAAGGCAATCAATGTGCTTGCTCAGAAAGCCAATAGGGCGTTATTTTCAGTCAAACACTTAAAGTATAAGTTAACTTTATTCCAGTGAAATATGGGGTTTCTCCAAAATTGAGTGTGTTGAACGTTTCCACATTAAAATTTGTAAACATGTTTTAGGTGTTGGGTATTGCGTCCCAAATGCTGCTGCTTTGGGTGAATGTGGCATACATGGTCTGTTTATTGACTACCATAAACAATGTATGACGTATTGGTTAAAGTTGTTAGTAATGCCAATTGTTAGATATCCAAAACAATGTTATTTGTTATGTAAATCATTAGATGAATGTAATCGTATCACTTGGGCATCAAAGATAAACGACCTACTATTTAGTTATGGCTTCGGTTTAGTGTGGATCACACACGAAGTGGGCGATAAAAATATGAATCTCCAGAGACTTAAAGACTGTCATCAACAAAATTGATACTCTAGAATTTGTGATTCAAGTAAATTATGTCATTATAAAGAATATTAATCTCTATTGTCAGTTGAATATTATTTGTATGCTATCCCGGAAACAGAATACAGAAGGCTTTTATGTCTATTACGTATATGTAAGCTCCCTTTAATGGTCAATGTTGGTAGACGGGGCGGCATTGTCCGCTGTAATAGATTATGTACATCTTGTGCGCTAGGTTATATAGAAGATGAATACCACCTCCTCCTAAAATGTCCATTGTATGGCCATCTCAGATCAAAATATATACCAAGATATTATTATAATCCACCCACGATGTTCAAGTTTAAAACTCTTTTAACATGCAATAAGATAAACACTATGTTGAACATTGCCAGACATATTAAGGAAGCTCTATTACCCAGGAACTCCCATCTGTCATTATGACAAGGCCAGGATGCGTGTGCGCTCTAGGAACACAGTGTTCCACAGTATCATCCATCACCTCATGAAAAGCCTTCCCCACCAGGAAAAAGGTCCAGTTTTGGCTCTACTAGTTTCTGTACCAATCTCCTGAAAAGGCCGAATGGGACCTGAGCCATAGGTATGATACTGTGGTCATGACGATGAAACACCTCAAATCCTCCACCGACGTTTCAGCAACTTAGAAACCCCTCACAAACCTTTCCACTGATTCTAACAACAGTCTGACTTCCGCCTGCAGCACTTCCACGTTCTTTGTCTCGGGAGATTACTACTATGAGTTGATCATTGTTCTGTCCCTGGTTCCCCTCTGTCCTCAGTCCTTAAAGAAATTCGCAGTGCCTGTTTTCAACAGCAAACACTCAGAATATTGTCCATCACGTCCATTTGCTGATACAGTCATCCTACAAGAAGACCAAGACCCAGAAGTACTCCTACAACAACCAGCAACACCGTTGCGTCCGATTAACCTGTGAGATCAACGCCCAGCTCTCCATTCATTCAGTCAATATGGCCTCATATCCAGAACCCATCTAGCAAGATCCAAGATCCAAACCAGTCTCTGCAGGATGCCAACGCACTCCGAGCAGTACACTCACTATTAGTCCTAACGCGCACCAACCCAATCTCCCCGCTCATCTATCGCACCCCCATCCTATATCCCTTTTCTCCCAGCACCCACACCCTCTTCCCTACACCACACACGCACACACACACACACACACACACAAACAAAAAAACACAAACACACACAAACACGAGAACAAAATTGGCATAGTCTCCACCCTCACCAGATGCTCTACACACCGACCCCACCGCAAACATCCAGCAACAACCGTCTTGTTTTCCCCCAGTATAGCCACTACACAGTCATCCTACATAAGGTTATAATGCAATGTACTCGATCTGCTTGTAGTTTACATACGTTAACGTTGACTGACATGACTTAAATTAAATGACCACACTCAGTAACAGGTGTGACAGTACACTGGAATTATCAAGTTTATTATTATTCTAGGTTCAATACAAGAGATATCATCACAGCCACCCTGTTGATAGCATAGGGCCGCTGCCTGGTTATAAAACCACCCTGGATATAATGCCATTTTATCTCCTGGACAACTGGTGGCATTAGAGACCTCTTTGCCTCGTTTACAATGCTAACTTGAATAATAACTTGAGTATGTATTTAATGAACAGAAAATGCTATTGCTGGAATTTTTTGAAGCGGCGAAAAATCACACTCACTCACTTCACTACTGTTTCATACTAATTATTTAGATTGTATTCTACATACTGGCACACCCTATTTTTTCAAGAGATTGTTTCGTATGACCGTAAATTCATGCCTAAATACCACCCATGAAGATTCGAGTTAGAACTGACGGACGTTGTATGAAGGCAGAGTACCCAAGCATTGCTTGTCGATAACAAGTATTAAAACACAACTGAACCTCAAATAAGATTTATTTGTTCAAGTAAATTACATAATTCAGCCTGCATTGTTGTTATGTAGAATGTACAAACAGATCTTGCTGTCGACAAAACAATGGTATGCAAATCATGAAGCCATGAAATTTGACACTTGTGTTAGACATAAATATGTTTCATTCAATAGGTACTGTTAGATATAAATAATACCACTTTACAGTCTTGGTTTGACTAGGCGAGGTTATAAATTATATTTGTGGTTATAAATTTATATTATTTAATTCCTTATAATGAATACATTAAGTTTTTCACTGGTCCCTCGGGGTCCATGGGCTCATTTACACTTCCATCGATTTTCAATCGCAAAACATCGGTAATTTCCGTGCTTCATGCGTGATTCAATGTTATTCGAGACAAAGAAGTACTACCATGAAGCATCAGAAGAGTTCGGAATTCCCAGCGGTGTACATTGAAAATAATACATCGCCTGTAAGCGGGGTACATTGAAAATAATAGAACAGCGCTTAGCTAATGCGAAATCGCCATTCATGTGCGACATAAGATAAACAGTTATATAAGTGTTGCGTTCATGTCATATACAAACTATGGAGATAGGTGGAAGATAATCCCTAGATTACGTTTTGAAATTATCTCCACCTATTGTCTTCAAAAACGAAGATTTCCAAGAATAATAAATAATTCCCAAAGTGAGATTACAGTATCATTTCCCATTACAGGGAGGCCAAGCATTATATTGTTCGTTACAAAGGAAAATACATTACAGTGCAATATCGGAATAACCGTCAGCTTCTTCTTATGTCGTCAACAAACTCGTTGACCAAGAGGTTCCAATCAAGAATCCACGGTGCTTTTAGAGGATATCGGAGGTGATGCTTGAACACAGGCTTTCAGAAACGACGTTTATGAACACACCAATTAGGGAGCCTTAAGAGCAGGTTGAAGAGGTCCTAGCACAGGCCCTGAGACTGTCGTCCCATACAAGTGTAGATGGACAGGGGCGGTTGTCGATGAGATGGCCAGCGTTACATGTTACGTACACGTTGCAGCCATTGCAGGATTGATAATCACCACTGACCAAGCCGTTGCAGGAGGTAACACAAGGGTTTCTGTGGTAGAATAAGGTGTATAAGCATACATTTTCTCGACATGTGTATAACTTTCGTTGAATCCCATCGCCATGGAGTCAGGATGTCAAAGGAAAGAATTAATAGGCTCCAGTCTACAAAAACTCAATCTTTCAAAGGCATTTAAAAGTGGAATGCATATCCTGATGAACCAGTTCAAAGGATTTTGATGACATTGTACCCTGTGACTCGATGATTCTGAACACTGCCTTACTAATCAGCAGATAATATTTATACCAGAAGTGGACTACAGGAAGTTTATGAAGAAAATGTACGCCAGGAAAAATATGCACATCAACAGAACAGTTTATATACATTTCAAAGTGCATTAATTGAGCCATACTAACTCTGCGAATTATCTGTGAAACTATTTTATATAAGCAGAACACCAGCCAAGTAAAACCCTAGCTAGTATTCATGGGGGTATCCATACTTCCGTCACCAATTCGCGAAATACTCCCCTTACTGAATGAAATATATTTTTTTAGAAGCTGAATTCATGTTTTAGATAAAAATATGTGGCAGCAATCGGTAGTATTAGTCAGTGTGGCAGTCAGAACGTAAGAAAAGTCTCAAGGCTGAAAAGGTACAAATCTTGACGATCCACACTATCGAGATAAAGTGACTAAGAAGAGACTATTGGTGTGTATCCATGCTCATGGTGTATTCAAGACCCTCGCTTGATTGTGAAGGGCGCTAAGGCGTGGCAATACGCTTTGCAGAGTTGCGTCCCTAGGTGTGTCAGAGACTTATGATCGCCCGGAAGGAAGTGGTAAGCCTTAAAGACCAGTAGCATTTCACGCTTTCTTCTTACGTCAAGCTGAGAATATCTTTTAAAACAATACTCACTCACTCACTCACTCACACACACACACACACACACACACACACACGCACGCACGCATGCACGCACGCACGCACGCTCTCACTCATTCACTGTACTCACGGAGGGCAGGTGGTTGAAGTCATCTCGCAGCGTTTGAGGGTGTCATCCCACACTGTGCCAGCAACACAGGGTCGGTTGTCGCAGATGTAACCGTTGACACACGTCGCGTACACGTTGCAGCCGTTGCGGGACTGATAGTCTCCGGTGGGACGACCTGCGCAGGTCGAGACGCAAGGGTTGGATGCGACTGAAAGAGGGAAGATGTTATCTCAATGATGTGATCAATTCGTTGGTGTCAGATGAGTACACATGTGCTAGTATTTCTCTACCAGGTAGTTATGTAATGTGGAATGGACATCACTATGGTGCCGTGTGAGATGCTGCGTTTGTGGCAACGTTCGGCATTTGGAGACTCGGAATAAATACATTTAATAATCTATATTTCATGATCTCAGTTTAATGGGAAATTGCATTGACGGGCCTAGATCTTAGCAGTGAAGAGAAGGGCACTTTACATTTCATGCCAAACGAATTCATCGAAGCAAAGGATTCTGCATGGTTGCGGCGATTCTAAAAATAAACAGCACAAAATTCAGTGTTTGAATGGGTGCGTGAGTTTAGTTTTGCGCCGCTTTTAGCAATATTGCAGCAATGTTACAGGTGACACCAGAAATGGGCTTCACACATTATGCCCATGTGGAGAATCGAATCCGAGTGTTTGGTGTGACGAGCGGATGCGTCCATCATTGGCTACCCCACTGCCCCTCAATGTTTCAGTCTCGAGGCTCGATCCCCATCAGAAATCCGAGCTAGTCGCTTAACTTTGTTCTGGTTAGTTTCAAATCTGATGAGACATATTCATCAAGAACCTAGTCCTCTATGTCTGGATCCTGCTCCAGCCAAGGACAGAAAGTTGAACAGAGAGTTGCAATGCTAGCATAATGTGGATATTCTTCCCCAAGTGCATTCATTCTCGATACTAATAACGTACCGGAAACAACAAGAAAACATTGTTTGCAATGACAATGTGCAAGTGTTCCATTACTATTTTCAGCAATGTGCTGGGACTGAAACGGCATGTGACGCCATGTTGGGCAGTGAAATCAAAGTCAGACCTCACGCATGACCAGCGGATTTATTAAACATTTGGCTACCAAATATAATATACCAAACATACCAGCAACTGCGCACAGACTGTAGATGACAGCAACGACGAAAACGTGCTTGGAACCCATTCTGAGGAATATTTCTGTAACAAGAAAATGTGCAAAACGTAACATAATGTACAGTCTGAAAAAGCTAATTTTCATTTTGTCATTTGAGAACCATACAAACAATTATGCAACAGATACTCACAAATTACGAGTTGATTTATCGACAAAGTCAGCCATATTTCTCGGATTGTGATTTGGAGTATTTCACTCCTTTTTAATTTATTCCAATCTAGATTTCGGGTTACAGCTGATGCCCACCAACCTATTCAGGATATGTGTGACATCATTGTTTGAGTCGTAATGAATTGTTGTTAACATTATTATTGGATATTTATGATAGCAAACATATTCACGCACTAGCGCATGCTCAAGATGCTGATATTTTTTTCCTCGATCAATGGTTGTCATCGGCACATCGTATTCACAATCGCAACACCCTGAGGGTCTTACAAATCTTGCTGCTATAACGCACACCGTGTCATTGCCTTTTTCCATTCCTTAAGACGTACCCATTCACAACTGAGTGGACTCCGACACTTAGTCACAGCACGTGGTTCAAGTTTACAGCACGTTGCTGTACCCGCAACTAGGTGGTTGCACGCATTCATGTGGCCACCATCTGGTCATATATCAACACATTCGTGGGTTTTTTTAAGTGCACAGGGTTGTATACTGTACACTACGGGGTGTGCCAACACTGAAAGAGTTTGCACTCAATGTTAACTCAAAGATGTTTTACACCCGGTCACCGGTGAGTTTGATCCAGGCACTTCATGCTCGAATGCATGGAGAGACGCTGATAATGTCAGTCACTGTATTTCCTGGACCAACGTTATAACGAAGAAGATTCTAAAACTAATATCGACACGAAAAATGTGAAACAATATTGCTACTTACATGTGTGTGTAAAGACCAGGCCAGTGATGCACCGTTCGGTTTTGTGTATGTATATATACACCCGGATAAACTTATCTTGCAGCCAATCGCATCGTTATTACATTCAATAAGCCTGGGGAAGGATGATAACCACATGATACAGTTAGATACCACCCCCTTTCTCCATTTGCGGGCCTCGAGAAACTTGACCGATGTTACCTGAGGGCGATCAGCAATAGAAGTAATCGAACGTGGATACCTGAGTCTTTGCAAGGAACGTCATGTTAGATTTGTGGAACAGACATGCTCTTCAGGTTCAATAAGTTCATAAACCCCAAGTATATGAATTCGACGATTATTACCCTATATACAAAACTAGGAAAAGGTTCATATTAGGAATGGTAATTTATGTGTTTAAACAACACGATGTGTTCTTTCGCATTATTTTTTTCGAAACAAAATAACTAAAACAATTTGAGAATTGGGTGATGTATATTTTATTTAACGTCACTGTTTTGTCTTTCTTTCACATTTACCTATAATTACGGGCTTTCAACGGCGTCTAGAACAGAGCTGAATTTATTCAATATTTTAGCCATATGGCCTAAAATACAACTGTATTTGGAGATGTTTTTTCAACAAGTTACATGACAGTATGACTTTCATATTAAACGCAAAGCAAACACACGTTTCAAATCAACAGCAAAATTTCTCATTACACCAATAGCTCTAGTATTTTGAAGACTAACTTGTCTTACATTAGTAGATGATGTAGGTGTACGGAGTATATTTTTAACTAAATATAACACATGAGATTCGTCTTCTGTGTCTCCACGATTAGCTTTACGGTAATCATTTATGTCCAGTCTATGTACGTAACACACGAACTTCTTATTTATCATGTAATTGTATTATCTACATTTCAGGTTCAAGAAGGAATTGATTTTCATTGTAATATTTAAGAAATTTCGAATTATTTGCATCTGAATGCGTAATTGTGAAACCAGACATCCGTATTCTTTGCCCAAATTTATGTAGGAACAACATCTCTCCAACATCCTGTCTAATTCATGCAAATGTAAAAGCAGTTGAACAGCGTTTAGAAGTGATTCGCGTAAATGAACCCGACGATTCCGATTGCATGTTACTCCATCACCACATGAAGGAGTCAGAATAAACTTCAAAATGTCATGTTCCTCAAAATAAAGAACATCCGTGACAGTTGTGCTTTGCGCTTGATTGTTTAAGGTACTTTGATCACAAATAAGTCAAGTATGCTTGTCAAGTGTAACTATTGATAATGGAGGTATTTAGGCCGTAGGAACCTGCGCGTATTAAGCCCATTCTTAGTGTCGCGACGACGTGTTATTGCTGGAAGGGGCGCTAAAAGATGCGTAAAACCATACGTCCCGTTCGAACCCAGACTATTTAATTGGAGACCCTACTCTGGGAGTGTGGGTAGCATGGTATAATGTAGGTAAAAAACATTAGTGTAGGAAAATACAGTACGCGTGTTAGGTTTAGGTGCACCCCTTTGATAGGTTGCAGAGAGAGAGAGAGAAAGAGCGTGTATGTGTTTGTGATTCAGTCAGTATGTTGTGTGTCAATCAGCGTGTGTAAGTATGCTAGTGCAACTTCTCAAATGAAATAGTATAATTTTAATTTAGTCAACGAGAAGAACAGAACCTAGTACTTTGCGAGTTTGGGTCCCATCCGATACTCGCAACCTGACGGTCGCCTCGCTGTTTTGCCGCCGTTGTGTAAATGACTGTATGATTAGATAATGTTCTATGAAAAACGGAGACAAAGATGCGGATAAAGGTGTATAACGCCTTCAGTGCGCTTGTCTTACACTCCCTGGTCGGCACGGTACGAGATACTGACCCTGGGTTATGTTTGACGCACATTATCAATACGTCCACAGGTGGGTTTAATACTGGAACGAGGCCTGTTAGTTTGTTATGCACCATTCTTTTACAATTTCCAATCCGTAATATGCCATTATTTCATACGAAATCTTTTTTTGTTTTACGTCGAAATGTTTTCACATCCATGAGAAATCTCTGCTAAAAGCCAAGTTGATTGTAGTCATGTTATGACCATGTGTTTATTTGCTTGCTTGTTCAGGGCCTCGCTCGGCAATATGATAGCGGTTTGTAACTGATCGAATCTGAACCAAACAATACAGCGATTGACTTCAAGCGTCTTATTGACATGTTCCGCTATAGGCTTATCATGTCTCTCTCTATATGATTTCCACCTGAATTAATTGCAGTAAAGATAAGGACAAAACTTTATGGACCAGTAACTTCTTTAATTACTTGGAGGGACGCTTCAATATAGCTTCTGGTATCGTTGTCAAGCAAGAAACAGGCAGATAAGACTGGATGGTACAGTAAATAATTAACAAAAACAACAGGAACTAACTACGAAGCACAGCATTTACATGTAGGAGCCAGGACAATAGATTGCATACAAAAGCCGATAGGGATGTGGACATGTGGACATGTTTATACAAGTTCTTAGGATGACTGATAGGTAGTATGGGAGCAATGTGTTGACAAGGGATTACAGTATGGAGCTGGAGACTGGGACATGTTACAGGCATTTAGCGTCGGTTGATGAGTTCGTCATATGCTGACGGGATGAAGTAACCTTGATCTATGTTGATCCGGGGTCGGTGTCGTTTGATGTGGATGGCCTGTGTTAATTTCCGTTTGGTGCAGTCGGGTTGGTTAGTGGACAGTAGTGTGTATTCTGTCCAGTTGATTTGGTGATTGTGGTTGGACTGGATGTGTTCTGATATGGCTCATTTGTTGTCGGATTTGTTTGTTGATGTTGATGGTGCTCTTTCACTCTGGTATTGATTGGCCTGGCTGTTTCGCCGATATACGATTGTCCAGTTACAGTCAATTTTGTAGACAACACCCTTGGGATTGGGTTTCCTGCTTTTGGAGTGGTTACACCCGTTGGCATGTAGAAGGTTATTTAGCGTTCGTGACGTGGAGAATGCGGTCTCTATACCGGCTTGCTGCTTCAGGAGTCTGCGTATCTGGTGTGAGGTTTTGTCAGTGTAGGGGGTGGAGATTTTTATCTGTGCTGGCTCTGTTCTTGGTGACTTAAATGTTGCTAATAGGGTGGAGGCAATGGTCCTGTTGACTAATTCGGGTGGATAATAATTGTGACCAGTGAACGCGTCTTTGAGATGGTTTAATTCCTCTTGAAGAGTGATAGATTAGACGTTCTTGGCTCTCCTGGTTAGAGTGGATATGATGCCAGTCTTTACCTGCGGTGGATGGTTAGAGTGGCACGTCAGCATATGACGAACTCATGAACCAACGCTGTATGCCTGTAACATGTCCCACTCTCCAACTACGTACCACCCACTGGCCTCCGTATGCCATCTATTGTCACTGGCCCCTACATGTAATCCCTTGTCAACACAGTGCTCCTGTACTTCCATACAACCTATCAATCATCCTAAGAACTTGTATAAACATGTCCATACTCTCCTGGCTTGTACATCCTACATGCAAATACTGTGCTGCGTAGTTAGTTCCTGATGTTTTTGGCACCCGTGGCGAGCCACCTCCAAGTGGTGGGTGCTGGGTAACGCCAAGAGCTCACCAACACCCTCGTTGTGGGCCCGGGGGGATATTTGGTCAACCAACCCGTTTGCCGTGGGTTGCGGCCCTGTGTCGGTGGAGGAGGGGAGTCTGGGGTTGAGGGCACTGGGGACCTGTGACTGCGTTCCCTTTGCCCAACACACCCCTTCGACCCTTACTTCACCTAGACGGGAGGTTGAATGGGCCCGGTTCAACCAATCGGCTGGTCACGCCAAGCCCTGAGTGTTACATAATGTAAAGTAAAAATTTGAAAATTTTATCCTTGTAAGTCTTGGCAAATTTTTTTACCCTCGTAATTTCAAATACACACTTTCATGATTCTGCCTAGAGTCCTATCATATCATCCGGGTATCCTTGGTGCTGCAAGCTGGAGATCCGCTTGTTTTTAGCATTGTCCTTGTGATATCCCATGGTGGGTGGGGATGGACCAATAAATACTATCCATGGAAAACCAAACCCCTACCAAAAAGACAAAACGTCCACTTGACATTGATCGTGATAATACAGAACACAGATCCACTATAGCATTTGACTACTGGCCACGCTTTATCGTAATTGAGACTCTGGATAAGACACCATTGAAACTGAATCCTTTTCGGTATCCAAGGGAATACAATGAATTGCGGGTGAAGTCAAAAACATCAGACGCTTGCGTTCAGGTGCTTTACTTGTTGAATGTTGTAGCCTGCAGCAAGCCACGAACCTAATGGCGATTGAATCGTTTGTGAACATTCCTGTGTTGGTCTCAGCACACGGAACCTTGAACACCAGTAAAGGAATAGTGCGAGACCGTGATCACTTGTTTGCTGATATGACAGAATTTGATATCGTGTCAGAGATGAAGGATCAAGGAGTCACTTTTGTAAAGCGATTCAAAACTAATGAAATTCAGAAATAATGAAACCCTTGAGACAAACACATGCCTGTTTTCCTTTTCGTGTCCGATTGCTCCAAAATGAATAAAGGTTGGCCACTGTAACATCAGTGTGGATACTTACATTCCTAATCCTTTAAGATGCTTTAAATGCCAAAGATACGGCCATGGTGTCCATACATGTAAATGATCCGTTACATGTGCTCACTGTAGCGAAAAAACTCACACGACAGATGACTGCAACAGCACTTTAAAAAAATGTACTAATTGTGAAAGAAATCACTCATCTTTCTCAAAGGAGTGTCCCATTTGGAAACAGCAAATGGAAATCAACAACATAAAATTTACACAAGACATTACTTTGCTGAAGCCAAAAAACAAGTGCAAAAATCTGAAACTTATGCTTCCGTATCTCGATCACCGTCTGATACAGCCAAAATAACCAAAATGTCTATGAGCTGTCAAACCAACTGGACATGGATAAATACTGATTCCCCTCAGATTCTGTCACCTGAAATATCCACTCAAACTGCGGAAGTACTTCCAGACTCAGCCCGTATTCAGGATGCATCTATATCTAAGGCATCTAAATCCCACTCACAATCTAAATCTGATTCTCAAACAAATGTGAAAGATACTGCAAAACACCCGGTGAAATCAAGAAATGTATCTTCATCACAAAATGTCAAAGTGGCAGAGCCTCGAAAGGTTCAACAAACAAAATCCAGCTGTTTAACAAATTTGGATCGTTGGAGGACATGGATGTGTCCGAAAATATCCCCCACAGGGCACATAGCTTGTCGCCCTCTAGAAAGGCAAGGGGTAGATCCCCAATAAATTACCCCAAAAGATAGTTTATTCCAATAATATTGTACAGTGGAACTGCGGAGGATTGAGGACTCATTTACATGAATTACAGTCATTAGTCCAAGATTTTACACCTTCAGCGATATGTCTCCAAGAGACATATTTGAAAGAAACAGATAATTTGACCTTCGTCAATTTAATGCATATCATTGTTTTTCACCTCCGGGTGATAAGGCCACTGGCGGATCATCCATTCTAGTCAGACAAAACGTTATTCACAGCCCTGTTTCACTTAATACTAATATGCAGGCTGTTGCAGTGAGAATTACTTTACATGTAGCGTTTACGTTATGCTCTCTCTATGTTTCGCCGTCTTCGACGTTTGCCAAAACTGATCTTCAAGCTCTTTATGACCAACTCCCGAAGCCCTGTATTCTAATGGGAGACTTAAATGGGCACAACTCACTCTAGGGTAGTGTAACTACAAACACTAAAGGTAAGTTGTTGGATTACTTTTGTTCTGACAATGACTTTTGTATTTATAATGATGGTTCCCACACATATTTACACCCCAGTACAGGGACCTACTCTGCTCTTGACTCGTCACTCACAACTTCAGAACTACTAAATGAATTTGAACAGCCAGTCCACAATGACCTCTGTGGAAGTGACCATTTTCCTACTATACTAAAAACTGTAACTCCATCTGATGTTCCTCCATCATCAAGGCGGAATTTTAAAAAGGCTAACTGGGCTTTAAATGAAACACCGTGTGCTGAGAAACTTAAACCCGAACGTTTTATTGACGTTCCTGATGCTATTAAATCTTTTTCTGATGAATTGAATTCCATAGCCGATGAGTGTATACCAAACTCCTCTGCAGTTCCACATATTCGAAAACCATGGTTCAACGATGAATGCAAACAAGCTAGGAAAGCAAGGGAAATAGCAGAACATTATTTCCGTCGCCATCCTATGGTGCATAATTTAAATAAATTTAAAATTTTAAAAGCTAAAGCACGGCGTACTTTTAAACAGAACAAACGCCAATCTTGGCAAAATTATGTATCCAAAATAAATTCTCGGACACCCATGTCCAAGGTAATGGAACATACACAGAAAATTAAAGGTAAAGTTACTGAAGCTACTGTCCATCATCTTAAACATGGAGATCAATTACTTACTGAAAAATCAGATATTGCGAATAAACTGGGCGAAACTCTCGCTAAACATTCTTCCTCTTCTAATTATGTACCTAAATTTCAGCAATATCAAAAACAGCAAGAAAAGGAAACTATTAATTTCAATTCTGATAATGGGGAAGATTATAATGAAACGTTTTCTATTCATGAACTCCATTCTGCTCTTGATCAAACTCATGACACTGCTACTGGAGTTGATAAAATACATTATCAACTTCTGAAGCACTTACCAGAATCCTGTTTAGAGACGCTCTTATCAATTTTTGATGATATTTGGACTTCCGGAAAATTTCCTTCTTCATGGCGTGATGTCGTACCAATACCTAAACCTGGACGTGATCATACGGATCGATCCAATTATCATCCGATTTCATTAACTAGCTGTGTTTGCAAGACCATGGAACACATCATAAATAATCGACTTGTTTGGTACTTGGAAACAAATAACCTTATCACAGATAATAAATAACATGCTGTGTCTATCGTATTTTTATCTTGAGAAAGCATATGACACAACCTGGAAGTATAGCATTCTGAGAGATTTACATGATTTCGGTTTGCAAGGTCGTTTGCCTGAATTCATATGCAACTTCTTAAATAACAGACAATTTCAAGTCCGAGTGGGTTCTACCCTGTCTGATCATTACAATCAGGATCAGGGTGATCCACAAGGCCGTATTTTGTCAGTCACACCTGTGAGTATATAGATAAGCAGTTTATCAAAAGATTCAATTGACGGATCGTTATTTGTGGATGATTTTAATATTTGTTGCCGTGGTAAAAATATGCATACCATTGAACGTTAACTACAGCTGTGTTTAAACAAGATTAAGAAATGGTGTCTTGAAAACGGCTTTAAATTTTCTAATTCGAAAACAAACTGCATACATTTTGTCGTAAATATAAACCACATAGAGACCCTGAACTATCTCTAGATGGCACACCAATTAAAGTTGTGAAGAAAGCTAAGTTCTTGGGTCTCATCACACTTAACGCTTTTACCACACATTAAGTCACTTAAAACAAAATGCCTGGAAGCACTTGACTTGTTGAAAGTGGTTTCAGATTCTAAATGGTGAGGGGATTCCTTTCCCTTCTCCATCTCTATCGATCTCTCGTACGTTCTAAACTTGATTATGGCTCCATCGTCTATGGTGGAGCCTGCAAAAGCAACTTAAAACTATTAGATTCAGTCCATCATCAAGGTCTAAGACTTTGTCTTGGCTCCTTTAGAACTTCACCTGCTGACAGCCTGTATGTCGAGGCTGATGAACCATCTCTTGAGCAGCGACGTATAAAATTAGCTTATCAGTATGTAACAAAAATATATTCTAATGAGTCAAACCCTGCATATATCTGTGTTTTCAATCCTGTGTATGAGGATTTATACAATAAGAAATCTTCTCTTGTTCCGCCTCTTGGTTTAAGAATAAAACCACTTATTTCTGCTGCCAGCATTGAGCTGGAAAACATAGCTCCTTCCCGTGTTCTTTCGTCGCCTCCTTGGCAGTTGGTTAGGCCACAAGTTGACCTGACATTAACGACATTTAAAAAACCAGAAACGAATGAATGCCAGTATACACAAGAACATAATCAACTGAAACATGAATATAGCAATTATAAATCCTTATTTACAGACGAGTTAAAGGACGGTGGCGCCGTGGCTTGTGCCACTGTCATTGGATCCAGAACAATATCATCTAGATTACCAGATAACAGTTCTATTTTTACAATAGCTAACGCCATATTAACAGCTCTTAAATATATTCAAAGGCACCCGAAACGTAAACAGTGTACAATATATTCCGACTCTCTTTCTTGCCTTCAGGTTATAAAAAATATTTCTTGTAAACATCCACTTTTAATTGAAATTATTGAACTGTATAATACTCTTGCTACTGGCCAATACGACATCGTCTTTTGTTGGTTACCCAGTCACGTAGGTATTTCTGGGAACGTGATGGCCGATCTTGCTGCAAAAGCAGCACTCAACAAATTTCTGACACCACTTCTTCTTCCATATTCTGATTACAAAGCTTGCATTACAAAGCTTGCAACGTATATCCTTGATCTGATGCAGAAAAAGTGGGACACTCAAGTAAGTATCAATACATTACATGAAATATCACCGTACATTGGTTACACCTACTTGGGGTGTCAGTCCAGATTTGAAGAGGTCATCATGCGACGGTGTCGCATTGGCCACACAAGATATACACGTGAATATCTGCTTAAAGGTGAAGATCCTCCGTTTTGTATCCCTTGTGATGAAAGAATCACGGTCATGCATGTCTTGCTTGACTGTGTTGAGTATTCCATCACAAGGGATACATATTTCAAACCCCAATCTATGACGGATCTTTTTAATAATGTCAGTAATCATTTAATTATTGCATTTTTAAAAGAATTATATTTATTAAGTGACTTGTAAATGATTACATATTTTATGATTAGTAGATTAAATTAGTAACTGAGAGTGGCTGTACCCTCAAAGGGGGTTGAAGTATTGTAAAATTATTGTCCTCTTGAGGGGGTACGTAAGTCCCGAAACATTCAAAGTAAATTTAAGCTTACCAGGATTTTCAAATGTAGTATTTTTGTTATTTTAATTTTGGCTAAGATTTCCTACAATCGTCAGCGACTGAAAGGATGGTGTAAATCCAGCTAGGGTCCATGCAGGTAGCAAAGGCACTTTAAGTCCCCATGGTCAATAGTGTGGTGACCTAGTGTTGGCGATCTATAGTCTATTTTTTATATTGTATTGTCCCTTCTAGATAAAATGTTTTATATATAAGTACTAGTTTTACATGTATATCTGTGATATTCTAGTTATTTTACTGTCCTTTGTCGACAGATTTTTAATATATGCATACATTCCATTTAAATGTTAAATGTTATCGTCACGATATGGCTGAGATATTGCCGATGTGAAGTTAAATATTAACTCTCTCTCATGTTTCTGTTAATTATTTACTGTATTTACTGTATATATATATATATATATATATATATATATATATATATATATATATATATGTGTGTGTGTGTGTATATATATATATATGTGTGTGTGTGTGTATATATATATGTGTGTGTGTGTGTGTGTGTGTGTGTGTGTGTGTGTGTGTGTGTGTGTGTGTGTGTGTGTGTATGTATGTATGTATGCATGTATGTATGTATGCATGTATGGTTGTATATGTACTATGACAAAGCACATATCAGATCCACCCTCAGGCTATCGTAGCTGTCCTGGAGTCGTTAGACTGGACAAGACTCTAGCCAGTCCAATGTACAGCAGCATATCTCCATACCATATCGGCTCAGTGAAAACCTCTATCAGAAGCAGTGACCCCTGCAACATGTTTCTTGCTATTGCACAGGCGCCTTGTGTATAGTTTAACAGGGTCGGTGTTTCTGATGACCAAATGAATCAATTGAAGTCCCCGAATTTCATCATAAACTGTCCCTTTTATATTCTTTTGTTTACTGTGGCGATACAGTGTTGTATCACGCTGATTTAAATCAAATCTGTGATTGACTGGTGCATTTACGTCCTTTAAGTCTCGGCATTTCTCAGTGAGGCCGTAATATATTAAAAATACGTTTAATATTAACTCACTCACTCACTCACGCACTCACTCATGCACTCACTCACGCACTCACTCACTCACTCACTTACACGTGTTTGGTCTGTTTACATTTCACAATGCGGGCTCGGGCTGTGAGTATTACGACAAATTGTGACAATGTGTGTACAATAGTTTTCACCATTACCCCAAAGCCATGAATTATGACCGGTCCCTAAACGAGTTAGAGTGCGGGTTCACAACAGAACTTGCGTAGCACTTGATCACTCTCCAGATAGTATTGTGCCGATGACACTCGTTAACTCTAAATACGGCCATATAATGCTCATTTACAACGAAATAATGCGCTAGATGGTGATATTAGATGTATACATCCATGACTATATGCTTTGGACAATATTCCAGGTATATCACAGCATGTCATCCTGATGTGTAATGGAAGTCTTAGACGGTTGTCATTTTGCTGAACAATTCTTAGATTCGAAAATAAAAAAAGTCCTTGGCAGTGTGTTTTTCATCTGTGATGCTTGTGTGTTGTTTAGCAACAATATGTTTCAACAATAGTCCATGTATAGGGCTTCGGCTGTAAATGATCGAGTCTAGATCCACTGATGAACATCATGAGCATCGATCTATGCGATTGGATACGGTGACATGTGACAACCAAGTCAGCGACCTTGACCACCTGATACCGTTAGTCGCCTCTTACGACAAGCATGGGTTATTAATGATCAATTCTAACCCGAGCTCCTAAGCCTACGCGTGAAATACAACATTAAAAACCGATAAGATCACGACTGGTGGCACTCCTGCCGATGATTCATCGACTGTCAACGTTCAGATCTCACATACATATATCCCCCGTATGTAGCATTCAATTAAGTCATCCATTTATCGCATTGCTAATGTCCACTTTCCTACTAAACTGATAAACAATTGTAGCGTTGCCCGGATCTACTCAGTTCCTATACGAGTGTAATGACTATGTCGATCTGGGCAACACCTCTCGCTGCTTGCAGTCGTTGTAAGTAATGTGTATATCATAATGTCTGCTGATTACTGCGGCTACTGGTTTTAGTTGAGGCTAAGCAAGCTCATTGCACGTTTCTTGGCGGAGAACGCGTCCCTTTATCGTGAGTCTCACTGTCAGTTTCAGGTCAGTATTTCCTGTTCTCACGACCCAAAGCGGTAACCGCCAGTGATCTGCATCACATGAAGTTTTTCTCTTTTTTAGAGAGTGATTGTGTTTGGTTTTACGACGCTCTAAGCAGTATTTCAGCATGTTGGCGAGGGACACCAGAAATGGACTTTACACATAGAATCCACGTAGGAATCGAAGCCGGGTCTTCTGCGTGACGTGCGAACGCTTTGACCACCGTGCTACCTGGCCCCTGATGAAGCAGACAAATTGTAAATAAACAGCTGTTTAGTAAGGCCTTACACTGCTCTCATATTTGACACACACACTCACAGGACGATAGGGCATGACTTCTACATGAATGCTATTTGTACAATTACAAACTCACGAATACGTGACAAAACAATGACGGGTTTTGCATTAATGGCAGCATGCACTTTGCAAGTTTGATCTTATGATCCCTAGAGTTTTCTTAGAACATCTGGGACCCTGTTAGGTGGTGTTAGACTAAATCATACGTAATATCTCTCTCTCTCTCTCTCTCTATCTCTCTCTCTCTCTCTCACACACAATCCAGTGATCAACTCCTCCTCCAACATCGATCTATGCAATTGGGTTACGACAAACATTCATCGAGCCTGACCACCCGATGCTTCTTACGACAAGCTCACGGTCCTCACCTTACCATAGATATACTACTACCACACACTATACTGACTCCCAGTAGACCAGAGCTTGGCCCACATCCCATAATCCATCGCCAGGTTAGGTTACAAAATGCTCCATCATCTAACCGGGCGGGGTCAGCATTGTTTCAGAGCATGGAGGCGCTTCACCAAAATTGAGATTGGAGATAGCATTCTTTGACGTTGCTTATTAGGTGATGGTAACCCGAGGCAGACAATCGTCCCTGTATCCTATAGCTATCACAGTCTTATCTGGTGATTATAAGTGCAGATTGAGGAATAAGACTAGTCTGACATTCTTCATATTCTCTGATCAGTTGTGTTTTGTATTGAGTTTCGTTAGTCTCGTAAATATATCCTAGGAATTCGTTCATACTGGAATGAAAACTTCACGCAGGACTTATTGTGAGTTAAGTTGGTTCGCCTCATTGCTTTTGGGTTTCCGCCAACATCAAATGCATTGTCAAATATAACTAGAATACTAAAATACTGTTGAAAACGGCGTTTAAAAAATTTAATCACTCACTCATATGGGACGACGTAAATTTTGGAGATAAGTGAAACAACTCTGCAATATGCAGCAGTGGGTCACCGTGGCGCTCAGAGCGTACTAAACACACATGACGATTGTAATGGCCTGATCACCACGCTCTGTATTCGGGAGCTGCACTCAACAAAACAATAGAGGACATACACAAACTGGGAGCATGTATTCCATTTGGATGTATCTCCTGTTGGGTGTCTGGTTTTGTGAATCAGGTGCGTATATACTAGATTGTTTTAGACTCGTGAAGATCCGGGCTGGAACTGGTGTTCTGCAATCCATGCATGTCGTAAAAGGAGACAAACGGGATAAGTTAGTCAGGCTTGTCGAGCACATGTCGTCGTATTACAGTTGTGCAGCTATATCGTATTACAGTTGTGCAGCTATATATGGTCACTGGATTGTCTGGTCCAGACTATTTACAGACCGCCGCTATACAGATGGAATAGTGCTGTTAAACAACAAACAAAGAAAGGAAACGTATTTCCTTGTACATAAAACGTCAGTTGCAAAGAAGTACATTACTAGTAATTAACTGAGGACCTTGGGTATGCATTGTACATTATTTGTGTTTCATCTCACTCTAAGAGCGTCACTAATTTTGTACAAAGAAAGCTATTATACCATAATGTTTCAAAAGTCTCAAAATTGTTAGATAAAAGACTTCCATCACGGAAAATGTTTGCTTCATATATCTCAGAACCAAATTTTTGTCAAAGAGTCTCCTGCAACAGTTAGCTGCAATGTTTACTCAAATGTTGCGATATTTGACTAAAATGATATAGATTCTAAATACATAAGTAAAATATAAAAACATGGAACAGTTAGCTCTTCTTTATGTTTTGAGCAGGAAGTGAACTTATATTTACTGCCGAACCACACCATCTACGTTTACACGGTCGCTCTCCGCCATGGTTTACGCTTAGCTGTTCAATGACTAATACCAGTGCCATCAAAGACGTGTATATTATCGAGATTGGACGCCAATCCAAGCATCCAATGGTATCCCTATCTGCCTTGGACCCCCATACAGCTCACGTCCTGGATAAACCCAACATACATCGCATGAAATCTCAAGGTCGAATCGGAGCAAGATCATCACACCTTCTGGTCAAGGTCACCAATGCTCTTTGTGAAGACGTTACGTCATACTATTGTTTGACATTCTTTGTTAACTCCACGCAGAAAGCGATACAAGAAGACAGAAGGATGCTGTCGGTCAAAGGTTTGTATGCCGAATAAGGAAATGAGCGGGCTATTAGGATTTAATGCTGAAACCATATTCACTATTAACTACCTATGGCACTCTTAGTATGGCCGGTTACATTTACTTTTCACTAGTCATGAAGAGTCTGCGTGTATGTGTGTGGGGTTGAAGAGGTGTTGTCATACTTTGATTCAATGTATTAGAATGACGTTTAGAGGTGATACACTCACAGGCAAACATTTTATGGATGTCATTTTCTTTGTTTTGACGAACAATGCTGAAGGGGTATTAGTATACTCCGAAATGCCCGAATGACAGGTGACATCCATTTGATTCTTCCTTAATGTTAATGTTACCCGTGAAGATGCGGGTTAAGATTGATCTTCAACAATCCTCGTTTAATATGAGAAGTCATGCTCACTGGTTGACTCCAATTGTCCAGATTGCTCATGGTCACGCTCATTGGATTGCCTAGTCTATACACGATTAATTACAGAATGTAATTAAAATCCTTCACAAGCTTTTAAATTCATATGTAAATCATGTCATACATACATACATCTTACACAACTCTTTGTATGCGGCGATACAGACCGTCGCCATATAGCTGCAATACTGCTGAGCGTGGCGTCAAACACGACCAGACCACAGCAAACTATTAGTGACTTTAATCCCGAAGAACATTTTTAAGTGCATGTCTTTTCATGACTTTAACAGGATCTGATGTCACAGTGGAAATATCACCGTCCACCTACGTCCCGGGCCAGACTACAAACATGTCAGTAACTTGTATCTTTGAGAGGCTTACAACAAATGTGCATTACGCTGTGTTAGGACGGAAAGTGAATGGAAAGAAGTCTCCAATTGCAGCCCTCAACACAACCCACCGGGTTCCTGTGGGCGGATCTATTTCAGAAAGGTTAACCTTGATGGGTGGAATTGAAAATACGTCAATAGTACGGTTGGAAGCTAATCTGTCACCAGTCTTGTGTGAAGACGTCACACAGTATTATTGCATAGTCAATTACACTTCAGGGAGTGTGGTCAAAACAGCTGAAGATACTTCTGAGGTGACTGGACACTGTTACGGTAGAACACAGGCCGCGGAACCACACACATTGGTTAATTACCAAGGTAGGCAGGTTGGTAGGATTTTAGGGCGGCCTTTAATCATAATCCCCAACTCCTCCTAAAGGTCACATGCAACCAAAAACGAGTATGTATGTAACGAGTAGATTATTTACTTGTTCGTGTACACAACCAAGATTAGACTTCTGATCACGACCTCACACACCTCACAAGCATACTGTTTTAAGCCCCACGAATCTTTTCGCTGCACAAAGGAACATTAGTGAATTGTTTGAACTCCAATTTCGCAGGCTTTCTTTCATCGTTTTCTTCAACTTTATAGGTTGAATTGGCTTTTTGGATGATTTGTTTTGGTAAGTGCATACAGAAAGGTATCAGAATCTTCTAAGTTGCGTTATACGCAAAACGGTTGCATGTGACCTTCAACAAACTGTGATATTCTTATTCAAATTATGGCATGCATACACAAGTTTTACACAACTGTTTGTATGCAACCATAGCGAGAGAGAGAAAGAGAGAGAGAGAAAGAGAGAGAGAGAGAGAGACAGGTAGGTGTCCACACACACGACCACGGATACAAACAGATACGTCCACAGACACAGACACCGTAGACACTGACACACAGGCGCACGCACAAAGGCACATGCATGCAAATATAAACACAAAAAACACGGACACACACAAAATCACATACGTAAACATATGCGATGAGGTGCGATCCGTCACGTCAGATTGCCTATGCCGTCCTTCTAACGGCAAGTACTGGGAGCTGTAAATCAATGTTAAGCTGCATTTTACTTCTGAGTACTTCTGAAGCTCCTTCATTTGTCACAGTCTGAATAAATCAGCTCAACAAGCTGAAATACATTCTTAATATAAATCATTATGTTAATTACTCAAGACCAAAGAGTATTCTACTCGTTTCTACTCTATACTGCTTGTGTCCTCCACAGACACAACCCCAAGTCGCCTGTCGACCACGCACTCATGTAAGGCCAGCCATATTTCTTTTTCCATTTTATCCCATTATTCTATGTGGTTAGAACTCGTAATGTGGGTTTTTCTTGTTCTTAATATTTTTCTCTAACTTTAGAAAAACTGAATTCATAAAAACTGAATAAACATAAAATCCAAATTTCAGTTTGAAAACATCTACCTATACGGTGTCGTGCCACATTCATCGTTAAGGTTTTGTAACTTAAAGTCGGTATCACATTGTCCACATATTTTATTTTATGTTTTCAGTTTCAACACTCTCCGAAGACCCTCGAAAGAGGCATCCAGGTAAGTGTTCGGGGTGTTTCGTTACAAATCTGATGTGACAAAATGACATGAGAAGATCATCCCGATGCAGGGAGTGAAGCTTTAGATTAAGGCCGGAATGTCCTAGCCAGATCGTGGCGCCTCAGAAGCTATTGCGATCAATGTCTCTTACACGTCATGTTAGCCAAAGAGATTCCACCTTTCCTATCCGTTATATTTCCTCCAAAAAGCAGTCGTGCAGGAGTAGCCTAGTGGTTAAAGGGTCCAGGTTCAATTCCCTACATGACTACAGTCTATGAAGAGAAAATTTAGGGGTCAGCTGTCATGATATTGAACTTGGCCTATTAGCTGCGGTGCCTTTTTAAACCCAACTCAGTCAATACTACTGGTTTCTACATTTTCAGGATATACAGCAAGATCCCCTACACAAGAACCAACTGTCACCATCCTAATGTGTATGATGTTTCTTGGCCAAGTCACTCGGAGAGACTGAGGCTTGGACTGTCATATACCATTGGAAGCGAAAGATTCATTACTCTGGATTTTTTCTGCTTCATCGCCCGCAGTATTCAAGATGTGTAACAAAGCAGATCCAAACTGAGATAACCCAACGACTAACGTCAGGGACATCGATACCACGTTATTGGAATGCACTGGCTTATACACCCGTTCTTGAAAAACCAATGTGAAAAAAGCCTGGTATTAAACAGGCGTGTGAGATCCGGGTTTGTGATTGGCTACTCCATGGTGATGACCGACTTTCAGATTAGGACGGACTAACTAATCATGTTTCAACTGAACGTGGACCGGTTGCTTCTGTCAAAAACCATTATGGCCACATTCTATACCTGATAGTGTTGATTCTAGACATTTTATGCAATTTAATATCTTAGTGCAGAAAACAACTTGTCTGTGTCTTTTTCCTATTTCCCCGCTCTGTTTTTTCCTTTACATTCTGGTCATCAATGAAAAATGAGTTATACAAATGTAAATATCGCCCTTACAAGCGTGGTTCGCTTTCAGCATACAAAATTTACACAGGTACTGAAGAGATTTCATATATCGTCTTGCTAAAATGCCTGACAATTTAAAGTCAGTAACGGTCCATTGTTCGACTGATTGCCTACTGATCTGAAGAAGCAGATTGACTGAGAAACATTCCCATGCAGATACAACAATGTGATCATTCATATATTAACAAATTCGTCGCAAAGCTCAGAACCAAAATACACTTTTGAATATTTTGGGGAAACCAGCACGTCACTGGATATTGATCTCGTACGCATCTTTGTGACAAAACGACCACGGTACTCTTTCACAGCTTACGGGTAGCCTGGTGGTTGAAGAGCCGAAGACCAGTCTTCAATTCTACTCATGGGTGCAGTATGTGAAGCCATTTTGTGGTGATAATGCTGGTATATTGCTAAAAGCGGCGTAAAATCAAACTCATGAACTCTCGAGCTGAAGCCTGGGGAAAATCTGGGAAAGAATAGTTTGGACAACCTAAAAGACGACAAACTAGGAAGTGGTGGTCTTGATGTCGTGGTGATCCAGTGATTTCTGGTGAAAATGCCGAGCGCGTGATGCACGTGAAACGTTTCCATGTAAAGTTAAAGACCTAAAGATCTCATGAATATTACGAGGCTTGTGAAAATAATTGTTTTGTAAACATTTGATTTGTTTTATTTCTGAAGCAGTATTGGTTCATAAGATTACTGAATGAACAAACATCGGCGCTACGACAGATTCACACATATGACGACTTTGGCATTATCTACATTTTGTTAAGAACCCTTCAATGTCCAGTGATGTGTTTAACACCTTCACCACACCTGCAGTGTTTCACAGAGATTGTTGGAACGCCCGTACGAGGACAGGAGAGACAAATATGTTGGCCTTGTAGCAAGTATTTGAAGCGTTCATACAATCTGCTATACTAACCCAAGAATGCACGTATTTCTCACGAGATCAATAAAATAATATGTTACATGTTTGTTTTTGCTGAGGTGAGATGAAATGAGGTTTAACGCTCATATTACGACGTACCTGCGTGTGTATGTGTTTCTGCTTGTACCAGCCCAGACTTGGTTGGTTTCATGGTACTAGCTCACTGAGATACCATGCCGCCGTTAGGCAGGAATACCCCACTCTGACACATTACACTGACTCGGAGCCGACTTGTCCTTGTTCTTCCTATTAATGTCCAGCGCCAGACAGGGAAGAGCAAATACTATATATTCCGCTCTTCGGGTGGATTCCATTGTTGACACGTAGTAGATGCGTATGGTTTAAAAGTGTATCAGACCCGTGAAGGTCCCGGGGTAGAATAGGCCTTCAGCAACCCATGCTTACCACAAAAGGCGACTATGCTTGTCGTAAGAGGCGACTAACGGGATCGGGTGGTCAGGCTTGCTGACTTGGTTGACACATGTCATCTGTACCCAACTGCGCAGATCGATGCTCATGTTGTTGATCACTGGATTGTCTGGTCCAGACTCGATTATTTACAGACCGCCGCCATATAGCTGGAATATTGCTGAGTGCGGCGTAAAACTAAACTCACTCACTCACTAAAAGTGTAACGTACGTCAGTATTTCGTGGACAATATTGTCTAATGCGCACTTAAAATCCCCAGCAAGCGGCTCAATATAGACTCCAAAAGTTGTGTGACGGACCTGAAACAATCAGTATACTAACTGCGTAATCTGGGTGTTACGTGCGTTTCCCAAACCCTTCCTATGCCGAATCCTTGCATCATCCTCACTCACCGAAAAGTTCGAAACATACCCCTGTACATATAGCAATAAATGGATACCCGATAGGATGAAATCGACTAGTGATTGCTAATCTTTCTGTGGTTCACAGGTGGCATGTATCCTCCCCAGGGGATGAAAATATCACATGAGCACATACTGTTTCTTTGACTGAGTAAAACGTTAACGCGTATTTGGTATACTGATAATACGTTGCTTGCGTTGTTCTGTTACCATAGTGTCCCGAGGTGCGGTGGGGTAACCGAAGGTCTAAGTGACTTACGATGGCGTCTATCGCTGTTGTTATATCCAGTCTGCCTGTACCCTTTAGAGATAAAATGAATCACAGACTTGAATCGACGACATATATTCACTACCAGTGACTTTTTTCATACGGTGATCACGTTTTATCATTATATTAATTACCACCGTCATCATCATCGTCGTCGTCACCGCCGTCGTTATTACAGCGTCAATTCTGTGGTCGATGCGTTCAGTAAGCATATCATCCACTGGATGCCTCTGATATGTAACAGTTCTGTCAGACTTAAACCAACTGTTAAGTTCAGGCAGCAGAGCATCTTTTTCTGAATGTGGGAGTGTTGATAACAATCTGCCTAGCTTTCTAGTTTGTCACTGTAATATTTAACAAGATAAACTTGAATTATCAGTATAATGCTCTCTTCAATATGAACCGTCAGCAAAGTCAATGAGACTTTAGAATATGGGAGCAATAGAAAATACAGCTCATCTTTTTTCTTTTGGGAGGTTTTCAAACTATTGTTTGCAGTACGATATATTTGGTCAAATCTATCTTAACATGGCCTACACTATATTACATTTTAGTCATGTGCTGAAAGCACTGTAATATATGCTTTTGTTAGACGGTTTATGAGAGGTGCCAACGTGCCAGTTTGTTGCCAGAAATAGCTCTGCGGCAACGATATGAACGGTATAGGCTATAACGTTCAATTACTTTGTCGGTACCGTCTCTATCAAATTCAGAATGTAAACGATGTAATCGCGAACCAGAAAATGTATTGAAACCAGTACTGGTCATATTCTTTTGTAGCATGAAAATCCAGCTTAGAACTGGGGCTCTTCAGCAGTAATAATAAACGACTAACAGGATCGGGTGGTCAGGTTCGCTGCCTTGGCTGGCACATGTCATCGTAACCCAATTACTCAGATCGATGCTCACACTGTTGATCACTGGCCGAGACGTGATTATTGCCAGTTAGCGGGAATATTGCTTATTACCGAGTAAATAAAAAACAACCAAACAAACAAAACATATTCTTTATACTGCGATGAGTGAGCGTTATTCCGTATCGCCTCACTGCTGTAGTGGTTACGGCGCCTGCTGCATGTCATTCCCCAAAATATGGTACTTGTTGGTCCATGCCTGTCGCTCAGCATTCATGGATATGACAGGGACTGGTCAGTTCTGGGCCAGTATAATATGTCTGATTGGATTACCTGCGGCAAGGTATCCACGTGAACTAGCAGTATAAAATCAGCTTAAGGGTCAGCAACTACAAGCAGCTACACATAAACACACATTCACGTCGTCATACTGGCGAATAGCCTCAAATATGACGTTAAACCCCTTTTCACCTCACCTCAGCTTTTCTGTTTCGCTGCACTTGCAGTTTGTTTACCATTTTAAAGAAGATGGGATACTACGTGACTGCAATATACAATCTAGTCCGGCGCGTGTATGTTGTTTTACGTTTTGATTGGCCACAACCCAGCTTATTAACGTGCGTGTATACTTTAAATCTACACCGGCCACATGTGTAATACCTGTTTCTGGTATTGTTGTCATATCGCCTCGATTGCTTAAGGTTCTTCATCTCTGCCATTTTAGCTATATTTATTTTCTCTGTAAAACGCAGTATGCAGTATCCTGCCAGTTATATGGTTTTATACTGCTTTTAGCACTATCCCAGCACTGACCATAAATGACATACGGACCTCATCAAGGAATTGACCCCGGGTGATAGGCGCAAACGCTTTAACCACATGAAACATCTCGCGTTTCAGTTTCAGCGATTGACATCACGAACATCGTTGCTCAATTCTAAAACCATGCAGTCATCAACGGCTTGGTCTCCCTTTATGACAAGCCCTATATTCTTAACGCGAATCGCCAGAGTCACAGCAGTCCATTGTACTCCAGTTAGTTTTTGTAATGTTGGGACCAGCTGATCTTCCGAAGCTATGGCTGGTATGTTCTCGGCCATTTAAGCTGGTTTGTGAAATATTTTACATGATTTCAAATACAACCGTTAAATACATCTTCCTCAAATATATCTTATATATCTTCAATATATTATAAACGTGCTATGCTGTAACATGCACTAGTATCATCAGTCTGGAACCTCAGACTTTTCATGTGGGCAATAATTTGTGAAACTTCAGAAAGACAAAGAATAAATTATTGTGTGTACTGAAAGCAGAAAGTTAAAGTCGCGATGAAAATTAAACCTATTGTGTAGTCAAAACCCTTCTGTTTTCAGACTGCCATAGAGCTGGAATATTATCAAGTACAGCTAAAATAACTAATACAAACCAACCAAAGAACACACACAAAAACAACAAGGAGTAAATGAGTCCAGGAAGCAGCGACTGCATTTGTTCACAGTATAAACAATGGTTGAAACTGGCGCTGGTTTTCCTGATTGTCTGGGCTGTGAATACACCTCAGCTATATCGCAACTGTATTCCGTACCCCAACACCTTCACATTTTTCACGGACACCTACTGTTATCACAAAATGCTTATTTTAAAAGTCTTCATAAAATATATGACGTTTTAGATTTTTAAACTTTAGAATCTAGTATACTGCAACAAACACTTGCGTTAAAAAAATGTTATTCTGGTGCTTGTTGAAGGCTAGAACAATGCTATCCTTTCTGCGAAAATCACTGATTTTCGGTCACTTATACACAATTTTCATCACTCCTCGGCATTCTGGCCCAGGTGAATCGTTCTGTACTAATTTCATTTACCTACCGGAGCGGTTGGGTAGCCGAGGGCTGAAGCGTTGGCTCGTCTCGCCGACGACCCGTGCTCGAATCCCCACATGGGTACATTGTGTGAAGCCCATTTATAGTGTTCCCCGCCGTGATGTTGGAATATTGCTGAAAGGTGCGTAAAACCAAACTCACTCACTCAATGCCACAGGAACGACCTTTATATTCTAAAAAGGTGAACCATGATCGAAATTAATACGGTTGTGCCATTTAAAATCATTTGGTAACTTAGTAACTGAGGTGCCCGCTCGTCACGTAGAAGAACCGATTTCGGTCGCGATTTCCAGTATGGGTCTAAGGTTCGAATGTTCGTATTTATGTTTATGCTTCCAGTTCTGTCAACACTATACCCGTGCTGTCTGTTTCACCAATATCCACCACTGTGGGATTTACACCAACATAAAGCTGAAACGCTCTCCTCCTGTCTTTATTTCTTTCGTTCCCTCTTCCTCAGATTCCTGCCATCATATATTCCTCTTATTTTATTTTATTTCTTCCTTTACTCATCTTTTTCTGCTCTCTTTCTTCACCTTTTCTCACTTTCTTACATTCCAAGAGTGATATAGGGGGTGTTGAAGTAACTCACATATCTCTAAAGAATAGTTTGATAATCAGATGGGATTTTCAGGTGGTGAAGGAAAACTTGTTCTGACTGTTTTAGTCACGTGACACGTCAATACAAGTTCCGTTCCCCATTGTATATTGATGGGACAGGTTTTACACATTCATGAAGTGCTTAAATACTTTTTAATCATGTTTTCGCAAGACCTCTGCAGTTATATCTCTTGTTCTGTTTATCACAATCACGCCGATCTTCACAACGCTGGCTTTTACTACCTGCTTGACAATTAATGTTGCAATAATTCCCCCTCCCTTCAACCTTCTGTTAAAATCAGTGTTTCTATCATACAACCTTTCTACCCTTCACGACCCCTATTGTAACCTTCCCGTAACATATGGTAACATGGCCTCTCATTGTGTCTCGCCATTGTTCTCGTACCAGACGAGAACTCTCAAGAGCGCCGCCATTGTTGTCCTCATTGTGCACGCGAGTGACGAGATTTCTTCAGACCCGCGTGATCTACATAAAAGGTCCATTAAAGGGAGCTAATAAGGAATTATGATAGGGTTATTCCGCCGGTCCAAGTCAAGCGGTGGTATGAAAGGCCATGTTGAGTCCACTCCTCATGGAAGCACAATCGGGAGGCGGAGGGATTGCATTAGTCGCGGTAATTGTAGAAATTCCCCATCTGTGACGGCTAGTAGCGCCGTCTGGTAACCAGTTTAAAGAGTCGTGTTTGTGTATGGACGCAAGTCAAGTGCTTTGAACTTCGAGGCGCGTCTTTTTCTACAGTACAAAATGCTATATCCGTCCTATTTATTCAGTCAGATGAGATAATTTTAAGCGTGCGTTTCCTAAACCGTTCCTGTCATTTAAATATAAATATAAACATGAAACGCCAGCGCCACAGAGTAATCTGCACCGAGCATCTGCCGAAATATGTGTTTTAAAGTTTAAGGGAGATTGCGTTTTCGATAAATTAAACGCATTATTTGATAAAAGGCACAGAACAGCACATTCGATTGCTTTCACAAAGGAATCAATGCGAAATTATTATTTGGAAATCTTCAAAAGCAAAATGAGTCAACTTATTCTGAAATTTGAAAATTATTTCCTTATGTGACGTAAAGCAAATTAAACCTGTCGACACAATGACACTTTGATAATAAATTAAGGTCATGTTAGAGAGAGAAAATATATAAAATCTAAATGGGCAAATATAGAAAACCGGAAAAGGTAAATGTGTCCCCAGTTTTAATGGTTTAAAGGGTGAATGTGTAGGCGCATGCCTAAATGTACGTAGGTATGTGGGCAAGAATTGGTATTATGTTGGATATGTGATGTAATGCAATTTTACATTTTAATGCTAGTATAATAGAGTTAGCAATGAGCGAGTTAGTGAGTGACATTATTAGTCACATCGACAGTATTTCAGCCATATCGTGTTAAAACATGTTAAACGTTGATAAGCAATACAGGATATTTAATATCTGTCAGCGAAGAACAGAAAAACAACAATTAATACTAGCAGGCATATGACGTTCAAATTAGAGCTCTAGTTAGGTCAACGCAATACATTCACCATATATATGGCGATGGGAACTTTGACTACCTGCATGGAATCTAGGCTGTCGGCGATTGCACTGAAATATTATAAATGGTAAAATAACACGTCTGCTGATTACACGATGCCATTTAGAAAGTGGTCAAATTATTTTGAACTTCACTTTCTCAGTAAAGCACAAATTCTAGTACTTTCTTGGTTGAGTCCCATGCGGGATTCGAACCCGCACCCTTAGAGTCAGGCACCTAATCGCCAGCACACAAAGTCAGCCGCCTAGCCCGCTCAGCCACCACGACTTCCACTTGAGCAACTCTACATTACTGACCGTTGTCTAACTTAAATGCCACCCATCGCTTTCATAAGTTAGTCATCGAATGTGGTTTTACATCGCTTTCAGCAGTATTCCAGCAATATTACGGCGGGGATACCAAAATGGGATGTGCATTTTGTACCTATGTGGGCATCGTACCCTGGTCTTCGGCAAGACCAGCGAACGATTTATCCAAAATAGACTATCCCTCACCTCCCCAATTTAGTCATTAAAGACGTATATAAACGAGTGAAATATATTTCGAAATTCGCAGTGTTGGAATCTTAAAAACAGTCGTAATCAATGACGTCACTGCCAGTCTGATCGGTGAGACTAGACCAGTGGTTAAAGTGTTGACTCGCCAAGCTAAAGACAGGCGTCGAGTCTGTACATTGCTAGCTACATTGACAGCTGTGTTTTTGATAGCTTGGATATCTGTGGGTGATTCATCCCAATGAAATTGGACTTGTGGCAAATACCAATTGTTTAGCAGTAATATTGCTGATGCAGGCCTAAGTCATTCGATCTCAAACAAAGAGACGTATAGTGACTAATTTGTTCTCTGTACTTAAGACGCTCTAAGTTAGATTCAGGCTGCTCGATCTTTCGTGATAAAGTCGTGACAGGTAGACATACAAACAGAGGCAGAGACAGACGACACAGGGATAAATTCGTTTCATAGCAAATACAGTATGTATGTCACTTGTGAAGGCACAGTTGGAACTAGTCTTCAGCAAACTTTCCCTTTTGTAATGGCGACTAGCAGCATCGGGTGTTTAGACGCACTGGCGTGGGTGACGCATGTCATTATCGCAATTACTTAGATCGATGCCAATGATGCTGATCACTGGATTGTCTGGCCCAGAGGCGATTATTTACAGATCGCCGCCATACACCTGGAATATTGCGGTGTTACACGATTACGAATCATAACTGCATCCATGTACATGTTGACACTCGCTTACAGTGTGTTAGCGAGAGACAAGACGACACCGACGACGACAATACTTATAGGAAGATACTTTGTGTGAATGATGACGAGGCGTTGATGTTGTGTCCAAACTCACCCATGGGTCGTTGGGACTACCTATTATCGTGTTCTATTTCAAGACAACCTATCCTCATTGGATCATTGAACTGAGACATGGAATTCACAAGCTCTATTTCACGACAATGTATCCCAGTTGAAACTGCCATCGATATGGTCCATACCACATGGACATCGCCGTCGATACGCTGAATTTGACTCTGTCTTTAAGCGCTTCCTAATTCAATAAAGGGAAAGTCCCAAACTACGCGTACGTCTGAAGGGTGATTTAACTCTTGATACCAACTGTCCTTGAAAGCGTCATACCAAAACACGTTACAATATGGAACTCGGCATTGAAACACGGACTGGTCGACCACGGACAATATACGGTGTCTGACTTGAACTGTTGAATCGTACATCAATGTGCAAACACTATCATGGAAATGACATTGCCCTGCACTAGTATAAGCGCATGGACAGACACGCAGACGCAGACGCACATACACACTCTCAAATACGCACACGCATATTCTCTCACGAGTACACAAGTACACGCCCACTTATCTTATCTCACACATAAATGTAGTTTTCTGATTAGCTGGATGATATTCAATTACTTTCAAAGTAGCCCGCTCACGGTGATAAATCTAAATCTTTTTTTCTTGTCGTGTGCAAAATATAGTGATGGCTGCAAAAAGATTTCTACCAGTGTTCGGTAAGATAAATACGTTATTCATTGGTCCCTTGGAGCCCATGTTGCCCATAACAAGTGAACAACTCATAATATACACCCATATACTCACATGGAAACACATTCCCATGCACATACACGTGCAAACACATATACTATTAAACGCAGGAGCATAGATGTACACGTATATATATATATATATATATATATATATATATATATATATATACACACACACACGCGCGCACGCGCGCACGCACGCACACACGCACACACACATGTCGCTCCATAACCCCCGAATCTTGAATGTGACGTTAGATATCATTTTGATAAGGCGACCACGTTAATCCAGACTCAACAAACAAGTGAATTAATGACAAACTATATATATGTAGCATTTCCATAATTTTATTTCACTCATGCTCATTAAAATAAATAGACAATATGTACATTCCACTCTCTCATGGCAGTGAAGCACAATATTAACTTTATCACTTCCCCCCTCAGCTGATCACACTCGGACTCAAACTGCAGGATGACGCTTTTCGCGCGCTCATGTATTCATCATATGTCTTCACGAGTTACCCCCGTGAAATATACACCCCAAACTTTGATATGTCAGATATGTCATTCAACAATACACTTGGCATGTGATGATATCATCTTTGAAGATCATGGAAAGATATAAAATAGCCTTATCAAAAGTGTAGCAGTGAGTTAAAGTTCACATATGCAACAACTCGAAAAATATATATTTACAATACGTTTCTTTCTCCCAACATAAAACACAGTGTTGTTACCGACAATGTTTACTCACACAGCTAAGCACTGACGTTGGAAACAGCACGACAATTAGCTGTCGTAGGTTCTTTTCTGTCTCAAAAACGTTCTACAAAAACCACTGTGCAAGCTGTGAATACGTTTCGTGAACTTCAGTGTGTTGTGTTAGATATAAGCGACTGACGTTAATGACTGAAACATTCAGACTGAGTGAGTTTAGTATGAAGTCCCCTGAAATATATACTCACACGCATAAGAAACGCAAACATTTTTATCCAAACAGGAACAAACTCTGAGCCCTAAATTAATATGAGTTTTAGCATATAGTGAAGCTGTGTTATCAATATTTGTGTTGCGTTTTGGAATGCCCAAGTACAAACACACCAATAGAAGGAATATCCATTATTCGCCATGCCAGTGAATATGCGGGTATCATGCACACATGTCTCGTGAAAACGAACATGCACGAATTGTCACTGCCATTGGTGGGTATCAGACTGCACAAAAGCTGGTTCTATCAATCCTTGTTCAACCATTCCACTTTTAACTCAAACTGAAAGAAACCAGGCTATCGGACGCCCGCTAAATGTTGCCCGCCATTTCGACGCAAGCATAATCACGATTTACAGCACCCAACATCGACACAACGCTACACAGACGATAGGTGAGAGTGGTCGTCCAAGGGTCACCTCCTCTCGACAAGACTTCCGTTCAACACCAGCGAGATCCATTCTTGTCATCATTCTTGGTAGCCAATGATATGTCTTCACTCATTTTTGTCTATATGACCTGTATGTATTTCATGTATTTAATATTGAAAATTGCATACATGTATTGTCTATACTTGACTTGAGTTACTTTTGCGTGTGAGTATATTTAAATTAGAGGTGAGAGGAACGCAATGCGGGTCTAGAACATTTCCCACTTCTGGGAACCCTACACAGACGTATATTATGTAGTACTACAAGAACCGGAAGATAGGTGACGGGCGGGTGTCTAACGTATGCAACTCTTTACGGCACTCAAGACGACTGGCTCATTCATGTCACTTTCATAAATTTATTCTGTCAGCATTAAATACTTCACTCCGTTACCTCGCGAGCTCAGTTCATCAAAACATATTCATCAATTTACAAGCAAATACACTTCTGAAACATTGGTTGTCTTCGTTTCAATTCAGTTCAGGATAGTATTGGTGTTAACAAGAGGTGATGACATTTTGCGCGTGGTTACCTAGATGACTTGGCCGTTCTCTCGAGCCTCCTCTTCATCGTTGCGAAGGTCAACATCTAAGTCAAATCAAGGTGACACTTAGGTAAGATCAAGGACGTGGTTGAGGTATGAAATATAGCAGATCGCAAGACGAAGGATTTCTATCTTCGACAGTTTCTTGTCCGGCGGAAGCGTTGGTAGTAATTTCCGCAGCTCAGCAAAAGCCACGTTGAAGGCCTCGACACGAATTCTCTCCCTTGTTGCATGCGCAGTGCGGTACTTCACTGTTGCTCGGCGACGACGTCTCCTCTCTTCTCTACTGAGTTGTGTATTTTCTTGATTTCCACCACGATGACCTCTGGAGGCCAAAGGTAAACTGTCCTTGCAGTCATCATCTGAATCTCTGACGTCGCTCTCAGAGTTCAAACCATTTTCTATGCTCGTAAAAGTCATTTTGTCTGATGTCACTTCCGTGTGCATTTTCCCAACTTCCGGTTCATCAACAGGAATTCTGAAAGAAGAAATGTAGCCGGTATGAAAAATGACGGAGTAATAAGCATACTATATAATTATCCTGTTTAGGAACCGATCACTTGATATTGAAGGGTGTGGTAAAATACCACTGGAAAAGAAACGGATGTTATGAAAGAACCGAGGTGCAACTGTGGAGGCACACACACGCATGCTCGCATGCACACACGCACTCACAACATCACTACAACCACCACCAACAACAACAACATACACTCTTCATTTGAGCTGGGGTTTAATATGTGCATTTATATTGGCCCAAAATCCATTCACGGGGTGAATTCTCATAGTGTTAACAGTCAAAGCAGGCACATTTTACCCCAGATAGCTCAAGCGGGTTTAAACATTTGGACGAATAGTTCCAAATACAAATTACCATCAGGTATTACGTTTCAGCAAGCCCTTTAAAGCTACATGTCAATATGTAAGCATAGAAAAGACGACCAGTTTATCTGATTCAGAAAATGTTATAAATAATATTTTTGTAAGAAATTAACATGAACCATAAATGTCTCCTTCTCGATCACCACCGTACGAAAATTTCTACAGAAAAATCACAATTTTCAAACTTAGTCTCATTAGCATTACTAGGATCAACACTAATCAGTTAATGACGCTTGTGTATGCATTAAAGATCTTGTATATATGCGCAGGCTTTCTCAGGTCTCCCTAGTAGAGTGCCCAGATTAACTGACTCTGGTGCTCTATCTAATGTGTACATCGTATGTATTTTGGAGAGGAAAATACGACATTTAATATTAACACGCAACTAAATATATTAACATTACTAAATATATATTTGAAACAATTATTGCACTGACTAGTGGATTTGTGTGCCCCATCCAAATGAGACACGATTTTTATTTAGAATTTTCTACCAACCATGTTCATGACTGGCAAATCATCACATATTTTCCACATACTGACTTATTTTAATTGCCTAATTTATGAACGGGCTGTCCATGTACTGTTCTGTCGTTATTCAATGTAGGCAACAACGAGAACATTTTCTAATTCATTATCATGCATATCAATCAGCGAGAGTATCATAATGTCACAATCTCGGAAACAGTTTCTTTTGTCTTTGTGATGGCATCTGCCCAGATTCCTTGGAGACGCATAATCGTTTACTGTCACGTGACAAATTTCGCCAGAACGGTCTCCTCCTTTGACAGAATTAGTCACGTGATTGGCTTATCAAAACTTGCGACTAGTTTTGTGTCCATGGGATGAATTAACCCCACAATCGATTCTGACTAACAAGAAGTGCAAGATTCGATTTGGGGACGAGGAATGGACAATGGAATCTTGGCAACGAGATGCCATCTGTCCCTTGAATATCTCAGACAAGTCGCAAGTTAGCTAGAGTTATTCATGATCGTCCACGCCTTGTGACACCATTGCAGACATTCTCAACACAGCCAACACATGGCATTAGAAAGTAAAATGAAAAAAGTCTTCAATGTCAAATAAATCTGATAATGAAATGGGAAAATGTACTTTTGTTGCCAAACATCTTTTAATACATTGAGGTATTTTTGGTTAATTTTTATGTCTTAATATATTCATCCAATTCAGCCTAAATGTTTTATCGCAACGCCATGTTTGACACGTCTAGTTTAGCACGGGCTCTGACCCAATACTCAGGTCTAGCATCATGTTTCTGTTTTAAAGCCTGATGTGTGAAACACCCAAAGCCTAAGAGATGATTTGTAAAGACAGGCAACTTCCTTGAAACATTCATTTGAAATCACCTTTGCATCCCGTACATGTAAGGCTCATAAAATAGTGTGGCTTTTCGAAAAACCGACATTTACGCATTTTATAGATATGCCTGAAGTAGCAATTTGGAAATGTGTAACATTCAAAGAACGTGTAGCCTTTAGAGATACTTGCAAGAACACTGATACTATCAAACCCATACTGAATACAAGACTTCTATGTGACCAATTGATTGAAAACAATATGTTTTTCCTCTAAACTTCAGAAAGGGAAATCCTTTCATCTTAGATTCCTTGGTTAAAGCGGATTTCCGATTTGTTTGTAATCTGATCAACGCAAAGCGAAAAAAAATTGAGCGTTTTTCTTAATGAATCCTGAAACACGTGTGAGTGGTTACTATTCTGCACAAACAAGGATAATGCGGAGAGTGAGAGGATAGTCTGACGCTGCTTTGAGTACTTATATAATGTCGTGTCATCTGAAGATGAGTGAGTGAATTAGGCGGGTCTTTGGCATCTACCACAATAGTGAAACTAATATAGGTTAAAACGAATAGATAACAAACAAAACAATTCAAGAACCCTGGCTCCATTCAGACGGCAAGGACACTAGTGTCAACAGTGTGTGAAACACCCCGAAAACATGCACATTATGCGCATCGCCCTAGGAATCGGCTTTCGTTTAATAATGAAACATAATCATCGCTCGAACAGACAAGTTGAGAAAGGACATCAACATCATCTCAATAAGGTGCTTGCATTCCAAATCGAAGCTGCCTGTTTGGGATGTCCATCCCTGACCAACCCACTCTCCAGTAGTGACCATAGAAAACGTATACAATAGACGTAATGCGGATGTGAATATTCGTGAATGATACGTATGTATTACTCTCTAGGTCTCATTGTCAATGAAACGGGTTTGTTTGTTACTATCAGAACTACATATATTCAGAGATTAAGCAGTAACCTAATTGAAGATCTATTCACGTGGATCAATATGCCACAATCCGATTCTCTATCTGTCGCACCAGCAGCAGATCTTTTCTAATTATCTCACAAAACAAACAACTACTTCTGTAAACATTATAACTACCCTTTATGCTAGTCATTCAAAGAATTCATAAACACTGTTTGTGATGTCTTCACAGATGTATTGAGCTCGGTTGTCATTCGTATGACACTGATGTTTCAGAAAATTCGCTCCTCTGATGTTCGGAGGTCGTGTACATTAGTGTTACTCGGATGACTCATATGGAATAAATTTTAAAAAGAAGGTTTACAAGAAGATTCTCAACCGTTGTAAACCATACGGAATGTTTTAAACCGGATTGAAAATGGGACATGTCTTGAGTTCGGCTTGGAACAATGAAGAAATTATACCAGCAGATTATAAAAATGCCATAACTATACGTTACTGTGTTTGATGGGGTGGGGTGGGGTAAGAGAACATGCACAGACGAGAGTATGTGAATGTCTTCAACAGTCACTACTATTTGTTTCCCATCACCTTCTGTAATAACATAAATTGAGCTGAAAGTTTGAGAGATTAGCCTGTCAACTGCCACTGCCCCTGGGACATCCAAGCTGCTAATTAAAGGACACGACTTTCTCCCATATTGGTTTTGGCAACTTCCGGTTCTTAGGCAACTCTCAATTACGCATGTCATCGAAACACTTCCGCCTCAAATTGTAAAGGTAACGCGAAGTAATCTGATTATCACCGTCTCGAGGGGGTCGCGTTATTTGACAATTTTCTTCTGTTGTCAGCGGGGACAAAATTGACTTTTTTTCATTTTCTGCGGTCCTTGTCAACATGTTCCGAGACTGGTTTTTGTTTCTGCCTGGGTAGTTCTGCATTCCAGAGAGGTCCCTGACAGCATCCTTAGAAGAGTCATCATTAGATGGAATCTGACACCTCTCAGTTGCTATTACAAGATATGTTTATGTTGGTTTGGTGAAATCGTGTTCAAGGGTTGTTCAGGCCAACAGTCGTTTGTATAGTTCCGAAGTGGATTGTACAGGCCATCGCGTTTGACCAGTGTCCACCAACAAAGGTTTAATTACTGTCTTCAGATCATGTTGTGGGCGGTTTTCGAGCATGGTGTGAGTGAGTGAGTTTGGTTTTTCGCCGCTTTTAGCAATATTCCAGCAATATCACGGCGGAGGACACCGGAAATTGGCGTCACACATTGTACCCATGTCGAAAATCGGACCCGGGTCTTTGGCGTGAGGAGAGAACTATTTAACCACTAGACTACCCCACCGTCCCTTCGAACATGGAAACAACCATATCACGAACAACCTTTAGTCGATCGTCGTGGTGCAGCAAAGGAAAGTATCGAAGTGGCCAGCTTATTCCTCCTTTAAGAAATATACATTGTCATAAGATACATTCATTACTGTCAACAATGTATATTATTAGTACCAAACAACGCAACATCGATTTATAGTAGAATGTAGATAGGTAGATAGACATATTTGACGTAATGCATACGTCGTTGTTTACTTAATACGTGTGGTAATGTTGACACCGTAATACATGTGTGATTACTAAATCTCCAACTATTGTTGGTCAAATTATGTGCATCTTTAACAATAGCTCAGACACTCTTATTTGAAGACAAGACTGTAGCCATGTGCTGTACAATGACTGCAACAAGACGTGACGTCTCTACGTCATCGTCACGACCATGCAGTTTGTTTGAGAGTGACGGCAGTCAGGAGAAGTCTTGCTCCCGCTATATGTCGGAACTGTGTCACCAGCTTTGTAACGATTAAGTGAGTGGGTGACTTTAGTTTTACGTCGCTTTTAGCAATATTCCAGCTATGTCACAGCCGGGGACACCAAAATGGGCTTCACACAATGTGCCCATGTGGGGACTCGAAACGGGGTCTTCGGCGTGACGAGCTAACGCTTTGACCACGAGACCACCCTACCACCCCTACCTTTATAACGAAACAGCCTAGGGTCTAGCATCGCGTATGTCCGATTAGTTACATCCAACAACGCTGTACATCAGTGATGTCTGTGATGCTTATCCGATGGTCTGACATCGATTCCAAGCCGTAGTGTTGACACTTTGGATCACACCAAAGACGTTTGCAACGTGACATTGAGTGAGTGAGTGGGTGGGTGGGTGGGTGGGTGGGTGAGTGAGTGAGTGAGTTGAGCCAGACACCAAATCGTCAGCAGACAAGGTCAGACGCCTAACCCCCTCAGCCACCGCGACTTCGATTCCCGGATAGGACTAAACCCAAAACACTGCTAGAATCTGTACTTTAGTAAGAAAGTGTAATCCCAAATCTAACATATGTTACCTAATCCTTAGCCAACTCCGAGTAGTATAACTTGTTCAAATGGTCATTTTCGAGCCTTGTGTTTCTGAACATGGTCAGTGAATGTAAACAATATCGAGATAAATCAGTAAGTTATCAATTTACGCAGCGGAAATAATAAGAATCAAACTATATTGTTTGGGGTAATGTCAGTGGTGTGTTGTGGTTGACAAAAGGAAATTGAATATAGTCAAAGACTTTCTCTTCATAGAGGTGACGGTGAACAAATAGTGTGATGTCAAAGATTTATGAATAAAAGCAACTCCGGGTTAAGTGACGGAGGTCGATGGTTAAACCGATATTATAGCCCTTAAGCCCTGGTCATATTACCAGACAAGACAGTGTTCACTTCGCCTTGAGAATCGACCCATACTAGATCCCGAAATACGTAAATAGGACACGCAAACAGAATTTACGGGATAGCCTCGTTTTCGCACGGGATCAGGTGCAGAGGGCACAAATTAGATTATGTCTGCGGCCAACTCGAATAACATCAGTTAATTCGAGATCGGAGAAGATTCATAAAAGATTAAGTGTGAATCCTATTGAGCGAATGTTTATTGGAAAACTAACTGGAAAAGTAGACAGTTTAGCCTAAATTATCACTCCGGCTCTTGTCATTATCTAAAATTCCGATACGTGATAATACGCCATGTTAGTTGTCGATAAAAGGGAGGTAATCCATCAGCGACGGAATCGATTTAAGACTCAGGTGGGAGGGGGTAGTTAGGAGAGAATGACGAAATAAAGTGAAAATTTCCATTGACATTTGTGGATAATAAACGCCAGATACCCCCACTTCAAAAAAGGAAGGAAGTGTGAATTTCAATGAGTATTCGAGTGCCGTTAGATGGACCCCGGCCAAGTACTTTCACTGCCAACACAAGATGGCGGCCCCGAGAGACCCATTTCTGGTAATTGTCGTAATTTGCTCTCGCCTTACGATGCGTGATGTCTTCGCATGCATTTGAAAGTTGCAGCAGTGGAATGCACAATCACATTAACAATGACAAAGATACAGGCTCTCGCTTAATTGACGACGCTTTGGTCCAAAACGAGGTAGTCAATTTCAACCGTGCTGATTCACGTGAGGCGCGTGCAGAACTCAACCCGTGAAGGTCGTGACCTTGATGGTTCAACTTGAAGGTTTACTCGCCAGAAGATCAATTATTGTCACATTCTGTTCTTCTGCTTGGCTCATCGTCGCGTCGCCATCGTTATGATGGTAATAGGGCGTTTAAACAGAATTATCGTCGCTCTTACTGCCCGCTAACGTTTCTGTGGTATTGTGGAACAGGGGGCCTAATTCACAAGCTCTACAGTATTTCTTTGCAGCTCCAGACTGATGCCACTCACAGCATTAAACGGTTACTCCCATGGTCAGACAAATGGACAGTGTTGTTAAGTTTCAACCAGACTAATCAGGAAATATTCCCTGTTGTAAAGAAAGTGATTGTCTTCAGCCAGACAGCGAGGGGGTTCTTTGAGAAATCTGATAAAACGTTAGATATAAACTACATTTTAGATAGATTGAATTTCTGAAAAGGTTTTCAATTCGGTTACGCAGGATACTGTAAATAATATGAATATCTTACCAATATTTTGTAGCTCGCCGTGAATTTGAATCGTGGTTAGAATACATCTCTGGAATCGTAGGAAGTGCTAAGTAGATCATGCGATCAACTTGGATACGTGGCTGGTTGCTTCCACGAAGGTCGCCGTTGTTCATGAGAGATCAGTTACTGAGTATTCTGGTTAACACCCGACTATTGGTCAAGGGCTAGAAACATTATCGCCATTTGACCAGTAACACATAAGAATGTGTTAACACCCGACTATTGGTCAAGGGCTAGAAACATTATCGCCATTTGACCAGTAACACATAAGAATGTGACAGTTGAATCAGCATAAACATAAACACAGACAAGTTAATACAATGTTGTTCCAATAAGACAGAAACGCTATCTTTATACGAAACATATACTGACTTGTTCTCGTACAAACTATTTTGATCTTTTAATGCATTTATTGTTGGATATTTACATAGCACATATATCCGAGTACTAGTGCATGCTCAAGGCTGTGGTACTTTTCCGTGGATCATTGGATGTCAGTCTCAAAAGCATATGTTATTACCAATCTCAACTCCCTGGGGACCATACAACCCTTCCTTCCATAAGGTGCACCGAGTTATTGCGGCTTTTCAATCCTTACGAGGTACCCAGCTGGGTGGACTGGGACACATAGTCACAGCAGGTCGTCCAAGTCTACTGCACGTTGCTGTACCCGCAACTAGGTGCTTGCACGTATTCATTTGGCCACCACCTTGTCATCTACCAACGGATTTGTGGGTTCATTTAAATGCACAGGGTTGTGTTCTGTTCGGTAGGGGCTGTGGCATCACTGAAAGATTCTGCACACAAAACTGACTCTAAGTTTTTACTCTCAGTCACAAGTGGGGATGATCCCCGCACCCCAGCTTCGCTGTATTACTAGTCTGCAGCCTTAGCCAGACACTCAACACTTAATATACATTGTAACTGACAGTCAAGCAAAGCGTAAAAATATATCTATATACAGAATGGCATATTACCCTAGTAGTACAAATTTCTAAACATTTCTCTTTACGAATCGCTCTTCTTTCACATATAAGAAGACGTTATTCAAAGTTAACATATCATTTTAAGATGAATGAACTGAGTTTTAATTTCCCCCAGCCTGGTCTTTTTGTAAAACAGGACATGCTGCAAGGGTTCAAATCTTATTTTAAAAGCCACTTTCCACGGTAATATAAGAAAGTAACTTGTCCTGACTAATTTTCCACTTTTCCTAATTTTTATGACATAATCATGCCGATGTAATTATGAAATGAAATCCAAGCTTATTTGCAGTTTGAAATAATGTGGAGGTTGTGGACAAGTGCGACACCATTATTTGATTGCCTGAAATGACAACTGACTTGTCCCGGGAATCGGGCGATGGGATTTTCTAATCCCTGATAATGGTAGCCCTTTTGACGAACACCTGGAGTCATAACTGATTTCCAGCGATCCGTTTATTTCGCTTTTCCGCTTCATGTAATACAATAATTATGCTTCAGCAAGTAGTCCATTACCCACTGAAGGTGATATTTTACATGCAATATGACGGTGCAACAATATATTTTACTCAGTGTCCAAGAAAGAGATGAAACGCATTATTAAAAAAAACACTTTTCCCCCCTCACGTGTTCCTTTGGAGGATGTTATGATAAGGCACACTCACCGTCACCTTGTCAATGTTTACCCATATGTTCGTAAATGCTACATGCTTTTACGTCAACGATCCGTTCCGTTGAATGGAACATGCTTCTAAATGCATTTTAACATGCATTGGAGGTTGAAAGAAGTATGCCATTCTCCCATAACAATCTCGGCAACTGGTACCAGCGTACGGCTCCCCCGAGGCTGTCACGTGACGCTGATATTACAATCGCTCTTTACAATTGACATATGCGATACATATCAGTTTGTCGTATAAACGTTTAACCTTTTTCATATCCGCATCGACCCTATAATACGATGTCAATTAAAATGAAAAACTGGCTTGCAATAGCAGGCTAATCGGTGTCGCGTGGCACGGCATATAAAAGTGCCTCGTCTCAATCTGTCGACTCTTCAACGTGTATGAAACATATGTCAATATTGTCATATCAAATACTTGGACACTTATTACAAGTGACTAAAATACCTTGCAGGTTCTGGTAAGGAGTTCAATTATGTGCACGGCTCCTATTGTAGCGATCGGTCATATCGGCAAATCGGAAGCATGCGCCGTTTCAGAATAAACTCTCATGTGACCGCGACGAGATTCAGCATGAGATTTTGTGTAGAGGTCACGTGACTCCGTGAATAGGCCACGCGACACTGCCTTTTGAAATGATAGACGACAGGTGAGATAGTTTGTTTCTGGGTTGCGCGACACACACGTGGTACAATTGGAGGTGGCCCCGGGGTACGGCTCTCTATTAAGGAAAAATATGGGGGCGCAATTGCTTCAATGAATCAATTTTCCAGGGTAGTAGATTTAGAGAGGGTGAGAAAATGTACCATATGTGCAGGTAAAGAATGACTTCAGCAGCACTAAAAGGGCCAAAGTTCGCGACTGTGAAATCAATGATCCGTCAAGAGAATACTATTCAATTGAGAAACACCGTCAGACATTCATGATAACCGCTTACACTTTTTTTATATATTTTGCCTGAGATGGCTTCATATTCGGAGGAAAATAGTAGGGGTTGGAAGCTAAAAACGGTGAGTTAATATTCAACGTCACATCGGCAATATTTCAACCATATCGTGACGAGAACATATTTGCCACTGAAATACAAAGTGTGTATAATATAATGTAAATTAGATATATACAAAACCCGTCGTCAAAGGAGAGAAAAACAACTAGGATATCACATGCTCATTTACCACTAAATCTAGTATGGAACCTTTAGAACCATTGGACAGTACAACATAAAAGCTGGCCATAGATTAGCTGAAAACTGATTCTTTTTGCAGTTTGTTTACTTTCCTGAAAAGTTTCTTAATGTGTTACATGGTTCGAATTCATCTGTACTCTATTTAACCTCGTTTAGGTTTGAAAAGCTTACAAATCCATTCCAAAAGAAGCGAAAAAGAAAGGTCTCTTTGAGCTAAATGAGCTAGGTACATTATAATGCATGTTCACCCAGTATCTCAGTCCTCACTTATATAGTGTCAGTTATCAGCAGGCATCCTAACATAAGACAGCAATATATCAATGTTAAGCTAGGTTCTTAAAAGGCATTTGCTGGGTTTTTTGTTTTTTTGGGGTTTTTTTTTTGTTTGTGTGTGTGTGTGTGTGTTTTATTCTTAAATTTCTTAAATTAAAAATGGCGTCTGCATTCCAGCTCTTTGAGAAGTGATACATATAAAAGTCAGATTATTGATGGAGCAAAAACATACCCCAACACGGCACCTTATACCACAGTAGTGTACCTTTATTTTACATCTCGCAAAATAAGAATAAGATTGTATATTACATGTTTGAGACATTTAAACAAACTGACTCAGGACTAGAGACGCATTTTAGGTATTTTGTTTTATTTTCTGACGTCCGTCAGACAATCGTATTTCTTCTCACAAGTGTTTTTGTATCTTTGTCTTCGAGGCAAGTCCTGTTTCCGCCCACTAAAAATAATTACCAGTTTTCAAAAGAAAACCCGTTCGTTACGCCTCTTCGGATATTTTAGTTTACGAATTAAATTACTAGCCGCGGTACCGAATTCCTGTTTATCTGTTATTTTCATTTCATAGAGGCACAATTCTCTTCACGACTTGCCCTAATGACGATTCGAACCCTTGAACTTGGCATTATAATTTCATACCTGGATGATCATGAAAACAATCGGACTCAGAAGATTTCCTTGTCGAGTCGTAGGTGATCGCACGTGTGCACGTGCAAATCAAACGCTTTTATTACCTCCTTGTCATTTTAATTTAGAAAATTACTACTTCACCTCTTGAGGAAATATGAAATATTAATAATTACGGTTTCTGCAGTGATTAATTGTTGTTGATGATTTCGTTTCGTTTGTCTAAATCTGATTAAATTTGCTTTATAAACAAAGGGGATTAGCACTCTTTCAAATCTCATCATCGTCATTTGTGGGGATAATTACAGAGAAGATTTTAATCATATCAGGTGAGAATTCGTCATAATACGTCGAAATGACCTCGTGTTGACATCGCTGTGAATGGAATCCACACCGTTTCCTGCGTGGTGGTTCTGTCTGGTTCCTGATTAGATAAGATTCGGATAGTTCCATGTGTTTGTCAGATGTCAGTAACTGCCTTTCAACTTCTTTTTGGAAAACTGCTCTAGATAAATATCCAAACTTGCTGACAAGTACGGTTAAGATGGGTAAACGAACACGTTTCATTTCACATTGTACTTTTGTGAGGAATCACACCTGAATCGTCAGCGTGACTAGTGAAAACGCAAACCTGGCTACCACACTCACTTTTCGGGTATGCATACCTCATTGAAGTTGCTAGAATACTTTTTGTCTTGATTCTATACATAATTACATGTTTCCATGACAACTGGTCAACAGAAAGCTGAGAACACGGAAAACAGGAATGTAATGAGAGGTCATAATTGAGATCCATATAATGCTGGTTAAATTAATTTTGTGGACAGAACAAAATGCTTTTGAAGGCAAACACTATCTCGAACTTTCACTACATGTGCATGTTACGGTGCACGAAATGAAGAAACATAATGGCCACATGGCAATATCTGTGGGAAAACATCGATCCTTTAACTTAGCGTTTAGGCTTCTTTTCAAATTCTTTAGCTGACCTATTTCTTCAGACAAACAAAACTGATCAGATAATAAATCAACAGTCATTTCACAACAAATCCCCAGACAGCGATCAAAACCTAACAGTAGTTGTGAGGATAATCTGCTCAGAAGCGATTATATTCTAGGATGTGGCTAAAATCCATTATTATCACCGGCACGGGACCCCTACCGAATAAGAGCCTTTCCCCTCAGATATTAGTCGTAGGAGAATAGTTTACAAGCTGTCAGAAAATATTTGCCTGGAGAGTCACACATCTGGGACGTCGAATGGGAGATTAAGACTGGTGTTGATTTTAATAGAGTTATTTATTGTCGAAGTTGATATTGCCGTCACATGATAGGGTTACGTTCTCTGAATCCGTTAGCAATGAAAGATAAATGTTCTCAACTGGAGTGTTTGTATGTTGTGGGTACAATGTGTGAAGCCTATTTCTGATGTCCCCGCAGTGATATTACTGGAATAATGCTAAAAGATGGGTAAAACCATACTCACTCGCTGTTTGTATGTTAACGAAATATCGACAATATGCTGAGTAAGCGATTTTTTTCTTTTTAAATTGATGACACTGCGCTTATTTTCTTATTTCTTTAGGAACTTAACCTTGGTACTTTGTTCTGATTGTGTTTGTATGTTTGCTCTTTTGTGCTTACTTGTCTGTGTGTGTGTATGTGTGTTTTATAGCACACACATTCAACGTACAATAAAACGATTATCCCAAGTTCAATCGGCTAGAAACAATTATTGAAAAATGCTGGTTGGAATTCATTCCTGTTTTAGAAATACGCTTTAATATATTGTCTTGCAGCTATATGCGATTGTATCCTTTACATACTAAAGTTCATAAACACTAAGCATATTCTTCCAGCTATTTAAATATATTTAAATATCACTATTCACACAAATTGTTTATGAAGACGATCTTTTAATCTTCCCACCCGGCGGCAGAATGGTAATATCTTAAGACTCTATCCCAGTCATGACTGATCAAACAGTTAAGTTATGCCCATATAAATACAAAGTTTCAACATCAGAGCAACAACATATCTCTAGTAGTCTCATTTAACCAAACACATTTACTTCTGACATAATATGCACGGATCGATATAAATCAGTGCTGACACCAGGTGTTTGCGAAAATGATCAGACAATAACATTTGGACCATTATCGTATGAAGTGTAAGTGTTAGGGTTTGTAAAATTGATTGTTGCGACGGTTCGCATACAGATCATTTCGTTCGTATTTTTCACTATTTCGGATATATTTTTCAGAATATCGAAATCAGTGCGGAAGGTGAATTATACACTAGAAGTATTGGATAATATTTGTGTAAATCCAGATGAATGTTTTTGTCAGAATGATAAAATATCTCGCTTTCATTAACTAAATAATGGTTATTTTACCTAGTTTATTTTCATCGATAAATAACCACGCTGACAAACAGAATATTTTTCAATGATTCGAAACAAAGCAGTTCCTTTTTAATGTGAAACATACTCATTTTTGCCACAGGAAATACATCCAGCCTAAACACTGCAATATATATAATATCATATATATATATTATTATGTTATACAGACGTAACATATCATATGTGAATTATTCTGAAACTGAATATTATTCAAACCTTAACGTCATTTACGCTCCGCGAGATGAACCTCTAAAATATCAGTATTGTTCATTTTATGCTGGTGTGGATAATTTCATCTCAGGAAATTTGCCGTGATAACATGCGAGTGTAGTCTCCATTGTGTGCGAATCTTAACACGGAGGCTCTATCCAAACATTGGGAGCACACTTAGCGAAACGACAGTTCTCAAACCCGAGTCAATTGCATTCGGAATTACGGGAATTCCCGAGGGGAGGTGAACAAGGGTTGTGAGAGGGGTCACGTGACCAGGAATTGAAACGCAATCTGTCGCATAATTTGGATACGATTCGACAGCGTAGATAGCTTCAAAGTCGTTTCTGTTAGGAAAGGACTTTTTGAAATTGAATTTTTGGAAATGAGAAGAATTTGTGGGCAAGGAATTTGATTACCCAAGAATTCGTTTTGGTTATTTGTTTGTTGTGTCATGAGCATTGCTAATATTATTACACGTTAATAGAAGCAAAGGTATAATAACATATGCTATTTGTGGAGGGGGGTGTTGGGTTTTGTTGTTGTTGTTGTTTGTTTGTTTTTTGTTGTTGGTTTTTTTGTTTGGGGTTTTTTTTTTCTTTCTTTTTTTCTTTTTTTTTAAATGATTTTTTTCGTTAGATTTTTTTGTTTCTGTTGTTTGTTTTTTGTTGTTGTTTCCTTTTTGGTCTTTTTTACAGATAGATGGATGATAGATAGATAGATAGATAGATAGATAGATATATAGATAGATAGATAGATAGATAGATAGATAGATAGTTTACATTTGTTGACTTTTGTAATTCGTATGCAACCAAGTAGTTAATATCCATAGTAATTTTGTGATTGTTGGCCAGGACTAACTAATGACTTCAAAACATAACCCAGCCCCAGTTCGAATTCACCATAATCCTAAAATGCAGGAGAGAAAAATATAATCGTTAGACGTCTATGTAACGATTTCATCGGTTCAAATTCATATGTTTATTACCAGTATTAAAAAAGCAACTTCATGAAAATCTAAGGCATCATACTGAAGATTTTGAACCTGCAGCATTTACGTTTATGCCCACAAGCTCTCTGTCGTCATCAAAGCCAACATATGTAACACAAACAAATACTTGAAACCAACTTGAAGATCATCCGATTTTCTAATCCCATAAAACTTCTATGGAATGACAGGATTTTACGTCAATGCTTTTGAAACAAGGCTTATATTTTTCCAGTAGGTGCCCAGAGATCTGTTTGATATAGGACCTGAATTATCTCTAAATGATGATTACAAATTATCCTTCAAATACCGAGAACAAAAGCAGCTACACGTATTTGAAACAGGTTACTCGAAAAGACAAGTCATTTGGATGGTGTGGGAAGGTTACTATTTATTCCACTTGTGCCAAGTCAGTCACCAGACCAACACCATTTAAGAAGAGTTCTCTCCTTGCCCAAATTATTTTCTTTTCATCTTTCAACTTCAAGTCAAGTCCACTTGCTTTACAAGAGAGCGGCAATTGCTATTCCAAACGCATTGAAACAAATCATCGCCAGCACAAATTTAAGTAAAGCTTGAGACGAAAGGACGAAGATACGGGCAACATAAATTCAACGTGACAGTTCTATCAGACTGTGTGAGTGAGATGGAGTGCAGGCTGTGGTAATGCTGAGTCAAGTTCTAGACAGGATAGCGACCCTCAGTCACTTAACGCTTACACAGACTAGAACCAAATACCTTTCTTCTGGATCGTCTCGTCCTGTCAGCATTATAAAACTTTCACTTCGTGAATTTCATTGAGTTGGTTTTGGTTGAATCCAGTTCGGCACAAAGTCTTCCAAACTGTTTTGTTAACCAGGTATTTCTTTCACGAATTATACGTTCAATTATTAGAGTAGACTAATAATGTTAGTTACAAATATGTTTAGTTTGCTTTATTGCGTATGGATATATTTCCATTCTGTTCTGGAAAATAATTTTACATGGTATTTGTGACCTTCACTTAATAATCTCCATACACTGGTTATAGGTTTCTATATACTTCAGACCTCGATGCATACGTTTTGTTATGTAGTTTGCAAAATGGTATATTCTTGCATGTATTGTACTTTAAAATAGCATACCTTAACATGAACTGGTATTTATCATTACACGATGAAAGAAGGTAGAATAATATATATATGAACCGATAAACAATATTTATGGATGAAATGTTCTAGTAAATGAGATGATTCAACAATCAATATATGAGTCACCTTCTTCGACTGGCTTTAAGATCCATCCATACGTCAATATGCTAACATGTTTTTGTTGTTGCAAACGTTTCCTTAGAATTATGATTCATAAACGCATGCTCATTCTTATAGCTGGATATGCTATAGGCTTTTAGCAGAGACATTTTTCACATTTTTTTGTTTTATAAACGTATGTTTAGATCCATGAACTGAGAAATAAATTAATAAACAGAGCGGTCGATTTCTATCTATCTATGCAGGATATATACTAAAGGAGAGTTTATTGCTATTGAGAGAGTATCCACAAACTCCGACCTAGGAATCCGCTTTACGGGATGACCAGCTTCCTGCTGTCCTCAGTATTAGCGACAAACCGTTGACTGTGGTGCGATGTGCTCGCCAGATGGCTAGGATAGCTCATCCTGACCTTGCCTTTGTTAATGTGGGACCCCAAAACAGATATGAATTTAGGGGGATGATTAAAATTATGAATTTTAATTTGATGGCAAAATCCTATGAATGATGCCTTTGACTTTTCCACGAATTTCTTGATCTGGCCAGGGAATTTAGGATGCTTAATTTGTCAAATTTTCTGAGAGGATTATTTTCAGTATGATGGACATTTTTCTATGGATTTGAAAGAAATTGGTCCGCCTCGTTTCGGGTTGAACTGTGGAATATGGTTGGTGGTATTTCCTCTGTAGAATCCATCAGGATGGCGGGTTGCTTCAATGTAATGTTGGCATTATGCTTTTGTTAAAACGCAGAGGAATAGATTTTAGCCGATACTGCTATCATTATAGCTCATAATACCGAAAATAATGGAAAAGGAAATATCACTGAAATAATAAACAGACGGTCAAATGAACGCAGGCACGCATGATAACTGTAGCTGGAAATGAAAGAAACAAGAAATGGTTATTCGATGGTAATGTATTTAATCTGAGGATCATGGTTCAAATGTGCACCGTCTTGCAATGACTCTAGTTTGCTGACTAGCAAATTTTGAGACTCAGATTGTGTCAAATCAGATTCTCAAATATGTATATAAATACATAAATATGTATATAAATATATGCCCCGCATTTGAGGAAGTGTGTTTGAGTTAGCGTTCAACGCCATTTCGGTGGTATTCCAGCCATGTCGTAATGTGCTAAGAAACGCAGGACCTGAGCCTTTCGAAACTTTGTGGATATCAAAATACTACAATATATTGTTTCCAAAAAAAGACGGTAGTTGTGACCACTTAACTACCACCAATCCAGTGATACAAACATGGTAGCTGTCAGTAACACTAACACTACCAAGTTCGTAATACAACGTTCTGTTTAACATGGCAAAAGGGCAAAGCAAACATCATACTGCACGGTCACCAAAATGAACAGAATGTTACATATTGAAATATTGATTGTGTCTGTTGCTTAACAACGCCCCCAGTAATATTCCAGCTATATGACGACACTTTGTGGGAAAGAATATAGAAGCTTAAATCCATAAAATACCTTGGTAAAATATGACGGGGTCTGTAAATAACCGGGTTAGCACGAGACAATCGATGCAGGGATTAACAGCATGAGCATCGATCTAAGCAACTTGCATACGATGTCATGTGCAAACCAAGTCAGCGAGTCAGACCACCCGTTAATCCCCTTCTAATCTTCAGAAAAATATCGGTCGGTTCTTGTGTTCATCACGTATCACCAAACCCTCCTTCAGAAGAAGACAGTGTTATATCGCATCCTTTACATATCATTGAACTAGCCTTAAGATAATGACGTTTCCCTGTCGCATCCTTCACAGGTAACTGAAGCAACCTACAGAATATGATGTTCCTCTGTCGCGTCCTTCCATGGAATATATCACAAGTGCATTTAACTTCACACGACGTAATTAATTTGCACTCTCACTAAATTGACCCGTCCTAAAACTTGGACACAGCGTCTCTCCACTGACAAACTAGCTTTTCCTCATGATGGTAATAATCCCTCTACTGCCCCGTAATCTGGTTAGCATAGATCGCCTTTCCTTTGATTAAACGCACGATCAATTCAATAAGCCGTGTTTGGGGACGCGGAACAGAGAGCCGTTGACAATTTCAATTGATTTCTATGGCCTACTGTTATCGCAGATTTATATGAGTTGTGTAACGGTTTGTATAAGCTAATATGAATAACATTGTAAGAGAGAACAGTTCCTTCTTGTTGATTGCAAATTCCAACATAAAGTTAATGAAACGGCAGATTCTTTAGAGGGAAACGTGGGGCTGTAGAATTAGACAGATGAATGCTAGTTATAAGTATGCAGTGTAAACAGAATATAATTACAAGAAACGGAGACTGGCAGTTCTTTGCGAGAACGAAAACAAGTACATAAAATGAGTAGGTATAATTTTGCAAACTTGGAAACTTAACGCCTGAATAGAGCTCATATTTATAAAAGTCATATCGCTATTTAAATAATATCAATATGAGTCTGTATATGTATAATAGAGTACAGTGTATCTTCTATAGATTGGACGCTTTCTTTGCATGTTGTCTTTGTATTGATATTGCTATGTTGTTTCCGTTTACGTTGTCGTGGATATCAATTTCATCATAATACCTGGACTGTATGTTTTGAAGATCGATTTTTAGCAATATGCTTGTTTCCTTAAATGTGGTATAGGAACTTCGTTCGTTGCCCAAGAGCACGATTCATAATAACTCGATTGACAAATAAATGTCTTTCATGTGATAAATTAGTGCGTATCGACTTAATAAAAAAAGTACCGAATTAGGCATACATAATATGTCGCGTTAAAATTTACTGTTGAATCATCAGTTTCTTCCAAATATTTCAGTTTTCGTATCAACGACCCTTCGTTGTTTTATGATATCTTAACAGATATGAAACTAATGATAGGTATTATCCCAGATGTGAGAGTTTACCAGTTATAAATGGTTTATGTTAATTAAAACCAATAAACTATTACGATATCGTTCGACTATAACCTGCGTCTAGGAGTCAAAGTGGGTTATATATGATGGTTCATTTGTAATTCATATTTGCGATATGAAATTGCCTTTTTGCAGTTACGTTCTGTTCAATTGTCACATTACGTAATTACGTTGTCAGTAGTGCTTTGGTAAATAATGAACCTTTCTGATTATATCCAGTGCGAACGTTCGACACATAACTACATATAACCTGACATATATAGAATCAATTGTTTGCATGTTATAACCCTCTGATCGTGCTGAGATATCGGCTATGACACCTTTGTATCTGTTGGCAATAATTCCATCTCTCTACATCGATGTCTCATGTACCTGCAATTAACACCTGACCCACACCCACGCACCTGTCAAGGCGACTCCAATTACAGGTAGAAGTAACACACCTTTGTTCGCACACGTGCATCGAATAACCTGAGATTGGAGCCCTGTGCAGTGCTCTGTGATTAGCTATCGTTAGAACATGCTGACTAAAGCCTCAGTGGCAATTTCAAACCTTTTAAATCATTGCAACAATAACTATATTGTGCGGATAATTACATGTTTGTGGATGAGGAATTAGGAAGACGTTTTCAGTCGTATGATTTTCAAACAGTTTTCCGAAATGTGGGTACATTATCAACTGTCCGTAAGAGACGACTAACGGGATCGAGTGGTTAGGCTCGTTGACATTTCATCTTAAGCCGGTCACACGTTAATCTGATCCAGACTCGGATATTTCGTGATTTTTTATTATTTTCCAAACAAACACGAAACTATTGTCATAACAAATTCTAAGAAGATTGAATCCGTTCTCTTTATTTATCACCCTGTGATTAGACATAACGTGATTTTAAACAAATAATTCCAAAGGGATAGGATGGGGTTTTGTTTTTGTTTTTGTTTATAACAAACAATCTTCAATAATCGTTAATCTTGATTAAGGAGGGTTCATGGATTTTATCACAAAGGATACAAGTCTTTTGGTGGAAATATTCTGACAAAGTGACAAATATCAATACCAATTAATTTTATTCTGGTAATCATGACGATTCATAAAGATGCACAAAGAATTTTAATTGTTTTCAATTCTGAATAGTTTCTAAAAAGTTTAATAGTAGAAGAATTTGGCAAATATTCGTCGTTATCATAAGAGAGACAGTTCTAAATACCATAAATGAACAGCAAAAAGCTCTATACACCCAATCAATCTAACAATGTCAAATACAAGTCCGTTATGAATATTGTGACATCACTGATATATTCGTAATTATTGGGATTTCTTCACGAATGTCAGTGCATACATATCAGCTCCTATAACTCTGGTTTAGGTTCCAAAGCACAGTGTGAATATATATTCATGTACATTGTAGGTACTTAAACAGTATCATGTACATATCTTCGCGTAAATGAGTAAATATTTCGGCCATGCCTTGTTACGAATTCATCCAATCCGCACAATGTTTTTTGTCACATAAAGTCACGTTTTTCCTGCAGTGTGTAGAGATGCCCACAGTGACATGCTCATGCTTGACATATATGACACATTCAGATGTTTAAAACTTGGTTGAAAGCTGACACATGAAACCAGATCAGGACGCTAAAAGTTCCACAGCCTACAAATCTCACTGACAGATTGGCAGGAACACCAGCCTGTGATGATCACATAGACTCAAATTTCGTAACCACTTAGACAACCTGATAACACATATTCCCCAGTTAGACTCATTTCAGTTTTCTCACATACCAACATGATACAAATAGTGGATGTTTAAATCATGCATGTTGTTTGATTTAATTATTCAAGGAAAGGTAAATCAAGTCTCAGCGAGAATAAATCTTGTTTCAAGAACTCTGAAAAAACAGTACAACAGAACGACAGTTAGCATTGTCTAGTTTACGAAATTAACTTCAAATTAGACACAAGAGCAAAATACATCCATGATAAGTAAACTTCACTCACCTGTGGGGGTGGGGTTCGAACGGTGAGGCTCTCATTTGTCTTATAGTGTGTCGACCAGTTAACAATCAAGTAGCCATGTCTAGAAGTTCAGGCGATAGAAATACGTGAGTTCCTCTTCCGTTAAACCATCCTGAAACTCTTCCTTTGAGGTGGTTCAATATTGATGTCAGTAAACGCAAAGTCTCAGTTGTTGCCAAAGTCGCTGTCCTCGAGGGAAGACGTACCTGCTGGTGGATGTCGTCACCGCTGATGCCAACTGATTAAAAACTACTTGGGACCCATAGACGCAACGATGACACCGTCCTCATCAGCCTAAATCCTAACCTGTCTCGGCTTCGCGGAACCCAACTTAAATGTCTCTTGCCTTGGCTCCTTGTCGTCAGTCAGAAGACCTCTGCAGCAAGCCTGTTACCCGGTTTCCTCAACTCGAGGTCCAAGCGTCAGAGTAGCCACGACTAGTCCCGTCCCAGCTCTGGTATTGACGGGTTTGGTCCGATTCGACTCAGTCCGTATTATTATAGTCGCGCCCCCTGGTGCTCGCTTCCGGCAAGACAGTATTGTCGCGGCGATGGTTATATTTGTTGATATTAATTAGCTCTAGCAGCAATCTGATTGGTTCGTGTTTTGAACGCTGGTGACTTATTTAATTTGCGATCGATTTCCCTAAATCTCCCTGCGTTAGTTTCTTCTCCGCAGACAGACAGTCCTCGGTCAGGCAAGGCAAGAAGCTCCGCATTAATGTTTCCTGAAAAGTTCCTACACGGAATTGCATAAGACAAATGCCATGTAGATAACCTGTAGATATTAAGGAGGTGAAATACTTTGGTTTGAACCGTGATGTACGTCAGCATTAATTTGATACACTGTTATCAAATTTGAAGTTTACCATTAGAATTGGCCCACGATGGGTCTTTCTGTGTTTATTCTTTAATTTAAACATTTATTTCAGAGCAAATATGAAGACATCTAAACAATAAATTGTACTAAGTGTAAGTAATGTTCTGTTACAATAAAGGAATGGAAATAAATAAATCGAAAACAGTCAACATACTAACCCAACTAGTTCAGCCAAAGTCTCCCAGCGTTAACATCAAAACAGAAAGTTAAGTCTAATTAATTATGATCAAACCAGTTTCAATCTATATTAATAATCCACATGAGCTTCTCATGTCTCTCTCTCAATTGTTCTATAATACGTAATCGGTATTAACGCGATTAACACTGTTCTAGCAGTGTCGTATTGTTAAACGTGACTTTCGCCAGACATGTCAGTGTATGACAACTCGACTCAGCCGTAGCACCAAGTAAGGTGTGAACATGTTTTGTACGCTAGAGCTGATTCACACGCGTGTCTCCGGTATTCACGTGTGTTCGCCTTCAACATAATGGCAGCATGAGGAAATTAGGAAGTTCCCGGACACATGAGAATTCCGAGGCGGCAGTGCCTCTCGGAAGTGATAAATTCCGAATCAGTCCTGTCGCTAATTTGTGAACATGTTAACGGCAGCTGCAATATTATCGGCATTTAGGCCATGCGGGGCAACGAGCTCTGACACCCGATTTGTCGAATTTTCTGGAAGCTGGTACCTATGTACTACCGTGCCCCAGACATGTAATTTGTCTGCAGAAGGCACCACGATTAGTATAGATGTCCGTGACGCCGTGTTCATAAGCAAGCGTCTCTTTCTGTAAGTCCGCTATGTTTGCATTGATTATAAAGTCTCATTATAAACTTATTCTTGTCGCCCTACCACTTCTGTGAATTTTCAAATACATACAAATTTATTTATGCAACCATAACATCCCCTGCATGTTGCCATATATTTCGTTAAAATTACCCCTCTTTCCGAAAGCGACACTGTGTAGGAAAACGTACGGTAATTCTCCAACACCTTTTAACAAGGTCACAAACATTTTCACAAATTGAAGAGTCAGATAAAGACAAACTGTATTGATGATAATAATGCCATGATATAATGCCAATCAAACAAATCATGTATTGATGATAATGTTCTTCATTCAGGTAATGACAACGATCAGCATTGCGGAGTACTAGTGTTATGCATAGGACTCCGCAGGCATACACACATAGACCAAGGGAAATTGCATCGGTACGAAAACACACACACACACACACACACACACACACACACACACACACACACACATACACACACACTCACTCACTCTTAAAAAGTCATTTCATCCAAAGGACTTACCAGTTCTGATAAAAAAAATTAGGTTTGACAGGCGACGTAGTTTATCATCCAGTTGGAATTCATCTATTCATATATATTTTACGAGTAAATTAATAATGATTTATATTCCTGAAATAAGATAACATCGTCATATATATTATGTGCATTATTTGTATAGGATGGAACACAACTGACGTCTGTTAGCGTGACAGTTACCAAAAGATTTCGACAATATTTACCTATGTACCTGTAACTCTAAAACGGATGCTTTAATACAAGTATGTCATGTACGCCGGGTCTGACCACTGAGCAGGTTTTTTTTTGGTTTTTTGTTTTGTTGTTGTTGGGATTTTTGTACTTTTGTTTTCTTTTCCCCCCTTTCTTTGTGTCCACAGTGTAGAATGCATTTACGTTAATATACTCGCAACGTATGTTTAGCATTCGTTATCCCCGTGTATCCTATAGTGGTAATAGTGATTAAATACAAAATAACATATAATGTTTTCAGTAAATAGTTTGAGGAAAGATGACTAGAATTAAAAGAACTCGCACTTACTGACTTACTGCCTGTACAATAAGCATTATATTTTGTAATTTCATAGTTTTTCTTCTTTAACACATGCTTGGAATCGGGAGTTTTATATTTTGTGTACATACATGTATTACCACTGAGCATGTTGGCTGCATTGCAGCTGTGACACTTCAATCTAACACATTTGTTAACATAACGTTGATGAAGAACATCTCGGTATTGCACATTATCATAAGCCATGGTAAAGTAAATGATACAAAAACACAACTTTGAGATTTGTTGTCTCTCTCAACAGTTTTAATGACGACACATACCCCCAACAATGCAAATATAATTGACTGATAACTCAAACACTGAAAGAAATTATTCAATAAACGTATGCTCCTTTGGACCATAGATCTGTCCACAGTCACCAGCTCACAGACGCAAGGGTATGTGTCCCCGTGTCCACAACTGTATGTTGAAGACTAAACTAATGTTTTCAACATAAAATGTAAACAGACAAGACTTCTGATAAGTTGTAGCTGGCGGTGCAACATGTCTAAACATTTTTTTCTTTCAAAGAAGTTCAGAATGTAAACATATAAAACATATAACATTAAAAACATGCTTAGATTTTGGTGTCTGGCTCATATGTTCTAAAAACACACCAAATATGAATACGGTTTCAACACATCCCTAAGTCTGTCCATATATATACTGTGTCGTAGATGATTATTCTCAACCTCTCTGGAAGTGTAAATAGTTTTGGGCCATGTTGAGAGGGACACTTTCAGAAAACATTACAAGCATATTACATTACAAACATTACAAAAGCTTAACATAATGCATGAACTATTACTGTTAGTGAATATGACATTGCTATTTCAACATGGCATCTTCCTTGTACGTAGAACACTACATCAGATTGTATATGGAATGCAAAAAAACAAACCAGCAACGGACCAAAAACACTGAATATTTAATTTGGATAACAGTTCTTTTTTAGACAATGTGTCTAACACGACGGCCTACACGCAGTGACCTGGAAATAATGAAATGTGATTCCATTAATAGAACTGAGACAAACCCATAAAATGCACCATGTTGGTTTCAGAACGTGTTACTTTACAAAGACTTTTTGGGGGATTTGAGTGGAGAGAAAAATGTAAATTCCTCGATATTACCCATAAGATTCATTTTTCACTTTTTATCCATTTTAATGAATTGGATATTAGCTTAACATTATGTCGGTGGGATATGAGACGGAGCGGCGTAGTGTCTGATTTCTTCATATCTCCTCCTATTTAAGTCTGCTCAATTTGTGTATAAAACGTGAACTTGGACGTATGGTTTCAGATATTTAAACATATTTCATAAAAAGAATTCACGAAACTAATACGATTGGTATGCTGGTACGCGATGCACCGTGAAAACATCGTGAAAAAATGACCTCGGTGAAAATGCGAAACGAGTTCCTTGCCATAATACACCACGGCACAGACATGACATCATTGCGACGTAACGGGAGTACTGGATTAAGGGAATAACACCTGTGAACAACTAACAACAACGGTAGTGTGAACTGTCGCGGCAGCAACTGTACAGATATTAACTGGTTGTGCCCGGTTCAGCTGACGGTAAAGGTAATAATAACAAGACAAGGCAGTAATCGAACCACTGAGGTAAAAGTAGAGCTTGCAGTATACGCCATAGAAGGTTGGAACAGTAAGATATCAGTGAAGGGCAGTAGTGGTTGGAACAGTGAGATAACAGTAAAGGGCAGTAGTGGTTGGAACAATGAGATAACAGTGAAGGGCATTAGTGGTTGGAATAGTAACTGTACGAGTAACAGTGATCCAAATGATTGCAGTTACAGACTGGTAAGTTTTACTTGTTTGGTGGCTTCTCAGCAGTTGTCCACCTATTTAACGGCGGTCGGTAAAGGCCAGACTCAACTCGATAATCCTGTGATTGATATCATGAACATCGATCGACGAATCAACCATGTCGACAAGCCTTAGAGATGAATGTGGCATTTAAAACATAAACCAGCACGCAAAGATGACTGCTGAACGGTCTACGTTAATGAATTCCTCATAGCATATGACGTAAACGAAAAGGAAACATATATTTTGTAATGAAGATATCAAAGTCCATATCGGTATTCGTCATTGTTTCCCTGTAAAGCTGACACACCGTGATCTGAATTAGTGGGTGAGTGTCGTTTTACACCGCTTTTAGCAATGCTCCAGCAATATCACAGCGGGGATACCAGAAAGGGGCTACTTCATTCATTGAACACATGTGGGACTGAACATTGAACACACGCTGTAACCACTAGGCTATCCCACCGCACTCTGAATGGAATACTGTGCGAAATGAAGTCAAACCAGGCATACTCACTCACTACAAAACAAATGGAGCGAAACATCACACAGTAAACATTATGGAAAAAGGCATACAAGAAAAAACATATCAGGCAATATTTCCACATCAAATTATGATGACTATCATTATCACCCGATCACACTCGGTAAGCGCTAAACCGTCTCTTCAAACGTACAATCAGGGAAAATACAAAGTTTATTTGTCAAAGTGTGCATGAAATATGTCGCCATTTGGGTAGATTGTTTGTCGTCACGTGTTTAGCCTTGCCTCTGTGCAGCGTGTGGATTATTTTGGTTCCAAACATAGCATTAACTTTTCAACCTATCCTAACCAATGGGCCTAACAAGGACACCGACAGGAGACATTGTCAGATTAATTGCTTTTTAAACGCAGGAGGCTTTGAAACATAAAGAAACGTCGAGTTGACGATCGGATGAAAAGCTAGCGATTTCACGTAACGCGTGCACGTCGCGTGCGATGCACGTGTTGTGACGTTCGGTTACGTACCGACGGTCTGTCATAGTGTTAGTTAGTCTCGCCTTACATCTCGAGAGATTTCGAGACGAGAAAACCTCCGCGACTGCCGATCGTCGTATAACCTCCGACCCAGCACGACATACGGGGCCCCAAGACGTGCACGTGCAAGATGGTCCACGTGAATGGCGGACAATAAAGCCCCACCGGACACATGTAATCAAGGTCCTAAACCGCTAGATTGTTCGATATAATCCCATCCGGGTATATTTATAGGTCAAAGGCCAGATTCTAAGTGTGGACTATTTTACCCAAGGGGGGTGGGCAACAGATCAAAAACACTGGAGCACGTGCTGTGTCCGCCTGCTCCGGCCATTGTTGCCGTCTGGTCCGTTGTCCACGCAGCTCTATTTCCAGACCATTACAGTCTCGCTAATTAGCACCCGTGTTAGTTTATCTAAGAGCACATTCGAGTCCTTTCGCCGTCAATTCTTGTCCTGTCCATTCCGCCCTGTCGGAGCTCTTTGAGGTATCTGTACCCACAAACTGATTCATTATAAATAATAAGGAAACATGAGCACAGACCCGCCTACACGACAGGTAGGATGGCCTAAAAGTGTCCGGGTATCGACTTTTGTTCGCGACATGGATCTCAATGCAACTTCGTTACACATCTAATGACCTTTCAATCAGACCATAGATTAATTCGCTGTTGAAACACGATACACAGTGTTCTATGGTATCAAAATCCTTCCAACAGAACAATGTAGCTCGGTAGTAGGTAGGTAGGCAGTTTTGTCACAACACCTTACGGGAGATATTATGTTAGAAGGTATACTTACTGATGAAACACCGATAGACAAGCACATCTCTCTCTCTCTCTCTCTCTCTCTCTCTCTCTCTCTCTCTCTCTCTCTCTCTCTCTCTCTCTCTCTCTCTCTCTCTCTCTCTCTCTCTCTCTCTCTCTCTCTCTCTCTCTCTCTCTCTCTCTCTCTCGTTTCTGGCGTTTCCTGGAACTAATTCATGCATACGATATGTAGTGTGGAGAGGAAATGGACTAAAGTTTCAATTATAACTTAAACTAAACACTTCACAGAGAGTAAAATAGCCAGGATTCGTGAAGATGTATTACTCCGTCTTATCACTGAGAAAAAAACAGTACGTGCATTTCGCCCTTATTGCTTTTCACTGCATGAGCTGTTTGTATACATTCTAAATACTTTTTTTGCCTTTGTTTTTGTTAGCTTTTTGTATGTCTCTAATTTCCTCAACGTGTTCACTGTCTCCATAATGTGGTGCTCATTTCAGCGGCTTTCATATATTTTATATGTCCTCCAAAAGTTGTTGATTTATTACTTTGTCTCCAATTATTACATTTTATATAAAACAAACCCGCATGTTAGATTTTCTTCCAGACATTAACATTTAATGCCTTATAGTGGCATTTAGAAGTTGTTATAGATGAACAAGATATTTTATTGACTAAAATATTAAAAAATTAAAAGTGTAAAATATTTAAGAAAAATTCATAAAATTATTTAGGTCATCCGCATAATATTTCTACTTTGCTGCTTTGTTGCTCTTTGCATGAGCCTTATGGCGACAGTCAAAATAATCGAGTCTGCTATCCAGTGATTGACGGTGATCACACTGAGACACGATGACGTGTGTCAACCAAGTCAACATGCCTGACCACCCGTTACCGGTAGTCGCTCCTCCTGACAAACATAAGTTGCTGAAGACTGATTTTAACCCTGATGTTCTCGGGCTGTCGAAAGTTTTCACTTTTGTTGTTCCACCAGCTTGTTCTCTATCAATGCAAATTGGGTTATTTGATAAGTTTTATAATTTAAATGTAGATTTTTGTAATTACGCGTACGCCATTCCTTAATGATCTCGCATTTTAGATGTTCAATGTTAGATGTTTTATCTTAGTTCCAATTTCACACTACACAACCACTCTATTAAACTGTGAGGTACACTGTCTTTGACATCACTTTCTTTGTCTTAAATAAAGGGATTTAATTTTTGAACATCATATTGGCATCTAATTTCTAAAGTTTCATTCCGTATTGTGTAACTTGCTGCTGAAAGACCCAATTTTATCAATTTTGTCCATAGTTTGATTTCCAGCTAATCTACAAATTTGTCAGCCTGTATTTTAGCCTTGGGCTGGACAGACTGATACGCCCAACACGACTCAAATTCAAAGCTCAATCACGAAAAGTGCCGTATCCAACCAAACATATTCAAGGTATGAATTATAAAATAAAAGGAAAAACCGTTAGCCAGATTGTACGACCGATCCTTTTCAAACGGATTAGAAATCTAAAACAAAGATGGCGTCCGTTTCCGGGTGGGCGTGTTCAATTGGATGACCCGAGTCACTAAAGTGTCCTTAACAATGCTCACATCTGTCGATGGTGCCCAAATGAAAAGACCGAAGGATTAATAAGTAGTAATTTTTGCGAGGGTTTCATGGATTAAGAAATCAATGTGAAATGAATGATATTGATTTAGGAAGTTTTCCTATATTAGCAAAATAATGTTATATTTTGAAGTCTGATCTTACGTTGTGCCTGTTTTAGTATTCCTATATAGATCTTGTAAATAAACCATTGAATTCGAATTGCCTGATAGTAAAACTAATTATTTTTTATTTCACGAGTGTTACTAATTCTTTAATCATGTCCATGTTTGTTACTTCATCACGGCCGCTGCAATCTTAACAACTCTATTTTCCTATAAATGTGTCTCCATATTTATTTTTCCTTCAACGCCTCACTCCACCATATTCCAATTACGTGCATACGAGGGTGTCAGTAAAAAATCAAATGACTCACCCTATGAACATTAATCCACGGTACTGGAACACGTCTACACACAACCAGCCACGTGAACGAGCCTGACCACCCGATGTCTTATGTCAAACAAATATTCATCAAGTCATGCATATGTGCGTGCAGTGTATCTACAACTTTACGTGTTCAGAAAACTAAGTATTTGGATTTTGAAATATTGTGTTTTTTCTGCTCCATGTACATTAACATTTCTTAAATCTAAATCTGGTGTGTCCAGTCTGCGTATGTGACACCTCTCTGTACAGTTTAATAATTAGTGGGATGTGTTACCCAGGTTTCCAGTCCAAAACACATACCGCGTATTTAACATTACGCTGTGATCAATGGCTCCAAAGGATCGATGGTCAGCTTGTTGGACGAGGCAACCGCACAAAGTGGTTTCATCATAAGTGTGAGTTGTAAATACATGCCCCTTCTCCGCTCAAACAAACAAACAAATGGAATTGTGAAGAGACACTCTTGATCCTGGAAATTAATTCTAAACTAGCAGCATAGAGCGACAGAGAATATGTTTAGTTATCGAAGTGTTATGATTAACATTTTTTTTCTTTATGCGCTTGATTTCACATCATTCTTTTATGGAGATAGCATCCTAGATTCGATTGCCGACATGGTTACAATGAATAAAGCACATTTCTGGTGTGTTGCTAAGAGCGGCGAAAAATCACATTCACTCAGTCGTTCATGCGATCTACGCGGAACCAGTAATTTCCTGTCCCGGAACAATTTTGCGTGCCTCACGTCTCAAGTTGCTCATTATATATATCGGCCATTCTTCCTAAAACATCGGTGTGAAAAATTGACATTTTACAAATTGTATTTTTTACGACAAGGATTAAGTCAAAATAGCTAATACTCGTCAGCAAAATATTTCGGAGGTGCTTCGTAAGAAACCATTAGTATTCAGATTAAAAGCAAAAACAAATTTGCTGTTTGCAACATTTATTAAAAGAAACAAGACACTCCGAAAAATATGGTGACTGTCTTCTAATTAAAAGCCATATGATTCCAAGAGGAAAAACCGAAACACGTACATAACCTTAAAGGGGAATGAAGCGATCGTGTAGAACATATGGTATGATAACCTTGCAAATGGAAAAGTGGAGTAAATCCTGTCCATCAATGACAGCAGTATTTAACAAACATCACACACACATTTCATTACAAAATGAACACAAAGCCCTCCAAAATATACATGATGGATATTACGAAATATAATATATATCTGAAATACGCGAAAAACTGTTTAATCGGCGTGTTATAGTTGTTGATGATGTGGTTAAACTTTGTGGGTGCAAAATGAAAAACAATCCACATCTAAACTCGGTGAAGGAACGGTTTGCATACAACGGGAACGTTTCCTATTCCATTGGAATATACATATCAGTGAGAAATGTAAACCAATGTGGCTTTATGTAAATAATTATATGTCATTAATAATAATCTACTAACTGTGCTCCGTAGCTCTTGAAATGTATGTCAAGTCTACAAAATCCTTTCTGTTTTGTCCATTCAATATTTTTATCCAAATTGTTATCATGTTAGTGGCATTCTCGAGGACAAAATATCCACCATCAGACAAATCGACCTGAGTCAAATAAAGAAAAGCGACAAGTCCTTCCTCGTTTGTTCATTTACTGTTTTTGTGGAAAATACAATCATGATTGTGACGTAATTGTCACTTTAGTCAGCTATTAAGAAGACTCCATTTACGAGATACATTTTCTTTTCAGCTGTTACATTTATCTGGAACTTAGATATCAGCTTATAAATGAAGCTTTTAATTATGAAAACAATGTTCACTTACTAAGTATTTTAATGTGAATAACACACTAAGAAGACGACTTTCATTCCTGTGACAATTCTTATCCATTTTAACTGTCTCTTATAACCTTATTTTTACACGAAATCTACATAGTTTTTAAATATTACATGGTGTCTCATAAGCCATATTGGCTGGGTGAATGAATACTGCTCCTATTTTATTTCATGTAGTCGGTCCACGTGACACTTAAATAAATATAGTCTAGTATCTGCCTGTTTGTCATATAAAACAGTGAAATAATTGAACACTGTTCGGCGGAGCTGCTACGTTTGTAGGATATCTGTCCTTGTAATCCATCTACCGATCTAGGCTAGAACATCTCATCATTGCGAACTCCAGCCATTGCGTATAAATTACATTATTTATTTAGATGCACACCCTTTGAAACAGAACGTCGTCTTTATGTTAATGGAATTTATTTCAAATGACAAATACGTACGAATACAAAAAAGTATCTGCACAATAAAACTGTCAGAAATTTAGAATCTACCAAAATACTTACAGACTGTTTTTGAAAAACAGTACCATCCTTGTCTGCTTGTGTAATAAATGTATTCTTTATTTGTTGTTTTTTGTTTGTCAGTTTGTTTTACTCATTTACTTTATTTTTATTTAGGAGAAATAGACTTTGGTTGAACAAGAACTTCCAGTGTATGGAACGGTAATCTGTAAATGATAGAGTCAAGAGTGTGAGTATGTGTTGGGTAGGGTAAGGTGGGATGTGGGTGATCAATCCGTACAAAAATACTAAGGGGGTCCGGGAAGATGGAGAACCAGAGCTAGAGCTAGTCCGGGTACATGATGGTGAAGTCACTTAACACGACAGATTATGAGAGCAATACTAAGCCAAATATTAGAATCAAATTGCAAAGCTGACAACGCATTTCTACAGGAACATAAGAAACCAAGAGATTCGAAATAAACAATTGTATGCATGCATAAATGCAATTCTGAAAACACACTGATATCTTAAGTTCGTTATAAGCGAAAACCTGAGACAGTCATATTTGGAAGAAGATATCATGCTTCATGAGACATTTTTGAAAAAAACTGTTAGCATATGGCAAGAAAATGACAAATGATACAAGAAATGATATGAAAAAGAAGCCGATCCATTGTCTTTTTTAATTGATCCATCAATCAAGAGCACTTTGCTCATATACATATGTACATGAACCAGTCCCTTCTGTCAGCGTAGCATCGGTTTGCTTTGTGTGAGTGAACATGATTATCCAAGCGATGGACACTGTATCGGACTTCAAGGAGCAATATGAACCTGCAAGTGGAAGCCACCAAATATCAGACGTATTAGACGCAAAGTGGAAGTTTTTTAATGGCAATAATGACATTTTAGTGATGATTAATTAATAGATGCGTGTCATAATTTTTCTCTAGTCTCAGTTTCTGGCTGAGGGCCGATTTGGAATATAATTGGGAAATGTGAAGATAAGTTTCAGACATTTTAAGAAATATCTGCTAAAAGAAGGGTCTAGTGGGTTTTGTAATGGGCATATAAAAGACACTAATAAGTAGGGACTATACTACAAGACTGTGGTTGTACCAACTACAAACACATGCAAAGGCAAACCAACAGTCTTCCTTAGAAAAAGTTGTAACATGTTTATTCAAGAGAAATTACTTCTCTAATTGTATCGATGAATATTAAATGCCATTTGATAGTATTAAAGTGGCATTAGTCGGAATAACTAAAGAGAATACACACAAAAAATTGTCGAACACTGACGTCTTACTTAAACTAAACAAATTAACATGAACCCCAAGCCCTTCAAATTCAACATCTGGATGCAGAGTCGATTCCACTGTATACTAATGGCTTGTTTTTGAATCGGTTTTAAATACGTGAAGATACCAGGTGTTCGAGAAATAGTGACTGTGACCAGTACTACCGCTACAAAGACGTAATTCCTACCCTCTAAGCAAGATCATAGGTCGACCATTCAACATTCTTGGCACGACCTTTCTGTGCGATTTCTACTGAAAGGTCTTGTCCTGTGTAGTTGTGATTTTGATCACATCTTGATCATTTACAATAATTATTAAAGTATTCCCCAGGAAAGAGGATCACACGATAACGATATCCACCAGACTAAGCCCCCTCCTTCAAACGATTTCCCGTTTTTGATCTTGTAGTATGCTTTACCAATATGTGGGTGGGACGGATTTTGGTAATCTGTCTTTGCCATGCTGGGCTGGGTTTATCAAATTTTGTGATGTGCGCTTGGAAGATATACATTATTTCTTGGTCTGTCACTTCAGGATTGCCCTCCCTGAACATCGGTACGAACCGATTCAAGCAAACCTTTGCTAGGCGATGTGGTACATGTATGAGACTCGAAGATTTGCATGTCATGGTACTCAAGCGTCTGCATTAACATCAACCACGTTGTGGTCCGAATATTTACGTACAGTTTGAAAGTCGCAGAAGACGGCGCTGAATGACAAACGAACAAAACATACCGCCATGACGTACACGACTCTGAAGTTTATAAATATTATTGCTCCAATGGGTTATTTTAATCAAAAGATAGAATATGCAAAACCAAATACAGAATTTGAAGACTGAACCCTCATGTTGATGCAAAAACCAAATATCAATATCAATAAAATAACCCTCACTTCTTGCTTAACGCGGCACTGCGCAATGTTCCAGTTAAGTTACAAATGATCATAAACATACATGAAGGCACAATATTGTTTACCAACAAATATGTGTGCTATTTCTTTTTCGAAGTTCATTTATCCAATCTGAATATGCGGAAATCAGTGTTAATAAGGCCATATGAACTCAACACTGCACACAGTGTACCTTCGGATGACATTGTTGACAAAGCCAGAATTGGCTTTTCTCATTAGCGAACAAGTACACGTTGTCTTCTAACCGCTCCCCAAATAAATACAAGTCTAATGTGTTTGCCCAGTTCATGTTGTCGAAGTCTTTCATCTAGACAAAACTTTATGATGTCGAAACTTCCAAACAGATGGCAAAAAACGACCAAATTCCTATTATACCGAGGCCACATATGCAGATAGACTCTAAAAACATCATTTAAGAGCTATCGTGGTCTTCGGCAACGGAAAGATGGATTTTGTATCTGACATACGCGTAGTCTGAAATCGACTGTGTGTGGTGTAGAGGGTTCACCGTTCCTAGAAGCCAATTAGCGCAGTATTAGCACCTGCGCTTTCGTTGCAAGAGCGGTAGGCCCTTATTTTGTCTATCGACCAATGTGGAACTGTCAGAGGCCATTTCGCTGGGGAGTCGTCTTTTGACGACCATCAGATTCTAAGGATCGCTTCAAACACTACCGATGATTACCGTGCTCTAATTAGTCACAATCGTTGGGAGATTAGTGAGCTGACTTCTTTGGGAAAGGCATAAAGCCAGAAGCGTTCCCAAGGAGGGGAGAGCTCCATCGACGGACGACCATAATATCGAGTTCTACCTGGTGATCTTTCGACAAATATTGGATTTCAGCAATAACATTTTATTATTTGTCATAATCGCTATATTGATTCATGCAGTCCTGCGTTTTGTAAACGACTGCCAAACATTTTCACAATGTAAAAGTCGTCTTTTAAAAAAAACGATTGTTTCCCGTGATTTATTAAATTTCCTATCATAAAACAATTGCACTATGCGATTTTATGGTTTTTTGGGTGGATTTGCGTTAAGAGCATGCTGTTATAAGCACGTTTTTCCAATTATATTTGCAAACCTCCGGTTCATTTGGTTCTTTTGAGATATCATTTTTCCACCGGGTTTTTATCTTGCACAAGTTCAATTATACCTTCGAGACAGAAAGAGTTATGTTATGGCAAGGGTGACTTTTCAGTTATTCAGTGACACTGTATTATGTATCCCAATGAGGCATTAACAGATGTTAAGAAAGGGTACTCATAGGTATATCATATTCTTCCGTATCATAAATACATAAATATAATCGACAACACCCTTTCCACGCCACAATGATATCTGTGCTAAATGCAGAATCGAATGAACAATTCACACTATGTCATGCACACGTGCTTATGAATCACCACCCTCCCCGTCTGTGCCAACAATCACAAATGTATGGGGAGGTACCCACTTTTGACTGGAAATATTGTTCACATGAAAAAGTATAATGCATACAAGCAATATTCAAATAAGAAGATCGTTTTGAAACTAAGAAGCATTGTTGATCATAACATGGTTTCGTCACACATGTTATAAGGAAAAATCTAGGAAATGTACATTTAACCTTTGAAATTAATAATGTATAATACAGCAAATGTGTAAAACTATTAGCACATATAAGGTGTAACAAAAGCAAAAAGTATACTTACGAAATGTGAAGGCAAATCCTGAAGATGTAACAAGCGTACACAGCTTTTGTGAAGTTACAAATACAGAAATGTCAAATGGAACAAATGTGTGAAACTATGCATCAAATATACTTTTTCAATTAATGTACAGTGCAACAAATTTCTATGAAAACCTACAAACATTGTATCACATGTTATTTGCAACAAACGTAAATACGTAACACTGTGTACTAGGTGACACATGTAAATACGTAACACTGTGTACTAGGTTACACATGTAAATACGGAACACTGTGTACTAGGTGACACATGTAAATACGTAACACTGTACTAGGTAACAAATATAAATACGTAACACTATGTACTGGGTAACACATGTAAATACGTAACACTGTACTAGGTGCCACATGTGAATACGTAACCCTGTACCAGGTAACACATGTGAATACGCAACACTATGTACTAGGTATCACATGCCTGTACGTAGCACTATGTACGAGGTAACACATGTAAATACGCGACACTATGTACTAGGTAACACATGTAAATACGCAACACCATGTACGAGGTAACACATGTAAAATGTAGTAAATGTATAAACTATGGAATGAATCTACATTTTAACAAATGTAAAAAGCAAAAAAATCCAGAACTGTGTACCGTGTAAAAGAGTAACAACTGTAAATGCGTATTACTACGTAGTTTAACAAGTGTGTAAAACCATTTAACGAATATAAAGTGTAACGGAAGTACAAATATCATAAATGCATTAAAAAGTGGCAGTAGAATAAATGTAAGTATAAAAGTTTTAACAAATGTAATATACTGCAAATGTCTAAGACTATGTACGGTACGTAAAGTGTAACAAGTGTAAATATGTAATCAGTGTAACTATTGTAATCTGTCACAAATGGAAATGCAGCAAATGTGATAAATTAATTAAAAAGAAGAGTGCCGAAAACCTATAAATATTTTGTACAAACTCCCGCATCCAAGCCAGGATCCCTAATTTTAACTGGCAAATTGTTGGGCAAATTTAACTACACTGCAGCTTAATGTTCTGCCAAGTACATTCCGAAGGTTATCACAACTCTCTTTAAATGAACATAAACTCTCACTGCCAACTCCATCCAGTACACAACAGTGGTACATGTATACGTAAGTCATTTTTGTATCACCATTAATTTCTCGACTGTTTCTTTCTAGATTCCACCAAGCATAGATGTTTCCTTGGACATGATTTCTCATAAAATGCCATAACTTTGAAAATATGTGTTGTGGCATACATGGGCATATCCGACCTCTCTGAAAATTGACGTACTGCTTCGATGAAGGCAGTAATTATAATGTTTATGTGTGTGTTCGTTTGCCAAAGCAAGAGTCGTTGAATATTTACGCTATAACGTTTAATATTTCCACATATGAAAATGAGCGTAGTATAATTTACCATTACCTCGCACATGATGTGTAATATTGTCTTTCACTATCACCATCTAAAAGGCTTTACTCCGTTATCACAGCTGTTTTTCCTTTAACGCCCCATTGAGGCTAATTCAGCAGACAATGGGGACTGGCATGTGTATGTTTGGATGGGCGGTGGGGTAGGCTAGCGGTTAGTTCGCTCGTCATAAACGAGGGTTTGATTCCCCTCATGGGTACAGTGGGTGATATTGCCCACCGCTGTGATATTGCTAAAAGCGGGGTAAAACTAAACTAAACTCAAACATATATCAGTCAGTGACAACCTCTTACAAACATTTCTGTTTTTCACCAAAGTTATTTATCATACACAAGGCCTTTTATACAAGAGATCGTTATTAATTTTAGTATAATCAGAATTGTTACACACCGTGATATGCACGTTCTTAAAATAGTATATTTATCTTGGATATCATGTTTAATGTATGTGAAACATTTAATACATCAGATTTGGGGTGTTTCTGTTTTCGTTAGAACTTATACAAAAACAATTATCGGTGACATCGATGTCAAAACTTTTGTAGGCGAATGTAAAAGAGACAGAGGTACACAGAAGTAATTATATTGTCAATATCAATGTTGCATATTTGGCAAATTATGTTTCGATTTTTCAGGAAATAGTTTTCTTCCTTCATATACTAAACATAATATATAAAGTCGATATCTGATTAAGTGTTTCCTTACAATGAACTCGTTTGATATACAAAGTTAGATATGTTGTTAAAATGTATGCTTTTTCGATTTAACAAGTGAAAAATATATTAAAGCGTGCACACGGAGACCGAATGAGACATGTTTGTCAGTGAAATCAGTTCTCAATAACTGATGATAATTACAAACCTTGGTGATGGATATTGTCGAAGGATTTGGTTGTTGTTTCGCAATCCGTAATAAGCCACCCATATGGCGACGGTCTACATATATTCGAGACTATACCAGAAAGTCGAGTGACCAACAGCATGAGCATCGATCTACACACAGTGACACATTATTTTTAAAACTAAAAAACGCCCCTAAAATATATTTTGATTTCTTCTGAGCTAAAATATTTGAAATAGTTTTTAGAAAATATATTTCAAAGAAACACCTTGTCCCCAGGTATGCAGTTTCTTCATTCTGTTGTTTTGTCGAACATTCAGAGTAACAAAAAGCTTTAAATGTCAAGCTGGAACAGAAAATAATATCGCGACATTCTTTGTAGTAAGGTTAAAACAAAGACGGGGAGCAGGTGCTCTACATTTTTGTCTGGAATGTCAGAAGAACTGTTTGAACGTGACTAGACACCGTGGGAAATTCAACCCTCTTTTCCACATTACAAGTTGAAATATCTGGAGATACCGGGTAAATTGTTGGTGCGCAATCATCTGTTTGCCCCATTCTTGCAATGATCGGGAGGTCAGACGTACCAGTATCGTAGGTCGAAGTTCATTACCTCAGTAAGTGGACTGTAAGGGTGCGGTGATCAGGTTTGGTCACTTGGCCGATTTCACTCGCTGGGTAATAAGGTTCAGACCAGATTATTCATAGCCGCCGAAATATCTTTTTGTTTCATGCTTAACGCCGCACACAGCAATGTTACAGCCATATGGCGGCAGTCTGTAAATAATCACGTCTTGTCAAACAATCCAGTGATCAACATCATGAGCATCGATCTACGTAAATTGGATACGATTACATAGGTCAACCAGATAAGCGAGCCCGGTCAATTCTAACCCGGATCTTCACAGGTTTGCAACTCCGAAAAAAGATGCTTCGTTTATAAGCAAATAAGCAAATTTATTCTTGGAATGATACAACATCTGAAGCTAAACTAAAGTCGGTGTAGAACCCATTCATTCACTAACATGTATAGATATTATGACTATTATTCGTCAACCGTCTGATACAGACATTGCTGATTTAAATTATCAGCGCGTCAAAAGGACAAAATGGCAACATTCGGTCTTTTGAACAAGCAGGCACACTGACCGACACAACCATCGCTAATCTTACAAATAAAGACATAGTATTACTGTCTTTGAGTGATGGCGTTTAACGGTTTTCCTTTCCATTCAGGGCATAAACAACCCCGTCTGTTGGATTTGCGTAGCCTGTAATTTTGTGCGTCAGATTTAATTACGACAACACACGGAGAGATTCGTATCTTCAGTGAAACATAACTCCACGTGCACAGCACGCGACCAAACGATGAAAGCGAGGTGAAAGGCGTGAAGGGCCCACGGGATGGTATTGTTGGGGAACTATTTACTTCCAATTGAATTGACGTTATCATAAAGTCCTCTAATACCTGCTTCATCCCGCCCCATAAACATCCCTCCCTACCTTCTTAACCCCCACCCCGTTTCTTCGGGGCCTCGACGGTCTCCGCTTGAATAGCTGAGTCAGGTTGGACAGGTGTATCGAATCAAGAACCCCGTCGTATCCTGTGAGCACTGAAGCGTAGAAAAGGTTCGTTTAGCGCTCAAGAAAACGAAGTGTATCTCTGATTTGAAACACGTAATAGAAATCGTTTGTTTCTGTTTGTTTGGGAGCGGTCGGGTAGCCTAATGGTTAAAGCGCCCGTTCATCACGCTGAAGACCCAGGTTCGATTCCCCGCATGGGTAGAATGGGTACCCTCTTTCTGGTGTCCCCGCTTCAATATTGCTAAAAAAGCGTACTCGCTGTTTATATTGTTTTACGTTGGTAGTTCACTATAAGCGAGCTCTCTGCCCCGAAGTTCCACGGGAAAATATTATAAATCCCTCCAATCTAAAATGGTTGGTAAGTATTACTCCACTTAAAAAGAAGCCCAAGTGAGCTAAGAGATTCAGAAACTGAAGAAACATAAGACTTGCTTCATTTGCCGAAAGAGTTAGGCGGAATTACAAATTATGTGGTTCATGGACTGAGTGAGACGATCCTGTACTCGGTCTGTTCAAATTGTGCACAAGATCCGCATTCAGAATTCGATCTTTCCGAAACTCGTTTTTCTTTCTTCCATATGGTTAACTTGGAGATGTTTTTCCCACGAAATATTTCAGTGTGTTATTTGCCAGTGACAGAAAATGTGTCTTTCAAAGGAAGCCTCAGCGGAGAAGAAATATATAAAACCATTATATTCATTTTCCTCCTGGACAAATCATTCTTTGACAGCAAAGTATATAATCTTTTGTAGAAGAAAATGTTTTCATTGTCCTCTAGTTTAGTAATTGCGACCAAGGAGCTTAAATTAAGTCACCTTGGGGTATTCTTCAAATCCGTCCTCAAATCCCATCCATTATTGGAACTATGTGGTAAAAGACAAATTGTCGCAATGAGCACTCCCTGCAGTGCGCGTGCTGTGATTGAACAAACCAAGCAGACGGTAACGAAAGGGAAGGTTTATTTCTCGTATTAGTGTAATGTATTCTGAATTTAGGAAATATTAATCAAAGGAAACAACGCTTTTAATACCGAGATTGATCACCGAGGTTTTCGTCCGTCCACCGTGCCTTGTAATTTTCCCTCCCCTGGTGCGCCATCTTGAATGCGAAAATGTGGCGGCCATATTGGACCGAACCCCAGCCCCTTGCAAACCCACCCCTGTAATCATAAACTCATTACGGAAACTCAATACTTGGACGGAGCCTTTTATAACAGACAATAGATTGTTGAAATTGTAGGGTATATGTTTTGGAGGGAATTATTCGTCTTTGTGTTGATGACATCTCTTTCAGTTTAAAAAACCGTTAGAGGTCTAAATATGGAAGGGAACACGTGCTCTCGACAGGTAATCCGACTTAGTTTGTCTTCAATACCGTCTTGTTTCAACACCTGTGTTTTGACGAGTCGAGAGGCGAGTGCAGAAAGTTAAATACACGAAGGCAGATTCTATTCCATGTATGAAAATCATAGTAAAACAGTCTCGGATGTTGAACTTCTGCGTTAGACGGACACTTTGGCTTACTGTACATTTGGGAACCTTCTCGTAGGGAAACTTAAAAAAACCACCTTGCAGCTGAGGTGTTGTTGAGTCATTAAAACAATGCTTTTGCTTGTTCCAGCTAAATATCCAGGTTAGGAGTTGGGCGACTGGCGAGATCGGATGGCCAGGCTTACGGACCGGCCCATTCATTGTTATTCATTAATCATTATCTCCTATCCTTGAAATTTTCACAAATTGTCTCGTGGAAGAAGCATGTGTCCGGAGAACACAAGGTCTGAAGTTCAATCCCGTCATATTAAAACGTTAATAATTTGTAATTATTGTTACCCAGCCATTACCCAGTTTGACATTAATCGATACCAGTTTTGAGTGGGGTATCTATGTTATAGGTGGTGGTGTTTTGTTTGATGTATACAGCAATATTGCAGCAATAAGGGAGCGGTCTGTAAATAATCCACTAACGTGATAGGAGGATCAGGCTCTCTGACTTCGTTAATGCGTGTCATCGTATCCCAGTTATGAAGATCGATGCGCATAATGTCAATCACTGTATTGTCTGATCCGCTGTAAAATGATATAAAACCTACTGCGCGTGGGTTTAAACAACAATAACAACAAAAAAACAAACAATACACACAATCAGGAATCCAAATGGTTTGTGGTCGGTTTGTTGTTTAACGCCATGCTCAGCAATTTTCCACCTGTCAATAAATAATCCAATCCCAACAACACACTGACCAACAGCATCGATCTACGCAGTTGGGATACGATGACATTTGTCAACCGTGTCAGCGAGTCTAACCACCTGATCCTGTTGGTCACTTCTTACGACAAGCACAGGTTGCTGAAGACCACTTCTAACCAGGAAGAGGAACAATTACCATGGCCGTCTTAGCTTCATTTCAGGATTAAGACGCATTTTGGATATAAATCATGTTCAGTGTGTTCAATAGTAATCAGATAAACACCCAAGCTTGGTGTTTTTTAATGTTTTACCAAGTGACGATGTTGCAGCAATGCAGCTGCGTGTTAATCTGATTTACACATCCCACTTACAACATATTCACATCTTATGCGCTCAATGATGTGCGATTCACCTAAACATATATAAAATTGGTCACATTGGAAAAAGTTTTGATTACCATGATGATACATACTTTTGTAGAAAACATGATCAAAGACTAAATAGTTCAAAATCCTATACACATGCTATAATGTTATAAAAATATTTTGACATGTAAAATTATGTAACTCGCTGTTTGCCGCTTATAAAATATTGCTAAGTACATGAGATCAAAATACAACTTTGATTCACTGGCACAGGCAAGACAACAGTTAACGAAAGGTTTACTCAGATGTCTAAAGAAATAATAACTGCATCGTTATTACAGCCGTTGCAACGGAGTAGTTTCTAACACCGTTATCAAGCAGGTGATGATCATTCTTCCTCGTTGTAAGTTGCCAATGTTCGAGATTCTGTACAATTTGAAAATGGTGCAACATATGTCATATTTGGGATTTCACTTTCTTAGTAAAGTACAAATTCTAGTACTTTTTTCGGTTGAGTCCCATCCGGGATTCGAACCCGCACCCTCAGAGTCAGGCACCTAATCGCCAGCACACAAACTCAGCCGCCTAGCCGCTCAGCCACCGCGACTTCCACTTGAAAATAGTGACCTGACACTTTCTAGGATATCTTCTACACATACACCACGTTGATGCGTTGTAACGAAACATAACTTATCAAATCTATCCACATCAGCTAAAGTGTCCAGACACTGAGAGCAAGGCATCTTGTCCATGCGATGCAAAACATCTCGGAGTCTAGTCATGTATGTGTTCTGCGTCACTTCCTCTAATGTATTATGAAATAGATAGATGCGACGTATAGGCTTGACGTACTCCATATGTCGTAATTCCATAGTGAAATTGTGACCATGTCCGCAGGTAATACAAGGATGTGGTGGGGGTAGTGGTGATCGCTGCTTCTGTCATCTGTATTTGCGATGCCGCTTACGTACATGTGAAGTGGATTTTGTGTCCTCATGGGGTACTCCTTGTTATTGCTTTTAATATGTCAAAATGAGTATGCAGCCATTATCACACTCGGGGTCACAGTTTATAAATTGAACCTAAGCAACCTTTGCTTGCTAAAAGAAGCAGGAACATACAACGTTACCTCTGTGGGTCGGAAGTGGTGACCAAAGAAAGGAAGATGTGGTCAGGCATAGCAAAGTTCACGGAGTGTCGTAACCCCACATATTTGATGGATAAACAGTTCCAGTCACCGAGTTTTCTTCCCCAAACTTCAATGTTTGCACATCGCGACCATATGCCCGGGATGGGTCTGGAACATCCCCGAAGAAAAAAAAAACAAGGAAAAGATATCACAAGCCCTTACTCTCGTCTGCCTTAAAATCCCGGACAAAAGAACACCTGCATCTGAAAAGTTGACTTAACCAACCCGTACAGACATTATCTAACGCATTCGCCGATAATCTGCACATTTCATGTCTATATTATAACGACGCGACATATGTGAAGTACATCACCATAACCGAATGTGGTTGATTCTTCTGTATTAAGCCACCATAAAAAACGGTGGTATTCTTTTCCTTTGACAGACAGCTCATGTTCTCTTGTTTCAGAGATTTTTAAACTCATAAATGTGGATGGTAGTGTTATATGTTCATGTCAATATTCAATGTATTCGATGTTTCTGCATTACAAATTCAAATTCAGCAGAGCAGAATGATCTTGCGCTTGTTACAGCATCATACATGAATATTCATAACGTGTCCTAATGCTCAGTTGAAGCGGTACTCCACTGCTGACAGCCTAATAGGACGTTCCCTTCATCAAACCGAGGCCAGTTCACGTGCAACATCCCATGTGACCGTGACGTCAGATGCACGCCGAATGTCGGCCATATGTTCGAGCATTTGATAACTCCGCTGAGAGTGGTCGAGTTTCTTTGAAACGAATCTTCATGTTCGAAGCGGAAACCGAATGACAGGGACAATTGATGTTATCAAAGGTCGTTTCCGCTTGGAAGTGTCTATTATCATTACAGGGGTGTTTCAGCCTTGTTGCAACTATATCAAAGAATAGAGCACTCTTGAATGCAAGTCCCTTTGGGGCAGAGCACGGAAGGTGGACACGGCCATACATTTTAATGACGTGGTGATTAACCGATGCTCGTGAATCTAATGACATCAATTAGTGATCTGAGGGAAATATATGACCACCCCACAAAGTAGCAGAGATACCCAAATACCGAATCGGTATCATATACCCAAGAAGGGGATTTTCCAATTTACGAGCATACCACTAGCCAATGCCAAAACATATGAGAAAGAGTAATATATATCTGTGCAGATGAAACATTTCCAAAGGAATGGAATAAATTGTCACATTTTCCGTTAGTTTCTCTTCATCATCCGATTCCTTCTTGGCTTTATCACGGTCATTTTATCAATCTTGTAAATATGCCAGATATAGGATTCACTCATCATACTAACATAGGGAATCGAACTCGACCTTTACCACCAGGCTACCAATCGTGCCAATGCCGTAAAGACTGTGAGGGTCAGATACAGGTTGAAGGCACAAGTGGAAGGAATGAGATGGACAGGAACAAAAGAGACCGGAAAGAACATGCCGGACGGAACGAGAGAATGGAGGGTGGGGGTTGGAATCAGAGAAATGGCCGCATCTAAGGAGAGTGCTGGATGGGGGAAGGGGTTGTGTATGAGTGACGGGTGGTGACAGAAATGGGGGTGGATGGGGGTAGAGGGAGATGACAGAGATGAAGGAGAGGTCGGGGAGAAGGGACGGGACCCGAGGAGGGGTGCAGTCTGTAGATAAACCCTTGTTTAGGACATGCAATCTGTGCGTAAACCCTTGCTTAGTACATGCAGTCCGTAACTAAACCCGTATTCATGATATTTATTGAACATGATTTATATTTGCTTACATTATAAGACGCTAAACATAACTGACCAACGGCTTTATAGTGTTTTAAATGATATGGTTTTGTGAAGATAATTGCATATTGCCATTTACTTCCATGTTTCGTGCAGCTGTTCATAAATGGTTGTGGCTTAAAATACGTTCATCTTCTTAAAACCTGCTAATAATGACACTTTAGTAACTAAACTAATTCCACTTTCTACACAAAATTGTAAATTGCATTTTGACTAATTTTACAATTTTGTTACAAAAATTGGTCAGGGATGTTAGTTTCCTTGGCAACTTCTCAACACTTGTTACTGTATCAAGCACATGCCTTAGAGGCCAGTTTTTAACAGTTGTGGCTTGTTTATTTTTGGCATGTTATTTTTTTCTCCGCAAAGTGTAAATTGGATTGAGACTTTGGTTTCGTGAAGAGGCTAAACACCAGACATATCTTTTAAACAATTACAGCGTTTGGTTCTCAGGAGTTGTGAATCTGATTTTAAGAGTGCGTGAGTGAGTGCTGTTTCAGCGATATCCCAGCAATACATATCACGGGGAAGCTTGGGCCAAGACTTTCGAAACTCTCTTAGTGCTAAGGTAGTCGTAAGTTAATGTTAATGTATGACACTTACGACTACCGTAGCGCTAAGAGAGCTTCGAAACTATAGGTCTTGGAATGGGCTGCACACGTTGCTCATGTTTGAGAAATCGAACCCGGCTTTCCGGCATGAGGAGCGAAAGCTTTAATCTCTAGGCTAGCCCAGCCGTTTTCTTGCTTTTCATAGCCAATATCCTCGTCACCATTTGCAACACGAATTATCTATCTCCCTTCTTTCAAGACATTCCGATCACGTGTTACATTGACTGAATTCCAATATGGCGGCCGCCATGGCGTTAGTTGATCAACATGCGAACATGTGAAGGGTAGGTTCAGTATTTCATGTTTGCCTGAAAAGCAGAAACAGATGTTTTGTTGATTAAGGCATATAATGGATAGCACAGTGGTGTCGTGGTTAGCATACATTTACGATTGCAATTTCTGGTCTTACATATGTGGACAGTAGTGCAAGAACAGGACGTGCATTTGGTATCAGACTTAATGGCCAAGAATGAAATACAGAAGATCACGCTGCCCAGCAGGGAATGATGGGACAAATGCTATGCTGGAACCATCCAGTATTTACTATGCATAAAAGGTCATATCTCTTTTTGTTTTGGTATCAAGATATGTCCGAGATGGGTACGTGTAGTAGTACTAAGTAATATACAGTTTTCTACTTTGGCCGTAAAAATGCAGGAGTGTATTCCTCTCATGTCTGCATGATGTAACACGTCCCGTCAAAAGAAACACCAATCGCCACCTTCAAAAAGTGACATTAAGGCCTATATGTTCAAGTGTGAATAAGCTCAGTAGCCACCAGTTGACTGTGAAGCGCCTTAGAGTGATGTAACTGCACATCAAGTAGGGCGTATATAAATTTTGTACCTTACCTCATATTACATAGACTCGCTTAAAAACTCACCATTCTCATCGAAAATTGATTTCTTCACTGACTTGGGGGAACGAACTCAAACTGTATGCAAATAAACTGCACGAGGGTTATGCATCAATTTACTGAAAAGCATGTACAAATATCGTGCATGTGAAGAGATTTTTATCATTTACTAAACTTCTGACAATAATATTTTCAACGTTATAAAGTTGTTTCACAATATATCAGTTCATGTGTAAACAATACCCTATGGTAAAACAGTATTGATATTTTGCAAAATTTAGTTTAGAAAGCTTGTCCCACGTAAGTGGCAATAGTTGCTGTGGTGACTCTCAACTTTTGATGAGAAGTATACAACAATATATTTTCATTCAAAGGTAAACTGCTGTTAATATCAGGTCCTAATCTTGCATGATGTAAATGTGTAAATGGCCCCATGAAAATTCAGACGCCAGTCGGAAAAGTGACTGTGGCGACTCTCTAATGGGACAGTGACTATTTCGCACACTCTTATGACAAAACATAGGTTATGCATACAACGAATTTATGGTGAAACTTTAGAGTTTACGGTGGAAAGGAAACACAGTGACTGTAAGTAATTACAGCATGAAGATCTGCGTCAGTATTGATCTTCAGCAGCGTCCATGCTTGTCTACGAGGAGCGGGCTGTCAGACAGGGTAACGAGTATGAGGCATACCATCCCTTCTAACTTTGTAGACCTATATACATAACAGGATGTCAGTCGGTGGATACACTGGTCTAAACGCGATCAGTTGCAGACTGAATGTAGTAATGTTGCTGAATGATACTTGAAAGGTAGTGCTGCTGTTTTGTTGCTGCCCTTTCTGCTACATTTCATCGTTGTAATATTAATGAAGCATACAACTACACCGATGACACCTTCCTGTTCTATTCTTCTATTCTTCGTCTATTCTCATCCCTTCAAGCCGTGTAAGAACCTTCATAGAACGGTCGCTCTATGCAATAAACAAGACTGTCATCCATTACGTTGTAAGATTCATTTTTGACTCACCAAATTCTAGAATGCCGATCAGACACGTTGTAATGTTGTATCTTGTTTACTTACTTATGTCTGGCAAAATGTAATGAAAAGCACTTTCTCGACATATGCAGGAAACGCAGTCCAAACATTGCGGTGAGGAGCTTTTACGTCCGCTTGAAAAGCTCACCGCGTTTTTCTTTCCCGTGGCGTTAGAAGTTGGAAATATGAACACAAACACTTTTTATAGATAGACAACTTCGTTATTGGCAAGTAATGACAATCCACTTTCTCTGTTGCAAGAAAGACGTTGGTTACCCATAAGGAGTGTTCGTCATCTTCAACATGCTCTTTCGATATATGTGTGTGCACGGAGTCAACTGAGCTATGACATTTCCCACAACGAGGGTTCGCTCGATTTAGCGTGGATCAGTTCAGATCTAGGACAACGTAACCTTTAGGGAAACCCAAAATACACAAACTGAAAACAAAAAATGGAACCTTTGAAAAAATAAGAAATTAGCTGTCGTTATACTGAGACAATAGTGCGCGTTTCTGTAACCAAAGTGTATGAGAGGTTCACGAGAGTTTCACTGCTTGTCAAAGCTAACAATGTAATCATTTCCTTCTAGTGCGGAAAAGAAGACATGGGCGTCCGAACGAACATCGAGCAGTGATGCAAAACCACCCTCAAACCTCATGTAATCGATCGACGTTCTATTTCCAAGAAAGTTGACTTGGATCGTACCTTGGTAAAATGGAATATTCAAACATAAATATCTCTTGAGAATTCCCACGTTCGTTTCCGAAAATATGCTGAGTGAGTGAGTGAGTTTACTGGTACGTCATTTTAACAATATTCCATCAGTAACACTGTGGATGGGCCCCAAAATGAACTCCGCTCATTTTACCCATGTGGGGAATCAGCATAGTTTGTTCTCACTAAGATCCTATGTTCAAACTTTCGCAGCTAATGTACTACCGCTGCATATGTGTTGTTCTCGTGGCGGCATGATGCCACTTAAAGAAATGTACTTTCCATCAAAAGCAGACTCACTTAAAATACTTACTATTCTCAGCGAAGACTGATTTCTACACTAACGTGAGGGAACGAACTCCTACTTTATGCAAATGAACTGCAGGACGGTTATGCATCACATTGTTGAAAAACATGTACAAATATCGTGCATGTGAACAGTTGCGTTTTGGTGTAAAGTTCTATTAAGAATTCGCCAATTCTTCCAAGCAGTGGAGAAAGCCTAGTGGTTAAAGTGTTGGTCCGTTGATTTTATAACGCTTTTAGCAACATTCCAGCAATATCACGGAGAGGGACACCAGTATGGGCGTCATACATTGTACCCATGCACAACCCCTGGTCTTGAGCGTCAGGAGTGGCTGCTTGAACCACTAGGCTACCCCACCGCCTGGTATCAGACAGGCCATGCGGCTACAGAAAACAGCATATAATTTCCAAATTACAGCAAAGTATAGTTTTACGCTGCACTCAGCAATACCTTAACTGCAGTGTAGCTATTGACACACTGATTCGTGGTATGAAGTCAGTACCCAGTGCAAACCGAGACGTTTCCAGCGATTCTGTTAGAAAACGCAAATTATTCTTTTATTTGCGCATTAATTATCTATATACTCATGGAAATAAATAAAGGAACACATGAAAGTACAAGCGTTCCTTTCTTCTTTTATAGGCTTCTTAATATGGTATGTTTAGCGCTATGAGAGGACTTCTGGAAGTGAATACAGCAACACTTGTACTTAATAAGTCAATAATAAGTTGTCTTTTATAGCGCACAGTGTCCAAACACCAAGTGATTACTTGAGGCGCTTTTGATAAGACAGCTAGTCTAGACATCAGGGTAATATTTTCGGAAGAGGAAAGTTTTCAGCTTTGACCGGAAGGTTGGCAGTGTTCCAGTGTTTTTAATAAAGACGGGCAGATCGTTCCGGGGAAAGGCGGTGAACGAGAAGCGTCTGTGTCCAAAGGTTTTCAGTTTGGCTGAGGGAATTGTGAGCAGTGAGTTGTTGGCTGATCTGAGACAGCGAGATGGAACATACTCTCTCACCAAGTTGGACAAGTAGGATGGAGTAGATCCTGTCGTACTTTACCCAGTAGACTGTTGCAGTAATCAACCGTGATAGGGTAGTGGATCTGGCGAAATGGCGTAACGCACCACATGTCAACAGGTGACGGATGTTGGCAATGTTCCTCATGTGGAAGTAGCATGTGCGAGATACGGTATGTACATGGTCCTCCATAGAAAGGTCCATGATGACCCCAAGACTTTTTTCATATGTTCCAGTATTCGTTTCTTTGAGGAAATTAATTCTCCCTTTGTAACAAAGTCAGGCCCAGCGGACTATTTGGTCAGTGATATCAGCAGCCAGGGATAGGACGACAAACAAGTTGTGTACTCTCCGAGTGATTTACCACCGAGTGACCACACGATGACCGGGGAGGGGCTCATGAAAGGGTTCATGGGTATCCTCTTAAAACGCAGAACAGACACAGTGGCAACAGCTGCCAGAGATAGGACGACAAACAAGTTGTGTACTCTCCGAGTGACCACACGATGACCGGGGAAGGGCCCATGAAAGGGTTCTTGGGTATCCTCTTAAAACGCAGAACAGACACAGTGGCAACAGCGGCCAGAGATGGGACGACAAACAAGTTGTGTACTCTCCGAGTGAGTTACCACCGAGTGACCACACGATGACCGGGGAGGGGCTCATCAAAGGGTTCTTGGGTATCCTCTTAAAACGCAGAACAGACACAGTGGCAACAGCGGACAGAGATAGGACGACAAACTAACTGTTGATCCACCGGGATTCCACAAGATAACCGGGGAGAAACTATGACTTTTGCCGGACCCCTTGTTGATTGGTTACGGGCACATGTACCACACATAAACCCAGGACTCCGAGCCCCAAGGAAACAAAATCTAGACACAGTCTAGACACGGTCTCGGAGACACAGTTACAGGGGCAGTCGGGTGCACCCCTCCGCCAGCTCAGGCGAGGGAGAGCTGACGTGGTCCTGACGTAATTCTGGGCCTGTGATGCGACAGACGTCCTGCTTGGAATAAAATACCCATCTCCTTGTACGCCGAGTGTTGTTCTCTAACTTTGTTACACCTAGAACAATACATGTATCAGTTTTCATATGTTCACATCTGGCAGAAACGTGATTCCATAACTAACAGCGTCCACCAAATATCAATCAGCGTAAAATAGTAAATATCAAAGATCTATGTCTTAGTAACATCAAAGACTGCGAATATCGAATGTCCACAAGCGTGTATGTATTAAGCAGATGTGACCTTTTGTGGAAGAATAGTGACTGACTTCGGTGTCCTCTGATTGCTAACTCGTAAAGATCCGGGGTACAGCTGGTCTTAGGCAACTCATGAGTGTCGTAAGAAGCGACTAACGGGATCAGGTAGTCAGATGATGTATGGTATGTGCCATCGTGTGCCAGTTGCGTAGAAAGATGTTCATGATGTTGGTAACTTGGTAACTTGGTAACTTGGTTGATTATTTAGAGACTGCCGCCATATAGTGGACTGTTGCTGTGTGTGGCCTAAAACTTAACTTACTCAGGCTTCTGATCGACAACTCTTGCGCCCTTAAAATAGCCAACCACAAATTTCGCTAAAACTTCGCCCTCGATGAAATTCCGGAAAACACACGGGGAAGTTAAAAAATCAAACACAACGATAAAACAACCCCGACAGGGAGTGAGCTGAGAATGGCAGGGTGTACCACAATAATAGTGTTGAGTGCAAAAAGGTACAACTATACTGGGATGGCTCATCACTCTCTTAAATGTTCCTAGTGTTGATTGGTGATACTTTAGGTAAAAAAGTAATTCAATGTCATTTGATAAGGTAATACATACTCCAGCAGCCTAATTTCAATATGGTGAACTCTGTATGGTGATTAGTTCTTTAGGGGCGTATTCGTCCGGCATCGGGTATTTAACTGAAATCGTTGAGGGCATCTCGTTATCTCTATGTTTACTAATAATTTATCACATGTATCAATTCTGATTTCAATGTTGAGGGAGTGTGTGAGTGCAGCATTTAAGCTTTCCGCAACATCCCAGCAATATGACGGCTGGGGACACCATGGGCTACACACATCGTACCCATTAATTGATTTCTACGGCGTGACAAACGGACGCGTTGTCGTTACCACATCCCTACTTTATCGCCCCAAGACCCTTGTCATAGGAGTTCAGTACGGCCAGTCTAGTCCGTGAGGAGCATGGGGTATAACAGGTAACACTTTTTCTTTGTGTGCAGACTCTTACAATGTTGTCACATGCCCTAGTGTACAGTGCACAGCCCTGTGCACTTAAACAGCCCACAAATCCGTTGGTATATGACCAGATGATGGCCACATGAATACGTGCAAACGCCGAGTTGCGGGTACAGCAGTAAACTTGGTAAAAAGTACTGTGACTATGTGTCCCAGTCTACCCAGTTGTCAATTGGCACGGTATGGATGGAAAAGTCGCAAAAACCTCGGTGCGCCGTAAGAGTTGTATGTTCCCCAGGGAGTTGATACGATGTTGCCGAGGAGATGGATATCCAATCATCGAGGGAAAATACCGGCGCCTGTTGCGTGGATATTTGAGCGACATCTATATGTCCTATAATAATAATAACATCATACACAATCTAACGCAAGTACTGTCTAATCAGGTGGACGCCCTTTACCACAGGTAAACGGTGTTTGGGATCTGAATTATCACAATGAGCACCCGTGGCTGTTATAGCCTAGGAGACGAGGAGACCGCTGTAACTTAAACATCGGTATTCCACGCATGACTGACATTAAAAATGTTCCTTTGATACACCTGTGCATGTCACTAACTTGAAAGAAACTAAGATACCGCTATAACATAAACATCAGTATTCAAACAAAGACAGACATGAAAAATGCAACTTGGTTACACCTGCTTTATAGTACAAAGATTAAAAGTGTCAGCACATTCACAGGTGCGTTTATACAGAGTGAGCTTTTCAATCTCTTGAAAAATATGTCCTATTTTCTCATATTTTGCTTTTATGTGGGAAAATCAGTCAGCTGGGAAAGTGAGTCTTTTGTGTTTCAATTCCGAGAAACGGCTATCAATATATTTAATCACGATTGGTATTCAGTGTTAGATAGTAGATCTGATTCCGACAGACAGATTAGAACCCTTCCCCAACCAAGTGTACCTATCACACTTAACATCCAAAAAGTGCTTTAAAAATTCATTAATACGACTTAGATAAGGCCTATCGAACTCAATGATTAATGAAGGAATACAATCACATTCCAGTGTCGAATAGTGATTATTCTGAGAAAATCATCTCTGTATTCAAACTGTACGTATGATGAATACTGCATGTACCTCCTGTCTATAGGCCGATGCTCTGAAATACAGTAAACATCTTTGCCTTGACTTGATAATAATTTATTATCCGGATTGACCAGGAAACATCTTACATAAACCGGGTAAAAACCTGTGATCAGATGAAACAACCATGAAATAACATATCCCATTACACAGTAATGTATTTGATAGGTATGTTTAGTCACTTGTTTTTCAAAGTGTCCACCTCAGTATCACTTTGACGACGATTATAATTTCATTAGTGACTCCACACGTGAAGAACATGGTTGTAATTTCTGTTTAGGTAGAATGATAAAAATGTGTCCATATATATAGAGCCATACTCCACATAAGGTATGCTCATAGGGCTAACAATGAATTACCCCTATAACTCCATCTAGATCCCATGCTTGACGTCAGCGGCGACTAACGTTGATCGAGTGGTGAAGGTCACCGACTTGGTTTACACGTATCCTATCCCAGTAAACTGATGCTTATGCTGTTGATCACTGGATTGTCTGGTCCAGACTGGCTTATTTACGATCTGGAATATAGCTATGCGATATTAACCAACAAGAAGCCAACCATTGGTGATTTAAAATGTCGAGAGTAAGGACGATTACTGCACATTCCAAAGGTCCCTTGATGTGGAATAAACATCTGAATGCACTGTCCTGAAAACATAATGCAGGTATGCACTTGGGGGGTATGTTTTGGTATCCACATGTACAAAATATTTTCACTAGCTGGCAATTCGGAGACTAATATTTTTTCAAGCTTCACATCCATCCAGTAGTTACTTCCTGAGGCAAAAACTGTATGAAAGCGACTACTCCAACGTCGAGTGAATCTTTCGCACTTTAGATAGTCAATCAATAATATCAAGTGATTCTCTATCTCTCGTAGGTTAGTTACTTTTGCAAATGATTGGAATGTAGGTTAGTTAGTTGATTTTTTTCTCGCCTATTGTAGATAGTGCAAGCAATTCGCAACTTAGTTACTTAAGTAGGTAGATGAGTAGGTTTAGTTTTATTGTTCAGCAATATTCCAGTTATATGGTGGCGGTATGTAAATAATTGAGTCTGGGCCAAACAATCAAGTGATCTACAGCATGAGAATCGATCTGCGCAACTGGAAACCGATGACGTATTATGCAAGTTAGTGAGCATGACCAATCCCGTTAGTCGCCTCTGACGACAAGCATGGTCGCCTCTTGTGGCAAGCATGGGTTGCTCAAGACCTGTTCTTGACGGGCAGGTAGGTAGGTGGGTAGGTGAGTGAGTGAGTGAGTGAGTTAAAATTTAACGCCATACGGGCAATATCTCAGCCATATCGTGACGAAAACAATGTATGTGAGAAAGAATGAAAACATACGTGCAGGGACCCTAGTTGAATTTACATCATACCTTCAACCGCTGGAGAGTGTATTAAACATTCGACTAGAAAATGCTAGTAAAAATTACAATAACAACGATTAAGACCTGGTTACATCGAATGTTTTGGGACTTACGTATCCTCTCAGGAGGACATTAGTTTTACAATACTTCAACTTCAACTTCAACTAATCTAGACGTACCAATATTAAATTATATCTATTTACAAAATTCTTTTAGCAAATCCAGTTCTTTTAAAAATGTAGTAACTAAATGGGAACTGATATTAGTAAAAAGATCCTTCATAGTACGTGATTTAAAATAGGTATGCCTTGTGATGGAATATTCAACACAGTCAAGCACAACATGCTTGACCGTGATTGTTTCATCAATATTGATGCAAGGTAGGTAGTTAGGTAGCTAGGTAGGTAGGTAAAGTAATTCTCCAGGACAGAAGACTGTCAGACAGATTTTGTATTCACGTGTCACCTTTTCGTACAAAAGTACAAACGTACAAAATTAGAGATTACACATAACACTATAGCGAGCCATCCCAAAATGGGCGATGAGTGACGACGTAAAAATGACAAAATATATTTACAGACAAAATACAATATTGTGGTTATCACAAAGTGCATTAGTTAATTGAACATAATTTGCAGGTCCTGGTACTAATTAACGAACGTAATGTGAGGAGAGAATAAAATCCACTGCTGAATATCACTAAAATCGGAGAGGTCAGTGCACACTAGAGGCCATGTCTGATATTTCCATATAGTGAACATTGTAGTGGACATGACTACACACAGGACAAGTCATGCTCCCCAGTGAGACTGGGCCATAGTGCTGGAAGAGTTGCTTCCCTTTCCATGTACACAACTGGAACACGATGGCACGAGTCTTGTGTATGTTTGTCATTTATAAGCGCCGTCTTGAAATTCATTTGTTTCACCTGAAGTCCTAATTATATATAAGTACGTATAGACCTAACATTCCATGATTAGGTCAACAACACCTCCTCTAAATAAGATGAAGATCAGGGTTAGAACTTGTCTTCATCAACCCATGCTTGTAAGAGACGATTCAGGCTGCGTAAAAACAATAAATGTTTTTTTTCGAAAAGTGACGAGAGCGGCAGAACGGTTTATTTTTATTTTTGATAGAAAAAAGTGACGGGAAGGGAACACGTTTATATTATTTTCTCCCAGGAATACAACTTGGGAGGTTTAGCACGTGTTAATGAGTAGTCGAATCAGTCACACTCGTTCTTACAGACACTCATTTTCATAGTGGACAAATGGATGATCGGGACGCGGCCAAGTCAAAATATTTTTTTAAATGGCGATAAAGAATTGTTACGCGCACAAAAGTGACGCGCCGATGCCTGAGAAACATTTCAGTTCTTTTATTTAGCTTAACGGGATCAGGTGATTGGCACTGTGTAGATCGATGCTCATGATATTGATCACTAGATTGTCTGGTCCACTCTAGAATATTGACAGACCCTCGATATGTAGCTAAGATATTGCTGAGCACAGCGTAAAACTAAACTCACTCACTCTTTATGAGCGCAAGTTAGTGAGGTGTATATTCGTGTTCTTAGAATTTGAACTAGTTCAGGTGGAGATTAAAACTATGGAATATTTTGATCATGTACTGATGCTAAACACCAAAAGCTGGAGATTGAGTTTTTAAAAAATTCTTTATTGTAATTTGGAAATTATATGCTGTTTTCTTAAACCTCTTGCTCCATGTGGTACTGGGCAATGAGGTAGTTGAAGTGGTTAAAGTGTTGGATAGTCACGCCGAACAATTATGTTCAAAACTCTACGTGGGTACATTTCTGGTGTCTCGCGCCATAACATTGCTCAAAGCTTCGCAAACCTCACTTACTCACTCGGTGTAAACTAAACAGGATTCGACAATAACTCATCGCCTGCAACCTTAAAAAGAAGATGTTTTACAAGCGATTCAGTGAATACTCGACTCCCGCATCTGTAAATCATCCTGTCCATCCATCCCGCCGCCCATCCACTCACGAATATGTATATGCTCGTCTTTTATCCATCCGTCCTTCCATTTATTCACATTATGTTTTTATCACCCTGCAATTCATCGTCAGTCCATTTATCCATCCATGTGAGTGTATTCCTCCTGTGTTACTGTATTTATAAAATCTAGCAATACGCTGACCAAGGAATCTGAATGAAAACAAATTCAGTTTAATAGATAAATAAATAAATGTGATACTGTTGAAATAAATACATACTCGACATATAGCCAGGATTCAACATACATGAGGACAGGGACTTGTGGATGTGGAACGGGTTTCGTGGCTTCTATACCATCTAAAGTTCAGACTCATCGAACGCACTCACTATATGTTATGCATATATATGGGGTTACATCAAAGATGAATTACTCCACTGTCTTAGGGGAACAAAGTGAAAGCCTTATGCAGATGAACTACATGAGAACCATGCATGAACCTGGTGAAATGTTCATGTATAATCAGAACAAGTATGAAATATTTTGCAAAACGTAGCTGGGAACAGCTGACTGAAGTGGCTACATTTAGACAAGCGAGTCTAAAGTACAATACAATACAATACAACAAGATATTTGTATAGCGCCGATATCCAATTAGTTCAACTGCTCAAGGGCGCTTTTTCACCCTCGATCATTGGATGTCCATAACAACGGCACATCGTATTTTCAATCTCAACTCCCTGGGGAACATACAACTCTCGCAGCCTACTAGACGCACCGAGTTAATGTGGCTTTCCCATCCTGACGAGGTACCCATTCACAGCTGGGTGGACTAGGACACATAGTCACAGTACTTTCTTCATGTTCACTGCACGTTTCTGTACCCGCAACTAGGTGTTTGTACGTATTCGTGTGGCCACCATCTGGTCATATACCAACGGATTCGCGGGTTCTTTCACTTGCACAGGGTTGTGTACTGCACACTAGGGGTTGTGACAACACTGAAAGAGTATGCACACAAATTTGACGCCACCGTGTTGATGTTTAGTATACATTATGAAACCAACAAAACTACTTTTTGGTACAATCAACATTTGCATAATACGAGTGAATATGACACAGACTGTCTTAACCTACGACCCACTCGCTAATGTCTCACACCAAATCATATCAGCAGCATTTCAACCATATCGTGAGTAAACCAAGGTCTAATTTCATGACAAATTCATACACAATATACACAAATAGCATATCACCGAACCAGAGCTTAAAACTAGCATCTATTACTAGGCTTTTATTTCTACCTAACAAACGAGATGGAAACTGATTATGGCAACTCATAATACTAGGAACCATGGGACTATACAGTGCATTTGCTACCTGCATGGACATATACTAGACCTACATCATCCCTTCAGTCGACTGAGACTGTACTGAAATTAAACCAGTATTTAATATTACCCTATGTTCATGAAGCTTGTTATGTTTAAATTGACGTTGAATGTTGTGGGGGTGTTGCGAGGGCTTTACGTACCCCCACTTCGGTACATCTGACGGTACCATTCGAGTTTGAAATGAGTCAAACTTTCACGTCACTTCGGCCATATAGTGACAATAAAGCATACTGCCTGGCATGTTACACTCAGTATATACTGAACAGCAAAAGACACGCAACTCCGGGTAACTGTCAAGGTTTTAAACAGAACACATAAACACGAATGTTTACTTTTATGAGATTTTTTTTTTCGAAAATTGCATTTCGTTTGCTGTTCAGCATATATACTTCGACTCCCCCTTGCATACCTGCTTAACAACGGTAAACGTGTCTGCATAACGTTGCCCACATGAAATAAAGAATCGGTTGTCCATAATCTTTGCCTGTATTGCACTTCCCAGCTTCTAAAATGCCACGATCATAACTACTCGTTCAGGGCTGCACCGATACTTCCCAGTGAATCTCTGTGAATCTCAGTTGCCTGGTGATATTGCAGGAACCGTCAGCTTTTCTTGCATTGGTTTGAGGTCTGGATAGATCTGTAGTCTGGGCCCTTCTTGTCATTCTCAATTATAATAGCTTCATCTCAGATATTCCGCTGTACGGATGGTTTATAAACAGAAGATATGTTGTCGGAGCATGTAATTGCAGTACCAGAATATCTATAACAATCTGAGCTAGAACTGGCCTTCAGTAAGCCATGCTTGTCGTAAGAGGCGACTGACGGGATCGGGTGGTCAGGATCGTTGATTTGGATGGCACATACCAATACTGAAGCTGTTGATCTCGGTCCAGACCCTATTATTTATGGCCCGCCGACATTTAGCTGGAATATTGCCAAGTGCGCAGTAAAAGTAAACTCACTCACTCACTTTACCAATTTTAGAGTTGTTATTGCAAGTTTATATAACATGCACCCAATGTTCGGACAGGTTGAAAAGTGTGATAATGCAGAAATGAAAACACCCCATGCATTGTGCATATATTTGTTATTTGCTTGTGGTAATGCATGTAAAGTAAAGGAAAATTGTTACCTAGCAATAAACAGCTATAATCACACGGAGATACCGGATGATGCAGTCCTAATTGGCCGTCCTGAGTAGACATCGATTTGATGGACTGTTTGGGCTCCACTTCATAATAGTTGTGATCAATCGATCCTTGGCTTTGATGTAAACACATATTTGCCAGTTATTCTTGAGTTCCAGCAGCTGAAAGCATGTCGATAGCCCATGGGATTTCATTACAGCGAGAATGACGCATTCCCTATCTCATCATATTACTGCATTAAAGACAAGGTGAGGGTTATGAGTAACTAACTGACCAAAGGAAATGAACAAAACGATTCAAAGTCGTATCACTGAAGTCATAAAAGGTTGGTGGGTAGCCTAGTGATTCAGGCGTTCACACGTCATGCCAAAGGCACGGGTTCGATTTCCCATACGGTACATTGTGTAAAGCCCATTTTTTTGTGTCCCCGGCCGTGATATTGCTGAATAATGCTAAAACTCTCTCGGTCAGTGAAGTCTTAAAATCAAGAAGGCTCGGATGGTCAGACTCATTGACTTAGTTGACACATATCATCGAATCCCAATCGCGTAGATCGATATCCATGCTGTTGATCACTGAATATATTGCCTGGTACAAAATCGATTATTTACAGAGCGCCGCCACGGAACTGTTGAATACAACGTTAAACAACAACCGATCAAGCAACCTTTGGTTTTCATTACAGTGAGGATGACGCACTACATTGCTACGTTAAAGAAATAGTGAAGAGATTTAGTAACCGACCGACAGAAATGAATCAAGCGATTTGAAGTCATTTTACTGAAGTCTGTGAATCATGAACGACCCTTACTGACACATGCGGAGGAGGTGCGTGGTTTCGATGTGTTGGGCGTGGTTTCTGCGCTATATCCATCTTTCGTCACCACTCGCTCCTTTCCGTAACCTCCAAGAACACTCGTCCAGCTCTCGATAAATGTTATGAGCGAAAATACGACAAACCAGTCAAAACGTACACAGTGATTGCGGTGCTTTGATAAAAATAATCGCACACAAACAGCTTGGAACACTCAATTGGTTTTAACAATATTTTTAACAAGGTTGCCTTTGTTAAATTTCATGAACGCAATCAGCTCGTTCCAAGTCAGGACTGAATTCATCTTAAAGAAACTTCCAAAGATACTAGTCATCCTTCAAAGATGTAATATTATTTGCAAATGCCTTTTGTGCAATTTTGCAAACACAGCAAAGAACTCTGTAATTTTCCTTTATTGTTTGTGCATTAAGAAACATAACAAGGAAAATTTGATAAATGATACCGACCAATGATTTTCGGTGCCTTATCCATTGTAATGAACCAATCATCAATTATGAGATTCTAACCAATAACCAACACTACATGTGGGACAGTTTTTAAATGAGATTTGGGCGCCATCCAGTCTCAGGCGGGTGTCATGATGTAAAATCGCCTGCTTTCTGAAGGGCGGTGCGGTTTGTCTTTTACGCTGGGGCGGAGTCCATTATACTAACGCACTCTCAGTTTAACCAATGGCAACCTTTATGTAAACAAACGCATGTGCATGAATTTAAATCTCTCACCGTCCTTGTCCTTGTTAAATATTTCAGGAGACACAAATCTGTGAACTGCTTTCTGTGTATCTTCAGTATGACGATATATATATTTCATGATTTTATAGACAATCACATAATGTCATAAACGATTTAAAGGCACGGTGTCACACTACATTTCCTCAAAGATGCATAATATATTTCTCTAAATAATATTATTAGCCCCATGGGAAGCTGCCATAGAATTTATTTATTTATAAATAATATAGACTTCTATAGTAACGTTATAATTTTTTTTAAAATCATACAGGCTATCAACAGCCATTCCATGTACACATGGGCACAGTCTGGCCTCTAAGCTTCAATAAAACACAAGTTGTGGCCAACTTGTCCAGCACATTTGCCAAGCACAGGAAGCGGAACACATCAACCCCCTGCTCCGCAGCAAATGTCACCTACTTCAAAATATATGCACATACATAAGCATAACCCATGGTGATAAAAATGACAACACTAAATGCTTAAAAATCTGGTCAGTTTTAATAACAGGGTGTAACATCTTACACTATTTCATCCAATCACAGCTGTCACAGGCCTGTGATGTTGATATAGTGTAGTGGAACCTGTAATTAAGCCAGTTCAGTGAACATCGCTAACACCGCATGCAATAGTTTTCGATGTACGGAGCAATCGTTCCACATACCACATACGGAAAGTGATATCTGTTTGGAATCTGTTCGCCTCGAAGTTTCATTTAATTCACGCAAGTCTTAAGGGATAATAAGTCTTTTATTATATTAATAAGAAGCTAAAGTGAGTGCATGTGCCCCAATTTGTATACTATAGTCCAAAATATCCTTGAAATGGCACGACATTGTGCTCCATTATTCTGGGCTAGGTACACATCACACTAGCAGCCAGGCCGCTGAGTCCCACTGTCCATCGTATAGGTCACATGGTATAGGCCCATTTTTATTCTATGAGTAGTGAAGTGTTTCATTGTGTCATTGTAAACAATTTTTTTTAAATATTCACAATAATTACATAGTTTATTGCACAAAATGAGAGCTGATGATTCCATATAACAAACGCACAAAGAAAAGAGGCAGAGTTAGTAATTATCGCGCGCATTATGACTCTTCAAAAACAGTTCTTGCATCCATAACACGAATATTTGATGGTAAGAAGGACTGTGGAGCTATGTTTGTTTCAGGGGACGGTAATCGAAACCGGTGTCCAGATGGAAAAGCTCAAAATGGTGAGATAAATTACGGAAGCTATCATTTCTAACTGTAGTTGCCTTTTAGATATTCCGACGCTCATAGAAAAAGGGAATGCACTCGAAAAACACTCGAGTATTTTTGCTGGCAGTATTAACAATTTGGAAAAGTTTGTCTTTGTTCGGATCCCCACACCAACATAAAAACTTGTAGTTCACCACACCTTGTTTGAAGGTTTGATAAAAAACTGTCTTTATGGCTTTATCAACAGAAACCAATAACCAACACTACATGTGGGACAGTATCAACAGAAAAGTTTCTTAAGCGGCGAAGAAAATGAAGTCGCTGTACGTCTTTCTTGTAAATGTCTACGATGTGTTTTGAAAACGAAAAGTTTTGAATATAAAACGACATAGAAATATTTGCATATGGTCCACACTTTCAGTTTCTGTATTATCAATTATAAGATGATGTAGAGGTTCCTTCTGTCTAAGAATACCAACAACCATTTCCTTGGTTTTCTTTACAGTTAGAAAAAGAAAAGTATCCATACACCAAGATAGAGATGTTTCAATGACTTGACGATAATTATGTTCAGAATCAAAAAATAGACACAGCAGCGCCATCTGCGAATTTCACTGTAAACTCGTCACTTAATGAAAGGTAACAGTCATTGGTATACAAAATAGTGAGGGTTAAAGAACACAGCCCTGTGGAGCTCCAGTACAGGCTGAGAGAAAAGAAGATTGATAGCCGCCGACACTGATATACTGAGTTCTATGTACTATGAACTCTTTAACCCATTTGATCATGTTGCTGTTAACGGCTCGATTAAACATTTTACTCACCAGAACGTGTGGTTGGATGGTAGTGAAGGCGGAAGAAAAATGAATAATTTAAAAAACGATTCCTACATAGTTGTTACAAGTCTCCATCCCACCCCCTGACCTATATGCAAACTGTAAAGGATCCAGCATATGACTTACATTTTCAAGTAACCGTATTCTCATGACCCGTTCTAAACACTTCATTCCCAATAATGTCAACGCAGCTGAGCGAAAGTCACTATTTACGGCGGATTATTCCTTTTCGAACAGGAATGATTTACAGAGAGTGTGTATTACAGCTGAACTAATTCACCATTGAAACATCTTCTGAAATATGAAGAATAGTTGCTGTCCACATTTTTTCAAAACAATACCAGGTAAGTTTTGAGGGTCGCAAGGTTTGCCTACTTGGGGTTGTTTAAATGACAACATAACATCGATCACTTCTTGAAATTACTACGTCATCAGATGAGGGTACAAATGAATACATGAAATCTGTATCGTTGGTAAAAATCATGATTTTCAAATCTGACATAAAACGAATTCAACTCATAAGCAAAAAACACTCGATTATCGTGAATAAAATAACACCCAAGCCCCTCCTCAATGAGCAATAACGGATCGAGACAACTGAACGAGACACATACGAGGGAGATAATAGGGCCCATATTCAGCCCAGGTCAGTGAGCATAACGTCTGGGGCTTGTTTAGATTGTACGTACGCTTTCCAACCTCTTTGTAAAACAAGTTTATATCGCTACGGGTTCGAAAACAATATTGTTACACCTGTATATAAATAATCAAGCTTAATCTTTAGTATTGGGGGCATATCTTGCATCTCTGGGAATAGTTTAGCCTGACCTTTATCCTTACTTTTTCTACAGTTTCACCAGGCGGATGGCAGCATGGTTACACGAATGTTCATATTTTCTAAGTCAGTGGTGAGTATCTGCTTTGGGATTTACTGTAGCTGACATTTTTCTATTGATATGCATATTCATTGACACACACGTTCCCGTGAGATTCTTAAACCCCCTTTAGAAATAGTCATTTGGAAATATCACAGTTGACAGGACTTATGTTAACATTTTTATGTCGCCTTCTGTTAGTTGTATCTGTATCAAATAGGCTTAATTCTTCCATGTAAGTAAATGAAAACAAAACAAACATCAACAAAATGTATGAATGCTTCAGTGACGTTAAGTACCATTGAAATCAATCAGGAATAGGGTTATCGTTCTTCATCAAAATAGTTCTGATAATCATGGTCCAGTTTGAAATCCTTCTATACGGATATAAAATGTTGTCTCAGATGTCAGAAAAGTGAGGTGTATTACTGGGAGACTTCAATCTATAAACTGATAAACACAAATTAGTTTCACCAAAACGATGACAAGATCCTGAAGCTGGAATCCCAAATGACCATCTAGTTTGTTTCCAGGAACATAACCATCAAGGCAACGATTTTGTTGACATTGATCGTGGTACACAAATGATCGATCATTGATGGCATCATTGTATTGGCTGTTTGTGACATCCTGCAAACCAGAGGCACCCGTGGAGAGCATTATGAGGACCCGTGGCAGGATGTGTCCACAGCGCCCGATTGCTGATCGTAAGAGCCGACTAAATTAGACAACCTGTTTGCCGTGGGTGCACTCTCATGTCGGTGGGAAAAAGATGATGCCGATGTGTGCACAGCATTCACGAACAATGTCCTTTTACCCAACAAACCATTTTTTACCCTGACTTCACCTTACGCTATGGTAGAGTGGGTCAGCTGGTCACGCTATGTCCCGTGCATGGAAATGGTCACGTTGGCATTATGGTTGCTTTAATTGGATGCTGACACTGTATATTGAGCTACATCTATGGTCAGTATAAAGTTGGCCTTGAGTTCTGTGCCAGACGATTGTGGCCCATTAACATATCTGGTGATATCAATCCCTGCATTAGATTTTCTTGAGAAAGCTGTCATGGCCCGGACCGGTCTGACACATCTTCTTTTGGATATCATAGATATCAACGTCTTTACATACAGCAGTATGGCATGTCTGAAACCCTGGTGTTACAGCCTGGTTTCTATTTGTTGACACTAGATGGCGGCTGGTGAGCAGAGATGTCTCTCCACAATCAATCTGGTTCTCTAAAGGCGAAGAAATGTCGACATTCTGATCAAATGTCGTTGATTCTGATCATCCGACGTTTATCGTTATTGCTTCTGCTGACGGTATTCCATTGCAATTCAACCCATTTAAGATGCATGGAGGGAAGTTAGTAATGTCATATGTCTCCATAATGGTTACTGTTAGTTGAATTTGCTCGGAGGCAACGTTCTCTCTATCTGCTTGAGCACGATGTTAATACTCAGGTTGTTGTCTCGGTGCACGGGACACAGAACGGGAATAGAGGAATGATTAGAGATCAAGCAAGTGATGAGGAAATTATATCTGATCTGAGAAGTCAAGGTGCTACAGCTGTAAAGTCTTTCACCCAAAAGACAGGAAACAATGTTATTTAACTGTCCAACCATTCCAAAGTCTATTGACCTTGATATTTCAAATTTGCAGTAGACATACAGGTACCAAATGCACTCACATTGCCAACGATATGAACATGGCGCTAAGTTTTGTCATGGAAAGAATAGTTTTTCTATCCTCGTGGTAGTACTCATGAGGGGTCCGAGCGCACAACTCAATCTGCCAGATGTGTCAACTGTGCGGGGAGCAACCTCTTCCAGATCATGTCCTGTCTTTGAACGAGAGTAAGCAATGCTCCGAATGGAATGTACTAACAATGTTTCACATGAAAATCAGACCTTATGATCCTAATCATTTCCTTTCAGCTCAAGGTTCACTAGGGGCTATTCAACATCTGTGTAACTAGGCATTATTCACAGTCCATTCGCTTCAACCTATCTCTTTTCTCTAATCACATGCACTTTCTCTTTTCTCTAATCACGTGCACTTTCTCTTTTCTCTAATCACGTGCACATTAATTTTACTTTGTGCTCTCTTTACACCATCACAGTTGCCTCAGCAAAATGAACTCCATGACCTTAGGGTAGTACGCATAACATGGATGTTTCCGTGCTTCTTTTGTTGACAGTTTTTTATGAAGAGGCCTGTGAGCCTACTTGAAAACGCTTCCGAATTGTCATAACAATAAGTGACAAAACTATATACATGTATATTCTAAAGAGTCCAACTGTGAGAGAATTTCTATAATAAAACACCTTCTCTTATTTCACCTCTTGGAATAAGAATTAAACCATTCATTTCTGGTATTGACCTGGAACAATATATCTCCATTTTTGTTTTTCCTTCTCGTCCTTGACATTGAGTAAGGTCACTTGCAAAAGATGGCCTTAGAGAGACAACACTTGAAAAATCCGAAATTTAATAATATTATAGAAGTTGTCATGATTGGCTAAGATCTTCTTGGGCATTACATTATAAAAATTGAAAAAGGGTTGCAAATTGTTGGACTAATCAACAACATACATTATCGGCTAAATACGGTTTTGAATTTTCTTTTTTCACAACAGCGTTGGTGTCAGTTTTAATGTTACGGGCCGAACATGTCTCATCACACAGATAAATGCAACTGGGCTCATGATAACACTCCTGGTCATAAGTCCACCTGCAGGAACATCAACCAAGTATATAATAAGTTCAGTGACAAGAAAACATGTTTTGAAAGCTATCAATACATACACATCACATGTTGACATGATTCCATAGACCCAAAAGGTGTATCTGCGCGGCAGTATTGAACATGATATGTGAACTGAATAGAAAATACGACAATGATATGTGAAATGAAGAGAATCTAGTTTCGTGAGAGCCCTGTAATGCTAGACACCGTATGTAGATCTAGCACGATGAAAGGTGAGCTGGTAAAATAAGAAGCGACTTAACACATTATTGACATTGCTGTTACACAGTGCGTCTACAAAGCATGCATATAGCTGTGGCTGATATAAACACATCCAGCGCCCGATTAGTTTGCGTTGCTGTCCATATTGTTTCCCTTGGCAGTGATGTGTTTGTTATGTCTTCTCTGATAGTCGTGCTGTCGGTAGTAAAGTAGTTATCTCATTCGTTACTGTGCGTTATCTACCCTCAGTTCTTGGAGATCTATAGCATGTTTTTATATAATGTATTAAGTCCAAATAATGATATCACTCTTTTTTCCAACTATGATAGTCTCCTTTGTTTTATTATGTTGACGATAGGTTAATGATATACTCATAATTGTTTATCAACGTCACATTTGTTCTCGTGACCATATGGCTGAATTCTTGCCAATGTGACGTTAAATATTAACTCATTAGTGTTATAACTTTAATTACGGTGATACTACATTTTCGTGAAAGACGCGATAAGAAAGTAAGTAGTGCGTACAACTGCTAGAACTGGACATGAAGAGGTTGTGTAAAACGTCATTTTCTGACATCTAATGAGTTGATGAATGTGATCTGTGACATTATTCGCGATTGATTATTCACCGTCGATAACAGGTCAATTCGAAGGCTCATACCAGCATGGAATAGGCGGATGGTAGACAGTGATAACCTATTGATTGATAATATGATATGTATTTACTACAAGAAGCATGCAAGTGCTGGTCAGTATGTCAACACACCCATAAATTACTGTTTATTGACGTGGACTGAAATTGAACACTGAAACGTCATTTGGAATTATGGATATATGGTCTCTTGCTAGGCACAGCTTGGTCATAGTGACTGTATATTCAGTAATAAACAAGTCTAATAAAAAGTGATTTGCGTGAAGATATTTCTGAAGGTTATACAATGAGTCAGAACAGCATGTTACGAAAGTCGTGTTTCTACATGTTTTTACGAACAAAATAAATAATCAAAATATGCAATTTTATCACGAATGTCGTACTGTACAAGGATGTATGATCTCTAGACGTGGTTTACCCAAATACCGGGAAATCCCGTTACATGCCTGGACCATGGTATCTCAATAAGCGTGTTGGAAATGAGATTCTAGCCTCCAGCCAAAGTACAATGATTTGTTGGTATAATATTTGTACTTTGTTGATGTGAATTTTGTAAAAGTAAAATCACACAAATCACTGTCATTCTATAAACGAATCTACATTAGGGTTGGCACTGAGAGTCTACACTTATCAGTGAAAATGATCCGAGTATTGATCTATAAACGCACTCGCGCTAAAGTGTTTACGGAAGTCATAAACTTCGACTCAAATTTAACCACCATTAGGTCCAATCTTGGTCATACCCAGAGACAAACTGAACACTCTCTGAAAGTATGACATGCACAATGATGAGACAGTCTATTCTGACTATCTTTGTTATTTTCATCATTGAAGACGGAATTTCACAAGGTAAGTTTTTTTCTTCTTTCAAAACTTCCTAAATTTAGGATAAAGTTTTAGAGTTAACATATACAGGAGTATCGAGACTTGTAAAATATTTTCTTACAATCTGCCACTGTTGAGTGACTAAACCTACCAGTTACCAACGTTTATTTTATTGATATAAAAGGTCGATCCGTCGTTAAATTACTTTAACCTTATAATTGGTCACACATTTCTGTCCTCCAAAATATCTTCACTAACTATCTCTTACATACTCTGGGGTGGTTTTCAAATGACCTTATTCACAATTGCCTCCAATTAGCTAGCTGTTTACGTGCGCCAGTTGACGTTATAAATGAAAATGTTTAAAATCATGGATCAAAACACTTGAAGCTTTTGGAAATTCCTAAAATGAAACCTTTTCATATGTGCAAAGCCTGCGTGTAACTAGCGTAAAACTAGCGTGAAAATCTAAAATATTTTAACTATGAATAACAATACAATGATATGAAAACGGGCCACAGATCGCCAACAACTGAAGGTAGATCACCATACAAGAGCTGTCTAGGACTTACGGTGCCTTTGCAGCCTGCAATGACCCTAGTTTGTCACCTCTTAAGCCGCTGGCGATTAAAGGAAACTGATATGTTAATCTACATAAAAAGACAAATACATAAACTACAACAAACTGACACTGTCAATCGAATGAACTGAAGCTCAGGCATTTTCACAATATTTACGTTGGAACAATGAGTGTAAGAACTGATATACCATGTTGTCAAAGTAATGTGAGCGTGTGAGTTGAAATTATAGTGAGTTAATATGTATCGTCACATCGGCAATCTTGCAGACATATCGTGACGAGAACAAGTAATAATGACATTGTAGAATGAATGAATATAAGAAACTAAAACCCTGTTGATGAAGAACAGTAAAACCACTAGTATATATCACAGATACCCATTTAAGACTACTAATTAAATCTAAAACAGTTTAACTACAGAGGGCAATACATTATAAAAATGGGCTGTAGATTGCCAACAACTGAAGGTAGATCAAGCCATACAGTAGAAAGACACTTCTTCTGCTATTAAAAACGTGGAACTTTTTAATTTACTTTGCATGTTTGTGGAATTACGTACCCTCTCAGGAGGACAATAATTTTACTGTACTTTAGTTTTTAAAAATGCTAGTATTAAACGAGAACTTATGATCCTTTATCCTCAACTTTCAATAAGTATTCATGAGTATATCTCGTATGGCCAATACGATATCGCCGCATGATGACCTCTTCAAATCTGGACTGACAAGACAAGTAGGTATAATTAATATACTGGGTAACCAACAGAAGACGATGTCGTATTGGCCAGTAGCAATATTATTATACAATTCAATAATTTCAATTAAAAGTGGATGTTTACAAGAAATATTTATAATAGCCTGAAGGCAAGAAAGAGAGTCTGAAAAGATTATATGCTGTTTATGTTTAGGTTGTCTTTGAATATGTTTAAGAGACGTTAATATGGCGTTAGCTTCAGCTGTGTAAATAGAGCTGTTATCCCGTAATCTAGAAAATATTGCTCTGGATCCAATGACAGTTGCGCAAGCTACTGCGCCACCGTCCTTTGACCCATCTGTAAATAAGGACTTGCTATTTTGTTAATTGATTGTATTCTTGTTTATATTCGAATTCATTAGTTTCTGATTTTTTAAAGATTGGTCAATGTTAGGTCCACTCGGGGCCTAACCAATTGCCACGGAGGAGAAGAAAGAAGACGTGAAGGGACTATATTATCAATGCTGGCAGCAGAAATAAGTGGTTTTATTCTGAAACCAAGAGGCAGAACAAGAGATTTTTTTATTGTATAAATCCTCATACAGATGATTGAAAACACACTAATATGCAGGGTTGGACTCACTGGAATATAGTTTTGTTACATACTGTAAAGCTAATTTTATACGTCGCTGCTCCAGAGATGCTCCATCAGCCTCGACATACAGGCTATAAACCGGTGAAGTTCGAAAAGAGCCAAGACAAAGTCTTAGACCTTGATGATGGACAGAATCTTAGAATTTTAAGTTGCTCTTGCAGGCTCCACCATAGACGATGGAGCCATAATCTAGTTTAGAACGCACGAGTGATCGATATTGATTAGAAGGGAAGATTGATCACCTCCAGATTTTGAATTTGAAACCACTTTCAACAAGTCAAGTGTTTTCAGATATTTAGTTTTAAGGGATTTAATATGCGGTAAAAACGTTAAGTGTGAATCAAAGATTAGACCCAAGAACTTAGCTTCCTTCACAACTTTAATTGGCGTGCCATTTAGAGATAGTTCAGGGTCTTTATGTGGTTTGTATTTACGACAAAAATGGATGCAAATAGGTTTCGACTTAGAAAATTTAAAGCCGTTTTCAAGACACCATTTATTAATCTTGTTTAAGCTCAACTGCATTTGCCGTTCAGTAGTATGCATATTTTCACCACGACAAGAAATATTAAAATCATCAACAAATAAAGATCAATTGAATCGTTCAAAACTTTTGATAAACTGATGATCTTTGTACTGAAAGGTGTGACAGACAAAATACTGCATTGTGGAACACCCTGATCCTGACTGTAATGATCAGACAGGGTAGAACCCACTCGGACTTGAGATTGTCTGTCATTCAAAAAAAAATGGCTATAAATTGAGGCAAACGACCTGGCAAGCCGAAGTCATGTAAGTCTCTTAAAATGCCATATTTCTACGTAGTGTCATATGCCTTTTCAAGATAAAAAAAAAGATACACACAGTGTTTTTGACAAATGATTTCAAACGCACAAAATGATAAAATGATCGACAGTACTTCTGTTTTTACAGAAACCACATTGTACATATGTTATAAGGTTATTTGTTTCCAAGTACCAAACAAGTCGATTATTTATCATGCGTTCCATGGTTTTGCAAACACAGCAAGTTAGTGAAATGGGCCGATAATTGGAAAAATCGGTATGATCACGTCCAGGTTTAGGAATTGGAACAATCATTGCATGAAGAAGGAAATTCTCCCGAGGTCCAAATATTATCAAATATATTTAAAAAGGTCCCTGAAAAAGATTCCGGTAAGTGCTTCAGACGTTGATATTGTATGTTATCAGCTCCTGTAGCAGTGTCGTGAGCTGGTCAAGAGCAGTACCTTACCCACTATCTGAACTATAAATTAATAGCCTTCTTTTCATGCTGGTTTTGGTATTTTTGGAATTCAGGTACACAATTAGATGAGGAAGAATGTTTGGCCAACGTCTCGACAGAAACTGGCTTCCGTCTTTAAGATGGTGGATGTCACATTTGGATCCCTTACCCATAATTTTCTGGATCATATTCCACACCGTTGGTTTCGGAGTACGTGAATTAAGTTTGGAGACATAATTTCGCCAAGATTTGCGTTTGCTTTGCTTGAAAGTACGTCTTGCTTTAGCATTTAAGATTTTAAATTTGTCTAAATAGTGGACCAAAGGATGGCGACGAAAATAATGTTCAGCTTTCTTCCGTGCCTTCATAACCTGTTTGCAGTCATTGTTAAACCATGGTTTTTGGATGTGAGGAACTGCAGAGGACGTTTGAATACATTCGAGAGTTATGCTCTTTAGTTCATCTGAAGAAACATTTTATGGCATCAGGAATATCAAGAAAAAGTTCAGGCTTGAGTTTAGCAGCACAAATAGCTTCAAATAAAGACCAGTTAGCATTTTTAATATTCCATCTTGACGAAGGAGGGACATCAGATGGTTTACGGAATTTAAGGTTGTTGGGAAGTGGTCACTTCCACAGAGGTCGTCGTGGACAGACCATTCGAATTCATTCAGTAGGTTAGATTCAGTAATAGAAAAGTCGAGAGCTGAATATGTTCCTGTGCCAGGATGTAAATATGTCTGTGAACCATCATTATAAATGCATAAATCATTATTCGAGATGAAATCCTTCAGTAATTTACCTTTAGTGTTAGTATTAGTACCACCCCAGAGTGGGTTGTGCCCATTTAAATCCCCCATGATTAAACAAGGTTTAGGTAATTGGTCATGAAAAGCTTGAAGATCGGATAGTTGAAAAGATTATGTTGGCGGTATGTATAAAGTGCACAAAGTAAAAGCATCCTGTAATGTAGGTCGTATTGCAATGACTTGGAGATTTGTTTTAAGGGGTACTGTGCTATGAATAACATTGATTTTCACCAGGATAGATAAGGTCATGGGATGGCGACGGAAATAATGGAAGTAACAAAACCGAGTTTTCAAGTTTTTACTTTACATTATGTAACACTCGGGGCTTGGCGTGACCAGCCGATTGGTTGAACCGGGCCCATTCAACCACTCGTCTAGGTGAAGTAAGGGTCGAAGGGGTGTGTTGAGCAAAGGGAATGCGGTTACAGGCTGCCAGTGCCATCAACCCCTAGAGTCCGGTCCTCCACCGACACAGGGCCGCAACCTACGACAAACGGGTTGGTGGACCAAATATGTCCCCGGGTCCAAAACGGGGGTGTTGGCGAGCTCTTGGCGTTACCCAGCACCCACCACGAGGCGGTGGCTCGCCACGGGTGCCTGAAAGTAGAGTCACAACGACAATATTTTAATCATATCGTGACTAAAACATTTCATTTATTCACGATAGATAACATCACAATAATTATAACATCTGTAGACAAAGTTCAATACAATAACAAAACAATCACAGATATAGACCTAACACTAGCATAAAACTTTAAAATGACACCTCTGTTATGGACAACACAGTATATAAACAGGCCTCACAACATACATTGACAAATATATAGATATATGTTTGTGCACAAGAACGTTTCTAATCATAAAGTGTTGATTGTTTTTTGCTCATTTTCTGAAAATCAGCATGCATCAAACATCAACTGCTGAATTCTCTCATTTTCTCAGGTCCTTCAACAATTATGCCTCAGGGGAAAGGAGAACTCTTTCAACATTTGTTACAACGACTTCAGTGGAAAAGAATTGCTGTTATAGTTCATGGACAAAACGGTAATTGCTTCGCCTTGTAAACATCTGGTGTTCCACTTCACTACCTTTCTGTTCACACCAACGCACATGACTGACGCACTTGGAATGCGAATGATCCACCACAAAAAACACAACAAAACATGAAACTAAATTGAAAGAGGCTTTACATTTGGTTCGTGTTTTAGTGACAGTCCTTAGTTGGACTATTGACACATATATTGGCAACGTATTCTCGCCACAGGTATATTGTCTATGATTTTATTTGCAGAGAATGACTGCTCAGTATCTACCCTGGCTCAGTCATTCACAAACAGTCCCCAACTTCTTGTGTTTGACCTCAGTGTCGTGGACACAAACAGAACTTTACAGACAATCCACGAGGCTCTTTTCCCTGACATACACGTGGTTGCTTCTATGCGTCAAGGCCATATGAACGAGCTGATGAAGACGGTTAGTATTTACCCTTTCTGCTGACGTCAGAACTACGTGAATGCACTTTTTTCTTACAGAAAATGTACATGAACTTCATTTATCCAAACCTACAGACGTCGTGTTATCGAAAACATAATGACTGTCATCATTCAGGTTGATAGCTTTGATGCAGAGACGAAGGGATTGACAGATTTTCGACATCATTCGAAGTGGCTGCTTCTTGCCGACGGAATCAAAATCGAGGAGCTACAGAAACTGGACTTGGAAAATGTGGTTTTACTTCGTCACCTTAAGGTGTGTATGTAAACAGGAAATAATATTTTTGACAATTTTCAGTTGAATAGTTTCGGGAAGTGTTACTTCCACTATGTTGACAGAATAGCTGAAGTCATCGCCCTGCTAGCTGATCGAACGAACTTTGCGGTGTTTGTTGTAGTAGAAGACGCTGCTTTGAATGGTGGTTACGCTTGGTCCACTGTCCGGAATGTTCTCAAATGGGTTTACTTATTATGTCACCGTTTTCCTGAGTGCTGGTAGTTAAGGTCTCATTGATCCCGGGGCGTCTTTGAAGTCTCGCCGTATATTAATATCCAGGGAGGTACGCAGTGCCATACCTAAATGTACCTGACACTAAATAAGGTCACATCTGTACCTGCAGAAATAATGTTTTCAACTGGTGATACGCATCTTAAATGGAGCATGTGAACATTGACAATGTTGGACTTTGTACATGCAAACTGTACCAAACAGATATCGTCATGGAGATCAGAAATTTTCATTCACTTCTCAATGCTCATACTTGCTACAGAGGTACATACAAACATTACTACTGAACTGCTGTAATTACAAAATCTTTGAGTGTAGATACGTTCATGATAAGTGAGTAAATATTTAACGTCACATCGGCAATATCTCAGCCATATCGTGACGAAAACAAGTTATATACGAAGCATGAAAAGAATTTGAGGATAAAACCTGTCAAGATACGTTCATATTTTACAAGTTATACTTGCACTTGTTTTCCACAATTTTTTTGTCCTAGTGTTGGATATTTAACTCTCTCACCTTAAGACGTCATCCAACTAAAACGGAGCTAGTGCCAGTGGCCGACTGTACTTCAAGAACCACCATGGAATGCTATTTTCCTAACGTTGCCTATGGTTACAACAACCGACATCTACTGGTGACCGTACTTGCTGAGGTAACATTGTAAATGGGTTTTGTATACTCACAGATGTTTTTATGAAAGGACCTCCATTCAGCATAATTTTCCACCAACACCACTCCATTCAGCATAATATTCCACCAACACCACTCCATTCAGCATAATATTCCACCAACACCACTCCATTCAGCATAATATTCCACCAACACCACTCCATTCAGCACCTTTCCATAGAGAAAGAGGTAGGTGCACCGCAAAGTCGTATTATGGTGTTCTTAATTTATTACATGTATCAGCAATTATCACAGTGAACTCAATGAAAGTATATTATGCATTGTTATTCAGATGAAGATGGAGGTCTATTGACCTTCTCTGTTTTAGGCATTATATCATAATAATTATTGGATTTTGAAAACGATAACATTGCGGTGCTGATAGTTATATTAACACAAAATATTCCCACCGCAAAGCTTATTGTAGAGAGTTCTTGTTTACATCAGACAATATGTACACATTTTGGGCTGCGCAGTTTTAATTCTTACAGTCAACGATCTACACCATGAAGTCCCTCAACAATGGAACGATACATTACAGAGGATATGCAATAGATATCTTGGATACAATCGCCAATATTCTTAATTTCAGGTGAGAAACAGTTATACACATTACAGTCTGCCAAAGGTTTCATTCATAATTAACTCACTGTAGTAAGTCGCGAGTGCATTTCGGATATGCTCATATACATGTACTGTATTCTGAAACATTCCTTCCTTTAGTTACAGCATCACTGAACCACAGGATCAGTCGTATGGACTTCCTGTCAACAACACGTATGATGGAACTGTAGGGCAGCTGAACAGAACGGTAACTGGGACCTACATAGAGGATCCTAAACGACCATCCATGTAATACCAATTTTATTACCGAGTTCATGATTTGGTATCAAACGAGCAAGGCGAGTTTGATAACAAATCTTTCACAAGTTTAATAAAAACTGGTATTTCAAGGCAGCAGGTGCCTCGTTACTTTAATACTGTCCAACATAATTGGATACAAACTGCCTACAGTGTCATGACCATCTGCTTTCTGCTGGGCATGCAAGGTGTAATATCACTCCGGTAGAGGCATTAACCTTGTGGCGTCTAGACTAACTATTGTGACGTCATATGTCTAGATAATCAAACTAGTGTAATATTGCCGTAACAATATTGCACTCCAGTATCTTCCAAGGGCGAGTAATAAAGTATATAATATACCATTTGGTAACATTGCCTGAACTTAGATTAGAAAGTGATCTAATGGTTGTAATTTCCTCAATAACATGATATGGTTTTAGTGACATTTTTGACATAGGTAAATCTACATGCTCATAATGTGTCAGGGCACAGTAGTTGCGTAAAACCAATTCCCCATCTGAAGCATTAATTCGCTAAGAAAACCGATTACCAATTTAAGTGAACAGTATTTATTAATCAATCCATTACAACTAAACACATATACTCATATGTAATCGAAGCTTTTAAAACCGTCTGTAAACATCATGAAGATATCGGCTGAAACACTGGTGGTGGATGTAACGGAAGAACGAAAAGGATTTCTTGCTTCATTCTAAACTGAAACACTAAAATCTTTCATTCTGTCATGACCAGAATATTAATGCAATATCAGTATATACCCTGTGTCGAAAGGTATCAGATAACTGGACGCCATGCTACAGTAACGTATCGTTCTTTTTCGGTCAGTATCTATATTTAAACGGTGAAGAAGAAGGATAAAGGTTCAAGAGATGTTATACTTATTCACTGAACTTGATCACAGAGAACGGCGAATAGAGAAACCCCACTTATATTACATATTATCCCAACATTTAAACCATTATTGAGCGACAATATTTATCTTATTTCTCAAAATGGATTATGTTAAAGTACGGCGAGTCTCTTTGTTTTATGCGTAGATGTCTCTCATGCAAGAAACAATAAGTATTTCTACAATATGGTATGAAATCGGTTTTGAATGGTCTATCAAACTGAATAGCATTTGTCGGAAATAGTTGAGTCTATTATATACACTCCTCTTGATACTGGCATAAGAGAGATATAAAAAAAGGGTATCAAAAGTTGAAGCAGATAGAGCTAGTGACAAGGTCTTTCCTACATTTACAAAATTGACAAGTTGGTAAAGATCGTGTGTGTACACGATGCCATTTAGAGAATGGGCAAATGCAGCATATGCCAACTTCCGGAAGTCGCGGTGGTTGAGCGGGCTAGGCGGCTGACTTTGGGTGCTGGCGATTAGGTGCCTGACTCTGAGGGTGCGGGTTCGAATCCCGAATGCGACTCAACCAAAGTACTAAAATTTATACTTTACTAAGAAAGTATGACATATGTTGCATTTGTAAAGATCAACTCTAGAAACTCGAAATTTTGTAAATCATTGAATTCATTCTTGTGTATAGTTTTCTGATTTCCCAACAATTTAAAACTTAATATTTATACTGACTGTACTCTGAGATGTATCTAAGTGAGGAAGAAAGAAAGGTTGTACATTACACTGACTAATTGTGTTTGTATTTTCGCAGGAGGTGGACCTTGCTGCTTGTGATTTAACAATAGAGGAAGGCCGTTCTCAGTTCATAGACTACATATATCCGCCAATCAGCACGGAATATTTTGATGTTTTGTATAAAAGACATGACAAACAACAAAGTAACTCCCTTTATCTCTTAGCTCTTCCACTCAGACCCGACGTGTACCTCGTTCTGTTTCTAATTGCCGGATTTTGCTCACTGCTGTTTGCCTTATTCCAAAGTATGGATGTCTCAGTGCTCAAAACATCAGCAGAGTCTGAAGGTGTCAGTCAATGTTTTCTTAGGAAAGTCAAACAGAACTTGCTTCATGCATGCTGGGTTGTGACTGGATCCTTGTTTAAGCAGGGTATGTATAAACTAGAGTTCATTATGAATGACAGGCGCCGTGTTAGGTCTGTGTATTGGCAAATAAATTGTATTGCAATTGCATTACACACACACACACACACACACACACACACACACACACACACACACACACACATGCACAAGAGTTAAGCGCCACTATTTTCATAGTGTCTTGATTTCACCACTGAAGATCAGAAATACAAACTGTGAATGTTTATGACTGAATCAGCTTTCCATAGATTCTTGAACCTAAGATTGTGAAGATATGACTAGGGAAACGTTCCGCCCGTGGAACTCCATTTCCCTACCTTCTGAATCTTGAAAATTTCACACAATTAGTTTCACCGGTCTGTTGTGAGATTCTTATATCACTTTAGAGTTAGATAATCAGTGAGGAGAGGTGAGGAGAAAGTTACTTACCGCTGAGAGATGGCAGGTGATAGGCATGAAAAATGCTGGCATGTCATGCAGGACCATTGCAAGGTAAATGGGTCGTCATCACAGCGTCATCACAGCGTCATCACCCGTGTAGTTGCCAAACATAATCAAACCAATGATGTGTCAACGACAGGCATAGGTGTGGTAGGCCGAGAAAGACCTCTGGCAGGCAGGAAAGACGTCTTCTCAGGTTAGTCAGACGAAATCCCTTTGCCACATCGACAGATTTACGAATGCAGTTGCCATGAGAGACCCTCGACGACGACCGTAATGCGTCACATCAGAATGGCTGGTTATGCTGACAGAAGACCAGTAAAACGTCCTCAACTGGCTGAGATTATGGTCTGGTGTCGTGGCCGCACGCTTTGGAACATGGCAGACTAGTTTTATAAACACTCAAATCCTGGTCGCTGATGAATTTGCATTACGCTTAGATTGATTTTGAACACAAGATAAGCATGCCTTGAGACAACATTTGCATGACTTAAAGTTTACAAAATCGCCTTAAAACAGTCATAGATCTCGTTGTGATAGTTACCACTGAGAATCCAAAGCAGCAGATCACAAATATAGTGGGTGGCACTTAACTTTTGTCCATGTGTACATTGCAATTCAAGTGCCAGCGATGTGACGTAACCTTATTAATACATTATAAGTCCCTTAATATATACTTTATGGTTCTGATAACAGCAGTCTAAAAAACGGTTGCATAGTCAGGGATTCTATTATATTTTTCTATAGTATTATAATATGCCGTTTTGTCATTGGATAAATAAGAAACACATCTGTTGTTAATGAAAGAGTAGTATACGTAATAGCGGCACAGGACCAGGTCAAACAATGAATGAAAGTCTGTGTAGATTTTCATTTAACCATAAAAAGAATCGCAACAAGGTCAGTTGTTGTTTACCATGTATACCGGTTTGCAGTAAAAATAATGCAATACATACCTTTTGAAAAGCGTATTTCGATATACAAGCCGTTTAAAATGACTACCTTGACGTTACAAATATATAGAACCCTGGCCACACGTATATGTTTGAAAATGGAAAAAAATCTAATAAATTTTATACTATATACTTACATAGCTCGATCAGCTTGACATACACTCATGCTGCTGATGTTTTGTGATATTAAATGCTATGAACTTTATCCATTGTGGGGTAATCAGTTAAAGCTCAACTGTTTTGACAGCACTCAACTGTTCGGGTGTAGAATACCACCAGACAAAACTGGTAATCAATCTTTAGTCCAATTCCTCAATGTATTTTCAGGCTCTAGTAAATATCCCAGTAACCTACCAGGGAAGGTGTTGATGACGTCGCTGTGGATGTTGCTGGTGGTGATAACTACAGTCTACTGCGCCAACCTCGTCGCTGCTCTGTCTGCACAGAAGGATGTTAAGCTGTTTTCTGACCTAGAAGGTCTTTTGGGAAGTGATTATGCTGTGGGCATGCGGCAATCGGGTATCACCAGTCATATACTGAAGGTATTTTGCTTGCATTATTCTATTTTTTTATTCTTACTTGGTGTATTAAATTGTTTTAATGTATCAACACCCTTCAGCATAACTTCCGTAACCTTCATGATCCAATCCTTCAGCTGTTGATGTGGACAAATGTAATCATCTATTAAACCGATGAATTATCATCAATTACTATTGGCCATACATAACCTCTCAGGGGGACAATAATTTCCCAATACTTTAATTTGGACTTTTTGCCTCAGCATCTGTGTAACATATATTCTTGTAGTGAGTGAGTGAGTGAGTTAAAATTTAACGTCACATCGGCAATATTGCAGCCATATCGTGACGGGAACATTCTTGAAAAAAGGAATTTATGTATATGGTAAAAACCGGTTGACAAAGGACAGTAAAACAACTAGAATATCACAATAAGAAATAAAACTAGCGTGAAAAGTTAAAACTAATATCACTATTCCAACAATACAATATACACACAGGGTACAGATTACGAACAACTGAAGGTAGATCGCCATACTAGAGGCCATGGGGACTTACAGTACTTCTGCTACCTGCATGGTCCCTAGCTGGACTTACACCATCCCCTCAGCTGCTGGCGACTGTATGCAAGATTAGCCACAAATTAAAATGGCAGAAATACTATGGCTAAACAAAATGGAAGATTAAATATGACTTCCAATGTTTTGGGACTTAGATACCCTGTCATCAGGACAATAATGTTACGGTACTTGAACCTCTCTTGAGGATACCGCCACTAACAATCTAAGTGATTAATTCAAACTTCCAATCATAAAATATTCATTTATTTACACATATTCTTGTAATCACCCTGGCACTCACTCTGTAATCACACAGAAAGGATATATTGTTGGTGTATATTTGTCCACTTTAGGAAATACATGTTGTGCATCTCCAGCTAATACTGTCACTGTTCCTTTTTGAGCAGAGAAGTGCCCCATCAAGTCTGTATGGAAAGCTATGGTCAAAGGTAAAAGTCAACGATCCAGCATCGTTCTTTGAATCTTCGAGCTCGCTGGCAAATCATCTAAGACGAGTGGAACATGAGAAATATGCCTTTTTGCATTACGCATCAGAATTAGAGAAGCGGATGGCTGATAACTGCCAGTTGGAGGTTCTGGGAGAGAGATTATTGTTTATTCATCAAGCATTTGGATTGCCCAAAGGCTCCCCTCTAAAGGCTGACATAGAGAAGATGTGAGTTATCCTATACCCCTTAATAAACATTAATAAACAAACTGCTTTTTCAACATCAATAAAAAGTTTAGATATAAATTTTGAGTGAATGATATATATATAATAAGTAAGTTGTACTCATTCTGAAGCACCTTGCACTTCTGCTATGTCTGAAAATCACCATGGTGCTATACGTGGTTTGTACATTATGGAATAGGACTTAGATACATTGTGCACAAAGTAATGGCAATAGTTCTATTTTTTCTCGGCTTCAAGCTGCAACGCTTTTATAGAGGTATGTTTGTCTTCTCTCAGGATGTCTCAGATGAATGTGATTGGGCTGTTGGATCGACTGTGGGAAAAGTGGAACGTCAAGAGAAACCTGACGCATTGTCCACCAAAGAGAAAATTGAAGTCAGTCACAGTGAACCAGATCGGAGGTGGCTTTATCGTCGTGTGTGCTGGGACTGCACTTAGCGTCATTGTGCTGTGTCTTGAAAAACTAGCACACTCGGTAACAAGATGAAGAATGATGGCAATTTTATGTATATACAAATTCACTACAAGACTATTACTGAGTCAGTAACGCAACGTGTTAATAACTTTGACTATTACTAGCAATACCTTCAGAGGGACTGAAGTTGCGTAGCATGATTGTCCTCCCTCAGAGCAAGTCTCATTTCATTCAAAGATTCTTTTCATCTGCGTGTTTTAGGAAGGACAGGTCTTTAAGGATGATCAGCTTATTTATTGCACAATAGCCAGATGCTTTTCAAGCATGAGGTGGTGAATGAGCAGGAATGCCTCTCTGACAGTACGTGTTTCTGATCGTAGAAGATCTGTTATTTAATTCAAATGTTTGGATAAATATGAACGATTCGGATGATGACAACCCATTACTGATCACGTTATCTCAACTTTCTCACTCTACTTCACAAATAGCGATCATCAGCCGACAGTGTACTTTTAACTGTGTCTTTAACCCTCTTTATGATGATTTGTGCTACAAACAGTCGTCTCTAGTTCCGCCTCTTGGACTCAGAATTAAGCCTTTATTACTGAGGCCGGCATTGAGCTGGAAAAAGCTCCTTGCCGACTTCTTTCTTCTCCTCCTTGGCAGTTGGATAGGCCACAGGTCTGTCTAACATTAACTTTAAAAAAATCACAAACTAATGACTTAAAATATAAACAAGAATACCATCAAGCAAATATAACAATTACAAATCCTTGTTTACAGATGGGCCCAAGGACGGTGGCGCAGTAGCTTGTGCCACTGTCATTGGATCTAGCACAATATCTTCTCGATTACCAGATAGCAATTCTATTTTCACAGATGAAGCTAATGCCATATTAATGGCTCTTAAATATATTCAAAGACACCCTAAACTTAAACAGTATATATTGAAAATTATTAAATTGCATAATTATCTTGCTGCTGCCCAATACGACATCATCTTTTGTTGGTTACCCAGCCACGTTTGCATTTCTGAGAACTCAATGGCTGATCTTGATGCCAAGGCAGCACTCAACATATCGGTGACACCACTTCTTATTCCATACTCAGATGTGATGTGTTCTCAAAGCTGGCATCAGATCTTACATCCGTGATCTTATGCAAAAGAAGTGTGACACCCAAGCTGGTATCAGTATATTACATGAAACAAAACCCTATATTGGTTACACCTACTTGGGTCGTCAGTCCAGATTTGAAGAGGTCATTTTGCGACGATGTCCTATTGGCCATACAAGATATACCCATGCATACCTGTTGAAAGGTGAGGATCCCCCGTTTTGTGTCCCTTGTGATGAGAGAGTCACAGTCAAACATATTCTGATTGACTGTGTTAAATTCTCCATCACAAGGGATAAATACTTCAATGTTAAAAATATTAAGGATCTTTTTACCACTGTTAGTACTCATTTTTTTTAGAAATCAATTTCATGGATAAATTTTGATTAATATGTTCTGTAGGTAGATGTATTTTTATGATTGGTAGTTTAGATTAGTAACTTGAATTGTTAGCGGCTGTACCGTCAAAGGGGGTTATAGCACCGTAAAATTATTGTCCTCCTGAGAGGGTACGTAAGTCCCAAACCATTCCAAGTACAATTAACCACAGCATATATGTACTTTATATTTGTGGCTAGATGTGACTAAACTGCTAACATCTGAAGGGATGAGGTAAATCCAGGATGAGGTAAATCCAACGAGTAAGTCCTCATGCTGCCTAGGATAGTCATCTACCTTCAGTTGTTGGCAATCTTTAGCCTGTATTTATATTGTGTTGTCCGTATCGTGATATTACAAGAAACCTGTCGACAGGTTTGTATGATATACATATATTCCATTTCAGTGTTAAATGTTCTCGTCACAATATGGCTGAAATAGTGCCGATGTGACGTTAAATATCAAGTCACTCAGGTACCATCACACCAACTATGAGCAATCTAAAGGCTCAGTTACAGGATTTTATCACTCCCTGTAACGTGCCTTACAGGCAATCAGAAACAAAGCCCCAGCTCATACAGAAACATCTAGCATAAAAAAAGCAAAAAGGATGATCTGGGGTAACTGCTAGAATTCTGTTGCTCGCAATAATACCACATTCAAGCTTTCAGACGTTAAAGAGCTTGTGTCTCCCTCTCTTGCGAGAATTAGCCCAAAGGGTGTAAAACTGAAGACCGTGTTCTAAAAATCGAGGACGAATACCGTCTGTGGGACGGCGTTAACGTCAGCTGAGATGCACCTGATGTAATTCTGTTAAATCTCCCGGTCCTGGTCGAACTACAATTGAACTGATAGAATGTTCGAAAGAGCTTTTACATTTCCTTCAAAAATGTTTTAATACCATTTTCGAAAATTGTACATTTCCAAAAAGCTGGCCGTGTTCAGTTATACTTCCAGTACACAAGGAAGGCTGTTTGATAATCCAAATAATTATAGAGGAATTTCCTTCATGAGCATCCTTGGAAGAATATTTTAATAAATAATGAATACAAGAATTACAAAATAGTCTAATCTGCATGATTTAATTGCAAAGGCTCAGGCTGGCTTCAGAAAAAAACTATTCTACTTGTGATCATATATTCACTTTATATGCAATAACCGAAAATGCTTAACGTGCCGTAAGCAAAAATTGTGTGTGGATTTTGTTGATTTAAAAAAGGCGTGTGATTCTCTCGATCGTCATAAATTATGGTAATGTTTACGAAAGGCTGGGTTTAACGGTAAAAATGTGTTATATTTTGATATCTATGTATTTTAAAATAAAATATAAATACAATATGTGTATGACGTGGGGACGATACCGGCAATTATTTTGATTGCCCAGTTGGCCGTCGACAAGGGTGTGTTTTAAGTGTAGCTTTGTTCTCTTTCTTTATATGTAAAATGTATACCGAGAACAACAAGTTAAGGGCCAGCCTATTTCAAAACTAAGATGTGAAACTGTGAAAATGTTAGGCTGAACTAACTTGGAAGACCAATCCATATTTAGAGAAGGTTCATCTGGTAAGTGTTTGGGCGATGTCATTATCATTTGAATTTACAAATAAGGGAGATATTGTTGAAGATATGATGACACTGCATTTTCAATCAAAATAACTATTCCTGTTGTGCGTATACAAGACTATTAAATTCAGGTGTCACTTGATCAAAGTGACAATCATGTGACCATATAACAGTCACTTCTGAGTTTCACTTTTCAAAGAAGGTACCCTTCTTGAGGAAAGCAAAATGCATGTATTCCAAAAGTGCGTGCATCCTTTGAAAGCAAAATATAATTTCCATTACGGTTTTGTTTTTAAATAAAGGTACTAAACCAAATATGATAGTTTTTTCTGAAAGACTTCCTATGTGCCAGCCTATATTTTTTGCAAAATGTACTGAGTGGCGCTTAACTTTTTGTTCACGGTATATTTTGAAATGACAAATAGCGGTAAGCGTGGACTTCAAATGTTTCCCGAGATGATTGAAGTATTCATTTCGCTATTGCCGATGACATCATCCTTGAATCAGATACTATTGTTGGATTACAAAATTACCTTAACATCTTAGAACGTTCTACACATGATCGGAAACTGTCAGTTAATATTGGCAAAGAAAATGTCAGTTTTAGAAGAGGAGGCCCTATTGCAAATAATGACAAATGGTTCCAAAATGGAAAGCTGATTACTATTGCTAATCACTATACTAATATGGGTGTACTGTTCACTCATGCAATGAATATATTTTCAAGGAAAGTGAACATATTGATTTGACATCATGAGCCAAGAAAACTTTAATCAGTCTCATGGCTGTATCTCAGAACTTAGACGTTTTAACACATAGTATAAACTTCATATTGTTTGATTCTCAAATTCAACCCATACTGTTATATATTGCCTTAGAAATTTGGGGATTCCAAACACATGACTGTATTGACAACATGCATCTATTATCTTGTAAGATTTTATCCGTTTGTAAACCATCGCCAAATTGCATGATATAACCCGAGTGTGGTAGATACCCTGTCACAGAAAAGATGCTTAAAGTATTGGTTTTAGATTCCAGGAATGCACGAGCCACAAATTCCAAAATTAGCTTATAATATGCGTATTAAGTTAGATAATACTGGTAAAACAACATGGGCGTCACATATAAAATACCTTTTATTATCTCACGGTTTTGGGTTTGTCTGGTTAAATCGAATAGCTGGCAGGGTTCCCCTATTTCTTAACAAATTTCGAGAACAACCATTCAACATATATCATCAAGAAATGCATTTCACATAAGAAACAAGAGCACGTTGTGATCTATATAGATTTTGCAAGAGTATCTTGCCGAGAAAGACCTCTGGCAGGCAGGAAAGACGTCTTCTCAGGTTAGTCAGACGAAATCCCTTTGCCACATCGACAGATTTACGAATGCAGTTGCCATGAGAGACCCTCGACGACGACCGTAATGCGTCACATCAGAATGGCTGGTTATGCTGACAGAAGACCAGTAAAACGTCCTCAACTGGCTGAGATTATGGTCTGGTGTCGTGGCCGCACGCTTTGGAACATGGCAGACTAGTTTTATAAACACTCAAATCCTGGTCGCTGATGAATTTGCATTACGCTTAGATTGATTTTGAACACAAGATAAGCATGCCTTGAGACAACATTTGCATGACTTAAAGTTTACAAAATCGCCTTAAAACAGTCATAGATCTCGTTGTGATAGTTACCACTGAGAATCCAAAGCAGCAGATCACAAATATAGTGGGTGGCACTTAACTTTTGTCCATGTGTACATTGCAATTCAAGTGCCAGCGATGTGACGTAACCTTATTAATACATTATAAGTCCCTTAATATATACTTTATGGTTCTGATAACAGCAGTCTAAAAAACGGTTGCATAGTCAGGGATTCTATTATATTTTTCTATAGTATTATAATATGCCGTTTTGTCATTGGATAAATAAGAAACACATCTGTTGTTAATGAAAGAGTAGTATACGTAATAGCGGCACAGGACCAGGTCAAACAATGAATGAAAGTCTGTGTAGATTTTCATTTAACCATAAAAAGAATCGCAACAAGGTCAGTTGTTGTTTACCATGTATACCGGTTTGCAGTAAAAATAATGCAATACATACCTTTTGAAAAGCGTATTTCGATATACAAGCCGTTTAAAATGACTACCTTGACGTTACAAATATATAGAACCCTGGCCACACGTATATGTTTGTAAATGGAAAAAGATCTAATAAATTTTATACTATATACTTACATAGCTCGATCAGCTTGACATACACTCATGCTGCTGATGTTTTGTGATATTAAATGCTATGAACTTTATCCATTGTGGGGTAATCAGTTAAAGCTCAACTGTTTTGACAGCACTCAACTGTTCGGGTGTAGAATACCACCAGACAAAACTGGTAATCAATCTTTAGTCCAATTCCTCAATGTATTTTCAGGCTCTAGTAAATATCCCAGTAACCTACCAGGGAAGGTGTTGATGACGTCGCTGTGGATGTTGCTGGTGGTGATAACTACAGTCTACTGCGCCAACCTCGTCGCTGCTCTGTCTGCACAGAAGGATGTTAAGCTGTTTTCTGACCTAGAAGGTCTTTTGGGAAGTGATTATGCTGTGGGCATGCGGCAATCGGGTATCACCAGTCATATACTGAAGGTATTTTGCTTGCATTATTCTATTTTTTTATTCTTACTTGGTGTATTAAATTGTTTTAATGTATCAACACCCTTCAGCATAACTTCCGTAACCTTCATGATCCAATCCTTCAGCTGTTGATGTGGACAAATGTAATCATCTATTAAACCGATGAATTATCATCAATTACTATTGGCCATACATAACCTCTCAGGGGGACAATAATTTCCCAATACTTTAATTTGGACTTTTTGCCTCAGCATCTGTGTAACATATATTCTTGTAGTGAGTGAGTGAGTGAGTTAAAATTTAACGTCACATCGGCAATATTGCAGCCATATCGTGACGGGAACATTCTTGAAAAAAGGAATTTATGTATATGGTAAAAACCGGTTGACAAAGGACAGTAAAACAACTAGAATATCACAATAAGAAATAAAACTAGCGTGAAAAGTTAAAACTAATATCACTATTCCAACAATACAATATACACACAGGGTACAGATTACGAACAACTGAAGGTAGATCGCCATACTAGAGGCCATGGGGACTTACAGTACTTCTGCTACCTGCATGGTCCCTAGCTGGACTTACACCATCCCCTCAGCTGCTGGCGACTGTATGCAAGATTAGCCACAAATTAAAATGGCAGAAATACTATGGCTAAACAAAATGGAAGATTAAATATGACTTCCAATGTTTTGGGACTTAGATACCCTGTCATCAGGACAATAATGTTACGGTACTTGAACCTCTCTTGAGGATACCGCCACTAACAATCTAAGTGATTAATTCAAACTTCCAATCATAAAATATTCATTTATTTACACATATTCTTGTAATCACCCTGGCACTCACTCTGTAATCACACAGAAAGGATATATTGTTGGTGTATATTTGTCCACTTTAGGAAATACATGTTGTGCATCTCCAGCTAATACTGTCACTGTTCCTTTTTGAGCAGAGAAGTGCCCCATCAAGTCTGTATGGAAAGCTATGGTCAAAGGTAAAAGTCAACGATCCAGCATCGTTCTTTGAATCTTCGAGCTCGCTGGCAAATCATCTAAGACGAGTGGAACATGAGAAATATGCCTTTTTGCATTACGCATCGGAATTAGAGAAGCGGATGGCTGATAACTGCCAGTTGGAGGTTCTGGGAGAGAGATTATTGTTTATTCATCAAGCATTTGGATTGCCCAAAGGCTCCCCTCTAAAGGCTGACATAGAGAAGATGTGAGTTATCCTATACCCCTTAATAAACATTAATAAACAAACTGCTTTTTCAACATCAATAAAAAGTTTAGATATAAATTTTGAGTGAATGATATATATATAATAAGTAAGTTGTACTCATTCTGAAGCACCTTGCACTTCTGCTATGTCTGAAAATCACCATGGTGCTATACGTGGTTTGTACATTATGGAATAGGACTTAGATACATTGTGCACAAAGTAATGGCAATAGTTCTATTTTTTCTCGGCTTCAAGCTGCAACGCTTTTATAGAGGTATGTTTGTCTTCTCTCAGGATGTCTCAGATGAATGTGATTGGGCTGTTGGATCGACTGTGGGAAAAGTGGAACGTCAAGAGAAACCTGACGCATTGTCCACCAAAGAGAAAATTGAAGTCAGTCACAGTGAACCAGATCGGAGGTGGCTTTATCGTCGTGTGTGCTGGGACTGCACTTAGCGTCATTGTGCTGTGTCTTGAAAAACTAGCACACTCGGTAACAAGATGAAGAATGATGGCAATTTTATGTATATACAAATTCACTACAAGACTATTACTGAGTCAGTAACGCAACGTGTTAATAACTTTGACTATTACTAGCAATACCTTCAGAGGGACTGAAGTTGCGTAGCATGATTGTCCTCCCTCAGAGCAAGTCTCATTTCATTCAAAGATTCTTTTCATCTGCGTGTTTTAGGAAGGACAGGTCTTTAAGGATGATCAGCTTATTTATTGCACAATAGCCAGATGCTTTTCAAGCATGAGGTGGTGAATGAGCAGGAATGCCTCTCTGACAGTACGTGTTTCTGATCGTAGAAGATCTGTTATTTAATTCAAATGTTTGGATAAATATGAACGATTCGGATGATGACAACCCATTACTGATCACGTTATCTCAACTTTCTCACTCTACTTCACAAATAGCGATCATCAGCCTACAGTGTACTTTTAACTGTGTCTTTAACCCTCTTTATGATGATTTGTGCTACAAACAGTCGTCTCTAGTTCCGCCTCTTGGACTCAGAATTAAGCCTTTATTACTGAGGCCGGCATTGAGCTGGAAAAAGCTCCTTGCCGACTTCTTTCTTCTCCTCCTTGGCAGTTGGATAGGCCACAGGTCTGTCTAACATTAACTTTAAAAAAATCACAAACTAATGACTTAAAATATAAACAAGAATACCATCAAGCAAATATAACAATTACAAATCCTTGTTTACAGATGGGCCCAAGGACGGTGGCGCAGTAGCTTGTGCCACTGTCATTGGATCTAGCACAATATCTTCTCGATTACCAGATAGCAATTCTATTTTCACAGATGAAGCTAATGCCATATTAATGGCTCTTAAATATATTCAAAGACACCCTAAACTTAAACAGTATATATTGAAAATTATTAAATTGCATAATTATCTTGCTGCTGGCCAATACGACATCATCTTTTGTTGGTTACCCAGCCACGTTTGCATTTCTGAGAACTCAATGATCTTGATGCCAAGGCAGCACTCAACATATCGGTGACACCACTTCTTATTCCATACTCAGATGTGATGTGTTCTCAAAGCTGGCATCAGATCTTACATCCGTGATCTTATGCAAAAGAAGTGTGACACCCAAGCTGGTATCAGTATATTACATGAAACAAAACCCTATATTGGTTACACCTACTTGGGTCGTCAGTCCAGATTTGAAGAGGTCATTTTGCGACGATGTCCTATTGGCCATACAAGATATACCCATGCATACCTGTTGAAAGGTGAGGATCCCCCGTTTTGTGTCCCTTGTGATGAGAGAGTCACAGTCAAACATATTCTGATTGACTGTGTTAAATTCTCCATCACAAGGGATAAATACTTCAATGTTAAAAATATTAAGGATCTTTTTACCACTGTTAGTACTCATTTTTTTTAGAAATCAATTTCATGGATAAATTTTGATTAATATGTTCTGTAGGTAGATGTATTTTTATGATTGGTAGTTTAGATTAGTAACTTGAATTGTTAGCGGCTGTACCGTCAAAGGGGGTTATAGCACCGTAAAATTATTGTCCTCCTGAGAGGGTACGTAAGTCCCAAACCATTCCAAGTACAATTAACCACAGCATATATGTACTTTATATTTGTGGCTAGATGTGACTAAACTGCTAACATCTGAAGGGATGAGGTAAATCCAGGATGAGGTAAATCCAACGAGTAAGTCCTCATGCTGCCTAGGATAGTCATCTACCTTCAGTTGTTGGCAATCTTTAGCCTGTATTTATATTGTGTTGTCCGTATCGTGATATTACAAGAAACCTGTCGACAGGTTTGTATGATATACATATATTCCATTTCAGTGTTAAATGTTCTCGTCACAATATGGCTGAAATAGTGCCGATGTGACGTTAAATATCAAGTCACTCAGGTACCATCACACCAACTATGAGCAATCTAAAGGCTCAGTTACAGGATTTTATCACTCCCTGTAACGTGCCTTACAGGCAATCAGAAACAAAGCCCCAGCTCATACAGAAACATCTAGCATAAAAAAAGCAAAAAGGATGATCTGGGGTAACTGCTAGAATTCTGTTGCTCGCAATAATACCACATTCAAGCTTTCAGACGTTAAAGAGCTTGTGTCTCCCTCTCTTGCGAGAATTAGCCCAAAGGGTGTAAAACTGAAGACCGTGTTCTAAAAATCGAGGACGAATACCGTCTGTGGGACGGCGTTAACGTCAGCTGAGATGCACCTGATGTAATTCTGTTAAATCTCCCGGTCCTGGTCGAACTACAATTGAACTGATAGAATGTTCGAAAGAGCTTTTACATTTCCTTCAAAAATGTTTTAATACCATTTTCGAAAATTGTACATTTCCAAAAAGCTGGCCGTGTTCAGTTATACTTCCAGTACACAAGGAAGGCTGTTTGATAATCCAAATAATTATAGAGGAATTTCCTTCATGAGCATCCTTGGAAGAATATTTTAATAAATAATGAATACAAGAATTACAAAATAGTCTAATCTGCATGATTTAATTGCAAAGGCTCAGGCTGGCTTCAGAAAAAAACTATTCTACTTGTGATCATATATTCACTTTATATGCAATAACCGAAAATGCTTAACGTGCCGTAAGCAAAAATTGTGTGTGGATTTTGTTGATTTAAAAAAGGCGTGTGATTCTCTCGATCGTCATAAATTATGGTAATGTTTACGAAAGGCTGGGTTTAACGGTAAAAATGTGTTATATTTTGATATCTATGTATTTTAAAATAAAATATAAATACAATATGTGTATGACGTGGGGACGATACCGGCAATTATTTTGATTGCCCAGTTGGCCGTCGACAAGGGTGTGTTTTAAGTGTAGCTTTGTTCTCTTTCTTTATATGTAAAATGTATACCGAGAACAACAAGTTAAGGGCCAGCCTATTTCAAAACTAAGATGTGAAACTGTGAAAATGTTAGGCTGAACTAACTTGGAAGACCAATCCATATTTAGAGAAGGTTCATCTGGTAAGTGTTTGGGCGATGTCATTATCATTTGAATTTACAAATAAGGGAGATATTGTTGAAGATATGATGACACTGCATTTTCAATCAAAATAACTATTCCTGTTGTGCGTATACAAGACTATTAAATTCAGGTGTCACTTGATCAAAGTGACAATCATGTGACCATATAACAGTCACTTCTGAGTTTCACTTTTCAAAGAAGGTACCCTTCTTGAGGAAAGCAAAATGCATGTATTCCAAAAGTGCGTGCATCCTTTGAAAGCAAAATATAATTTCCATTACGGTTTTGTTTTTAAATAAAGGTACTAAACCAAATATGATAGTTTTTTCTGAAAGACTTCCCATGTGCCAGCCTATATTTTTACAAAATGTACTGAGTGGCGCTTAACTTTTTGTTCACGGTATATTTTGAAATGACAAATAGCGGTAAGCGTGGACTTCAAATGTTTCCCGAGATGATTGAAGTATTCATTTCGCTATTGCCGATGACATCATCCTTGAATCAGATACTATTGTTGGATTACAAAATTACCTTAACATCTTAGAACGTTCTACACATGATCGGAAACTGTCAGTTAATATTGGCAAAGAAAATGTCAGTTTTAGAAGAGGAGGCCCTATTGCAAATAATGACAAATGGTTCCAAAATGGAAAGCTGATTACTATTGCTAATCACTATACTAATATGGGTGTACTGTTCACTCATGCAATGAATATATTTTCAAGGAACGTGAACATATTGATTTGACATCATGAGCCAAGAAAACTTTAATCAATCTCATGGCTGTATCTCAGAACTTAGACGTTTTAACACATAGTATAAACTTCATATTGTTTGATTCTCAAATTCAACCCATACTGTTATATATTGCCTTAGAAATTTGGGGATTCCAAACACATGACTGTATTGACAACATGCATCTATTATCTTGTAAGATTTTATCCGTTTGTAAACCATCGCCAAATTGCATGATATAACCCGAGTGTGGTAGATACCCTGTCACAGAAAAGATGCTTAAAGTATTGGTTTTAGATTCCAGGAATGCACGAGCCACAAATTCCAAAATTAGCTTATAATATGCTTATTAAGTTAGATAATACTGGTAAAACAACATGGGCGTCACATATAAAATACCTTTTATTATCTCACGGTTTTGGGTTTGTCTGGTTAAATCGAATAGCTGGCAGGGTTCCCCTATTTCTTAACAAATTTCGAGAACAACCATTCAACATATATCATCAAGAAATGCATTTCACATAAGAAACAAGAGTACGTTGTGATCTATATAGATTCTGCAAGAGTATCTTTCCACCAGAAAAATACCTATCAGTGTGAACATCCAAAGATCTCAGACTCAACTTTATTTAATCTGGACTTGGTCTTTCATATTCGTAAAAAAAGATAGAAGATTGTCAGTGGAGAAATGTTTATGATTATGTCATTTATGTCATCAAGCCATTGAAAATGAAATCCATTTTACATTTTCCTGTCCATTTATGTTAATCAAAGAACCAAGTATATAACAGTGCAACATCAGTCAAATATCCCCAAACGGCCTTTAAGTCACGATTTTCCTTAAATATTGAAAACGGTATTCTCCAACTTGCTCTGTATGTAAACACGCTTCATCTTGCAGAAATGAGCCATTAAGTATTAATTAACTTTCGTCCTTATATCACAGTGTGTATTTATAAATGTATACCACGTATCCTCCTTGTATGTGGGATGGATGCCTTAAATACAATAAAACTTTGCTTGGCATTTGCACTGACTTAAATCACACCTATTTCATTCACCTGTGGTCAGATGTTGAGAAGAGGACACAGGAAGTATCATTTGATGATTTTGTGTTTTAACTGACCCTGGTATGCACAGAGAATAATGACTGAATATGGAGAAACTCAAAGTATACTGAGTATATGCTCATCATAACATTTGCTAGTAGAATTGCAATTGTCAGTATTGTTTGGCACGTTTGACTGCAGTAGAAGTGGGTGTTACTGCGCCAGATGAAAAACGAATAATCCAAACTTTCCGTGCGTTGTAGCAGTTCTAATCAGTTTAGTCAGAAATATGGTAACAAATTGTTCAGATAATGTATCGTCTGCTGTCTGCACACGGAAGTGGGGCTGCTAGGAAAAGCTCGTGATGAAACACACGTGTAAATGGAGGCGAGCCGGCATGTTAGAATGTTGAGAGTGGTAGAGTGGTGTCTTGTAAGATAAGAAGAATATAGATGACAATGAGAATCAACACAAATATGGTGACAAAATCATGTTGCATACTGAATCGTTTGCAGCCTAAAAGACTTTAACGGCGACAGGCTCTGTTGGGAGTTTCAGCTGCATAATGGTTTTCCGACTTTCTTTAAGTATTCTGAGTTTAGTAAATATTCCCGTGTTTCAAAGGTTTATAATTCAGTTTCCGGTGCATGGGTTTGCGCGAATACACACCTTTGGAATAGGATACGGGTACATCTTTAGGAAAACCTTCATACATTTAAACCCGTGAAATCGCACAAACTGTTCAGCTTTGATGTCACCATTTACTTTAGCCTCCGCCATTCATCCACTGATGGGAAGCATAAAATTCAAGCGACAAAGAGAGAGTATGAGAATGCTAGAAATGCTCAACTGCACATAAGTATAAAAAGACAAGAACATATGAAGAATAGAATTGATCTTCAGTAACCCGTACTTGTCTCACCCATGAAGATCCGGGTTAGAATTGATCTTATGCGATCAATTCTAGTCTCCCTAATGACGAATTGGTCTTCAGCTACCATACTTGTCTCGACCCGTGAGGATGCTGGTTGGAATCGGTCGGTCATTAGAAACCCATGCTTGTCGTACTGGGCGACTGGCGGCATCGGTTCATCAGGCTCGCTTACTTGACAGGCACTGGCATTATCATTGTCTGGACTGCATACTTTACTGACCACCACCATATAGCTGGTGGTCGGCGTAAAAGATACAAACACTTGTTGCTCAGCCACTCAGCCACCCTTGGCTTTCATAAAACAAAAGATTCCACTTAACTGAGGAGAATCCACCATTTATTTTCATTAAGGTTTAAGAACATTTCTATCATTTGATTCCACATTCTGCTCAGAGAGATAAAGAGATTTAGGTTCTTCACTGTTCATCGTGTTACTGAGTAAGTCAATTTTTCAAGACACAGCACAATGATACTGAGTGCGGTTCCAGCACACACGACGATAAAGCCACCTCCGATCTGGTTTAGTGTGACTGACTTCAGTATTCTCTTTGGTGGACAATGTGTCCGGTTTCTCTTGACACTCCATTTTTCCCAGAATCGATCAAGAAGACCGACCGCACTCATCTGAGACATTCTGCCAAAAGACAATAAGATCGATGAAAAACTGCCTTACTTCACACATGCAACTTCAAAATCAGTTCATGTTACTTGAAGAACGTCTTTTAGTTTATGCACTCACAATTTGGATAGAAAAAGTTTACCAGATTGTTTGCCGGGAGCCAATAGCAAATATCTATATTACAGTTTTGTTTAAAAACCAATTTGCTCTGTTTATAAACTTTGCAGGTTCTAGCACAGCTTACGTCCTCTCTATGTCGGCTTTTAGAGGAGACCCTTTGGGTAATCCAAATGCTTGATGTGCAAATAGCAGCCTCTCTCCCATAGCCTCTAGTTGGCAGTCATCAGCCAAGTGCACCTGTAGTTCTGAATTGTAATCCAAAACGGCATATTTCTCACGTTCCACGCGCTTTAGATGATTTTTCAGCTCGGATGCCAAGAACATCGGATCATTGGCTTTTATCTTTGCCCATAGCCTTCCATACAAACTTGATGGGTTATTTGTCTGATGAAGAAAAATATATCAGCACTACAACACAAAGTACTAACAAGTAGGAACTCAAGGCAGGACCTTTATAACCAGCGGATTATACCCATGTGCATGAATGATTGTAACTAAGTAATAAGTTGTTCCATGACAAGATTTGAAAAAACTAATAGTAGTAGATGATTTGAGCGATACATTTTGAAACTTTGTGTTCGGAAGCAGGCATATACTTTTCACAAGAGTAACTGCCAGACTATTTAAAATAGATAAAGCTATAAGCTATATAAAGTGGTAGTTTGTCATTTAGCCCCATTTGAGATGTATTTATATGTGACTTGAATTTAGGCAATGAATGGACTTGTGAATTGTAAGATATTTGTATTTTTAAGTAATGGTTAAATAATTTTAACCTCAGTCACCAACGGCTGGTGATACGATTGTGTAAATCCAAGTAGGAAGCAAAAACACTGCAAGTCCCCATGGTCCGTAGTATAACTCTGTTGTCCTTCTATGCCAGAATGTGTCCCAGAAATTAAACTGACCGGCAAAAGAACTTTGCACAGAATTGAAATCAATTTAATTACATTCCAAAACTGAAAACAATTGAAGTTTGAGGAAAAGTATATTCAATACATCAACAATGCCAGAAAACATTGAAGAACAGAAAATCTGTGGTCATATATTGCACTACAGACATCCAAAGCAAGTAGGGAGCAAAATTTCGTTTATCCAGATGTCCAGTGCAATTCATTCAAACCCAGATAGTGGTTCCAGTCATAAAATGTGCCACTTTAATACCACGTATGGCCATCCCGTGCAGTCACACATGCAAGAACTCGACGTCGGACCGAAGACGTCAAACGTCTTATGAGGTTACGTGGCAAGCGGTTCCATTCAGCCTGTAGAGCTTGTAACAACTCTTGTCTGTTGGTGGGAGGGTGTTGTCGGAGCCTAACACGCTTGATCAAAATGTCCCAGAGGTGCTCTATGGGATTAAGGTCCGGAGAGCATGCCGGCCACGCTAAGACGTCGACGCATGGATGTTTACAACAATAAGAGCTGTGTGAGGTCTGGCGTTGTCGTGCTGGTACGGAACACCCCGGGGCTGTTGCCGAATGTAGGATAGTACCACAGGACGAAGGATGTCATCCCTGTAACGTTGTGCATTGAGATGTCCATTAATAGCGACTAGTGGCGTTGTCTGGTCACCACAAATTGTACCCCACACCATAACTCTGCCTGCACCGTACGGAACGACTTGTTATACGCAACAAGCAGCTGTGCGTTGACCTCTGCGATGGCAAACACGTTGTCTGTCATCAACAGCAAACAAACAGAACTTGCTTTCATCCGAAAAATCATGCGTTGCCTATCCCGACGTTGCCAACGTCGTACCGTATTTGCCCATCGTAGTCTCCTACGTCGAGGTTCAAGGGTCAACATCTGTCCAGTGAATTGTCGACAAGTCCCTGATACCCGCTGCCCGAAGTCTCCTAGTCACCGTAGTTATGCTTTACGCTGACCTAAAGCGTTCGCCTCCGATGACGTCATCGTGAGGAAGCGGTTGCGGAGGTGCAAAATACGCAGGTACCGGTTCTCCTATGGCGTGGTGACCCGTGGTCTACCTGTTCTGGGCCTGTCCAATGTCCGTCCGGTCTGCCTGTATCGTTGCAACAAGTTACAAATGGCAGCACGGTAACAATCAACGGTTCTCGCAACATGGGTATGCGCTGCCCCACGTGAATCATTCCGATTGCTCGCTCGCGTGGTTCTGCTGTTAGTCTTGGCATTTCCACGGTGTTCTTTTCCCAGTGGGAATGTGCAACATCGGTGCTGTGCAGTTTTTATACCCATTTTGCACGTGCAGTTCCGCCTGCCGTTCGGTCACGTGATTGCCAATGTTTCACAATTTCAACAAGACACCTGCATATTGCCGGTTCGACGTTTCACGTGAGCAAGGGTTAGGCTATGTCTTTATCACTATTTGGGTTTCAATCTATCTTGCTCATTTTTCGTAATATTATTTTCAAATGTGCAAAGTTTCTTTTGTGGTTCGCACAATCGCCAACGACTGAAGGAACTCGAAGTCCCTAGTATGATCGTCTAACTGAAGCCACTGGCAAACTCATAAACAGTGTTCTAACTCTATGTCTGTGTTCTTGCCAAGCTGGCTGACCATAAATCGTAAGATAAATTCGTAAATGGGGAAATGTCATCAAGGTCAAGTATACAAGTCAAGGTCAAGTTAGGAAAACACCCACAGTCATAAAAGCACGTCAACGTCGGAATGAACTGGCAACGTTTAAAAAAAAAACATGAACGAATAAATAGGAACACGCTTCGCCATTACCTTCAGTATATGATGTGTGATACCGGGAGTTCGCAAACCAACAGAATAATCACTGTCCAGTAGCCCCTGTATGTCAGAGAAGAGTTTAACATCCCTCTGTGCAGACAGAGCAGCGATCAGGTTGGCACAGTAGACTGTGGATATCACCATCAGCAACATCCACAACGACGTCATCAACACCTTCCCTGGTAAATTTCTAGGATATTTACTAAAGCCTGCAAAATACATGAGGCATTCTTCACTAAACACGCCCAACTAAAATAAACGTACAGCTACTGTAAGGGCTACAGTAAGTTATTAATCTTTCCACATTTGGGAAAATATAGTCAGAACTGAAAGCACAGGTTTAGTTATAATTTGCCAGAGCTAACAATGTGAAAAGGTCATTAATAATATATATGTAATATAAGTGTTTAAGCAAAATATTTTCGGCGAGAAACTAGCTATGTAATTTTGTGACATGCCATTTATAAGAAAAAAGTCTTTTTTCTCTTGTTACATAATCCCAGTTCAATGTCTTTTAAAAAGAATCATGTACCTACAGTTTATACATACTTTGCTTTAATAGGGATCCTGTGACTTCCCAGCAAGCAGGAAACAAATTCTGCTTCACTTTCATAAGAAAACAAAGACCTTCAGACTCTACAGATGTTTTGTGCAAGAAGATGTCAACACTTTCGAACAGGGCAAAGAGCAGTGAACAAAGTCCGGCCATCAGAAAGAGAAGGGGGTACAAGCTGGGTGTGAATGGGATCGCCAAGAGATAAAGAGAGCTACTTCTTTGTTTGTCATGCCTCTTATACACAACATCAAAGTATTCCGTGCTGATTGGCGGATATATATAGTCTATAAACTTTGAACGGTCTTCATCTATTGTCAAGTCACAAGCAGCAAGGTCCACTTCCTGGAAAAGCACAGACATAATCAGTCAGTGGAGCATGTGTCCTTTCAGTCTCACCACATTTACGAAAAAAGAAATCCTGCTGCGTCACGAAGCATTAAATTGTTGCGTCATCAGATGAATATACTAAGCGATACCAACGGCTTCATCATTTCAGTTTAAAAATATGCAAGGTGGTTTGAGAATGTACACATGTAATGTGTGTTCAAACGTTGGCAGAAAACATCAATCCACCAAATGTTATGTTATAGTTTCCATGTCCAAATTACCGTTCTGTTCAGCTGCCCCACAATTCCATCATAGGTGTTGTTGACGGGAAGTCCATATGACTGATCCTTTGGCTCAGTGATACTGTAACTGTAAGAAGATATGTTTAATATGGGACAAAAATATAAGCACAATAGAAACAAAACATACTGTAACTAATAGATCCTCACCTGAAATTAAGGACATAAGCAATTGTATCCAAGATATCAATTGCATATCCTCTATACTGCGTCGTTCCATTGTTGATGGACTTCACAACGTAGATAGTTGACTGAAACAGATGTAAACAGTTGTCCGAGGTAAGTAAACATTCTTTCAAAGGGTTTTTTCAAAAAGCATCAAAATATCAGTGTTTTTGCAGCACTGAAATATTATTATGATTCATAATGAGCATAATGTTTATTTACACTAAACTTCAGCTGAACAAACAATACCAAATACATTTCCCTAGGATTCTAGAAATGTTATTTTGATAAATCACAAAATACCAAAACAAATCATTGCTTCTCATCTTTCCGGTGTATATGGATTGAGATATTCAAATGTGTTCGAGGTGTTGGCTTAACAGACATTCTAAAAGGATTTCTGTGTATATATCCTGTTAGAATTAAAACACAGGGACCGGTAATACAACAAACTAAATCAAACTCATAAAGCAGAATTCGAACCTGAAAACATTACGACTAATACTCTCCTGTTTCTAGTATGGACAAACCTTTTAAAGGTCAGTTTTGTAGATTGCTATATTAACATTTGCAATATACATTCACATCCTTCAAATGGTCGGCCCCTGAGGCTGAAAACAATACAAACAATAGTTGTGCTTCATATCAGTTGAACGAAATATCATATACTGGTATAATACCCAATACCCCCGAACTTTTTAGCAGTTTATTCATTATTTTTGCTGGATGAATAGCATGTCTGAGTAAAAACAACCCTATTTGTATAGTTACCTCAGAAAGAACGGTCACCAAGAGATGTCGGTTGTTGTAACCGTAGGCAATATTAGGAAAGTACACAGTTTTTTCTGAAGTAGAATCGGCCACTGGTACCAGCTCGGTTTTAGTAGAATGACGTCTTAAGGTGAAAGTGTAGACTATCCAGCACTAGGAGACAATAAAGTGGAAAACACATAGGAGTATGGCATAGTATAGCATATACTTCTTGTTATTCAGAAGTACCATTCATATGTAACAATCGAGAGGTCATAATATGTGGCGAACGAGAGGTGAGTGAAAGGTCTGAGCCAGACAACGATCCACGTTTGGTACTCCCTCAACCGGTCCCTCAACCGTTTGCATGTATCAAGTGCAATACTTTCACTGCTTACAGTGAAACTGACTGTAATGACCAGAGTTATGTTTGCTGCTTCTTTGGATTAGAGAACATCAAAAGGTGTGAAGGTCCCAAATCCTTGGAGGTAAATTTAAATCTACTATCATTTTATCTTCTTTTATAATTCATGGCCAATTTGTCTTCAATCACCAACAGCTGAAGGGATGGTGTAATTCAGCTTGGGTTCATGCAGGAAGCAAATGTACAGCAATTCGCCATGATCCCTAATATGGTGATCTATCTCCAGTTGTTGGTGATTACTTTTTCCGAGTTGTATTGTCTGTAGTGATGTAATTTTAAGATGACGTGCTAGTTTTAAATGTTGTATGTGTAATACACTAGTATTTTCAGGTGTTTATTTTCTACCTTTATTGATTGTCACATTGATATGGTTTCGACATGGCTGAAATATTGCCGATGTACGCTAAACAATAACTGACTGACCGACTGACTGACTCACTCAAAAGGTGTGAGGCAAAGGGGTCATGTTGAAAACAAATTGTCATTATGCAATACATCAAAAACAGGCTCACCACTTGTAGTCACCTTTCTTTCTCACGTGAACACTGTTACATCTTCCATGGCAGTCTGTTGAATGTATCACTTGCACGAGTACCAGTGTGACGTGGTACTGATGTTGAATAAAGACAAATCAGAAGACAAACTTGTAGGACGACGCATTTCTGACCGTATATTGCACAGCTTAACTGTAACCAGCTTATGTTGTTGAAAAGGGCGCAGACTGTCACGGGAGGCAATAGAAATTTTCTGATAACCACACATGAAAATCGGCACAAATATACCCTTTAAAAAAGTAGGGGATCAACATTTTTTATTTACGATTAAAACATTTTGGAGATGTATCTGAATCAATCAATGTTGATATTACTGAATATTTTGAGAGATCATCACCATTTGCAGTTCCTTACAACCATAGGTATTTGGAATGTAGTCGCTTTTGAAAGATGATTTGTGTATGGCATCTAATTTGCATGTATACCATTTTCATTTTAAAACAAACGACTAGAAACAAACACTAACAAATGTGTGATGCAAGATGAGTCTCAAAATTAATGTTCTAAGTGATTTCTCGACTGTCTTGAAAAAACGTCAAAATCAAGAATGGGACCCCATGCACATGTATGTAGCTACTGCGTTGTGCACGTGCATATCATGTTCAGGGGTGGTAATAGAGGGAAACGGTTGCGCATTCATAAGATGTCGGTCCTTGACATCGTTGATAACTATTACAATTCCTATCCAAATTGAAAGATCATTATCCCCTACATTTTTAAGGGTATATAATCATAATTGATTATCTGGACAAATTACCTTATGGTGACAAAGAACAACCACATTTTCCAAGGACAGGTTCTGCAGCACAGGGACATTGGTTCCTTGGACAAGAAGCAGCCACTTTGAATGATGTCGAAAGTCAGTCAGTCCCTTTGTCTTTGAATCAAAGGAATCAACCTGAATGACAGAGACAGCTATTTTGTTGGCACTGTCCCGACATATGACAATCCATGTTTACATGAGTGAAACCCTTGTTTAGTAACTTAGTTCTCACGTCAAAAGAAAGGGTAAATACTAACCGTCTTCATCAGTTCGGTCATATGGTCTTGACTCATAGAAGCAACCACGTGTATGTCCGGGAAGAGAGCCTCGTGGATTGTCTGTAAAGTTCTATTTGTGTCCACGACACTGAGGTCAAACACAAGAAGTTGGGGACTGTTTGTGAATGACTGGACAAGGCCAGGTACTGAACAGTCTCCTCCTGCAAATAACCACAGCATAAAGAAACGTGCAGCTTTATGGATTACAACTTCTTTGTTAGTACGTTGAGCGACGTGTTGAGCGACGTTTCGATGTAGATTCTTACATCGTTATCAAGCTAAGTGTCAATGGAAGAATCTACATCGAAACGTCGCTCAACGTAATAAACAAGAAGATGTAATCCATAAAGCTGCATGTTTCATTTTTTACTCCCCAACTTCTAGAATGCCCATTAAACAAGTAACCAAAGCATACATTGTATATCTCTGTGACGGAAATGGGTTTTTGATATATTTATTGAGAGTGTCACGAATGTCCATAGTTTGTTACTGTTTCAGTGGTCAACCCAAATCATCACCAAAACATTAACGAAATGAAGACCCTTAATAGTATCACGTTATGTGGTCTTTCATGTATCTGGAACCAGACAGAAAAAAACTTCCTAAAATTCAAAAGCACTTCAGGAGCGTCAGTCATGCATTTTAGTGTTCACAGGAAAGCAGTAAAGTGGAACACCAGATGTTTGCAAGACGAGGCTATTACCGTTTTTTCCATGAAGTAAGATGGCAACTCTTTTCCAATGTAGTCTTTGCAGCAGATGTTGAAAGGTTTCGCCGTTCTCTGGAGTCATAACTGTTATGAGACCTGAGACAATGTACGGAAATTCAGTAGTTAATGCTTCAAGTATTTTGAGATATCTATACAGCATATATTTCTGTAAAGATATGGTCTGCTACGAAGACTACGTACTCATGCTCCTACGGACCATTTAGAACCTTTAATCTGAAAGTGTTTTAGCAATTACCAAATTGAGAAATGTCTCGGGTTGACTCGTTCCATGCCCAGATTGACAGTGTCAGTCTGATGAACTCTGTGTATTTGCCTTGGTTTCCATCTAACACATCTTTCTGTGATCGCCCACGTCAGCAGTGATTACTAACACCTGCTTCATGAACAGCGTTTGTAAATGTCTCATTTAGACGACGTTCTGTATATACTGAGTTGGTACTGACAACATTGTTGTCCTATTGAGATGATAATACCTGAATCCAATTATTGCGATTTTAGCACACACGATGCTGGCTATACGTGCACTAAAGGCACATCCTCTCAGAGGTAATTATATTCCGTAATAAACTGGTTGTTTTGGGTACTGGGATGCTAAGGTCCACTGCGCTCACATCTCAAGAAATCCTTCTATACATGAAATCGAAGGTTAAGATCGAAAGCACGTTGATGCACGACTCGTTTTCATAGCATTCGTGAAGGTATCCCAGTATCACCACAGAGACCCGACGTCCTCGTCCAGCCATGAATATCTGTACCCACCCTACCATGGATGGGAGCTACAATATCAGCCTTGGCAATGTGTGTCCTTTTCTAAATGTCTACCCAATAACAGACCCCCGTAATGAGTTCCGCAATAAATACTCTTTGGACAGAGAGATGGTATTCCTATATCAACAATACATGAGAGACAGGGGAGAGCGTAATTTCAGTCTTTGGGAGTGTGAATCATTGGCACTTTGCTTACGAGGTTCCACACCCCTGTCCCCATTTAGCAGGTTTCCCAAAATGCTGACAGTTTTAAGGTGAAACATCGACTAAATTGCAATCTTAAATCCCTACATATTGCCACATTTGTGTAACAGAAATTAATCATACCAGACCAGCTTCAATGCATTGTTTGCAACACTATTATTAATCCCCAAAATACAGTATTATTCATCAAAGAGTATGCTTGTGTTTCAGTTTTGGCTACCATTTCCGACAGTCTCCAGCAGCTGAGGGGACGGTGTAAATTCAGCTGGGGTCCACGTAGGTAGCAAAGATACTGTAAGTCCCCATGATCCGTAGTGTGGTGATCTACCTTCTGTTGTTGGTGATCTGTAGCTTGTTTTATATTGTATTATCCAAATAATGATGTTAACTTTCCACGCTATTGTTAATACTAATTGTGATATTCTAGTTGTTTTACTGTCATTCGTCGACAGGACTTTATAATATACATAAATTCCATTTCAGTAGTAAATGTTTTCGTCACGATATGGCTGAAATATTGCCGATGTGTCGTTACATATTGACTCAATCATCTTAAGGAAAAGTAGTCACGAACACTTAATCCTTCCATCTGGTTAGTGTTTTTTTTGTTTGGTTTTGGGGTTTTTTTCTGGAATATTTGTGATCCGTTATTCGTTGCATTATATCTCGAAAAACGTGGCATTTTGTTCTGCGGGCAAACATATATATGTACCTCTTTTCACCCTGATGAACAGGTACACAATTTAAAAGTTTGACACGTCAAGAGTGACTGAGACTGTTGTTAAACAAAAGACCGTTCGGGGGAGCAGGATCTGCACATATAAAAAGGTTTCAGTCTAAGAAGTTCTAAAAGCCTTGTGTGATCTAGCGTTCGAAGAGGAACATTTTCATCTGCTCGGCCAACGGTCACACTTGAACAGCTGGCTAAATGGAGGCAGTTGTAACTGAAATCCGTCAAAGATTATGTAAGAGGTAGGCCATGAAGGACGGGAGACATTTGTCACAGAGCATGGGCACAAAAAAATTCAATGACCTTACAGATTGTTCTTTTGTATCACAAAAATAAACGTTGCCAACTGGTAGGTTTAATCACTTAACGCTGACACATTTGAATGGAAATATTGATATTCTGAATACTCCTATGTTACGTTTAAAATTTTACTCTAACTTCAGGTATCTTTAAAAAGAAACCTTACCATGAGAAATTCCGTCTTCAGTGATGAAAATAACAAGGATTGTCAAAATAGCCTGTCTCATCATGGCGCATGTCACGCATACTCCACACAGAGTGTTCAATATGCAATGGTTATGAGCGCGATTGGACTTAAAGGCATACTAGTATATAAATATGACTAAATCTGTTACCTCAGTAAATATTTAACTGTCCGATTGGTTTTCTTTCTGTCCGTCGTGTGCATTTATAGATCTACATTCGGATCAATTATTCTGCTAAATGTGCAATAACAATGGCAAACCTGACTCGCATTACCAAAGCATGAATATTTTATTTTCAAGTGATGTATATTGACTGCCCATTTGCGGCGTCCCCCGCCGTGATATTGTTGAAATACTGGTAAAGGCGTCGTGAAACTCAACTTACTCACTTCCTGGAATCTCAGTTTAAATGCATGGTCTTGGCATGCAACTTGAGTTTCCATTATTTTCACCTGGGCAATGCACGCGTAGAAAACGTATATCCTCATACGGTACGACATCCTTGGGAAAATTATATATTTTGATTACTTATGACATTTTGTTTGAGAAAACAAGTAGATGCATATTTTTTAAGTAAGATGTTAGCTGTTCATTTCTTGTATACCCATGAGAAATACCTTCAAGGGAAATCATCATATTTATTATGTGTATTACAGCCTGACTATGAACATGTCTTGTCTTGTAAGACATAGAGCCCATTTCATCTGTAAGCGGCGTTCGTAGTGTTCAATTTCAGTTTGACACAATAAAAGTCAATAAACGGTTATTTATGAGTGTGTTGGCATACTGACAATCACCTTCATGCTTTTTATATTAAATACCCAGCCCGTATCATTTAATGAAAGTTTAACATCAGCCCATTTTATGCTGAGATGTTCCTTCAAAATGACTTGCCATCGCCACTGAACAATCAATTTCGAAGAATGTCACAGATCACATTCATCGTATAATTTGATGTCAGCAGATGGCGTTTGACATAAAAGTTTAAGCGATATCTTTGAACCAAACTGGAGCATCACTATAAGTCATGACTGTACAATAATGATTTATGTAACTACCGAGGCAGCATAGCAAACAAAGAAAGCAGAAACACAGATCACTTGTAATGATATAAGATAGAGACAGCAAAGTAAACCACGTGATGGTGGATGTGTTTTTGTTTGTAGAAACAATGTGTATCAGCAATGCCATTAATGCATTACCCCCTACTTGACACCTCACGCTTCATAGTGTTCGATCTACACATGGTGTTTAACCTGCAATACTAGGCGGTCACAAGATTTGGTTCTATTCAGTGAGACTTTGGATTCAAAATAGTTGTTTAAATCATTTGCTAAGCTAGAGAAACCCTCTGATTTGGGGTAAACACATTCTGTATCCTTGCAAAGGAGAATATTCACAAAATTATTGTCCCAGAGAATATTAATAAAATTATGAAGATTCTGTGGCTTGTTTGAAAATGTCATGAATTCATCTTTGCAAAATCGACACATATATTTTAATCATCTTATTGACCTTCTACCTGTAAGACAAATGAATTTGACCGACCGATCGCAAAATTTTACCTTTTCTTACACAAAGGATACATATTTCAATGTAGAATGGCTATTTTTGAACCATGTACATATTCATTTAATTACTGAGCTTTTAAAAAAATTAATCCATTGATAAATTTTCATATTCGTTGTAATTTGAATATGGATTTTCATCTGTGAGAATACATTAATGACTGGTGGTTAGTGGCATGCCTTCGTTTTCTTCACACAAGTTGGCTAAAGTGTACGATCCGATACCCATGCTTCAAACAGTTCAAAATTAACAGGCTGAATATTCTGATAACTGGAAGAGAAATACCATCCTGATATCATGGAGAATTCTAAAACTGTGTTAAGAGCTGTAGTTCCATCTTTCGTCACGAAGCTGCATTTCATAACCTTAAACTACACTTTCAAAGAAGAATTTGGCTAACAAACGTTAGGGAAACAGGCCATGGGTCACCAACAGAAACAAGGCGCTGGCTAAATAATTTAAAAGAAAACTGATACTGTAATCTGTGTAATCAAGCTGTATGTGACAATTTTTTCAGTCATATGTCCATCACATGTTGAACATGTGTCCTTTTTACCGCAATATTACTGTGTCAATCCTCCGAACTTATTACATATCCAATGAAATACGATTATCAACCTCTCCTTGTTACATCAGCAAAATTGCTAAAACACTGATTGTACCTTTTCAAGTGATAATGTCTTATTCTTATATGTGTAAGCCTGTATGTTCTCTATATTACTTTTGTTTTGTTTTGGGTTTATTGATATTGTTTTGTTTGGGTTTTTTTTGTTATTTGAGGGAGTGCTTTGTTTGGGATTTGTTTTTAGGGTTTTGTTGCTGTTGCTGCTGTTGTTTTTGTTTGTTTGTTTTTTGTTTGTTTTTGGGGTTTTTTTTAAAAACTAAATTCTGTTATATTATGTTCGCTAACTGAAGGTTTGATAACTTGATCGCTATTTAGGCTGAGTTTCAGATAAATGGATCTTATTGATCAGTAAGAACTGGGACTTTACAGCAGCAGAATACATCTTTACCAACCTACTAAAATGTTTCTAAGCATGACATGTTGATTAGTTAAGCATTAATTGTTGATTTCAGTTTCATTTTCTCAGGTCTTGCAACAATTATGACTCCGAAGAACAGCGAAACCTGTCATCTTTTTCACAAAGACTAGAGTGGAAAAGAGTTTCCATTATACCTCATGGGGAAAATGGGAATGGCCTCTCCTGGTAAACATCTTGTGTACCATTTTACTACTTCTCTGTGCACACTGAAATGTATGATTGCCGCACTTTTAATTCGATTTTTAGGAAGTTTTGTCTGTGTGTTTACACATACTCGAAAAGCCGAAAAATAGAGAATTGACCATTAGTGACAAACAATGACAATAAATATATTAGCACATAGATATACAGTGTATGTTTTGGTTATTTGCAGAGAATGACTGTTCAACACCTGCTCTTGCCCAGTCATTCACCAACAGCCCCACCCTTCTTGTGTTTGACGTAAATAATACCTTACAGACAATCCACGAGGCCTTCTTCCCTGACATACACGTGGTTGCTTCTATGAGTCAAGGGTACATGACCGAGCTGATGAAGACGGTTAGCGTTTACTCTTTTATGTTATGATTGTTGCTACAAATCACAATTTACCATGTTTGAAACCCACGAAAAATGATGAAAAATGTTTGGGGTCTTCTCGGAAGCAGTATTAGTGAAAACACTAGGGTGCTCTATGATATTATTTTAGAAACAGAAATTAATCAAGCCTTGTTTTGATACTTTCTCTAAGGGGTTTTTTATTTATATTTTTTTTATATTTTGACTCTATTACTGAACACATTTGTTTTTGGCCCAAACTGTATGCATCAAAAGATTATTTGCCTAACTGGCGTCGAAGAAATTTGACATTTATTGGAAAAATCAGTTTTAGAACTTTAGCAATGTCAAGTCCTTTAAGTTTTCTCTGCACTGCCCAAACCACCTAAATCAGAACTTAGTAAAATAATTTATAGGCTTTTATGACAAAATAAAAGCGACCAAATAAAGAGATGACCTATAAGCAGAGGTTATGGAGACGGAGGTCTGAGAATTATCCATACAGAATATTTCATTAATTAATTTCTGACACCGTTACAGTCAAAGATCCACGTTGTGAAATCCACCAGCAATGCGACGACGAAGTATAAAGGCTCTGCAATAGATATTTTGGATACAATCGCCGATGTTCTTGGGTTCAGGTGAGTTACATTACAATAGTTTTCATTCATAGTCCAGTCATTTTCTAAAACGGTTGAGTTTATTTCGGCAGTCCCATATAAAACAGTTCTCCTTACAGTTACAGTATTACTGAGCCACAGGATCAGTCATTGGGACGTCCTGTCAACAACACCTATGATGGAATTGTGGGCCAGTTAAACAGAACGGTAATGTGGACATGTAAACTGTATCATACAATTTGGTGGGTTTCTAGTTTTAAGCCGTGTGAAGATTAGAAGATGTTCAGTCAAGTCTTCGTTAGTTGTAAGAGGCACGTCCCTGGTAGATGCCATGGTTTACCCGGTTAACTTTATTGCCATTATTTATTGGAGTTATTCAGTCTGTTTTGATGACGCATCTATTTCGTGGTAGACCTACTGTAAATGTATGAGTAAGAAAGGATGTATGTTACCATAGATTATTGTCTTGTACGTGTATAGGAAGTGGACCTTGCTGCTTGTGATCTGGCAACAGAAGAAGGCCGTTCAAAGTTTATAGACTATCTATATCCTCCAGTCAGCACGGAGTACTTTGATGTTCTGTATAAGAGGCATGACAAACAACGAAGTACCTCTCTTTACCTCTTAGCTCTCCCACTCAGACCCGACGTGTACCGCGTTCCGTTTCTAATTGCCGGATTTTGCTTAGTGCTCTTTGCCTTATTCGAAGGTGTGGATATCTTCATGCGCCCAAGACCTGCAGGGTCTGATGGAGAGGGCCTCGGTTGCTTTATGAAAGTGAGACAGAATCTCTTTCATGCTTGCTGGAAAGTTACTGGATCTCTGTTTAAGCAGGGTATGTATAAACTGAAGTTCATGGTAAATGGCAGGCCAAGGATTCCCTTGATGTTACAACATGTGGAGCTGGGACCACAAGTATACGTAAACAGGGAAATAACAAATTCTGATAAATCCACATTTACATAGCTGAATAAGCTTGACACACAGCCTTGTGCATAGCTGAACAGGCTTCACAAACAGTCTTGTGCATAGCGGAGCAGGGTTGTCAAACAGTCTTGCTGTTAATTGGATGAACTTCACAAACAGTCTTGCGGACAGAATTAGTCGATAAAGTAGCACGTCGAGGTCATATAGGTAAATTAGTCGAAGGGAACTGTTTGTTTTCACCTTTGTTGCATATCACTCCATTGCAAAACCTGATAACTCTTAGATGAAACTGTTTGTACTGACTTTAACATTTTCAGCGAAAAATCAGATTTACAACAGGCAAATAAATCGAGGAGCATATTATTTGCAAAGTCAAATATGACTCATCTTTCGGCTTTTTTGTTTTTGTATTGTTTTTTTGTTTTGTTTTGTTTTTTATTTTCCCAAATTTCTAAAGATTAAAAAACTATAGTTGTAAGTAAATCTCAGTGGAGTGTGTTAAGTGACAAATGACACTTAGATAATTTTAAAAGAAATGAAGTTTTTCCTTTTGTTTGACCTGTGTTGTGTACAAATGTATGTTTTGACAGAGCTGAAGTGTTGGCTTGTAGCGTACCTGAAACTGTTTTTATTCGTTTTTAGGCCATCGGCCCATGTACATCTGTGAACATTAACATTGTGATATAGCATTAGTGACAATGATTATGCACTGCGGAGAGACAAACAATGTTTAACATATTTTGCTACATTGAGTATGGTTTGATGATCTTTACTACATACTAGTTGCTTATATGAGTAAGCAGTGGGGTTATCGGAAAATAGAGATGGTATATATCTAGCCCTTACCAAATTATACATTGGGCACACAAATAAGAAGTGCATAACATCTTCAACTATCTTATCATTACAATACTTACAGAAACACAATCGTTTATCGATACCATACCTTCGTCCAATGGTTGTTTGAATAGGCAACTCATCTAATCAAAGCAAACAAAAGCATCTCCTCAACTCCCAGTTTCTAATATTCATGACATAATATTCTGTATCAAAGCATGATTTTAACTTGAGATAATGTTTTAACCTATAAGATGTACTTATGTTATCAAACATTACTTGCACATTACACTCACATATGCGTTGCTTAAACAGCATTAAAAACCTATCCATATCGCCAATATCCTGAAACCACCACACATCACCAAATCCAAAGCTGGAAAGTAGCTGCCTTAGACCACTCGCCCATGTTGTCCTGCCAGATTCATCGAGTTGTTTCATTAAAAGATAACACTGCCTGGGATATCTGCTATTATCCATCCTCAAAAGTTTGCACCAATACTTAACACATTTGACATGATAATCTATATACAATCGATGTCTACCACACTCTGCCAAAACAGCATTACTAGAATTATATTTGCTAACGCCCAGCACAAACTTACAGAAATTAGAATGTAATGATTCTAACACTGGATATCTCTGAAATCCCCAGACTTCAGCACCATATAGCAACACAGGCTTAATTTTAATGTCGAATAGTTTAAATGCAATATTAGCTGGCAATCCCGGGAGCATAAAAAGTAACTTTTTGATGAAAAACAGCGCCTTGTTGCCTTTGACAGCTAACGTGTCTACACACTTTGACCAAGACAATCTATTTGAAAACAAAATGCCCAAATAATTATAATACGTAGTAACCTTTATCTGAGAGCCACTAAAGAACCATTTTTCATAATGCCTTAATATACCACCATTTCTGAAAACCATGACTTCTGTTTTATCTAAATTAACTTGAAGACCCCACTTATTACAAAAACTATCAAGGATATCTATCTTCCGCTGCAGTCCAATGACACTGTCATCAACTAAACATAAATCATCCGCATATAGTAATAATAATATTTCCATAAACTCTTGGCCAACCGATATACCTCTTAGAGTGGACGATTCTATCATATTCTGAAGTTCTAACATAAACATGGAAAATAACATTGGGCTAATAATACACCCTTGACGAACACCACTTAATGAATCAAAGAACTCCGACACTGTAGTGTTAGAGAGTTTAACGGCACACTGAATTTTAGAATACATGTTCTTTAACAAAACAAGTATACGACCATGAACACCATTCTTCATTATGGAGTACCATAGAAGTGTCCTGTTAATAGAGTCAAAAGCCTTTTTGAAATCTACAAAAATGCAATAAAATCTCATGCCCTTCTTAGATAGATATTTTTTAACCAAACATTGTAGAGTAAAAATATTATCTACAGTAGAGTATCCGCGTCTAAATCCAGCTTGTGCTTCTGGGCTCTTCTCATACAAATCGGCAAACTGAGCTAATCTGTCATTCATAACCGCAGTCAAACATTTTCCTAGCGTGTCTATCAAGGATATACCTCTATAATTATTAACATCTTTCACACTTCCCTTCTTATGTAAAGGTATAATAATACTTTTAGCCCACGTAGAAGGAAACACTCCCGTACGCATGATACAATTAAATAATACTGTCAAATATGGAACTAAAGTACTACAACATTTCATAATTATTTCCGGCGGTAGACCATCTTGTCCAGGTGCAGTCCCACATTTTAGTCTGTTTATGGCACTATATACTTCACTCTCTGATATATCTGAGTTCAAAATGCTATTTAAGGTTACATCTTGACAGAAGTTACAGTTCTCCTCAGTGTGGTTGCATTCATATAAAGTTGCAGACTCCATATTATCAGGGTCCACTTGAATATCCGTCAAATTAAGAACTCGTTTAAAATACTCAGTCAACTCCTCCGGGGGGATATTATCTCTATTTGTCTTATCCTTTGTCTGAGTTAATGATTTGAGCTTTCTCCAAAATAATTTACCGTTATTACTGGTGGCCACGAGATCATTTACACAGGCATCTTCATATACACTTTTCTTGTTTCTGCACACACGTCGGTATTCATTTCTAACGTGTTGGTATTCTTTAAGAGTTTTTTTATCCCCCGTTCTTCTGAAAATATCCAACGTCTTGAACTTTTTCTGTTTTAACGCAGTACTCGCATCGTCATACCATTTGTTGTTATTTTCAAATCTTTGACGATGTCGAGTAGATAAGTGCTTCTGAAGACCACAAAGTCGAGCAGATTCTTGAATAATGTTCACAAGTGTGTCAACAGCTACATCAATATCATTCAAACAACAGGCCTCACAATTCGCAAATGTAAAATTTTCAAGAAGATTCGACAAGTTAGTAACAAGAGAAGCAGCCGTACTATTATTCCATGTGAATACGGGTAAAGTTGATGTATTAACCGTTTCCTCCCGATTTGGTTCTATATAAACATTCGCATTCTTTGGCATAGTCATTACAATCGGAAAATGATCAGAGTCACATCGTGTTTCAACACAAAAGTCAATATCATACAAGAATATACTACTGGAACATAAGCAATAGTCGACTAAACTCGCCCCCTCTCCTCGGAAGTACGTGTAAGCGCCATTATAATCACCCTGATATCGGCCATTTAACATATGAATATTAAATGTAGCACATAATTCGGTTAGCTCCTTTCCGAACTGATTATACACCTCGTCTCTAGACCTACGTGGTATATTATAGGCGTCTGATACGTAGTCCATATCCTCCAGACATGGTATGTGTCTATTATCATCATCAATCACATAATCAAGTAAAGCACCAGTTCTTGCATTGTAATCACCAAATGCAATAATTTCATATCCGGGAAAATCATACACGACAGATATTAACGACCTTTCAAAGTATTCAATACCTTTATAAAGTCTGTTATCAGTTTGTACTGATGTGTTTATAGGATGTATATAAATAAATGCAAGGATAATATCATGAGTAAAGGAGAATACATTCCTGTCACACACAAGAAATATCATATCATTGAAATGGGTAATAACCTTTTTCACACCATTAATAACTGAAGAATGTACACATACTGCAACCCCTCCTCTTGGGTTATATTCTCTATAATTCACAAATACTGTGAACGAAGGGAACGCAGCTTCGATACTATCTTTGTCAACACTTTTCCAAATTTCTAATAAACCGAAGATATAATATTTGGAACAATGTCTGAGACTGATCAATATTTAGTTATGTATCTAAATGCATTTTGCAGGCTTTAGTAAATATCCTAGAGGTATGTCGGGGAAGGTTTTGATCGTTGTGGATGTCGTTGATGGTTTTACCTACAGTCTACTGAGGCAAATTTCTCGCCGCTCTGTCCGCAAAGACCGATGTTAAACCGTTCATTGACCTAGAGGGGCTACTGAACAGTGATCATTCTGCTAGGCTGCGAACACCCGGTATCTCCTATCATATATTGAAAGTATCTGGATACTAACTACTAGGTTTTGCCTTTTGTTTGGGTACTGTGGTGTTGCCAATATATTCCGACGTTGATGTGTTTGCTCCATTGGGTGTTAAAGGGAACAATGAACTTTTCTTTTACACATGGTAGATTCACTCTTTCATTAATGTCAGAATATGGATATGAAATACATGAAATCTCAGCAGTAATTTCCTGCAAACACAAATGCCCTGCGAATAAAGAACTAAATTCACTTTTCGGATGATAACTGTACGCAACTCGTGTTACCACTGCCTGATAATCAAGCAATGTGATATCTAGAAAAGCAGTTAATGGTGTTGCAACTAACTGCAAGAACTACTTGTTTTTAGAAATTGCGGCAAATTATGCAGCTGGAAATATTGGTTTTATATGAATGAGATTACAGAAATTACATTGTTTGGGGAGGCTCTGTACTCTGCCAAAATTCAAACATTCCAATCAATCAAAAGGATAGCTTCTAAAACGTCTGATAATGCCTTAAATCATATGTGGCAAAAATCAGAAGATTCCATGTTACTCTAGAGGTATGTCATGTGTATCCTTTCTTTAATGAGAATCATTAATTGTGTGGTGCTTGACATCGAAGTTGTTTTTATTTATTTATTTTATTTTATTTTATTCATTTATTTATTTATTTATTTGTCTATTTCTTAATTACTGGCTTGTTCTAACGGGAGCATGAGTTGCATCAATTCGAGTTGTGTACTTTGACAGGCGCACCCATAAGTATGATCTTCCAAAGAGGGTCACACGTCGATCACACACTCACTCACTCAATCAGAATGACGACAAAACATATCATCAGTGGGGATGTGTTGGGCGCAAGATGTGCTGTAATGACAAGTGAGAACGTTACACAAGACTTCATTTGATGCGAGTCAGTGCCATCACGTCACAGTAACAGCTCTGTTCAGGCTCAAAATAGCAACCGCTATTGACTTTCCTTAGTTACTTCGTACAGTAGATTACAATCACTTTCTGGATTAAGACAGTCCACAAACGACATAATCGAGTTTCATAATCGAGCATAATCGAGTACTTTTAGCGTGAACTTTGAATAATTCAAGGTTTTCCATGGTTCTAGCATGCCATGATAATATCAAGACGTAAAGCGTATTAAATGGTACACAGACTTCATATTTTCCAGGAGTGAGTATTACATGTATTCAAACTAACAACTTTCAGCATATCATAGAATAGAAATAGTGATAGTTATTTTCATGGTTCCAACATGGTGCAATGGCATCGAGATGATAAACCTGTTTATTGAAGTATGGAGGTGGTATTTCCAATGTATTAATTGTGATACAAACGTAGATAACTTTGCATAAGAAACTACACACTTGGTTTACCAAACTTTTAGTACAAAAAAAACCTTCATGTCAGAAATGAAAACACTGGTTAAATTTCTTTCTCTCTTGTAATCAAAAAGTACTAGCTTCGCATAGCAATACTGGTACTATCTGGAACATAAAGTCATTTGACAAATGCATAAGTACGTACATTATACAACGTTTGTATGCTGAACATAGAGCAGTACTGAATTTTCAGTCTTCTTCATGGGCTGTTTTCAGAGTTCCTTTCAGCTGTACATAAATAATATCGATCCGATGTTCCGCTGCATATCAATAATATCGATGCAATGTTCAGTTGTATATTAACAATAACGATGCAATGTTCAGCTGTATATAAACAATATCGATGCAATCAATGTTCAGCTGTATATTAATAATATCGATGCAATCGTTAGCATCTAGTGTCTTCAACAACCATATGCCCTTACTTTATGTTCGTGATGCGAAATAGAAACCAGTACATTTTGGGCCTGAAATAAGCAATCAAATATGTAATTAGACCAGTCTACAGTATTTCCGCTTGAGTGACGCAAATGAATTGTTATGATGTATTTATTATAACATTTTGCGCATTTGTTCAGAATTGAATGTTAAGTAAAATATCAATAATGGAATATATATGAAAACAATCTGTGAGCCTCTAAAAACAAACTTTAATTGTCAACAATAAAGGTTACATTATCCGCAAACAACAAACGAAATAACAGAAGTTCTGCACGGAACATGAACCTCGGTTCAGGAGCCAAATATAAACGTGTCATCGTAAAAAGGACTGAATTAAGAACTTTACATGTGTCATGGGCATTTAGAGACACACTTGAATATTGTGACAGTTTATCTTGTGACAGTACGTGTCTGTACACTCTTCTTCAAAACAGATTCGAAGTGAATCATTCAAAACATAGTGAGTATGGTTCTAAGTCACTTTATCAATATTACATCCTAAGCTATGGGAGCACATTTATGCTTTTAAAAGATTCAGCAAATCCGTAAATGTCAAATACATTAGATTTGTCATGGAATATCTAATTATTTGTTTGAAGCCATTTCAGTGATGAGCGTGGGGTAATGCGCATGTGAAAAACGCCCTGCCGTGGTGGCCTTACTAGTTCCTGCTTGGTAGCATATCGGGAATGAGCAGAATGTTACTTTTGCTGTAAATTTATTCATCGTCTGCCACTTTTATCTTTAACTATCAGACAAATGACCCAGCAAGTTTATATGGAAGACTATGGTCAAAGATAAAAGCCAACGACCCAGCATTCTTGAAATCCTCGAATAAAAACATCTAAAACGACTGGAACGTGAGAAATATGTCCTGTTCTCATCACAACTGGTGAAGCACATAGCTGTTGCTGCCTCTTAAAGGTTCTTGGAGAGAGACTATTATACCTACAAATATCTTTTGGATTGCCGAAAGGGTCGCCTCGAAAGGCCGAATGTCTCAGATGAGTGCGGTCGGCATTTTGGATCGACTGTGGGGAAAGTGGAGCGTCAAGAGACACCTGACACATTGTCCAGAAAAACGAACATTGGAGTCGGGGGTGGCTTCATTGTCATGAGTGTTGGGGTTGCACTCAGCATTATTGTCCTGTGTCTTGAAAACATAACGCACCCTGCAACAAGATGATCCTATGAATCAGAAGTCTTCAAGAAGAGAGCAGTAAAGTAACTGATGATGTGTCCTTCACTGAACAGACACTTTGCGTCAATGAGTTTAGTTTTACAGCAATATTCGAACTATATGGCGGCGGTCTGTAAATAATGGAGTCTGAACCAGACAATCCAGTGATCAACAGCACGAGAGCATTCATCTGTGCAGTTAGGAATCAAGGACATGTGTCAGCGAGTCTGAGCACCTGATCGCGTTAGTCACCTCATACGACCAGCATGGGTTACTGACGGGTACAGACGCCGTGAAAGAACGTGTTAGACACGTTCATAAAAACAATATAAATGAAATTAGGTGTTCAGTTGGGTGTTTATTTAAAAGCGTCTTCAGTGTAGGAGTCACTAAGTGGCGTATGCTGACACTAGTGAAGGTAGTCATTCCTATCGTTCTCGTTCACTAAATGACGGTGTATCGCGTGCGCGACGGAATTCGTTAGTCCATCAGGTTGTCTTGTAATTGCAACAGGTTTGTACGATCAGTGTGGGACATCATTACCTTGTCAGTGTCCGTTCTTACACCTCACATGTGGAGTTGGGGTAAAGAGCCCATGGAGACATATCCATATCCTGGCTCTCCCATATTGTACATAATTACCCATACGGGTGAGGACAACCCGTGTGATATCTTTTTATATTTGCACAATGTCCAATGTGGCCAACTAGGAAATAGCACGTTTGGTTTCAATGTGGTGGAACAACGCGGTCTATTTTGGCTTGAGATCCGCAGTATGCAACGGGGTGATGTATAACTAAACGTTGATTTAGAGAGCCGTGAGTATCTGCAGTATATTGAACGACAGTCAACACCCTGTCAGGGTGTTAAGTCTCGCGATCTTCCTCCTAAACTTCGCGCACAACCTGGGGATCCGTGTTGTCCAGTCGCTGTTTACAAGTCGTACCGTTACTTGAGACCACTTAACTTCTCGAACGTTGACCATCCATTCTATTTGGCTACAAAAAAACATAGGTTTGGGGTAGGAACCGGGAATACCTTGTTTAAACCGGTTGGAAGAAATACATTGGAATCACTGATGGAAACAATTACAAGTCAAGCTGAGCTTTCTGATGACAACTGGTTGACACACCGCAGCGCCATTAAACGTATGATTCAAACTTTGTCTGACAAAGGTGTTCCATCTCACCAGATCATGCAAGAATGTTCAGTCTGCATGAGTTATTCCACAATGAATTCAAAACAACACCAAAACATCAACACACTTCTGTCTACCAACTGGGATTCCACTCCACGTGACACAGGTCTGTCTCTCCCTTGTACCTAATGTACGTGGGGTTATCCGAGCCTTCAAGCATCAATAATTAAGGCAGTTTTTTACACATATTGTTTTTCTTCTATTTCCACTGGATTCAAATGTACTAACCGTAAAAGTAACTGTGCATAGCATACAATTGCATAAAAGTTATTTGGAAAGATGTTTTTAAGAACCTAGTCACCTGCTGCATGTTTTTTGACACCTTTGTATTTTGTGGGAAGAAAACGTTAGTTAGAACTTAAACTGTGTACATCATGCCGCAACTTGTTGAAAATCCGCGTCTCCGCGCATTGTGCGTGGGAATGCCGGAGACTGGTCTGGCCCAGAATCAAGTTTCAAGCAATTTTGGTGTCCATCTAAAAACAATCTCACATCATCTACATTTCAACATGATGGGAGAGATTTGCATCAGACCTGTCGTCCACGCGTGATGTCATATCAGCCAGACAACCACAGACCCATCTAAGGAATCGATTGCAGACTGCCAGTTTGACTACTCGGACCATTCCTGACTAATCAGTTCCAGGAAGCAAATCTTCCGACCCCGACGGCCTGCAATACGTCCAATTTTTTAAACGTCACTAACAGTTATGGCTAGCGTAGTGCATGCAGCATCTGCGCCACATGAGACAAGATTGGGATGGTGTTTTGTTCACTAACGAGTCGAGATTTCTTCTGGAGAGCTCAAATGGCAGGTCAAAGGTGAACAGACGACGATGCCAAACAGTATGCTGACGCAGGCGTTGTTCAGCATCGACAGTTTGGTAACGAAAGGCGTTATGGTATGGGATAGCATCACATATCATGGTCCAACACACAGCTTGTCACTGTATACTAAGCTGGATAGGAACAAGTGTTGGTTCAGATTTTGGTACTAACACCATGGAGTCTGTACGTACTGTATTGCGTCAGCTTGATATATCAACACAGGCAACTGTTTATTTCCCTTGATTGTGAAAATAACACTAAAGCGTGACTTGGGGTTATAGATAAAATAACAGACAAAACAGTCGAGTGTACATTCAGGAATGTACAGGTCCATTAAGAGGTGATTATTATTAAAATCAAATATAGAAAGTTAGTAAAACATTTACAGTTTTTATACATACAAACACAATACCGTTTTCGATTATACGTGTTGTATGTGTTTAACGTCCGTGTACATATGCATTGATCATGAACATTGATCTATTAATACACACGATGAACAGAAAGGCACCGAATGCGAAAGTGAAATATTTACAGAAGTCTCAAGTTTACATGTCATTAAGTTAAATATCGCTCATATCCAGGGACTTGTTGACCACTCTCTGTTCAAGATGGATGACAGGGAATCATGTGCCATGATGAGGCAGCTTATTCTCACAATCGTTGTAACTTTCATGACTGAAGACACAATTGTTCATGGTAAGTTTATTCTTTTCAAAACTGCCTACATTTAGGTCAAATTTGTAATTTATGTCAAGATGGCGTCTACGTTTATATAATCTGACACCGCCGGGTGACTAAACCTAGGTTGGTGTACTTTCTATAACTCAAATGTGCCAGAATTTAGGGATTTAAGATTCAAGGTTTTATTCAAAAGGTTTCTCCCACAGGCTCTTGATATTTACGACTGTACTTTTTACGACTGTGTTTATGTTTTCGTCTTAAAACTGTCAGCATTCAGTTTTGAGAAAGCTGTCAGCCGGATCCAGATCCTCACACTGGAGAGAGGTTTCTTACTTCGTCAGCAAAATGCCAATGTTTCATACTCTTCAAGACTGGAAACACGCTGGTTTTCCCTGGAACACGTTACGGGGATCAGTCTTCATTTAGAAGAGGGCACACACTGCCCAGTCCGATATTCCAGTTCTCATCCATTATACTGGGTGGACGATCGTGGAGGGGAGACACAGTAAATGGTGGATAGCTCACCTGCATGGTAGTGATTAGACAGCAGTGGATGGACAGTAGGGCCTCTGTGTTATGACGGTGATGTGATATTTTCACTATAGTGATGAAACCGGATTGTGTTTCCATATGCTTTTAGTTGTTATCTTCCATTTCATGTTTGGGACGTAAGAGTAGATCAGTATCTCATTGCCTAAAAACAATCGGCTGATCGGAGAATATAATTGTCACTCACAGGAGGTAACATGAGTACTTGAATAACCGACATTATATACATGTACTCAATTTGATAACTGGGCTCTGTACGTTCATGAACCTGTGGCGAGTACAGGTGTTAGTGGTCACTGCTCATGTGGACAGTTAGAGAAAGATGTGTTACCAAGATGCAAAGGCAATGGCACAAATTGTGGCAGACTGACACTGTCAATCTGGGTATGGAACGAATCGAACCTCAGACACTTCACAAATGTTGCTAAAATACCGACTTTCAAATTAGATCTAAATGATCAATAAATGATCTAATAAAGGATCTAAATGATCAATAAATGATCTAATAAAGGATCTAAATGATCAATAAAAACTGGACTGTATAGAGTATGCTGTCATAGTAGCAGACATATGCTATACATATACCTCAAAATATTAACAAAATATTTATCAAACATTAACTGTTGAATTCTCTCCTTGCCTCAGGTCTTTCAACAGTTACTCCAGAGAGCGGTGAACCCTTCCATCATGCACTCCAAAGACTTCAGTGGGAAAGAGTTGCTATTTTGCTTCATGGAAAGAACGGTAATTGCGTAACCTTGGTTCCGGGGTTCCTCTTCACTGTTTATCTGGACACACTAAAGTACTTGCCTAATGCAGTCCGAGAACATTTCCATTCAAAAAGGTATTATTTGTCTGTTTCCAGATACGCCAACGACAGAAAATCCATATAATCCATATAACTCAAAGCGAGCACAGTGTCATTAAGAAAACAATAAAATAATTATAACATGAGTCACACTATCAACAAATGTACCAGCAACAGTGATATACAGTGTACGTTTTGGTTATTTGCAGAAGACTGTCCAGTACCTGCTCTTGTGCAGTCATTCACCAACAGTCCCCAGATTCTTGTGTTTGACCTGAGTGTCGTGGACACAAATAAAACTTTACAGACAATCCACGAGGCTCTCTTCCCTGACATACACGTGGTTGCTTCTATGAGTCAAGGCCATATGACCGAGCTGATGAAGACGGTTAGTATTTACCTTTCTGTTGAAGAACAAAACTTATCATTTCAGTCTTGCCTCGCGTACCATAGATGCTTCCTGCATCAAACAAGAGGTGCCGGTCGGTGACGTTGGAACAAAATTGCACGTCACTCGTGGATCTCTCCCATCATGTTGAAAAGAGAGATGATATGAGATTATTTTTCAATGGACACCAAAATCTCAGGCCACTTCATTTTGGAACAATCTCCAGCATACCTACGGCTCGGAGATGCTGATTTTTAGAAAGCCTTGTTATGACATGTGCGCATTTTAGTTTGACATTGGCGTATTTTCCACCAAATTCAGAGGCCGGAGAATAATCGACCGTTCTCCAGTCAGGTGTCAAAAAGCATGCCAAAGTGATTAAATTCATTGTGCGCAAAGTTCATATGTTGTTACATGGCATCAAATTTCAAAATGCTTTGCTATATGCTTATTATGGGTTATTTCTACAACTAGTTTTAAATTTTAGTTTGTGCATTTTTTTTGTTGTGAACAATTGCATTTATATGCACTTCATTCATGCAAACCCACATTGCCATGTATCATATCATTGAAAACAAAACACCTGACTCTATCTTGCAGGTTGATTCTTTTGATGCAAAGACAAAGGGAATGACAGATTTCCGACATCATTCAAAGTGGCTGCTTCTCCATCAAGGAACAAATGTCCCGGAACTGCAGGCCCTGTACTTGGAAAATGTGGTTCTACTTTGTCATCATAAGGTGTGTATCTAAACAGGAAGTTGTGATTAGGTCTGAGATGATTTTCAGTAGATGGTTCTGTTTCCCTTGGGTGACAGTGTATGTCCTCTCGCTTTAGCAACGATATAAATTAGTTGCCATTGTGACAACACTGAAATATGTGTACAACAATTACAACATATATGTGTCATCCTGCTGTATGAATAGTACAACGTCACAGCTCGGGGATGTCATATATCCAGCTGATAACGATGAAACGTTTTGGTGGGGATGGCTGATAATCAGTTTACAAACATAACCTTCCATTTACAGTCATGATTCTCTTATATAATGGGCACATAAAGAAACTGTGCATACAAAATCTAAATTATCAAATCTGTGTAGACACATAAGGATTTAAACTCAGAGATAAGTGACATGTATCCAACATGCCTGCACGTGTCACGTTCCGTGACGTCAGTGGTTTCGTCCTTGAGACGTGCCATACGTTATTGCGCGTGCACTCCGGGACAGAGAAACAGAGTAAATGAATGCCAGACAATACTGTCACTTTGGAAAGCTCAACCCCTGCCCTTGCGACCGTTCAAAAACTTAAACATAAACATGACATCCCACAAGCCTTTTTTGCACGTTTGATAGGCTCTATGAGTCGTCGATGCACTGCTGTTTCCAGTGCCGATGGTGGAAAACGTCATTGGGCTTCTAACGTGGTCTTTAGACCTGTGTGTAGATAATGGACTCATGACGTCACTGCAATTGACTTTTTACTTGAAATTCTCCCGATCTGTTATGGTCTCATGATCCCTCCATTAAAGTTTATATGTACCTGTGACATTGTTACCTTGCTTATCAACTGGGATGATATTTTGACAATGCACAGTTTATTTATGTGGCTAGTATGTGTTGCCCATAATGGGTAGGTGTTGTACCGGTAGGATTTCATTGAATTGTCAGTACAGCTGCGGGTTTGTGGGATAGACTTTGCCTTGAAGGAAACACTTGACAATTCAGTTTTTCGGAAACTCGTGCAAAATCATGTCTTGCCACTTGTTTTGTATAAATCGTATGACACACGTACTCATGTAATAACCTCAACGTATTGTTATAATTGCATGTGTTTTCCGTAGTAGCTTATATGGGGTAAATGTTGGGTGTAGCATACACAGCACAAAGCTATCTGTGATCACAGATGACGTGACATGTTCATTCAAACATTGAAAAGAAGTGTTCGATATCTCACTGAGTGGCAAAGAATCTAACGACTGCGTATGCAGTCAGCCTCGACTGCTCAAGGATCACGGGTCATTCTGGATAAAAACAGTTATAATTATATCACAGAAATGTCCCACAATAGGATAAACTGTCGTGATCTGAGCCTCTGGTAATGATCTAAGTGACTGCCAACATGTCATGTGTGACAGCCACCTTTAATACTCAACAGACTACGTTTGCCGTAAGAAGCGACTAACGTGATCGGGTGGTCAGACTCGCTGACTTGGTTGACATATGTCACGGGTTCCCAACTCGCTAACTCTCTCATTTAAAATTGAAACATAACTATCAAACGAATAACACCTAAAACATCACTTGGCCACATTCCACTATTTCGTTTCCTAGTGTTGGATACAGAACGCTTTCACCTTAAGACGTCATTCTACTGAAACTGAGCTGGTACCAGTAGCGGATTGTACTTCAAGAGCCACCATGAAATGCTATTTTCCTAATGTTGCCTATGGTTACAACAAGCGACATCTGCTGGTGACCGTTCTTGATGTGGTAACAGTGTTTATTAATGACCAAATTAAATTTTATGTTTTATTCTACAGAGACGCATTGACGAACAGGCATTACTTCTAATGACTCACTTTTGACACTGTTCACCATGTATCAGAATAAGCTTTTAATTAGAGAAAATGTTTTCTATTTTGATGTTCCTTCAGACGGAATGTTGTTACTGAGAAACTCGTGTGAATGAGTCTTTGTTTACTTCAAACTTAATGTACTGTTTCGGTTACAGTCAACGATGTACATTGTGAAGTCAGTCAACAATGGAACGACACGGTATACAGGATATGCCATAGATATCTTGGACACTATCGCCGATCTTCTGAATTTCACGTGAGGATCTGTCGGGTCTATATCATTTTGTTAATAGTTTTAATTCATAGTGCACCCTCTTGGAACAAGGGTGTGTCTATTTCGCTTGTCCCAATTTAGTGTAGTCCCCGCATAACACAGTTCTGTTGACAGTTACAGTATCACTGAACCAAAGGATCAGTCGTGGGGACTTCCTGTCAACAACACCTATGATGGAATTGTGGGGCAGCTAAACAGAACGGTAATTTGGACATTGACCATAAATACCTCGCGGACTGCTGTTTTCTAGTTTTCTGAGGACAGACTAAACAAATAAGGGGCCTCTTTGTAAGAGTGAGTTGAAAGAGGAAGAAGAAAGTTTCGACACTTGCAAAGATAGATGCCTAATTATGTGCCATAATGGTCAGATAAATTATGAACCTGTCAGTAACAAGCCATAGTATATTCATCAGGTGACACAACAACTTACCCGTTCTGGGTTGTACTACCCATCGTACTCCTGAGGATGAGTGAATGGGTTTAGTTTAACGCCGCACTCAGCAATATTCCAACTATGTGCTGAGGAAAAACATGTGTTAGAAAGAAAAAGATCTATATATTACAATGCTTAATTGTGTTTGTACTTTTGCAGGAAGTGGACCTTGCTGCTTGTGACCTGACAGTAAATGAAGGCCGTTCTATGTTCATAGACTATATATATCCTCCAATCAGCACTGAGTACATTGACGTTTTATATAAAAGGCATGACAAACAAGGAAGTATCTCTCTTTATCTTTTGGCGCTCCCACTCAGACCCAACGTGTACCTCGTTCTGGTTCTGATTGCTGGACTTTGCCCACTGCTCTTTGCTCTGTTCGAAAGTGTGGATATCTTCTTGAACAAAACGCCTGCTGAGTCTGAAGATGTGGGTGTTTGTTTCTTAATGAAAGTAAAACAGAATCTGTTTCATTCCTGCTGGGAAGTCACTGGATCATTGTTTAAGCAGGGTATGTATTAACTTAAATGTATGATAAATGGCAGGCCAAAGACTCTCTCGATCAAGTAACCGGGACCTTTACGTCTATCTAAAAGAGGTAACTGATATTTTCCAATACATTGTATTTTCGTAACTACTTAAGCCTCTCATACATAAACATTTTGAAAGAATGAAGTAGAGTGATCAGTTTTTACTTATATTTCAGGCTTTAGTAAATATCCCAGTAACCTACCAGGGAAGGTGCTGATGACGTCGTTGTGGATGTTGCTGGTGGTGATAACTACAGTCTACTGCGCCAACCTCGTCGCTGCTCTGTCCGCACAGAAGGATGTTAAACCGTTCACTGACCTAGAGGGGCTACTGGACAGTGATTATTCTGTTGGTATTCAACAATATGGTATCGAACATCATATACTGAAGGTGTGTTGAATCTTCTAAATAGCGGGTTTAGTTCTGTATTTACACCGTGGTGTCTGAGCTGTTACAGACGTACGGCTCTTCTGATTAAAACCCCTCGCTCTTGACTGGGTTTGCAGTACTCTAAAAGTTTTGTCCCCTTAAGATGATTCAACCACAGAATATTCCTACTTAGCATCGTAGTTAATCGTAGACTATTTGTAGTTTTTAGATAAATGACTGCTATTAAATACCTACAGTCGCTAGTAGCTGACCTCCCCATGAGAATGTATGTAAATGTCATTTCAGTCAAAGGTTTTTCCTACAACGTGTTTTTAAATCGTGCAGTATGTTCTATTTTAATGTATGGCTGAGTTTCACTACAGTTGCCAGTGGTTGAAGGGATGGTATAAATCAAGCAGGGGAAGTATGCAGATATGTAAAGTCGTGACGGCCGTCTCTAGTAGCATGATAGCTTAACTTGCTCGTATCTTTAATTATTAGTGTAAGATTTTAATGTTCTTTGATCAACTTTTAACAAATTTGTGATCATCAGCTCATTTTACTGTTCTTCGTTGCCTGGCTTTTAAGTTATAACTAATAACTCAAATTATATTTATGACCTAAAATCACATCACGTTAATGTACTTTTCCTCCTCGTACTATCGATATTCCTATTTTGACATTCGGTTTAAATTGCATTTCATGTCATCGTTTTATTGTACATTTAGCTCCTACCATTCATACCTTACAACGGAAACAGTAAAAGGTACTTTTACGGTTCCAGCATGACATGATGACATAAAGATGTCATGTAATGAAAAGCTCTTAATGAATCTTGAAACACGCTCGGCCATCTTCGGTGATTCCTCGGCTCAGTTCCGTGATTTGTCGGTCGCGTCCTGAAACTCACACATCAAAACATGGCGTCACTGGAAGGAGCATCCGTCCCGGTGAGTACTGTTTTCAGTTTTTGCTGTTTTCATTTTCATAATTATCCATCTTTGACCACCCGTGTTGAGTGCGTTTAGGTATGAGGTGTTACGCGACCAACAAATTGCGGAACTGAGCCGAGGAATCACTGAAGATGGCCGAGCGTGTTTCAAGTATTACCGACATTGTTTCCGATAGGGGAGCTGTGTTTATGTTATTACCGCTTAACTACCGATATCGCTGCAATTGTTTCGCGAGTGGGCTATGTTTGTTTACATTTCAAATTTGCCGTAATTCCTTCAGTTACTGGGGCGGGGGGACTGATTAAGAGCTTTTCATGACATGACATTTAAGGATTGTTAACAGTCCCATAATTTGTATCTATAAATCAATATAGAAGCATGTTCCATGGTACTGTATCTGCTACAATTGTAACTTTTACACATGGTTCTCATTTGAAAGAGGCAGATATCATAATGTACCACGAGACCAAAGATGCTGTGTTATTACCGCTAAACTACCGATATCGCTGCAACTGTTTCGCGAGTGGGCTGCGTTTGTTTACATTTGAGATGCGATTCCTTCAAATTTGCCGTAATTCCTTCCATTACTTAGGGGAACCTGTTAATCATGATACAAATTCAAACATATATAGTCCTGTAGAAACTATGAGAATGTTCAGTCTGTTTACTAAACTGCCAAATTTCAGTAACAATATTGAAATATCTTAGCACGAAATCTCTCAGCATGGAATATGCAAAACAACACTTGTATGCTGGAATATATTATGGAGTCTCCACGAGCTCACAGATTATTATGGATGCTCACAGAATGATCGTTTCATTTCATTCATATAGTAGTTATGTAGGTGCTGTTATCCGGTAAAACGGTATGGGGATTTCTGTGTTAAAATTTTCGAAAAAAAAGAGTTCCCCCAATTAGCGAGCTCTGCCGCGGCCGAACGAGCACCGCCCACTAATTAAACACATCGCTGAGTTAGGCAAACACCAGTCCCGTGAAGCTACCGAGAAAAGTAAACAGATGTCCGACACCGAATCGTAGGTAAACAAAACATGCTTTAATACATATATTCCCGAGAACCATAAAATATACGGACATACAAACACCGAACTCAATACATATTTCGGAATGGATAGGACACAATATCAGTGGGTTATTATTGCCAAGCCGCCGCAACGACATAGACAGCATTTCGACGACGAAGTCATGTTGGGATGTAGTCAACGTTGGTATCAATCAAAAGGAGAGTGTGTGCGCCATCTGAAGGAGAAAATACGATATAACCCATTCGATATAACGGACTCATGGGGAAGCCCGTGCGTATTTATATATTCTCGTACAGCGTACACTCACCTAGTTCCTACATGGTCACGAACAAGAAATGAACTTACCAACAGAGGTGGACGAAGTAGATTCTGAGAGAATATCAAGCTATTTGGAATACTATCTATCGCGGGCTTATGCCTTAGTGTTACGGAAAGTTACTGAAAAGTATGAAAGGGAGTCAGAGCGCCATTTCGACACACTTTTTCATATATCTATGAAAGCGGTTAATGAAGACGAGGTTATTCTGAAGTGGCGTTAGTACGTGGATGGTGATCCATATCTACGTATCATCTCTCCATTATATTTCCTGAAATATCTATGTAAAGACTACCGAACTGTTTACCTCAAAACTGACCAGTGGATGAATCATATCAAACGAATCGTTAAACGTTCGCGCGGGGAAAAAATATTGTCATGAAAGTTGATTATCGACAGGAATACTACCTACCATCCAAGGAAACCCGGAGCAACTGCGGGTAAACAAAAATTTTATGCCGCTCTGAATCGTCGTAATCCTAACGTCTCTTCTCACAGTGTACGGAGATGGATGAGAACACAGGACGCCTATAACCTACATTGTTTACCGAAGAGACGATTTTCAAGAAATAAAGATATCATAGGAGGAATGAACGTACAAGCAGACGGAGACTTGTGCGACGTATCTGGGCTAGCGAACGACAACAATGGAATTAAGTATATCCTCATCCTAGTCGACTGCTTTTCGAGGTACGTCTGGATAGGACCTTTCCTCGTGGATGGTTATGAGCCCCTCTCTCGAACCTGTTACGAATTTTTTGGGTGTTATTTTTACGGCCATTCGTGCGTCGTGCAGAACGAGAAAGCCAAACTCCGATTTAACTGAACTGAAGAGAGAACGCACTACCTCAGGGGGTTGGGATACCTTTAAACAATAGTGGGCTGATTTCCTTGCTTCCCTTAGCACGCATAAATGTTCGAAATAGTTTTAAAACAGTTCTTTTCTTGGGTGTTTGATTTAATCTACATCCTCCCGCCTCGCGATACAGTTGATGATATGCTAGACATCTGAAAGCGCATAGCGAATCCACGTCACGGTCCCGGGTTGTGACAATGTATCTCTTGTTCTTTAACCACGCAGGCAGAGAATCTGTTTTCTTGCTGAGTATGTAATTAGTACGATACAGCCTGTATGCAACATTGGTGATGAATACGGGTTTCCACTTCATGTTTGGACGCTGTTGGAAGGCGAGTTCGTCTAGATTTTTCTTGTGAATTCTTTTCACTACGCGTTCCAGCGATGCACGATTGTGAATAAATGGAGCTCTGTCAAAAACGAAAGTGTTCTCGTATGGAATAACGTATCTGTATTCACCCGTTTCAATGTGACGTAAAATGAACCCAAATGATAAGTTCACTTTAAACGAATTTTCGCCAGTTCGCCATCAGCGTCGTAATGGTCCCGACGTTAATAATTTACGATTTTCAAATCGTTGTCGTGAAACGATCGTCGGCATCAGAATGTCTTGCCACAGGATTCGCACAAATACAAACAACTGTAACGTTTATTCTTGAGATGTGCGTTGAATTTGGTGGGAGTCCGGAATAGTTTATCGCACTTGGGTCACGCGTACGTAATAATACCGGATGTTTTCCCCAGGGATTACCTTTCACGACCCCGGGGTGAACAGTCGTGTCCGAAGCCATTGTCACAATCAACCAGTCCACATGACTTGCACAAATAAACGTTGCTGGGAGTACGTTGATTATTATTATGTTTTACAGATTAGAATTACAATGCAGCAGAGAGGGTTCGGGTGATCCTGGCACAGTCAGGCTGGTAAAGCTCATCATCAGCTCAGGGCCCTCGCCCCCTCTACACGCAGCCCAGACAGCGAATGGGACTTCTTCCAGGAAACACTACCTAGTCGAACCCACCAAGAACTTTCCGGAGAATATGGAGGCTCCCCAACACTGCAGCCTTCTGCATTACCCAGATTGTCAGAAGGGCTGTGCTCCCGGAGAACCCGGGCACTCTCCTCATCTGCGCTAAGAGATCAGGAGGTACCAAACCAAGGGCACCGAGAACAATGGGGAGCCTGACGACAGTGTACTTGGGATGCAATCGGGACATTTCAAAGGCGAGGTTCGCATATTTATCATGCTTTTCCTGAATCTTGCCAATCACATTGCTGTCAAAAGGGACAGAAAATTCTATGATATAATAAATAATTTCATTGGCTTTATCAAAAAGGACAAGATCAGGTTTGTTGGCTGGAATTCGTCTCAGGCTGTATATTGGCCTATTCCAGAGAAGTTTGAAAGCATCATTTTCCAGGACACCCTGGACATGTTCAGGGTCGTACCATGGATGGACCTCAGAGTCAAAGCCACAGGCATGGCGGAGACGATAATAAAAGCATTGAGCCATGCCATCATGTCTTTTAAGATATGCTGTTTGTGCCAAGGAAGGGCATCCACTGACAAGGTGTTGGACAGTCTCTGTAAATTTATTGCAAAGACGACATTTCATATTGATATTTTCTTTAAGAATCACATTCTGGCGATTGCGAGTGGGAAGTGACTGGTCCTTAGCAGCAAAAAGGAAGCCCTCAGTTTCACATTTGAGACCAGCCGACTTCATCCAGGCGAAGGAGTCGGTTGGATTGCTGTTCTGTTCCACACACTCCATATACACACGATGCAATGGCTTCTCAGACAGCTTCTCCACAAAGGACCGACTCTGAGCAGACTTGGTGAAAGACGTCACCTGGTTTACTCCCATCACTGTACCGTCCAGCAGTACATCGCCATCAACAAAATCAACTTCAAATTTCAAATTGTGTCCAACAACCTTGGCACGCTTAAAGTAGCTGTGGAATTCCTTGCTTTCATCATGAATCTTGACGTGCATCACCAGAGAATCATCTGACAAATAAATATGTGCAAAAGTACACAATAAATTTCTGTCATGAAGAGCTTCCACATTAATCAAACCCCGACCTCCCGAATTGATTGGCATATATAAACGATTAAGAGAGGAACGAGGGTGGTGTGCTCTGTTATCAGACATGATCCTTCTGGTCAGGCGGTCAAGACTCTGGATGTCTTGTTTTGTCCAATCAACTACTCCAAAGGAGTAGGAGAGGACTGGCACAGCAAAAGTATTGGTGGCTTTGACTTTGTTTCGAGCATTTAGCTCTGAACCAGATTTTCTTTAAACGAGATTTATACTCGGCCCGAAGTTTATCTTGAATCAGGGCATTCTGGAGCTTGTCTCGAACTTGCATTCCAAGATAGGTGTAGGCTATTATTATTATTATTATTATTATTATTATTATTATTATTATTATTATTATATTTTACAGATTATAATGAAAATGCAGCAGAGAGGGTTTGGGTGATCCTGGCACAGTCAGGCTGGTCAAGCTCATCATCAGCTCAGGGCCCTCGCCCCCTCTACACGCAGCCCAGACAGCGAATGGGACTTCTCCCAGGAAACACTGCCTAGTCGAACCCACCAAGAACTTTCCGGAGAATATGGAGGCTTCCCAACACTGCAGCCTTCTGCATTACCCAGATTGTCAGAAGGGCTGTGCTCCCGGTGGAGAACCCGGGCACTCTCCTGATCTGCGCCAAGAGATCAGGAGGTACCAAACCAAGGGCACCGAGAACAATGGGGAGCCTGACGACAGTGTACTTGGGATGCAAGCGAGACATTTCAAAGGCGAGGACCGCATATTTATATTTATTATTATTATTATTTATTATTATTATTATTATTTTTTACAGATTAGAATGAAAATGCAGCAGAGAGGGTTCGGGTGATCCTGGCACAGTCAGGCTGGTCAAGCTCATCATCAGCTCAGGGCCCTCGCCCCCTCTACACGCAGCCCAGACAGCGAATGGGACTTCTCCCAGGAAACACTGCCTAGTCGAACCCACCAAGAACTTTCCGGAGAATATGGAGGCTCCCCAACACTGCAGCCTTCTGCATTACCCAGATTGTCAGAAGGGCTGTGCTCCCGGTGGAGAACCCGGGCACTCTCCTGATCTGCGCCAAGAGATCAGGAGGTACCAAACCAAGGGCACCGAGAACAATGGGGAGCCTGACGACAGTGTACTTGGGATGCAAGCGAGACATTTCAAAGGCAAGGTCCGCATATTTATCATGCTTTTCCTGAATCTTGCCAATCACATTGCTGTCAAAAGGGACAGCAAATTCAATGATATAAATAATTTCATTGGCTTTATCAAAAAGGACAAGATCAGGTTTGTTGGCTGGAATTCGTCTCAGGCTGTATATTGGCCTATTCCAGAGAAGTTTAAAAGCATCATTTTCCAGGACGCCCTGGACATGTTCAGGGTCATACCATGGATGGACCTCGGAGTCAAAGCCACAGGCATGGCGGAGACGATAATAAAAACAGCGAGCCATGCCATCATGTCTTTTGAGATATGCAGTTTGTGCCAAGGAAGGGCATCCACTGACAAGGTGTTGGACAGTCTCTGTAAATTCATTGCAAAGACGACATTTCATATTGATATTTTCTTTAAGAATAACATTCTGGCGATTGCGAGTGGGAAGTGACTGGTCCTGAGCAGCAAAAAGGAAGCCCTCAGTTTCACATTTGAGACCAGCCGACTTCATCCAGGCGAAGGAGTCGGTTGGATTGCTGTTCTGTTCCACACACTGCATGTAAACACGATGCAATGGCTTCTCAGACAGCTTCTCCACAAAGGACCGACTCTGGGCAGACTTGGTGAAAGACTTCACCTGGTTTACTCCCATCACTGTACCGTCCAGCAGTACATCGCCATCAACAAAATCAACGTCAAATTTCAAATTGTCTCCAACAACCTTGGCACGCTTAAAGTAGCTGTGGAATTCCTTGCTTTCATCATGAATCTTGACGTGCATCACCAGAGGATCATCTGACAAATAAATATGTGCAAAAGTACACAATAAAATTCTGTCATGAAGAGCTTCCACATTAATCAAACCCCGTCCTCCTGAATTGATTGGCATATATAAACGATTAAGAGAGGAACGAGGGTGGTGTGCTCTGTTATCAGACATGATCCTTCTGGTCAGGCGGTCAAGACTCTGGATGTCTTGTTTTGTCCAATCAACTACTCCAAAGGAATAGGAGAGGACTGGCACAGCAAAAGTATTGGTGGCTTTGACTTTGTTTCGAGCATTTAGCTCTGAACTCCAGATTTTCTTTAAACGAGATTTATACTCGGCCCGAAGTTTATCTTGAATCAGGGCATTCTGGAGCTTGTCTCGAACTTGCATTCCAAGATAGGTGTAGGCCTGATCTTCCACAAGATGCTCAATAACTCCTCCCCCTTGTAACTTGACCGATCCATCATTAGTTACCTTGCCACGTTTCAAATGAAGAGTATTACATTTGTCGAGTCCAAACGTCATGCCTATATCATTAGAGACGGACTCGACAAGGAGAACCTGTTCTTTCAAATTGGTCTCTCCCTTGGCAAGGAGCTCGATGTCATCCATGTAGAGGAGATGAGTAAGAGGTGTTGGGGATCTGTGCTGAGGAGGTCCGGGATGATAGCCCTCCTCCCTATTGAGCAGAAAACTCAAAGGATTCAGAGACAGACAAAAGAGCAAAGGACTAAAGGAGTCCCCCTGGAAAATTCCCCTTCTAATTGGAATAGATTCCGAAGTCTGCACCTGCCCTTGTGAGTACATCTCAAGTTGAGTCGACCAGCAACTCATTAAAGACTTGAGTCCAGCACATGGAGAGGTTGCGGTGATAGGTTTTAGCCTCTTCCAAAATCATTTTCTGTACAAGAAGTTGATCCTTGCACCCCCAACATCCCTTTCTCGCCCCCTTCTGCTCCCTGTAAATTATCTCATTGGAAGAGCAGTAACATGACACGAGGTTTGTCAAACACCCTGTGAATAATTTATATTGAGTATTTAGACATGTATTATTATTATTATTATTATTATTATTATTTTTTACAGATTAGAATGAAAATGCAGCAGAGAGGGTTTGGGTGATCCTGGCACAGTCAGGCTGGTCAAGCTCATCATCAGCTCAGGGCCCTCGCCCCCTCTACACGCAGCCCAGACAGCGAATGGGACTTCTCCCAGGAAACACTGCCTAGTCGAACCCACCAAGAACTTTCCGGAGAATATGGAGGCTTCCCAACACTGCAGCCTTCTGCATTACCCAGATTGTCAGAAGGGCTGTGCTCCCGGTGGAGAACCCGGGCACTCTCCTGATCTGCGCCAAGAGATCAGGAGGTACCAAACCAAGGGCACCGAGAACAATGGGGAGCCTGACGACAGTGTACTTGGGATGCAAGCGAGACATTTCAAAGGCGAGGACCGCATATTTATATTTATTATTATTATTATTTATTATTATTATTATTATTTTTTACAGATTAGAATGAAAATGCAGCAGAGAGGGTTCGGGTGATCCTGGCACAGTCAGGCTGGTCAAGCTCATCATCAGCTCAGGGCCCTCGCCCCCTCTACACGCAGCCCAGACAGCGAATGGGACTTCTCCCAGGAAACACTGCCTAGTCGAACCCACCAAGAACTTTCCGGAGAATATGGAGGCTCCCCAACACTGCAGCCTTCTGCATTACCCAGATTGTCAGAAGGGCTGTGCTCCCGGTGGAGAACCCGGGCACTCTCCTGATCTGCGCCAAGAGATCAGGAGGTACCAAACCAAGGGCACCGAGAACAATGGGGAGCCTGACGACAGTGTACTTGGGATGCAAGCGAGACATTTCAAAGGCAAGGTCCGCATATTTATCATGCTTTTCCTGAATCTTGCCAATCACATTGCTGTCAAAAGGGACAGCAAATTCAATGATATAAATAATTTCATTGGCTTTATCAAAAAGGACAAGATCAGGTTTGTTGGCTGGAATTCGTCTCAGGCTGTATATTGGCCTATTCCAGAGAAGTTTAAAAGCATCATTTTCCAGGACGCCCTGGACATGTTCAGGGTCATACCATGGATGGACCTCGGAGTCAAAGCCACAGGCATGGCGGAGACGATAATAAAAACAGCGAGCCATGCCATCATGTCTTTTGAGATATGCAGTTTGTGCCAAGGAAGGGCATCCACTGACAAGGTGTTGGACAGTCTCTGTAAATTCATTGCAAAGACGACATTTCATATTGATATTTTCTTTAAGAATAACATTCTGGCGATTGCGAGTGGGAAGTGACTGGTCCTGAGCAGCAAAAAGGAAGCCCTCAGTTTCACATTTGAGACCAGCCGACTTCATCCAGGCGAAGGAGTCGGTTGGATTGCTGTTCTGTTCCACACACTGCATGTAAACACGATGCAATGGCTTCTCAGACAGCTTCTCCACAAAGGACCGACTCTGGGCAGACTTGGTGAAAGACTTCACCTGGTTTACTCCCATCACTGTACCGTCCAGCAGTACATCGCCATCAACAAAATCAACGTCAAATTTCAAATTGTCTCCAACAACCTTGGCACGCTTAAAGTAGCTGTGGAATTCCTTGCTTTCATCATGAATCTTGACGTGCATCACCAGAGGATCATCTGACAAATAAATATGTGCAAAAGTACACAATAAAATTCTGTCATGAAGAGCTTCCACATTAATCAAACCCCGTCCTCCTGAATTGATTGGCATATATAAACGATTAAGAGAGGAACGAGGGTGGTGTGCTCTGTTATCAGACATGATCCTTCTGGTCAGGCGGTCAAGACTCTGGATGTCTTGTTTTGTCCAATCAACTACTCCAAAGGAATAGGAGAGGACTGGCACAGCAAAAGTATTGGTGGCTTTGACTTTGTTTCGAGCATTTAGCTCTGAACTCCAGATTTTCTTTAAACGAGATTTATACTCGGCCCGAAGTTTATCTTGAATCAGGGCATTCTGGAGCTTGTCTCGAACTTGCATTCCAAGATAGGTGTAGGCCTGATCTTCCACAAGATGCTCAATAACTCCTCCCCCTTGTAACTTGACCGATCCATCATTAGTTACCTTGCCACGTTTCAAATGAAGAGTATTACATTTGTCGAGTCCAAACGTCATGCCTATATCATTAGAGACGGACTCGACAAGGAGAACCTGTTCTTTCAAATTGGTCTCTCCCTTGGCAAGGAGCTCGATGTCATCCATGTAGAGGAGATGAGTAAGAGGTGTTGGGGATCTGTGCTGAGGAGGTCCGGGATGATAGCCCTCCTCCCTATTGAGCAGAAAACTCAAAGGATTCAGAGACAGACAAAAGAGCAAAGGACTAAAGGAGTCCCCCTGGAAAATTCCCCTTCTAATTGGAATAGATTCCGAAGTCTGCACCTGCCCTTGTGAGTACATCTCAAGTTGAGTCGACCAGCAACTCATTAAAGACTTGAGTCCAGCACATGGAGAGGTTGCGGTGATAGGTTTTAGCCTCTTCCAAAATCATTTTCTGTACAAGAAGTTGATCCTTGCACCCCCAACATCCCTTTCTCGCCCCCTTCTGCTCCCTGTAAATTATCTCATTGGAAGAGCAGTAACATGACACGAGGTTTGTCAAACACCCTGTGAATAATTTATATTGAGTATTTAGACATGTATTATTATTATTATTATTATTATTATTATTTTTTACAGATTAGAATGAAAATGCAGCAGAGAGGGTTTGGGTGATCCTGGCACAGTCAGGCTGGTCAAGCTCATCATCAGCTCAGGGCCCTCGCCCCCTCTACACGCAGCCCAGACAGCGAATGGGACTTCTCCCAGGAAACACTGCCTAGTCGAACCCACCAAGAACTTTCCGGAGAATATGGAGGCTTCCCAACACTGCAGCCTTCTGCATTACCCAGATTGTCAGAAGGGCTGTGCTCCCGGTGGAGAACCCGGGCACTCTCCTGATCTGCGCCAAGAGATCAGGAGGTACCAAACCAAGGGCACCGAGAACAATGGGGAGCCTGACGACAGTGTACTTGGGATGCAAGCGAGACATTTCAAAGGCGAGGACCGCATATTTATATTTATTATTATTATTATTTATTATTATTATTATTATTTTTTACAGATTAGAATGAAAATGCAGCAGAGAGGGTTCGGGTGATCCTGGCACAGTCAGGCTGGTCAAGCTCATCATCAGCTCAGGGCCCTCGCCCCCTCTACACGCAGCCCAGACAGCGAATGGGACTTCTCCCAGGAAACACTGCCTAGTCGAACCCACCAAGAACTTTCCGGAGAATATGGAGGCTCCCCAACACTGCAGCCTTCTGCATTACCCAGATTGTCAGAAGGGCTGTGCTCCCGGTGGAGAACCCGGGCACTCTCCTGATCTGCGCCAAGAGATCAGGAGGTACCAAACCAAGGGCACCGAGAACAATGGGGAGCCTGACGACAGTGTACTTGGGATGCAAGCGAGACATTTCAAAGGCAAGGTCCGCATATTTATCATGCTTTTCCTGAATCTTGCCAATCACATTGCTGTCAAAAGGGACAGCAAATTCAATGATATAAATAATTTCATTGGCTTTATCAAAAAGGACAAGATCAGGTTTGTTGGCTGGAATTCGTCTCAGGCTGTATATTGGCCTATTCCAGAGAAGTTTAAAAGCATCATTTTCCAGGACGCCCTGGACATGTTCAGGGTCATACCATGGATGGACCTCGGAGTCAAAGCCACAGGCATGGCGGAGACGATAATAAAAACAGCGAGCCATGCCATCATGTCTTTTGAGATATGCAGTTTGTGCCAAGGAAGGGCATCCACTGACAAGGTGTTGGACAGTCTCTGTAAATTCATTGCAAAGACGACATTTCATATTGATATTTTCTTTAAGAATAACATTCTGGCGATTGCGAGTGGGAAGTGACTGGTCCTGAGCAGCAAAAAGGAAGCCCTCAGTTTCACATTTGAGACCAGCCGACTTCATCCAGGCGAAGGAGTCGGTTGGATTGCTGTTCTGTTCCACACACTGCATGTAAACACGATGCAATGGCTTCTCAGACAGCTTCTCCACAAAGGACCGACTCTGGGCAGACTTGGTGAAAGACTTCACCTGGTTTACTCCCATCACTGTACCGTCCAGCAGTACATCGCCATCAACAAAATCAACGTCAAATTTCAAATTGTCTCCAACAACCTTGGCACGCTTAAAGTAGCTGTGGAATTCCTTGCTTTCATCATGAATCTTGACGTGCATCACCAGAGGATCATCTGACAAATAAATATGTGCAAAAGTACACAATAAAATTCTGTCATGAAGAGCTTCCACATTAATCAAACCCCGTCCTCCTGAATTGATTGGCATATATAAACGATTAAGAGAGGAACGAGGGTGGTGTGCTCTGTTATCAGACATGATCCTTCTGGTCAGGCGGTCAAGACTCTGGATGTCTTGTTTTGTCCAATCAACTACTCCAAAGGAATAGAAGAGGACTGGCACAGCAAAAGTATTGGTGGCTTTGACTTTGTTTCGAGCATTTAGCTCTGAACTCCAGATTTTCTTTAAACGAGATTTATACTCGGCCCGAAGTTTATCTTGAATCAGGGCATTCTGGAGCTTGTCTCGAACTTGCATTCCAAGATAGGTGTAGGCCTGATCTTCCACAAGATGCTCAATAACTCCTCCCCCTTGTAACTTGACCGATCCATCATTAGTTACCTTGCCACGTTTCAAATGAAGAGTATTACATTTGTCGAGTCCAAACGTCATGCCTATATCATTAGAGACGGACTCGACAAGGAGAACCTGTTCTTTCAAATTGGTCTCTCCCTTGGCAAGGAGCTCGATGTCATCCATGTAGAGGAGATGAGTAAGAGGTGTTGGGGATCTGTGCTGAGGAGGTCCGGGATGATAGCCCTCCTCCCTATTGAGCAGAAAACTCAAAGGATTCAGAGACAGACAAAAAAGCAAAGGACTAAAGGAGTCCCCCTGGAAAATTCCCCTTCTAATTGGAATAGATTCCGAAGTCTGCACCTGCCCTTGTGAGTACATCTCAAGTTGAGTCGACCAGCAACTCATTAAAGACTTGAGTAAATCAAGTAGTCGCTCAGGGAGGTCAATACACTGAAGAGACTTCAGAATCCATTCGTGAGGGACAGAGTCGTATGCCTTTTTGTAGTCTATCCAGCACATGGAGAGGTTGCGGTGATAGGTTTTAGCCTCTTCCAAAATCATTTTCTGTACAAGAAGTTGATCCTTGCACCCCCAACATCCCTTTCTCGCCCCCTTCTGCTCCCTGTAAATTATCTCATTGGAAGAGCAGTAACATGACACGAGGTTTGTCAAACACCCTGTGAATAATTTATATTGAGTATTTAGACATGTATTATTATTATTATTATTATTATTATTATTATTTTTTACAGATTAGAATGAAAATGCAGCAGAGAGGGTTCGGGTGATCCTGGCACAGTCAGGCTGGTCAAGCTCATCATCAGCTCAGGGCCCTCGCCCCCTCTACACGCAGCCCAGACAGCGAATGGGACTTCTCCCAGGAAACACTGCCTAGTCGAACCCACCAAGAACTTTCCGGAGAATATGGAGGCTCCCCAACACTGCAGCCTTCTGCATTACCCAGATTGTCAGAAGGGCTGTGCTCCCGGTGGAGAACCCGGGCACTCTCCTGATCTGCGCCAAGAGATCAGGAGGTACCAAACCAAGGGCACCGAGAACAATGGGGAGCCTGACGACAGTGTACTTGGGATGCAAGCGAGACATTTCAAAGGCAAGGTCCGCATATTTATCATGCTTTTCCTGAATCTTGCCAATCACATTGCTGTCAAAAGGGACAGAAAATTCAATGATATAAATAATTTCATTGGCTTTATGAAAAAGGACAAGATCAGGTTTGTTGGCTGGAATTCGTCTCAGGCTGTATATTGGCCTATTCCAGAGAAGTTTAAAAGCATCATTTTCCAGGACGCCCTGGACATGTTCAGGGTCATACCATGGATGGACCTCGGAGTCAAAGCCACAGGCATGGCGGAGACGATAATAAAAAGAGCGAGCCATGCCATCATGTCTTTTGAGATATGCAGTTTGTGCCAAGGAAGGGCATCCACTGACAAGGTGTTGGACAGTCTCTGTAAATTCATTGCAAAGACGACATTTCATATTGATATTTTCTTTAAGAATCACATTCTGGCGATTGCGAGTGGGAAGTGACTGGTCCTGAGCAGCAAAAAGGAAGCCCTCAGTTTCACATTTGAGACCAGCCGACTTCATCCAGGCGAAGGAGTCGGTTGGATTGCTGTTCTGTTCCACACACTGCATGTAAACACGATGCAATGGCTTCTCAGACAGCTTCTCCACAAAGGACCGACTCTGGGCAGACTTGGTGAAAGACTTCACCTGGTTTACTCCCATCACTGTACCGTCCAGCAGTACATCGCCATCAACAAAATCAACGTCAAATTTCAAATTGTCTCCAACAACCTTGGCACGCTTAAAGTAGCTGTGGAATTCCTTGCTTTCATCATGAATCTTGACATGCATCACCAGAGGATCATCTGACAAATAAATATGTGCAAAAGTACACAATAAAATTCTGTCATGAAGAGCTTCCACATTAATCAAACCCCGTCCTCCTGAATTGATTGGCATATATAAACGATTAAGAGAGGAACGAGGGTGGTGTGCTCTGTTATCAGACATGATCCTTCTGGTCAGGCGGTCAAGACTCTGGATGTCTTGTTTTGTCCAATCAACTACTCCAAAGGAATAGGAGAGGACTGGCACAGCAAAAGTATTGGTGGCTTTGACTTTGTTTCGAGCATTTAGTTCTGAACTCCAGATTTTCTTTAAACGAGATTTATACTCGGCCCGAAGTTTATCTTGAATCAGGGCATTCTGGAGCTTGTCTCGAACTTGCATTCCAAGATAGGTGTAGGCCTGATCTTCCACAAGATGCTCAATAACTCCTCCCCCTTGTAACTTGACCGATCCATCATTAGTTACCTTGCCACGTTTCAAATGAAGAGTATTACATTTGTCGAGTCCAAACGTCATGCCTATATCATTAGAGACGGACTCGACAAGGAGAACCTGTTCTTTCAAATTGGTCTCTCCCTTGGCAAGGAGCTCGATGTCATCCATGTAGAGGAGATGAGTAAGAGGTGTTGGGGATCTGTGCTGAGGAGGTCCGGGATGATAGCCCTCCTCCCTATTGAGCAGAAAACTCAAAGGATTCAGAGACAGACAAAAAAGCAAAGGACTATTATTATTATTATTATTATTATTATTATTATTATTATTATTATTTACAGATTAAGATAGAAATGCAACAGAGAGGGTTTGGGTGATCCTTATTATTATTATTATTATTATTATTATTATCGTCCTCTCGAGTATCAGTAGTTTGCCGGTTACTACACGCGTCCATATGACGAATGAATTGATGGTGCGTGTCAAATTGAGTCTGCCACAGTCTACGCTTTTGTTGAGTACAGGCTCGATCTAGGATATAATTGTAAAACGTTTGTCCCTTCACCCGCTGATTACAAAGTCTACACCGCTTTTCTGCCTCGTGAATGTTGCGCCAAACACGCCATGCGAGACAAATGTACTCCGGGGCTATTCAAAGTGGAGAGCGAGGGTGATGAGATGGTATCGCTGAACTCCAAAACATATGCCCTTCGTCAGAGCGATAACAGCATGAAATTGATTCTTTGAATGTCATTTAGAAGTGAAAATACATAAGGATGAAGATTTTTTAAATTGTAAGAGATTGAACAAGAGAAAGATACACAACCCAATGACTCTCTATCGATCCGTGTTGCGCGATGTAAGTCGAGATCGATTGTCAATTGCAGTTTCAGAAGTAGAAGTAATACCATGTATATGTATCATCAAAGACGTTCGGGACTGTCGTATTTCTACGCCAAACGAGTGGTGATGTCTGACGGAGTGACGACTCGACCGTTAAGATTGACGTTAAAACCTCTATGCAGATAATGTTGTTGGGGGTGAAGTGTAACACAAGTGTAGATGATACAATTACACGAACTCGATGTTTTCTACTACATACGTCACCAAACACCAGTTAATAAAATGATTACATATAATCGATAGAACTAAATGGATCAGATACATAGACAGCGCAAAAACAGAATACATGCATATACACGAACAGATAAGTAGTGTTAAGGTATTTTACGAATGACCACACACACACACACACACACACTCATACACTGTATTCTCATCCACTGACAGTTATATGAGTACAAGATATAAAACTACATACGACTGATACATAGTTGTCCTATGCATACACTCAACTAGATAAGTAGCGCTGCGATTGTTCGTGGTGCTGTTTACAAATGGTATTCTCATATTCTCTATTCACGATGACTGAGAGGTTGGATATGGGATATGACTACATACGGTAGATATACATATGCACAAACAGAAAAAGTATGGCTTCAGTTTACAATATTTTTACAAAACTGTTATGCATATATATTCTCTCTTCACGATCATTACTGATATTCCTTCAGTATCATATCCACGGATGTCGTCCAACGTTATCATTGTAGATGATGATTATTCTTCATTCTTTTCTCCTTTGGGTTATGAGAAGACAATTCGCATGCTGTGAGTTTGCGTTTTTTCCCTTCGTTCTTGTTGTCCCGTCATAATCTCGTCGCATTTAGTTGGCGATGAGTTGCCGCTGACGTTGGTTTGTACGTCGCTATCATTCATTCCTTCCTCCCTTCGCTGATGAACACATCGTTCGTTTAGCGCTCGTTCATATTTCTCCTTCAGAATCAGAACCATCTCCTGTGCCATAGCGCACGTCTTGTTCTGATAATGCGTCGTCCTCGATTGGAGATTCGGTCCTAAGCTTCAACAGACTAATCACTAACGGCAACAAATGTCTGATTTGTAACAGTTTAGTGGTAGAGCGACTTATTCTCCTGTCGGCAATCTTCTTCAACTGGCCTTTCTTGCGTGCGAGTTTCTCCTTAAGATAGGATGGTATTGGGATGTTTTCGCATAAGATATTCATACACACTTCACTCAGTACGTCCATTTGTTCATTGGTCATTATGTTCAGTATTGACTTGTGCTGCCTGTCTGTTGGCGCATCTTTGATAAAGTGCAGAAACGCGCTCGCCAACGATAAGGTATGAGTGAGTGAGTTTAGTTTTACGCCGCACTCAGGAATATTCCGGCTATAAGGTGGCGGTCTGTAAATAATCGAGTCTGGACCAGACAATCCAGTGATCAGCAACATGAGCATCGATCTGCGCAATTGGGAACCGATGACATGTGTCAACCAAGTCAGCGAGCCTGACCACCCGATCCCGTTAGTCGCCTCTTACGACAAGCATAGTCGCCTTTTATGGCAAGCATGGGTTGCTGAAGGCCTATTCTACCCCGGGACCTTCATGGGTCCGATAAGGGATGAGACATAACGTGTTCTTTATCAGCACGCCTCGTATACCGTCAACACTTCACCTGGGAATATGTTGGTTCTGAGCTGATACCGTGGATCGCCTCTCGGCAACAGATCTATGACCAAATAACCAAACGGTTTCTGAATAGTACGATGTGATGAGAATTTAAAGATGTGGTCCTGGCATACTTTCCATACGCGACCGAGGGACTTTACACATTATCGGGTCACGTGATGCTTGGCCGATGAGATCATCGGCAATCATTAACTTATGTTGTTTGGGTTCAGTACCAATCGCCCATTCGTTTAGAGTCTCTTCGCATGGTAAACCTTTGTGGAATTCCAAGAGCGGATGATGCGTATTTTCTCAGGCATTTCTTTCCAAAGAGTCGTAAATGTCATGCCACGCGGAATAACAATATAGTATTTTCGTTTACTTTTCTTTCGAACATGAGATCAACATTTTCTATCAGTCTCTTGGTGAAAGTTTACTTTCCCGCTCGCGTAGCACCACTAATGAAAATCGTAGTCGGGGCGAGTAAAGGTAGGGCCGTCGATGACGATACATCATCATCTGAAGTAGCACTTATTCTGTTGTCTCGCTCTGTTCTCGACATATCGTCGTGGATGCACACGGTTTAGAGGTAGATGCAGTAGTGAGACAATACAGTTAATGCGTCAGTGTATATCGATATGCATAACATTCCTTCTGACTGTTCATTCTCTCTATCACACTATGACATTCCTGGTTTTATCCACCTGAAATCCATCTCCGAATTCCGAAAACGCAACACACGTGCCTGTTTCCGGGAGATCAGTGGCGAACTGAGCTTCCAGGCGAAGGTTGCCTTGTTTTTGTAGATTCAGATAAGATTGTTCGTGGTTTCGTCCGAAGAGGGGTTCCAGTGAAAAGGCGTACAGGGCATATCCCCTGTCGAAGTCCGACCTATCTAGATAGATGGTACTTTGCGAATCAATACCTCCTTCGTCAGCCGTCCAACACCCGTTGAACTGGTAGAGATTAGCGAATGCCATCATCATGTTTTGACCATTCGTTTTGTTAAACTGAAGTTTCATAGGACCTGATTCTCCGACGTTTCATCCATCGCAGTAGAGTGCTATCTGAGATAGATCCTACTTGACCTCTGGGTATCGACATCATTTTCACTTCCGTACGAGGGTAAAAATACTTAGCCGTTGTCGTAGAAAGAGCGGTGTTGTGACCATATATGACGCCAGGGTTCACCTCGACTCTCATGACATGAAGGACGATGTCGTCTATGTGTACCGTGTAATTTTCATCTGTTTTGGTGGCCATCAACAGGAAGTTCGGAGAAGATCTGTATAGTTTTCTTGCACGTCGATTTGGTTCATGACGTAGTGCCTGAGCTGAAAGAGATCGTGCAGAATGGGACCCTCTATGTCGAAGCTCTCTGACATAATCTTGTGTCTTTCGAACAATCCACTGTTAAAAGAGTACTGCTTTGTGACGTCCATGTTTTCTGCCGTGTCCTTGACGAATAGTTGTGATGTTTGCTTGGATTTGGCGTCGACTTGGTTTGTAATCAACAACGTTTTAATGATGGCTTTGTACGGATGATGATTGTTTGTGGAATTGTAGCCACACGTCCACTTGAGTGAACAGAGAATGTAAGAAAACATTTACAGGGGAGCATTCGTCCGTGGGCGCTAGACTTGTTCCGTCCGCTTTGGTCACGTGACATTTGACGTACAAAGACGAGCGTCTGAGATCTATGTAACCTAGGCTGTTTTGTCCGCTAATGTGAAATTCGATGGGAGCTGATCTGGACAATGGGGAAATGGGGCAACAGTCCTGAAGATTCATCCTTTCTACAGCCGTTTGCGTCGGAGGTAGGCTAAATAAATCCAGTTCTGGTGGTTGAGTTTCGCTGAAAAAACCGGACTCTGTAGAGAATATGGTAGACATAATTAGCTAAAAATATCTCTGTATCAGAACGATTTCCCAGTTTTTGCCTTTTTCTTGTATGTGGATATTTTCCTTGTCTTCCTGTTTCTGCTCGGAGCTTTCTTCTTTTTCTTCTTCTTGTGCGGATTTTTGTTCGCCGTACGTCTGCCTTTCGTAAGGGTCTTCTTCCAACTGCCTCCTCCTTGTTTGCACCTCTCGTTTTAATCCTCATACCATCGTCTATGGCAGCCTTGGAGACGGTGTCTGGGTTGTGTTCAATCTCCAATTTGGCTTGTTCTACTGCCTGTTCGGCCGGGCTCACGAGATTTATATCCTTTATGACGTCTACCGCTCATTTGATACACGCGCTCGGGAGAGTTGTCGTGTCATAAGGTGAGTTGACAATCATCGGATTTGTTGTGAATCCTGGTGACATGGTCGTAACATTGTTTCTGGAGATATTGTTTTGGTTAAAAAAAGGATGTATTTTCCCGTGCGCTTCATCGCCGTAATATTTCTTCCACGTGTTTGGATTCGGAACATACATGCTGTCGGTTGCGTTTGGTAGTGCGTTGTCCCCATCCATATCACTAAATTGTTATGTAATTAATGGTCTCAACTGCAGGGTGATAGACGAAATGTCCGTCAGAAAAGTAGCTGGATTGCCCAGGCGTCTGTTATGTAGACATCCAAGCGCTCCACGGTATCGTTAATGACTCTCACGTCGATGTCGTAGGGTTCAGTGAACGTGGACGTCGATGATGTGGATTGTAGCACTCGTCTCAACAGAGGTTGACGTTGTCCGTGGACTATGATGGGTTCGAAAATATAACAGAATATATACAACATTCCATTCAATACATCTCTTTTCTTATTGGTTTTCTTCCTTCTGGGATATTTTTCTCATAGCGATATGGTCCAATGTGCGCTCAGTCTTAGTGGTTGTTTCAGGTACACTGAAAATTTATAAGGTTTATTTTCAGGAAAATACTCGACGCTGTCATCGCTCTTAGTCACAATCCATTCCGTTGACATCATCATTTCTCTCTATACGTGTACGTTCTTGATTTGGTCAGCGCCGAGCCATGAATTAAATTTCTTTGGGTACCCCAACCACTTCACTAAAACACGTTTGGTACTTTTCTTATTTCCTTTCTTACCAACGTATTTCGTTTTGAGTATTTTTTCAACTATCCAGTTCACTTCGTTGGGATTGTGAGGATATTTCTGCAACTCCTTTAATGGGATCGGCTTGGAGGTCCTCTACCCAATACACGTGTAGTCTGTTGTCTCTGAGTTGACGCTGACGTATCTTAAATACTTCTTCCGACCATTTTTGTTCGTATTCCTTCTCGACCATTCTCTTGACCAATGATACTCTGACGTGGTCTCCTGCTTTAAATGCAAAGTTGCTGTTTTGTAGAGGTTTCACTTTGTTCGCGTATATATCCAACCATATGCTGGCTCCGTTTGATGGATTCACTTCCATGGGTGCTCTTCCTCTCAGGCTCCTATGCGAGCGATGGTAGTAGTTATAAACGAGGTCCTGTAATACGTCGATGTACCTATTGGTGTTACTGTAGGTGAGGAATCTATACAACATAGATCTCAAAGTACGAATGAAATGTTCGGCGTAGTTCACTTTTACGTCTGAGTTTTGCGTAACAAAATGATTAACTTTAAATAAAGTATAAATCCCTCTCACTTTTTCATTATTAAATTCCGTTCCTTTGTCTGTTCTCAGATTATATGGCGGTTTCTCCATGGATGACAATACTTCCCTCATCGCTTTGGCGCTCGTGTTTGATTCTTTATTTTTCATAGGTTGGACCCAGACGTACCTCGAAAAGCAGTCGATTTGGATGAGGATATACTTAATTCCATTGTTGCTAGCCTAGCCTAGATACGTCGCACAAGTCTCCGTCTGCTTGTACATTCATTCGTCCTATGATATCTTTATTTCTTGAAAATCGTTTCTTCAGTAAACGATGTAGGTTATAGGCGTCCTGTGTTCTCATCCATCTCCGTACACTGTGAGAAGACACGTTAGGATTACGACGATTCAGAGCGGCATAAAAGGACAAGGTATGATAGAGGCCCTTATTGGCCCACAACATGTCATGATTATCAAAATTTTACAACATGTTAATTTTAGCATAAAAAGGGCTAAATTAATTGTTGACGTTACCTCCAATAGCATTTTTATGTTTTTAGTGTTGTTAGTTTTCCTCTTTTGAAGACTTCAAAGTTGACATATTTTACAATATCTTCTAGAAACCTACATTTTCTGATTTTCAGAGTGATAGAAAAGTGTGAGCAAATGAGTGAGTGAGTGAGTTTAGTTTTACGTCGCACTTAGCAATATTCCAGCTATATGGCGACGGTCTGTAAATAATCGAGTCTGGACCAGACAATCCAGTGATCAACAACATGAGCATCGATCTGTGCAATGGGGAACCGATGACATGTGTCAACCAAGTCAGCTGGTCTGACCACCCGATCCCGTTAGTCGCCTCTTACGACAAGCATAGTCACAGTGTGAGCAAAAGCGTGACCCATCCCAATTTTTTCAACACATATGAAGCGAGTAAAATAGAATGTACACCTAAAAAATTGTGGTGGGTCACGCTTTTGCTCACATCAAAATCTTTAAAGAAGTACATTTTTTCGGTTTATGAAATTGCCCCATACAACATCTCAAAAAATAAACATAGACATAAACTAACATCATTAAAAACAATCCATCACATTTACACATCTGTGCCATGATAGATTATATTTTGAATGGTTTTGTGCTCTAAAATACACATATCAAACATCGTTATTAAAATTTTCAATATCAAAAGGCACTCACAAGGCAGATTTATGAGAGGTAAACGTTGGTGTTTGGTTGTTGGTCTCTGATAGAAAAGTAAGAAGATGTCAGCAGATTTTCAAAATATGATCAAGCAGTACTATAAAGGTGAAAATGTTTGTTATTATGTAAGAATTTGATCATAGTTTTTCTGTCATCTGTGTATCTAACACCTTATGTCACCTGCCACTGTCAAAATAACACTGTCATTCAACAGGATTGCCATGTATAAACATATGCATTTTCCAAGAACTTATGTACCTTGATGTTTCCAATGACATGTTAGATTTCATTTAACCAAAATGACTACACTTAACTGTATGAGAAGGATGTTTTAGCTAGAATAAGAACATTGTATCAAGGTCTAGCAGGTGATGAACACAAGCAGACGTCAAGTCATACATAGTTGTAAAGTGTAATATATAAGCTTAAATTCACACAGGAAGGCAAAGGAATATGTAGCCTAATGGTTGCAATAGTGGACTGTAGGTTTCTTTTGTTATAAGACATGCAGGTTCAAATCCATGTAACTTTTCTTTCTTTTTTTCAAAGTTTGTTTATCAAGCCTACAATGTTTAACTAAACTGTTTCACGTCAAATCCAAATATTGTATTTTTTTCTCTTAAGTTTGGTAATCTATGTTACAACACTGGTGAAACAAGCTTTAATTAACATCATGTAAATCTTTCCTTAAGACGCTGACCATTCACCTTTTCAAGTCGGTCTAGTTGCCTTTGCCAATATTTTAAATTCATATTTTATACATTTTGATCTACTTTAGGTTTATACACTTTTGAATACTGCGGTTCTTGAGAGTGAATCAGATACTGAGATTGATGACTGTGTGAATGAAGAGTAATAATGTATGTTTTATATCTTTAAAGTGGATAAGTTGTGAATAATTACTCTGAAGTCTTTTGAATACTGACTTTAACATGTGCATGGTGTTAATATGAACCTGCACTGACAATGAAATTTCACCCGAAATGGGCCCCTTTGAGGTCAAGACCTGTGATTTTTAGTGCAACATGGTTGGCTATTGTAATAACATATGATGATTGAGATGGTAACTGTATATTTGCTAAAACTGGTTGTAAATGCTGACTTGTACCACTTATTTGTTAGAATGAAGCTGTGCCCAAAATGAAGCTTCACCCAAAACAGGCCCCTGTGATTCTTAGTACGACATGATTGTTATCATGCTTACATGTTGTACAATGGACCCATGGATTACATTTGCAAAGAATGCTCTGAATAATGACTGAGTTTTGGGGACACAATTGGCCAGTAATTGAATTAACAATGTTTTGCAACCCTAATTGGGCCCCTTGAAGTTCAAACATTATGACTTTTTCAGCATGACTACCTGTCGTAAAACTGCTGTAATATGTATGTAAATAAAATAACAGTTGTAAATAAGCCATTATGACACACTGATATTTCAGACTTCTTGTTATTTTTCATGGGAACTGATAAAACCCATTTTGGGCCCCTCTGCAGAAAAATTACAGCGCAGGACATATAAAATATAGCGTTTTTATGCAAAGCTAGCTTGTCTCTAGACAAATAGCATGTTTTCAGCCAATTCTGTTAGTGGGCCAAAAACCACCCTTATCATACCTTGTCCTTTTTGTTTACCCGCAGTTGCTCTGGGTTTCCTTGGATGGTAGGTAGTATTCCTGTCGATAATCATCTTTCATGACAATATTTTTTTCCCGCACGAACGTTTAACGATTCGTTTGATATCATTCATCCACTGGTCAGTTTTGAGATAAACAGCTCAGTAGTCTTTACATAGATATTTCAGGAAATATAATGGAGAGATGATACGTAGATATGGATCACCATCCACGTACTGACGCCACTTCAGAATAACCTCGTCTTCATTAACCGCTTTCATAGATATATGAAAAAGTGTGTCGAAATGGCGCTCTGGCTCCCTTTCATACTTTTCAATAACTTTCCGTAACACTAAGGCATAAGCCCGCGATAGATAGTATTCCAAATAGCTTGATATTCTCTCAGAATCTACTTCGGCCACCTTCGTTGGTAAGTTCATTTCTTGTTCGTGACTATGTAGGAACTAGGTGAGTGTACGCTGTACGAGAATATATAAATACGCACGGGCTTCCCCATGAGTCCGTTATATCGAATGGGTTATATCGTATTTTCTCCTTCAGATGGCGCACACACTCTCCTTTTGATTGATACCAACGTTGACTATATCCCAACACGACTTCGTCGTCGAAATGCTGTCTATGTCGTTGCGGCGGCTTGGCAATAATAACCCACTGATATTGTTTCCTATCCATTCCGAAATATGTATTGAGTTCGGTGTTTGTATGTCCGTATATTTTATGGTTCTCGGGAATATGTGTATTAAAGCATGTTTTGTTTACCTACGATTCGGTGTCGGACATCTGTTTACTTTTCTCGGTAGCTTCACGGGGCTGGTGTTTGCCTAACTCGGCGATGTGTTTAATTAGTGGGCGGTGCTCGTTCGGCCGCGGCAGAGCTCGCTAACTGGGGGACACAATTTTAACACAGAAATCCCCATACCATTTTACCGGATAACAGCACCTACATGACTACTTCCGCTCCATATAACATTATTGGTTCCATTTTCGACTCAAACACAAAATACATTTTTTTTTGTAAGCAATATAAACAACAGAACAGTTGTGATGTTCCAGCTATTATACTGTCCTGTCTTCACTCTTGACAGGATTTCACGAGCTAAATTTTACTGTTGGCTCACTCACTCACTCACTCACTCATAAAATGCAATTGATACAGCCTTTGCCAATAGACCAGATCCATTCTGATACATGTGATTCATTTGTGGTCAGACATAGTTAAGAACTGTCGGGAACAGGCAATTTATGTACAAAGGAACATTTTGGTCGTGAAAACGACAGTTTTTCAGAATGCTGAGTGCAATTTAGGTGAACATTTATTAGTTTTTAAGTATATGGCGTTAGTTTGGAAAGGTCCTCTATTCCAGTGTTTAATATAGATCAGACAAACGATAACATCGGCGTCCATTTGTGCAATTTTCTTCACCTTACTCTGTCCCGTTTCGTCTTAATCATCAGACAAATCACCCATCAAGTTTGTATGGAAGGCTATGGTCAAAGATAGAGGCCAACGACCCAGTGTTCTTGGAGTCCCCGACGGAAAATCATCTGAAAAGGGTGGAACGTGAGAAATATGCCTATTTGCATTACACATCAGAACTAGAGGAGTACATGGCTGATGACTGCAAATTAGAGGTTTTGCGAGAGAGAGTATTATTTGTACAACAAGCATTTGGATTGCCCAAGGGATCCCCACTAAAACCTGACATGGAAAACATGTAAGTTAGGACAAAACCCTCTATTCGATCCTTCTAAGTTTACAAACATGATGCGAATTTAAGTCTCGTAATGGCATTGAAAAATGATAAACATAAAGGCAAGAATGTTTATGGATATCTACTTCGATATTTTGAGGAACACGACGTTTTAGAAAGTATATTCTTACTCCTTCATTCCTACCTTAATACAATGTTGTTTTTTAAACATGAAAACCCGTGAAGGTAACAGGGTAGAATAGGCCTTCAGCAACCCATGCTTGCCATAAAAGGCGACTATGCTTGTCGTAAGAGGCGACTAACGGAATTGGGTGGTCAGGCTCGCTGACTTGGTTGACACATGTCATCGGTTCCCAATTGCGCAGATCGATGCTCATGTTGTTGATCACTGGATTGTCTGGTCCAGACTCAATTATTTTCAGACCGCCGCCATAAAGCTGGAATATTGCTCAGTGTAGCGTAAAACTAAACTCACTCACTCACTCACTTTAAACATGAAAAGATAGGCGGGATATCGATTATCAACGAACATGTTAAATTCCTGTTCAATTCAACCAGCCTCGCTTTTCATCTGTATCTAAAAATACATATCTATGTTGTACTTTCTTTGGTTGTATTTCGCGTAATTGTGAGTTAAAGATGTTGTACACAATATAAATAAGGAGTACATGTAAATTGAAATGAAACCTGTATTGCGAGTTCATCTTTGTTTTCCCTTTTGGCAGAATGTCTCAGATGAGTGCTGTCGGTCTTCTTGATCGATTATGGGAAAAGTGGAGCGTCAAGAGAAACCGGACACATTGTCTACCAAAGGGAAAATTGAAGTCAGTCACACTAAACCAGATCGGAGGTGGCTTCATCATCGTGTGTGCTGGAGCTGCACTTGGTATCGTTGTGCTTTGTCTTGAAAACCTAACACATTTAGTAACAAGTATCAGAAGACCTCAACAGTAACTAAAGATGCTTTCCTTGCACAGACGCTTTGAAGTGTTAGACACGATCCTATAAAACCCAAATGTAGCTTCATTATATCATGTTTTAGTCTGTCCTTTCTTTAAAATGCAAGGTACTGCGTACAAAACCAACTCACTCAGTAACAAGATGATTCTCAAGAATCAGAAGAGAATAGTAATGATACTGAAGCTTTTTACTTTTCATGATGTATTGTTTATATCGGCATATGGTATAAACATTATAGTAAATATACTAGCCACACAAAGATTTTGGGCACAAATAAAATGTGAATATAGGCAAACACCGTCTATATATATAAGTACATATGTGAACACAGCAAGTATTGGAGACAATCCAACGCTCATGCACATATCAGACGACGTGCAGTCATTGATGGTGGCTAACAAACATGCAGTGTGTTACTGCAAGTGCAGCCCCTGCAGAAACGGTCCGAGGAAAGGCGTCATCGATCTGAGGTGACATGTTTCATTAATAGCCAGTGAGCTCCCTGGCTCTTTCTAGGGCGGGGCCAAGACCGTCAATGACAAACAGGCACGATAAAATACAATCCTGTGGGTGATGAATAAATGCACGTTCATGTCGTTTGTGTATAGTATGAAATAAACAAGTGAGTTACCGCTTCCTTTTATATATAATCCCTCACTGAGTGGAGGCATTCAGCAGACAATCATCTGCAAACTGAAAGCCCACCCCGATATCTCCATCTTGGAAGGCGTCAGTCGGCTTGCTGAACAAGCATGGAACCAGCTCTAAGCCCTGCTTTGCCCCGTTGGTCACAAGGAATGGCTGGGACTGTATGTTGTTGTTGTCCTGCAATCTTATGTTCATGCATATGTAGGGCTGTGGGACCATGAACTTGTCGGGGCAGCTAGACTTGGCCATGATCTTCCACAACTCCTCGGGGCAGACAGTGTTGAAGGCTTTCGTTAGATCCAACCTTCTGCTTCTGACTCGTCTGTAGTTGCTGAAGATAATTAACTACTGAAAAACAGTGATGCCATCAAGAGTTTTCTATCAACAGGATAATTCATACGATTTGCTTGGCAACTGTAAGTATTTCAGCACATACAGGGGCTTTCCTGCCACATGATGACCTGTGAACAAACAAGGCTACGAAACAGATATTACAGTTTTTCAGCATGACCGGAGCTGCCCTTCATACGCATGACCCGGGAGGTCAAATTGGAGTGAGTGAGTGAGTGAGTTTAGTTTTACGTCGCACTTAGCAATATTCCAGCTATATGGCGACGGTCTGTAAATAATCGAGTCTGGACCAGACAATCCAGTGATCAACAACATGAGCATCGATCTGCGCAATGGGGAACCGATGACATGTGTCAACCAAGTCAGCTAGTCTGACCACCCGATCCCGTTAGTCGCCTCTTACGACAAGCATAGTCACCTTTTAAGGCAAGCATGGGTTGCTGAAGGCCTATTCTACCCCGGGACCTTCACGGGTCTCAAATTGGACAAACGGCAGGTCGAGTTAACGTCATTAAATTGAGGAGCAGAGAATATTATTAATGTTGCGTTCGTGCAAAACATGTATACATCCGGAACATAAACCACATGAAACTTCTTTTTAAAGAACACTGCTGACGATTTCCCGACACTGACGTCACATATACTGGCGCCGATGAAATACAGATGACAGATTCTTTTATACCGATTAATGGAAAGGGGAGACAACTGAATACATATAAATCATGATCCGACACTGACGTCACATATACTGGCGCCGATGAAATACAACTTGGACTCCCTGTGGGGTGTGAATCCGTTTATATATATATATATATATATGTGTGTGTGTGTGTGTGTGTGTGTGTGTGTGCGTATGACAGCTTTTATACCAATTAACGGAAAGGGGAGAGAACTGAATACAGATACATCATGATCACATTAAACGATATGCACATCACAATGAAGAAAAATGACAACATTGATACCAAATAACTTTCCTTTGGTTATTTCACAAATACAAATAAAACTACTCTGAATTTAAAATAACGCATACGTGTTAGTTACACTTTCTAGAGGAAAATAAAATTCTAACACGTTTACGCCGCAGTCAATAGTTGTTCACCCTAGAGTGAGTGAGTGAGTTAACATTTAACGTCACATCGGCAATATTTCAGCCATATCGTGACGGGAACGTAACATTAAAATGGAATATATGAGTATTATAAACATCTGTCGACAAAGGACAGTAAAACAACTAGAACATCACAGAAAAGAATGTAAAACTAGTAATAATGCCTAAAACAATTTGTCTATAGAGGACAATACAATATAAAACTGGGCTATAGATTGCTAACAACTGAAGGTAGATCACCATGCTAGGGACCATGGGGACTTACAGTACCTTTGCTGGATTTACATCATCCCCTCAGCCGTCAGCAATTTCGGAAATCTAGCCATACAATAAAAAAACACTTATACTACGATTGAAAACCTGGAAATTTAGAATTTACTTTGAATGTTTGTGGACTTACGTACCCTCTCAGGAGGACAATAACTTTACGATATTTCAACCCCCTTTGAGGGTACAGCCACTAACAATGCAAGTCACGAATCTAAATTACCAATAATTAAAATACACCTATTTATAGATCATATTATTCAAAATTCGATCAAGAAATCAATATCCTTTAAAAAACCAATGATTAAATGAGAATTAACAGTGTTTAAAAGATCCTTGACAGTTTTGACATTGAAATATTTATACCTTGTGATGGAGAATTCAACACAGTCAAGCAGGATATGCTTGACCGTGACTCTCTCATCACAAGGGATACAAAACAGAGGATCCTCACCTTTCAATAGGTATGCATGAGTATATCTAGTATGGCCAATACGACATCGTCTTAAAATAACCTCTTCAAATCTGGACTGACAACCCAAGTAGGTGTAACCAATATACGGTTTTATTTCATGTAATTTATTTATATCTACTTGGGTGTCCCACTTCTTCTGCATCAGATTACGGATGTAAGTTCTAATGCTCGCTTTATAATCAGAGTATGGAATAAGAAGTGGTGTCACAGATTTGTTGAGTGCTGCCTTAGCAGCAAGGTCGGCCATTGCGTTGCCGGAAATGCCAACGTGGCTGGGTAACCAACAGAAGACGATGTCGTATTGGCCAGTGGCAAGATTATTATACAATTCAAGAATGTCAATTAAAAGTGGATGTTTACAAGAGATATTTTTAATAGCCTGAAGACAAGAATGAGAGTCGGAATATATTATATACTGTTTATGTTTCGGGTGTCTTTGAATATATATAAGAGCTGTTAGTATGGCGTTACCTTCTGCTGTAAAAATAGAACTCTTATCTGGTAATCTAGACGAAATTGTTCTGGATCCAATGACAGTGGCACAAGCTAATGCGCCACCATCCTTGGACCCATCTGTAAATAAGGATTTATAATTGCTATATTTATGTTGCAATTGATTATATTCTTGCTTATATTGTAATTCATTAGTTTCTGATTTTTTAAATGTGGTCAATGTCAGGTCTACTTGGGGCTTGACCAACTGCCAAGGAGGAGAAGAAATAAGACGGGAGGGAGCTATGTTTTTCAGCTGAATGCCGGCAGCAGAAAGAAAGAGTTTTATTCTTAAACCAAGAGGTGGAACAAGAGAAGATTTCTTGTTGTATAAATCCTCATACAGGGGATTGAAAACACAGTTATATGCAGGGTTTGACTCATTTGAATATAGTTTTGTTACATACTGTAAAGCTAATTTTATACGTCGCCCAAGAGATGGTTCATCAGCCTCGACATACAGGCTGTCAACAGGTGAAGTTCGAAAGGAGCCAAGACAAAGTCTTAGACCTTGATGATGTACTGAATCTAATAGTTTTAAGTTGCTATTGCAGGCTCCACCATAGACAATGGAGCCATAATCAAGTTTCGAACGCACGAGAGATCGATATAGATGGAGATAGCTTGATCCCCTCCCCATTTAGAATTTGAAACCACTTTCAACAAGTCAAGTGCTTTCAGGCATTTAGTTTTAAGTGATTTAATATGCGGTAAAAACGTTAAGTGTGAGTCAAAAATGAGACCCAAGAACTTAGCTTCCTTCACAACTTTAATTGGTGTGCCATCTAGAGATAGCTCAGGGTCTTTATGTGGTTTATATTTACGACAAAAATGTATACAGTTAGTTTTCGATTTAGAAAATTTAAAGCCGTTTTCAAGACACCATTTATTAATCTTGTTTAAACACAACTGTAGTTGTCGTTCGATGGTATGCATATTTTTACCACGACAAGACATATTAAAATCATCCACAAATAACGATCCATCAATTGAATCGTTTAAAACTTTTGATAAACTGTTTATCTTTATACTAAAAAGTGTGACTGACAAAATACTGCCTTGTGGAACACCCTGATCCTGATTGTAATGATCAGACAGGGTAGAACCCACGCGGACTTGAAATTGTCTGTTATTTAAAAATTTGCCTATGAATTCAGGCAAACGACCTCGCAAACCGAACTCATGTAAATCTCTCAGAATGCCATACTTCCAGGTTGTGTCATATGCCTTCTCCAGATCAAAAAAGATAGACACGGCATGTTGTTTATTAATCAGCGCGTTTTTCACAAATGATTCTAAACGCACTAAGTGATCGACAGTACTTCTGCTTTTACGGAAACCACATTGTATATCTGTGATAAGGTTATTTGTTTCCAAGTACCAAACTAGTCGATTATTTATCATGCGTTCCATGGTCTTGCAAACACAGCTAGTTAATGAAATCGGACGATAATTGGATGGATCCGTATGATCACGTCCAGGTTTAGGTATGGGTACTACTATAGCATCACGCCATGAAGAAGGAAATTTTCCGGAAGTCCAAATATCATCAAAAATTGACAAGAGCGTCTCTAAACAGGATTCTGGTAAGTGCTTCAGGAGCTGATAATGGATGTTATCAGCTCCAGTAGCAGTGTCATGAGCTTGATCAAGAGCAGTATGGAGTTCATGAATAGAAAACGTTTCATTATAATCTTCCCCATTATCAGAATTGAAATTAATAGTTTTCTTTTCTTGTCGTTTTTGATATTGCTGAAATTTAGGTGTATAATTTGAAGAGGAAGAGTGTTTAGCGAGAGTTTCGCCCAGTTTATTCGCAATATCTAGTTTATCAGTAAGTAATTGATCTCCATGATTAAGATGATGGACAGTAGATTTAGTACCTTTACCTTTGATTTTCTGGACCATGTTCCATACCTTGGACATGGGTGTCCGAGAATTTATTTTGGATACATAATTTTGCCAAGATTGGCGTTTGTTCTGTTTAAAAGTACGCCGCGCTTTAGCATTTACAATTTTAAATTTATTTAAATTATGCACCATGGGATGGCGACGGAAATAATGTTCTGCCTTTTTCCTTGCCTTCCTAGCTTGTTTGCACTCATCGTTGAACCGTGGTTTTCTTATGTGTGGAACTGCAGAGGACTTTGGTATACACTCATCAGCTATAGCGTTCAATTCATCAGAAAAACATTTAATAGCATCAGGAACGTCAATAAAACGTTCAGGTTTAAGTTTCTCCGCACACAGTGTTTCATATAAAGCCCAGTTAGCCTTTTTAAAATTCCGCCTTGATGATGGAGGAACATCAGATGGAGTTACAGATTTTAGTATAGTAGGAAAATGGTCACTTCCACACAGGTGATCGTGGACTGACCATTCGAATTCATTTAGTAGTTCTGAATTTGTGAGTGACAAGTCAAGAGCAGAATAGGTCCCTGACCCAAGGTGTAAATATGTGCTGGAACCATCATTATAAATACATAAATCATTGTCAGAACAGAAGTCCTCCAACAATTTACCTTTAGTGTTTGTAGTTACACTACCCCAGAGTGGGTTGTGCCCATTTAAATCTCCCATTATAATACAGGGCTTCGGGAGTTGGTCATATAGAGCTTGAAGATCAGTTTTAGTGAACGTCGAAGACGGCAAAATATAAAGAGAGCATAGCGTAAACGCTACATGTAAACAAATTCTCACTGCAACAGCCTGCATATTAGTATTAAGTGAAACAGGGCTTTGAATAACGTTTTGTCTGACTAAAACGGATGACCCGCCGGTAGCTCTATCACCCGGAGGTGAAAAACCATGATATGCATTAAAATGACGAAGGTCAAATGTATCTGTTTGTTTTAAATATGTCTCTAGGAGACATATCGCTGAAGGTGTAAAATCTTGGACTATTAGCTGTAATTCATGTAAATTAGTCCTCAATCCTCTGCAGTTCCACTGTACAATATTATTGGAATAAACTATCTTTTGGGGGGATTTATTGGGGATCTACCCCGCACTCTTTTGGAGGGCGACAAGCTATGTGCCCTAGAATGGACGTTTTCAGAAACGTCCATGTCTTCAAGAGACCCGTATTTATTAAACAATTGAACTTTATTTTGTGACCCCTTGGGAGCTCTGCCACTTTGTTGTTTTGAAACATCAGGCTTAGGCTTAGATTTACCTTTAGCAGTTTGTTGTCTATCAGTTGTAGATTGAGACTCAGTGCGTGACTGCGAAGATGATTTATGATCAGAAGAAGACTTTGATGTTCCAGGAAGTGATTCTTTAGTCTGTGATGACATAGCTGGGTATATAAGTTGTGGAGTCAAGGTAGTTTGGCAGCTTGTAGATGACTTTGTTATTTTAGAGCTGCGCACAGATGATGCGTTTGCTACCGTAGCATAACTGACTGTAAGGTCAGATCTCTTCACCAGTTTTTTTGCTTCAGAAAAACAGATGTTTTGGGTATACTTTATTCTATTTATTTCCATTTGCTCTCTCCAGATTGGACACTGTTTCGATGAAGATGAATGGTCACCTGAGCAGTTGGTGCATTTTTTAAAATCACTGTCACAATCTTCTGTTGTGTGTGTCTTCTCACCACAGTGAGCGCACACAACAGACAATGTGCAAGTATTTACGCCATGCCCATACTTTTGGCACTTGAAGCATCTCAATGGATTTGGAATGTACGTTTCCACTTTGAGTTGACAGTAACCAGCCTTTATTGATGTAGGAGCAGTCGGAGTAGAAAAAGAGAACAAATATGTGTTTGTTTGTTGGATCTCATTGTTTTTCCGGGTAGTGAAACGTTTTACATATAGCACACCTTGTTCCTTCATTTCTGAGGCAATATCAGTCTCCAGCATATCAGTAAAAAGGCAGTCTCGGTCTCTCACTATGCCTTTGCTGGTGTTAAGTGTTCTGTGGGCAGAGACTGATACGGGAATGCCAACAAAAGATTTAGTTGACAGGAGATTAGTTGCTTGTTGTCTCTTACTGCATTCAATAAGAAGAGACCCTGAACGCAAACGTCTAACGTTTTTAACATCTCCTGCTATGCCTTGTATGCCTTTTGAAATGGCAAAAGGGTTCAGCTTCAAGGGTGTCTTGTCAACAGTCTCAAGTACTATGAAACGTGGCCAATGGTCAATAGATGTGGAGGGTCTTAGTTCATTACTATCAGGTTCTGTGTCAAGAGGACGTTTTTTCTTGGTGACAGGGGTTTCGTAAGCCATGGCTAGTGCTTTAAGGTTAATCATCCGAGCTCCCCACCCACCACGGAGTATCACAAAGACAATGCTAATAACAAGTGGGTCTCCAACTTGCAGCACCAAGGATACTCGGATGATATACTCCAGCAGAAGAGTTATAAATAACACATCCACCAGATTGGCCCATGAGCCACCGCCTTCTGGGCATAAGACTCTAGGCAAAGTTCAAAACATCAGTTTGAAAAATCGTGAACATTTGATATAAACAAATGTACCAAGTCCAAAAGTAAAACCTTTGCAAATTAAATGTGTGTAATGACATACAAGTTCATACATAGAGCTTGGCGTGACCAGCCGATTGATAGAATCGGGCCGATTCTACCACCCGTCTGGGTGAAGTAAGGGCCAAAGTGGTGTGTTGAGCAGCAGGAACACGGTTCAGGCTCCTACTGCCCTCAACGACCAGACTACCGTCCTCCACCGACACGGGACGCAACCCACGGCAAACAGGTTGCCCAATTCGGTCACTCCTTGCGACCAGCAATGGGGTGCTATGGACCTAGTTGACCCGGGTCCACACGGGGGTTTGAACGGCTCTTGGCGCGACCCAGCACCCACCACGAGGAGGTGGCCATTCACGTGCTCACCCTAGACATCTGCTGGATGACTGATAGAGGGACATGAATACGTGAGATTACTACAAATTGAAAGTATGACACACAGTATGACAAACACTAGCACACGCAAACGAATATCATAGTTTCAACCATTTCACAACCAAATATAACTAACCTAATGACTTCTCCTCTTAGGAGATAAACATCACGTGTTGGCCAATTTCCGGGTGTTATTGAGTATTTGAAGCCCGGGAATGCATTTGGAACCGACGGCGTCAGCCGGAGGTTTCAAAGGAAACATTCCCGGGCTTCAAATACTCAATAACACCCGGAAATTGGCTAACACGTGATGTTTATCGACATTGTAAACACAAAAGTAAACCCCGAGGTCCACACGCGTTTTTCTGTCCGCACTCATTGACCTTGAGTACGGGCACAGCAGTGAAGAGGCGTCAGCCAGTCGTTTCAGCTGGTTCCCATGGTAGCATCTAGAACTGCTCATTGATACTGTCGGGGAGTTTCTCAAAATGGTCTTATTCTGTCATCATGACAAGGAATGTGGGCCTTTTTCTGTTCCTCAAATCATAGGAGCATTGTCTTAGGTCAAGACAATTACAAAATAAAATAATTTGTCTGCTTTGGGCAAAATATGAAAAAGAACAACCTATACACCCTCCAATCAAAGTAGTTGGAATCTTCCACATTCCAAGGTATCTCTACCAAGAGCCCTCCGTGGCATGCAAACATTGACACAACCTTAATCGAGATTACAAAATGGTTTAAAATGACAACAAAACAGTTTTTTCAAGGTAGGAAATTCATTTAATTTGCACAATTATTCTCAGCGGTAGTAGGCACTCTGGGCCGCTCTTTTCAAAATCTAAAGTTTTTAATGGAAAGAAAAGCTTAATATCCATGAGCACCCCTATTGCGAACATGGACTGTTCAGTTGACCCAGACTACTGGAAGTAGTTATTTAAAGTCACATTTGAGTTTGGCATGTGGAAAAGGCCACGTGTAACAGTTTCAAAAGAACAATTCACTTGGAGGTTTGTCAAATTTGACAACTGAGTTCGCTGTACAGTTGAATCCCCTACATCACACCGCTCACCCTGCAGAATCCCTGAATATGCACGTTTTTGAGCTGAACTCGATTCAACTGAGGAGGATTTCAAAGATTCATCATTAAGATGACCAGTGATTTTACATATTTCCCGGTTTTCAACTCCCGCGTGAGACAACAAGGTTACAGCGGTTGCGCGAAGGCAGTCGTTTGTGTATGTGTTCTCAAGACCGGCATCTTTACTGATGTCTTTCATGAACAGTGCAAGAGAATTTTTGCCAAGCGGACGGGTGCTATACCAGACAGTTTCAAATAGAGAAACACATCGTTTGGGCTGCTGGAAGAAAGCATGGTTATCCGGATTCATGTGTGAAACATATTTTTCAAATGAGGACACTGGACAGAACCGTGTGTTCGTGGCATAAATTCGCTTGTTGGGCTCAACTTCATCTTTCAGGTCACCACGGTGATTTTTTGTCATTTCTGAATGTGTCATTTCAATATACTTGTACTGATTTTCATCCGTGGCAACTCTGAACGATGAAGCGACAAGTTGACGTTGGTTCTCCATACCACGACGAGCGAAACCAAGGGTCAGATCAAACCAAACCTTCCGAATTAAACCAAGAGGGTTATCTGTGTCAAAACTTTCACGGATTATGTCAAGTTCACGTGAAGGGATTGCGGCGTGATGTTTTGTGTTGTCAAGTCCTTCTTTTTTTAGCTTTCTTATCATGGACAAAAATACATTGTTTGCTGTGTGAAAATCTTTATCTTGGAGGATGTTTATGTTGCGATCATAAGGAGACGCTCTTATGTGCCTGTGAATAGCTGCCCTTTGGCCGACAAAGGTTGACTTGGAGTACATATGGCCATTCACGTTCCGAACTTCGGCATAGAACAACCTCAGCCTCTCATTCAGCTCAGAGCTTGCCAGAAACTCGAATTCCCTTCCATATCCACGGAATTCCAACCATTCTGTAAAAGACATTGCCCCAATTTGAATCCAGTGAGTATTTATATCTACATATTTTTTCTAACAAAATTTAATAGTGTCAAGCGTAACAGAACGTGGCATTCACCGGTAAAGTCTGTAATATGTCCTTATTTGTTTTGAATTTGAGTGTGTTAATTCGTTTCACAAAGAGGAAAGTAAATTTCGAAGTTATTACACGTTTTCTATGTATTATGAACAGTGAACAAATTAAATGCAATGTCAAGCCCTCCAGGTTAATTTTTGCAGAGTTGTTGTTATCATGTGGGTGGCAGGGGACATAACTCTAAATGTCTCGGTTTGTTTACATTTTTGGATTTCTTACGTTTGAAGACCTTTACACCCCATGCAGTGTTTCTTTCAGTAGCTTTAGATAATGAGGTTTCCATTATTCCCCTCAGCCCCACTTCATCCACCGTAGCAAATCTCCCCGTTTCTGTTGTAGCCTCTATGTCAGCTGTCTCCGCCTGAACGCTGGGTTGAGAGTTTGCAGTTGAAGCAGACGTTGATGGAGCCAATTCCATATGTTCATCAAAATCTGTAATTTTACGATGATTTCTAACTAAATTGCGTGAAAATCATACTTTTTTGTCTGTTTTTTTTATAATACTTTACTTGTTATTTTTTATTTTAAAAACTGGCAAGCAATCTGCATTACTGCTTCCAAACATGTTATGTATTTCTTGATCTACTGTCATTTCAATTTAATTACTTACAATCATCCTGCATTAATAATTCCAAGATGTTCTCGTCTATTTCCCCAAAAACGTCCTCAATGGTGCCAACATCGAAATTTGGAATGTCCATATTTTCAGGTGCTGTGGAACACATCTTGAAAATGGTGGAAGCGAAAAAAAGTGCCGATTATTTGAACGTATTTATACGCAGCGAATAGTCTTGAAATTTCAGGGAATCGAATGCCATTCGATCATGTTTTTCAACCAATCAGATTACAGAACACACTGACTTTTGGTTTACAATTAACATTATCAGCTCTCAGAATGCAATGAAAACCACAAGACACGAGGTACGATGATGTTGAAGCAGATGACGCTATCAACCAATCAAAATCCTACGTTGTATAACAGAGATTCCAAGAAACATGAAAAAAAATGAAATGCAGACTCATTAAACTGGCCTACACAGAATAAGCACATAGTACTGTTGGCCACAAAACTGTATAAACACCACGAAATGTTTTTTGCATGCTTTTTATAGACATTTTAGATAAAACAAAATATAAAATACAACGTGAAACGCCACTGTTGCCCCGAGACGTCAAACAGCAGTCTTGTCTCGGTTGTTCGGACATGTTGACAATCAACTGACGAAGCACAGCAAAAATAACTTAGTTTTCGTTTTTGCGGAAACCCAAAGGATACTGAGGAATGTAGGTTCCCGCTGGGTTTCAGTACATGGAAACACGCAATGAGAGTTTCCGTATAGTTTACAAAACTGAAACTAACAAGTCTTTCTTTCCATCATGTTTCTGCGACTGAAACTGTCTTTAGGAGTTTCCACTTGGTTATTACGTTGAAACATTCATAGTAAGAAGAACTTGGTTTCCGCAACAGCGGAAACCTAGTGGATAATAGGTAATGTAGGTTTCTGTACCCGGAAACAGACAAAAAAACAAAAAAGGCGTACCTGAACCGACAATCTTAACTTTATCATTCTTTTCATTCCAAACAAATCTAAAACAAATCATTTTTTCATGGGAAGTGATATAGCCAGCTGGTAGGTTGGGCAGGGAATTGTAAATATGAACCAATTTTATTATTGTTAGTTTACAGTGGAAAGTGTTACATTTCCTTTTCTCCAAGACTGTTAAGAGTATATTAATCTCCTCCTGTCTTCTTCTTGTATTGTTTACCCACTACTCTTCGTGATCTGGTGTAAATTTAATATCTAGTACATCAACTACACCAACTACCCATTCAATTTTCAGATCATTACATATCTTATCAATAGATTAAGCTTTTAATCCAATCCAGATTGCTCTAGATTTATCTTAATTTTCTAAATTTTTCAAACCTGATATTTTGTAAAACGTTGTCAGTAGCAGAATACAATGTCTCTTCAGCCCCATCAAGAAACAGTTCAGTATCATCAGCATATTGTTCCGGTTTATATTCATTATCATTGATAACGTTAGCTTTGATGTTTTCATTATTTCTTATGATGCAATCATAATATCTAGTAGAATTGACGTATCACACCAAGGCTTTGTGTAGTGCATAATCTCTACTTCATCATGTTGATCATGTTAATATTAATAGAAATCTTATGTTACCCTTTTAGTAATGCATATACCACACTTACTTATTACTTTGTTTGATACAATGTAGATGGTGAATATGATAATAATCACAATAAGGGCTGTGGGATTGTAATAATATATTATTGGGAAAATCAAAATGAACGCATATGATTTTCTTAACTGAAGCCTTCAGGGGAATATGGAGGAGCAAGAGGGACCATCGACATGACAGAAGGCAGGGAGATGCTAAAACAAAAGAAAGAATCTGTAAGTTCCTGAAACTGGATTACATAATACCACTTGGACCAGTTTTTATACACTACCTGACACCAGAGTTTGAAACACCCTGAGTCATTTTTCTGACATATGTGCTGCGTATTGTCACATCACAACATAACTGTAATAAAATAACTTTTCTTATATCAAGTCTTTACCCATCATTGTAATGTGTCATTATCTACTTAGACCAAGCACCGCTCCCTAGAATATATGAAGGACATAACATGCATTAGCTGTATTTCTTTCCAGAAACACCAACAGCGCATGAAGAATTTAGGTACTAGCTAACTGGACTGAGAAAGGAAACAGAGGGTGACTGTAGTCATAACGCCAGAATTGACATCGCCTGTGGAGTTTGACACAGAGGATTGTAACCTTGTCTTCTCTGTTGGAGTTTCATGGGAAAGCGAGGAGCTGCTACACTGTAAGACTTTACCAGACAATGAACGAATGGCTCCATCGCGTCCCAGAGCCAGGCCAAAAATGAAGACCTTACAACGCCACCCAACAAGATGCATTCAGTCCTTGCCAAATAAGGATCTTCCAGTCTGGTCACTGAGAATATGATTCAGGATAGTTAAGGATAGGACAGAATGTCTGAAAGTACATTTGATAATTTCATGCCTTCACTATGTTTAGGAAAGTAACACCTAAAGATTCTGTTTCTGTGTCACCATTCCGTCACATTTTCCAAACATGTAGGTTTTGGAAACACTTAACCCTGTTCCTAGAAAACTGATCAATAATATCTATAAATATGCATGTGTGTAGGTGGTTTATGTGCTTGTTAGTGGGCAAGTCATTCCTCTCTGAATGAAGAGAAATCTGCTGACAGGATTTTGTGATTTCTGACAATGCATATTTGCAATATTGAAACACAGACACACTATGAGAACAATGTCATGTAAATATAGGTGGTATTGTTTTTGTTATGACTGTGTATTGATACATGTTAATGCTATTGAGCAAATTTTGATGATAGTTTCTAAATCAATGTTTATGATGAATAAAGAGAAATCAACTGACTGACTGATTTTTGTTTTATGTCCAGGTGGTGTTGAGAAAACTGAAGTGAACATGTATTGTCATATAATTTACACAATCATCGATCATGTGGACATATGGTAATCGCTGCATGCTAACAGCCAATTATAAACCAAATATAGCCACGGAACGGAAACTCACTGGATCCCTACTGGAATCTGGGTAACGGAAACCCACTGGAGCGCATATTGGAATCTGGGTAACGGAAACTCACTGGATCACTACTGGAATCTGGGTAACGGAAACTCACTGGATCCCTACTGGAATCTGGGTAACGGAACCCACTGGAGCCCATACTGGAATCTGGGTAACGGAAACTCACTGGATCCCTACTGGAATCTGGGTAACGGAAACTCACTGGATCCCTACTGGAATCTGGGTAACGGAAACCCACTGGAGCCCATACTGGAATCTGGGTAATGGAAACTCACTGGATCCCTACTGGAATCTGGGTAACGGAAATGCACTGGAGCCCATACTGGAATCTGGGTAACGGAAACCCACTGGAGCCCTACCGGATTGTGGGTAATTTGTGAGTTTCCATTTACCGGAAACTTGATGGAAACGTAAAGAATCGATCCGGAGACCTACCTGAAACATACGTTTCCATTCTGTTTCATTTAGGTTTCCGGTGTCCGGAAACGCAGTTATTTTTGCTGTGAAGGTAACCCCTTTACAATAACACACCCAACCAGTTTTGATACCCTGAACAAGTTGTAAGTCGGTTAGCATCTCTGAAACCATAAAGTTTTATCTACGTGACTCTTTGAACAGGATATGTGAGCTGGACAGAACCTAACTTTGTGACCTTGTAACAGAGGTTAGACACCGGAAGGTCATCGGATCATGATGTAACGTTAGCTGCTGAGCGATATGTGAGGTGTTTAACGCATTAATGACATTGCTTTTACGCAACATTTCTGATGCATCTACAAACATAGTTGTGGCTAATATAAACACGTTCGATATTCCATGGTTTACTATGTGTTTCTATTCTCCACCAGGGATTGGCCTTTGTTTCCTCTGTCTCTCTTGTTAGCTGTGTTGGATCGGTAGTGATATAGCTCGTTATTGTACAGCTCCATCTTGGCGAAAGACGAGAGTCGTATATAGTACATTGAGTGGGCATTGCTTAGCATCTTGTGCCAAACTTCATCTCCAGTCATCTTATAGATTAAGAAATGAAATTGCATGATATGATAGGAGGGGCAGCCTGTTGTTTCGTCACGCCGGAGACCTGCCTTCGATTCCTCACATGGGTACAGTGTGTGGAACTTATTCAACCCCTTCCCCCCTACACTGTGTCAGACTGAGGTATCAACACATGCACATTTGGTCGTTTATTGGCTTTTATTGTGACGGACTGAAATGGAACACCTAAACCTTGTCTTGGGACTAAAGGCACATCTCACAGACAGCAGCCTATGTACGCCGGTTTGCTTGTGAAATATTTAAACTTTAAACTTTGTTGATACGAATCGTTTAGAAATAAAAACACAAATTATTGTCATTGTTTTTAGAGAGACTATTTTTATCATTGTGATTCAACACGTATCTGGGAACACTATCCGAGTATCGAATAATATATACAATTGTTCAACAAATTCACAAGTGAATATTTACACAAGTAATTGACTTCCTTTCAAATATAGACGGCATTGACTGTAATCTCGCTCGTACCCCGGAACTTATTAAACATTCACTGTGGACGATACATGACAGGGAGTTATGCACCAGTGATGAGGCCGGTTACTCTGACCGTCATTGCTATTTTCATCATTGAAGACGGAATTTCCAGTTGTAAGTTTTTCAGTTTTATAATGTCCAAATTACTATTATTGGTTCGTTGATTAATGTCGCTATCAGAAATATTCTCGCTACGTGAGGGCGGTCTGTGATTAACAGAATCATTATCCATGGGTCTACACAACTGGCATATGAAGATACATATCAACCACGTCAGGAAGCGTGACCACCCGATCCTGTTACGGTATGCATGGGTTGGTGAAGGTCAGTTCTAACCCAAAACGTATCGTCAGGGGTCTTTGAATTAATTTTATTTCATAATTAACATTTTAGTATTTCGGAATGACACGTGTTTCTCATCCAGTATGCCAAAAACAGGTGACTAAACTTTACAATTGTTTGTTTTGGTGATATAAAATGACGTCATACAAGGATGGTCCTCCAGATCACTAACTGAAAGTTCGATAACTTGATGGCTATTAAAGCTGAGTATCAGATTATTGGATCTTATTGATCAATAAGGACTTGTGCAGGTTGCGTTTTCAAAGCAGCAGAATAGTTCTTTACCAACCTGCTAAAATGTTTCTAATCATGAGATGTTGATGTTCATATTCTCAGGTCTTGCAACAATTATGACTCCGGAGAACGGCGAAACCTTTCAACATTTGTTGCAAAGACTTCAGTGGAAAAGAGTTGCCTTTATACTTCATGGAAATAATGGTAATTTCCTCCCCAGGTAAATATCTGGTGTTCCACTTTACTACTTCTCTCTGTACACTAAAATGCATGACTGCCGTCCTGAACTTTTAATTCGATTTTTAGGAAGTTTTGTCTGTTTTTACACATACTCGAAAAGCCGAAAATAGAGAATTGACCATTAATGACAAACAATGACAACACATAGATACAGTGTATGTTTTGGTTATTTGCAGAGAATGACTGTTCAACACCTGCTCTTGCCCAGTCATTCACCAACAGCCCCACCCTTCTTGTGTTTGACGTCAGTGTCGTGGACGTAAATAATACCTTACAGACAATCCACGAGGCTTTCTTCCCTGACATACACGCGGTTGCTTCTATGAGTCCAGGCTACATGACCGAGCTGATGAAGACGGTTAGCGTTTACCCTTTCTTGCGACGTCAAAGCTGTGTGAATAAACTATTTTCTTGTGAAATGCATGTGAGCTTCAATTATGCACACCGAGAGTGCCACATGTTGCGGCAAAGCCATTCCTGTGTTTTTGTAAGTCATTTATTCAACAGACTGCTGTGCAAGTTAGGTTAAGCTGACATCTGGTCACTTCGGCGCCTGCAGAAATATTGTCTTCTCCTTGTCTGCGCATGTGTTACAACTACAAACTGTAATCATTGAAACTATTGCACGGAATGCATGTAAACTGTTGAGGGAGTACCAGACATGGCTCACTGGTCGGTTCAGTACCAAACATCGTTGCTCAGCTCAGGACTCCTCACTCATCTTGTGTCTGTCACAGGTTATAAGCTCCCTATTTTTACACCTGAACGTATGTTACTACTGAATGACTGCAATTACAAATATCTATATATACTTTCATTCACTTTAACTTGCATGTGCTTCCGCAATATCGTTTCCTAGTGTTGGATACAGAACGTTTTCACCTTAAGACGTCATTCTACTAAAACGGAGCTGGTGCCAGTGGCCGATTGTTCATCAAGAACCACCATGGAATGCTATTTTCCTAATGTTGCATATGGGTACAACAACCGACATCTTCTGGTGACGTTCTTGCTGAGGTAACAATATAGATGCGATTGATTTTACTCAGAGAAAGTATTCACCATGAAACAAATTGATGACCCAAATCTTTGCTTGTTTTTATAGCCGCTATCTCAAAACGTTTAGGTGTGTAGAGTTATACTAAGAGAAAGTTACACCATTCACAAAACTGAAGTTTGAAAGGTTTTCTCAACCAGAAATAAGAAAAGTATTAATTTTCACACTAGGACAAGGTTTTCTGTAGGAGAGAGGCAGTGCCTAGTTAAAATCCGATTTTCTCATATATTGCAGGAGTTTGTTCAATTTAGACAATTTTAACTTGCAAAGAAAAAATCTGAAAATGCTTTTTTTTAACAATAACATGAATACATGTTGAAGAGTAGTGCAATATTCGGTGTCTTCCTTCCATATACACAGAGGAAAGGTTCACAGCAAAGTTAAGTTATGTTATTTTTATGTTATGATTGTCACTAAAAATCACAATTTATAATTCTTGAAACCCAGGAAAATGTTAGGGGTCTTCTCGGAAGCAGTATTAGTGAAAACAATAGGATGCTCTATGATATTATTTTAGAAATTAAGAAATTAATCAAACCATGTTTTGATACTATCTCAATTTTTTTATTAGTTTGTTTTAGGTATTTTGTAACTCAAGTACCGAAAAAAATTAGTTTTGTTCAAACAGTATAAAATGGGTAAAAATCTGAACCTCAAATACAACAGCATCAGTTATTCAATGTGGTTATCTGTCATTTCTTTTCAGTCCTGAAAGGGGATGTAGACAGTGAGATTCAATGTCACCGCATTCATTTATTTTTGCAGTTGAAGTATTTGGTACTATGGTAAGGACAAATCAGGGCATAGCGCTTAATGATACTGAACATAAACTAGGCTAGTTTGAGGATACACAGTTATTTCTTGATGGATTTGTAAAAAAAACCTTCTTGCAGCAATTGAAACAATTTCCACCAAATCTCAGAACTCAGAATTGACAGAGATAAAACCAAGGCTATTTGGATAGGTTCAATGTCTCAAAATAATATAACCAGTTACTTAAATCTTAACTGACACAGTGGGGGACTTCGAAATTTTAGGAATGACCTTAAATGTTTCATTAAATGAAACCTGGGTGATAAACACAAGAAAAAGGCACAGAAACAATTAAAAGATTATTTGCCTAACTGGCGCAGAAGACATGTTACTCTTATTGGAAAAAAATTCATTTTGCTCTTATTGGAAAAAAATCACTGTTATTAAAACTTTGGCTATCGCACTCTTGTACGCATTTTCTCTGCACTGCCCAAGCCACCCAAAGCATTCATTAAAGAACTCAGCAAAATTATTTATAGTTTTTGTGGAAAAATAAAAACGACCAAAAAAGAGATCAACTATAAGCAGAGGTTATGAAGATGAAGGTCTCAGAATGATGGATACAGAACATTTCATCATCGCTTCGAAATTGTCCTCATGAAATACTCTATAAACAAAAACAAAACATTTATAAACATCTTTCCCGTAATTCGTTTATTTATTCTCATTTGGGTCCAGTACTGTTGACTGTTTATCTGACCGTGATAATCCTTTTTGGAGAGACGTTTCACCTGCTGGGAGGATATTCTATAGGAAAATTACGTTTTGAGGACAAAGGTGCAGACCAAAACCTGACTCAACCACTGGAGTTGAACCGTTTCTTTAAATCATCATATGGAAGATAAACCCTGGTTTAATAGCGGTATACATAGTAGAAAGATATATGTGATGGAAATAGCTTCCTGTGTTTTGAAAATTTATGAGATACAAAATACAGGGAAGTTTCTTAGATTGTCAATACTGTTAAACACCATTCCAAATAACTGATATTTGTGATACCAAAAAAGAAACACAACACTTACTTTCGATCAGCCACAAATATATTATTTGTAACGCCGATGGTTCAAGGATATTCTATGATAAACTAATTATGAATGATTCTACACCCAAGACCTTAGAACATTAAAACACATGAGATTGACTGAGAAGACGTATTTAGCAATTAGAGGAATTATAGGAAGTGTAAAATGACTGTAAACTCTTACACGTTCGTTCAGTACAGATTTATGAACAGAATAATTTATGCAGAATAAAAAGAAATGAAGTTGAAGGTAGTTAATGATGATTCATTTTGTACATTTTGTAAAACCTCCTCAGAAGATATATCACGTTTCTTGTTTGAGTGTCAATTTGTTAGGAGCTTTTGGTTTAAAGTTGAATACTTCCGTAATGGTCACCTCTAAAGCAATATGACAGTATCTAGATTAATTATATTCGGACTGACCTCAAATAGCTAAGTAGTAAATAACATTTCACAACTTGCCAAAGTATTAATGTAAGCCTCACGCCTTAAACAGCAAGACAGGTCCTATGCAGTATTTCACAAGTTACTTAAGGTCCTATGCAGTATTTCACAAGTTACTTAAGGACATGTGCTATATCGAAAGGTTTATTGCAATGAAAAATAATAAATGTGGTTGTTCTGCTAGGAAATGGCAACACTCAGATATGGTACTATGACATTTTAATTTAGCACATATGTAGTTTGACCTACCCAAACTAATGTGTCCAGTACAGTAATATTGTCTTCACCTAACTCCTATTTATCTACATATGTACACCCCCATATGGGGAAACAGTTTTGTACTATCTTGATGATGTAAACACCAACACATGTCACTCTTCTGTCTGTACATGCAACTTCAAATGGAATAAAAAAAACTAAAATGTTTGTGGTCAAGTGACACCCATTGGATTTGTGCATTATGTGTCACTAATAATTATTGTAAATTGTTATTTCAAAGAAAAGGTTCATATTGTGATGGGTTTTCTTATTTTTATTCACTCAAAATTGGTTTTATCCTACAAAATTCGTTTGAAAGAATATTTCAATTGTAAACCTTAAAATATATACACTCTTTGGACCGCACTGTTCTAATTCCGTTGCAGTCAAAGGTCTACGTTGTGAAATCTACCAACAATGGGACGACGAAGTATATAGGATATGCCATAGATATTTTGGATACAATCGCCGATGTTCTTAATTTCAGGTGAGTTGCATTACACTTAGCCAATAGTTTTCATTCATAGTCCAGCCACTTTCTAAAACGGCTGAGTTTATTTCGGTGGTGTTTTTTTCGGCAGTCCCATATAAAACAGTTCTCCCTACAGTTACAGTATTACTGAGCCAGAGGATCAGTCGTGGGGACTTCCTGTCAACAACACCTATGATGGAATTGTGGGCCAGCTAAACAGAACGGTAATTTCGCCATGCAAACTGTATCATACTGGTTTTAAGGCTGTGTGAAGATTAGATTAGAAGATGCTCAGTCACGCCTTGGTTAGCTGTAAGAGGCAAGTAGGATAGTCCATATGTCATAATTCCCTGATAGGGTGGTATATTTTCAGGCCATGGTTTACTTCACTGCCATTATTACTGGAGCTATTCTGTTAATGAAGCAACGATTTAACACTTCGTGATAGAACTGGCTATAGGACTCTATAAGATGTAAATGTATTAGAAAGACAGGATGTATGTTGCCATGCCATGTTGCTTTGTACTTTTATAGGAAGTGGACCTTGCTGCTTGTGATCTGGCAATAGAAGAAGGCCGTTCAAAGTTTATTGACTACGTATTACCGCCAATCAGCACGGAATACTTTAATGTTGTGATAAGAGGCACAACGAAGTAGCTCTCTTTATCTCTTAGCTCTCCCACTCAGACTCGACGTGTACCTCGTTTTGTTTCTGATTGCCGGATTTTGCTCACTGCTCTTTGCCTTGTTCGAAAGTGTGGATATCTTCATGTGCGCCACACCTGCAGGGTCTGATGGAGAGGGTCTCGGTCGCTTCATGAAAGTGAGACAAAATCTGTTTCATGCCTGCTGGGAAGTCACTGAATCCCTGTTTAAGCAGGGTATGTATAAACTGAAGTTCATGATAAATGAAAGGCCAAGGATTCTTGTTACAACATCTGGGACATGTATACATAAAACAGGAAAATAACAAATTCTGATAAATCAACATTTACATAGCTGGATAAGCTTGACACGCAGTCGTGTGGATAGCTGAACCAGCTTAACAGGCAGTCTTGCGAACAGCTGAATATGCTTGGCAAACAGTCATGTGCGTAGTAGAACAAGGTTGACAAAAAGTCTTGTGCATAGCGGAACAAGGTTGTTAGAACGTTTTACAGAATAATAAAACAGAATAATACAGCTGAATAAACCTGACAAACAGTCTAAAAGTGCTTTATGGTTCAAACTTCTTTATTATACAAGGTCACAACGTTTCGAGACAGATTCTAGTCTCTTCTTCAGGTGAAGTGAGGGTAAAACTAAAGGGTTGCAGTATATATACACATAACAGTAGTCACTGAGGATAAGGTGGTTCCATGCATTGGGTAAGTAAACACCTCCGTCTCTGCTGACTGAGGGATTGTTCCGCTTGATTGCAATGGCTTCTGGGAGCTTCCGTTTTTTTAAGTCATTGGCGTTCCTAACTAATGTCCTGGTGTTGTCCCAAACAATCTTGTGATTGGGGTTGTGCATGATGTGTTCACATACAGCAGACTTCTGATCCAAATTTTGAACTGATGTTTTGTGTTCTTTTAACCTGATAGCCAGTGGTCATGCACAACCCCAATCACAAGATTGTTTGGGACAACACGAGGACATTAGTTATGAACGCCAATGACTTAAAAAAACGGAAGCTCCTAGAAGCCATTGCAATCAAGCGGAACAATCCCTCAGTCAACAGAGACGGAGGTGTTTACTTACCCAATGCATGGAACCACCTTATCCTCGGTGACTAATCTTTATCCAAACATCTTTACCTGTAACCCGTTAACCTAATCAACACAAGCCTGCACACCAATCAGTTTAAGCCTGTACATAAGTTGAAGCCTGTACATCAATCAATCGAAGCCTGTACATCAATTAATAGAAACCTGTATACCTTGTTACCCATTGTTATCGGTCTACTGTTATGTGTATATATACTGCAACCCTTTAGTTTTACCCTCACTTCACCTGAAGAAGGGACTAGAATCTGTCTCGAAACGTTGTGACCTTGTATAATAAAGACGTTTGAACCATAAAGCACTTTTAGTTTGATTACTCCAACTTCTAAATGCCTTTGAAACAACTGACAAACAGTCTTGAAGATAGCTGAACAGGTTTGACACATTGTCTTGTGCATAGCGGAGAAAGGGTGTCAAACAGTCTTGCGGATAGCTGAACAAGGTTCTCAATCAATCTTCTGAATAATGTTCTGTGATGCTGAATGTTACGCCTTATGCATAAATACAGACAAAATTAGTCGACAACACAACACATCCAGGTCACATAGGTAAATTGGTTTAAGGGAACTGGGGTTTTTCACCTATGTCGCATAGCACTCCGTTGAAAAACCTGATAACTGTTTGAACTGACATTTTACGCGAAAAATGACATATACAAGCATAGGCAAATAAATCGAGGAGCATATTATTTGCAAAGTGTAATATGACTCAACTTTTGCTTTTTGACTTTTCTTCTTCTCTTTCTATTTTTTTAAATATTTAGAACTATAGCTGTAACAATAACTCAGTGGAGTGTGTTAAGTGACGTTGTGTTCAAATGTATGTTTTGACAGACCTACGTGTTAGTTTGTAGCGCACCGCCTGTCTGAGACTGATCAATATTTAGTTTTGTATCTAAATGCATTTTGCAGGCTTTAGTAAATATCCTAGAGGTATGTCGGGGAAGGTTTTGATGGCATCGTTGTGGATGTCGTTGATGGTTTTAACTACAGTCTACTGTGCCAACCTTGTCGCCGCTCTGTCCGCACAGACTGAAGTTAAACCGTTCACTGACCTAGAGGGGCTACTGGACAGTGATTATTCAGCTGGGTTGCAAACATCCGGTATCTCCCATCATATATTGAAGGTATCTGGATACTAATTACTGGGTTTTGCCCTTTGTTCCTTTGTTGTGGTAGTGTAGAGTTCAAAATGTTGCCAGTATATTCCGATGTTGATGTGTCTGCTCCATTGGGTGTTTAAGTGAATTATCAACATTTGTTTTACACATGGTAGCTTCACTCTTTCATTGATGTCATATATTAATATAATATATTGAAATACATGAAATTTCAGCACTGTTTCTTACAAACACAAATGCCCTGCGAATAAAGAACTAAATTCACCTTTCGGGCGATAACTGTACGCAACTCGTGTTACCACTGTCTGATATTCAAGCACTGTGATATCTAGAAGCAGTTAATGGTGTTTGACCAGAATTCCTCCATTGAATGTTAAGTAACATATTAGTAATGGAATATCTATGGAAACAATCTGTGAGCCTCTAGAAACAAACTATAATTGTCAACAATAAAAGTTACATTATCCGCACACAATAAACGAAATATCAGAATTTCTGCGCGGAACATGATAGTCGGTTCATAAGTTGATTTACTGTCAGGAGACAAATTTAAACGTGTTATCGTAAAAAGGACTGAATTAAGAACTTTACATATATCATGTGTATTTAGAGACACACTTGAATATTGTGACAGTTTATCTTGTGACAGTACGTGTCTGTATACTCCTCTTCAAAACAGATTCGAAGTGAATCATTCAAAACATAGTGAGTGAGTGTGGTTTTAAGTCACTTTATCAATATTACATCAATGTCAAAGTGGGCAGCAGTTGAAAACAAGCTATGGGAGCACAGTTATGCTTTTGAAAGATTCAGCAAATCCGTATACGTGAAATGTATTAGATTTGTCATGGAATATCTAATTATTTGTTTAAAGCCATTTCAGTGATGTGCGTGGGGTAATGAGTTTGTGAAAAACGCCCTGCCTTGGTGGCCTTACTAGTTCCTGCTTAGTATCAGGAATGAGCAGAAATGTTACTTTTGCTGTAAATTTATTCATTGTCTGCCACTTTCATCTTTAACTACCAGACAAATGACCCACCAAGTTTATATGGAAGACTATGGTCAAAGATAAAAGCCAACGACCCAGTGTTCCTGGAATCCTCGAATGAAAAACATCTAAAACGACTGGAACGTGAGAAATATGCCCTGATGATGTTCTCATCACAACTAGAGAAGCACATGGCTGATGACTGCCACTTACAGGTTCTGGGAGAAAGACTATTATACCTACAAATATCTTTTGGATTGCTCAAAGGGTCGCCTCTAAAAGCCGACATGGATAAAGTGTAAGCTGCGACAGAGCCTTTAAAGTTCACAAACATAATACAAAGTGTTTTTAAACAAAAATATAAATATGGATATTGATTATCGATGAACAATATGTCCAAAACCTTTATTCAATATTGCACGTATATCTGAAATATAGTTAAGTTGACTATATGTGTTTGCATTAATTACAATACATACTACGTGTAATGGTTCACTCCCAGGCATCAGACGTTCCAATTGTCAGACGGCTCAATCATTAGGCAAATCAGTCAAGTGTTACCAGTGTAACTGCCTGGCCTTACCTACTAATTAATGAACTGCTCCAAATTGTGGGCAGGGTGATTAGGTTGATCCCAGCCACTAAGCTTGTTAATTGAAACCGATTATACTCTTTTGTTTTTGTTGTTGTTGTCGCTGCTTTTGATCAGTATGTGGAGAGAGATGTGATTTTGAAGTAGTTTGTTCAACTATATGGAATACAGGAAGTATGCAGAATGCAGTAAGCATTATTAAATAAGCTTTAACTGTTTTGTATATACTTGAGTAAGTGGTTTAAAGTTCTCCGCAACTCAAGCTGAATTTCACATGTGATATATATCATGAACTGGAAAGTCAGTACGATATCGCAGCTATCACTGGCATACACAGAGTGGAATTTATTCATTGTCAGGGAGGAACACAGCAAGCATTTCTTGATGGGTTCACATACTCCAAGAATAAGACCAGAGGCCAGACAACACACTGGAGATGTATCGTCAAGACATGCAGAGGGAAATGTTCCACTGTTGCGGACTTCCTGGGAGATTCCTCAGACCACTCCCACCCACCAGGACTTCAGCCAAGTTTGTTAGCAACTTGCGGAAACGGGTCAGAGAAGAAGCCACACCTGTCCAGGCGATCTACAATGCCGAAGTTAGTCTCCAGGCTCCAGACGACGCCCCGCACCTGCCTTCCTTTCCCAGTTTGAAGAGTTCCCTCTACCGACATCGCCGGGCAACAATCCCTATACTGCCACAGACCAGAGCTGATGCTCGCTTGGAAGGACAGTGGACCACAACCAGACATGGCAGAAGGTTTCTTCTCTGTGAAGATGGCGAGGAGGACAAGATCATCATCTTTTCGACCGATGAGCAGCTGTGATGTGTGGCTGAAGCTGACACACTCTACATGGACAGTACATTTCCTGTTGTCCTCATCTCTGGAATCACCTTTACACCATACATGCCCGCTTTGGATACACCATGTACCCGCTGTCTTCGCAATGCTGCCAAACCCGACAACAGACATCACACACCAGGATGTTCACCCTACTGAAGACAGAGGTCCATCAGATGTTCAACCAACCGCTAGCTCCAGCTACCGTTCAGACGGACTTCGAGATGGCGGCCATTCGAGCCACAGAGACCGAGTTTCCTGCAGCAGACATCAAGGGGTGTTTCTTCCACTACACCCATGCCATCTGGAGGAAAACCCAGGACCTCGGCTTAGCTGTAGAGTACAAGGAAGATCCCCAAGTACAGAGATGGATTCGAAGAGCGACTGGACTTCCCCTGCTTCCTCTTCCTGATGTGCAAGATGCCTGGCTGGACACGATGGACGCAACACCTGAAGTAGCACGGTCCCAGGAGTTCAACGACTACATGGTGACAAATGGACTGACGACAACGCCCGCTTCCCACTACGCCTTTGGAACCATCACCACACAGTTGGCTAAAAGACAAACAACGACCTTGATGGATTCCATGCCCGTATCAACAGAAGTCTACCTTATCAGCATCCCAACCTGTTTAGATTTGTGGACCTGATGCAAGGCATTGAGAAGTCAGAAGGCGCTAAGCTGGAGCAGATTATCTTTGGCGCTACTCCCCCACCCAGGAAGAAAGTGTACAGAGAATCTGAGGGGAGATTCCTTCGTCTGAAAGAAAAGCTGATAAGTGGAATTCCCGGATGCTGTAGGACATCTCTTGAAACTTGGCTAAAACTACTGAACTGCGAAGGTGATTGTGACTATGTAAATAGTGCATGTAAAGTGAACAAGGCTGTAATTGTTGGATACAATATTCCGTTACTGACTGACATATATGTAAATAGTAAATAGTGCAATACTTTTGTTAAATAATAAAGTTTATAGAATTAATAGAAACCTGTATACCTTGTTACCCATTGTTATCGGTCTACTGTTATGTGTATATATACTGCAACCCTTTAGTTTTACCCTCACTTCACCTGAAGAAGGGACTAGAATCTGTCTCGAAACGTTGTGACCTTGTATAATAAAGACGTTTGAACCATAAAGCACTTTTAGTTTGATTACTCCAACTTCTAAATGCCTTTGAAACAACTGACAAACAGTCTTGAAGATAGCTGAACAGGTTTGACACATTGTCTTGTGCATAGCGGAGAAAGGGTGTCAAATCAATCTTCTGAATAATGTTCTGTGATGCTGAATGTTACGCCTTATGCATAAATACAGACAAAATTAGTCGACAACACAACACGTCCAGGTCACATAGGTAAATTGGTTTAAGGGAACTGGGGTTTTTCACCTATGTCGCATAGCACTCCGTTGAAAAACCTGATAACTGTTTGAACTGACATTTTACGCGAAAAATGACATATACAAGCATAGGCAAATAAATCGAGGAGCATATTATTTGCAAAGTGTAATATGACTCAACTTTTGCTTTTTGACTTTTCTTCTTCTCTTTCTATTTTTTTAAATATTTAGAACTATAGCTGTAACAATAACTCAGTGGAGTGTGTTAAGTGACGTTGTGTTCAAATGTATGTTTTGACAGACCTACGTGTTAGTTTGTAGCGCACCGCCTGTCTGAGACTGATCAATATTTAGTTTTGTATCTAAATGCATTTTGCAGGCTTTAGTAAATATCCTAGAGGTATGTCGGGGAAGGTTTTGATGGCATCGTTGTGGATGTCGTTGATGGTTTTAACTACAGTCTACTGTGCCAACCTTGTCGCCGCTCTGTCCGCACAGACTGAAGTTAAACCGTTCACTGACCTAGAGGGGCTACTGGACAGTGATTATTCAGCTGGGTTGCAAACATCCGGTATCTCCTATCATATATTGAAGGTATCTGGATACTAATTACTGGGTTTTGCCCTTTGTTCCTTTGTTGTGGTAGTGTAGAGTTCAAAATGTTGCCAGTATATTCCGATGTTGATGTGTCTGCTCCATTGGGTGTTTAAGTGAATTATCAACATTTGTTTTACACATGGTAGCTTCACTCTTTCATTGATGTCATATATTAATATAATATATTGAAATACATGAAATTTCAGCACTGTTTCTTACAAACACAAATGCCCTGCGAATAAAGAACTAAATTCACCTTTCGGGCGATAACTGTACGCAACTCGTGTTACCACTGTCTGATATTCAAGCACTGTGATATCTAGAAGCAGTTAATGGTGTTTGACCAGAATTCCTCCATTGAATGTTAAGTAACATATTAGTAATGGAATATCTATGGAAACAATCTGTGAGCCTCTAGAAACAAACTATAATTGTCAACAATAAAAGTTACATTATCCGCACACAATAAACGAAATATCAGAATTTCTGCGCGGAACATGATAGTCGGTTCATAAGTTGATTTACTGTCAGGAGACAAATTTAAACGTGTTATCGTAAAAAGGACTGAATTAAGAACTTTACATATATCATGTGTATTTAGAGACACACTTGAATATTGTGACAGTTTATCTTGTGACAGTACGTGTCTGTATACTCCTCTTCAAAACAGATTCGAAGTGAATCATTCAAAACATAGTGAGTGAGTGTGGTTTTAAGTCACTTTATCAATATTACATCAATGTCAAAGTGGGCAGCAGTTGAAAACAAGCTATGGGAGCACAGTTATGCTTTTGAAAGATTCAGCAAATCCGTATACGTGAAATGTATTAGATTTGTCATGGAATATCTAATTATTTGTTTAAAGCCATTTCAGTGATGTGCGTGGGGTAATGAGTTTGTGAAAAACGCCCTGCCTTGGTGGCCTTACTAGTTCCTGCTTAGTATCAGGAATGAGCAGAAATGTTACTTTTGCTGTAAATTTATTCATTGTCTGCCACTTTCATCTTTAACTACCAGACAAATGACCCACCAAGTTTATATGGAAGACTATGGTCAAAGATAAAAGCCAACGACCCAGTGTTCCTGGAATCCTCGAATGAAAAACATCTAAAACGACTGGAACGTGAGAAATATGCCCTGATGATGTTCTCATCACAACTAGAGAAGCACATGGCTGATGACTGCCACTTACAGGTTCTGGGAGAAAGACTATTATACCTACAAATATCTTTTGGATTGCTCAAAGGGTCGCCTCTAAAAGCCGACATGGATAAAGTGTAAGCTGCGACAGAGCCTTTAAAGTTCACAAACATAATACAAAGTGTTTTTAAACAAAAATATAAATATGGATATTGATTATCGATGAACAATATGTCCAAAACCTTTATTCAATATTGCACGTATATCTGAAATATAGTTAAGTTGACTATATGTGTTTGCATTAATTACAATACATACTACGTGTAATGGTTCACTCCCAGGCATCAGACGTTCCAATTGTCAGACGGCTCAATCATTAGGCAAATCAGTCAAGTGTTACCAGTGTAACTGCCTGGCCTTACCTACTAATTAATGAACTGCTCCAAATTGTGGGCAGGGTGATTAGGTTGATCCCAGCCACTAAGCTTGTTAATTGAAACCGATTATACTCTTTTGTTTTTGTTGTTGTTGTCGCTGCTTTTGATCAGTATGTGGAGAGAGATGTGATTTTGAAGTAGTTTGTTCAACTATATGGAATACAGGAAGTATGCAGAATGCAGTAAGCATTATTAAATAAGCTTTAACTGTTTTGTATATACTTGAGTAAGTGGTTTAAAGTTCTCCGCAACTCAAGCTGAATTTCACATGTGATATATATCATGAACTGGAAAGTCAGTACGATATCGCAGCTATCACTGGCATACACAGAGTGGAATTTATTCATTGTCAGGGAGGAACACAGCAAGCATTTCTTGATGGGTTCACATACTCCAAGAATAAGACCAGAGGCCAGACAACACACTGGAGATGTATCGTCAAGACATGCAGAGGGAAATGTTCCACTGTTGCGGACTTCCTGGGAGATTCCTCAGACCACTCCCACCCACCAGGACTTCAGCCAAGTTTGTTAGCAACTTGCGGAAACGGGTCAGAGAAGAAGCCACACCTGTCCAGGCGATCTACAATGCCGAAGTTAGTCTCCAGGCTCCAGACGACGCCCCGCACCTGCCTTCCTTTCCCAGTTTGAAGAGTTCCCTCTACCGACATCGCCGGGCAACAATCCCTATACTGCCACAGACCAGAGCTGATGCTCGCTTGGAAGGACAGTGGACCACAACCAGACATGGCAGAAGGTTTCTTCTCTGTGAAGATGGCGAGGAGGACAAGATCATCATCTTTTCGACCGATGAGCAGCTGTGATGTGTGGCTGAAGCTGACACACTCTACATGGACAGTACATTTCCTGTTGTCCTCATCTCTGGAATCACCTTTACACCATACATGCCCGCTTTGGATACACCATGTACCCGCTGTCTTCGCAATGCTGCCAAACCCGACAACAGACATCACACACCAGGATGTTCACCCTACTGAAGACAGAGGTCCATCAGATGTTCAACCAACCGCTAGCTCCAGCTACCGTTCAGACGGACTTCGAGATGGCGGCCATTCGAGCCACAGAGACCGAGTTTCCTGCAGCAGACATCAAGGGGTGTTTCTTCCACTACACCCATGCCATCTGGAGGAAAACCCAGGACCTCGGCTTAGCTGTAGAGTACAAGGAAGATCCCCAAGTACAGAGATGGATTCGAAGAGCGACTGGACTTCCCCTGCTTCCTCTTCCTGATGTGCAAGATGCCTGGCTGGACACGATGGACGCAACACCTGAAGTAGCACGGTCCCAGGAGTTCAACGACTACATGGTGACAAATGGACTGACGACAACGCCCGCTTCCCACTACGCCTTTGGAACCATCACCACACAGTTGGCTAAAAGACAAACAACGACCTTGATGGATTCCATGCCCGTATCAACAGAAGTCTACCTTATCAGCATCCCAACCTGTTTAGATTTGTGGACCTGATGCAAGGCATTGAGAAGTCAGAAGGCGCTAAGCTGGAGCAGATTATCTTTGGCGCTACTCCCCCACCCAGGAAGAAAGTGTACAGAGAATCTGAGGGGAGATTCCTTCGTCTGAAAGAAAAGCTGATAAGTGGAATTCCCGGATGCTGTAGGACATCTCTTGAAACTTGGCTAAAACTACTGAACTGCGAAGGTGATTGTGACTATGTAAATAGTGCATGTAAAGTGAACAAGGCTGTAATTGTTGGATACAATATTCCGTTACTGACTGACATATATGTAAATAGTAAATAGTGCAATACTTTTGTTAAATAATAAAGTTTATAGAATTAATAGAAACCTGTATACCTTGTTACCCATTGTTATCGGTCTACTGTTATGTGTATATATACTGCAACCCTTTAGTTTTACCCTCACTTCACCTGAAGAAGGGACTAGAATCTGTCTCGAAACGTTGTGACCTTGTATAATAAAGACGTTTGAACCATAAAGCACTTTTAGTTTGATTACTCCAACTTCTAAATGCCTTTGAAACAACTGACAAACAGTCTTGAAGATAGCTGAACAGGTTTGACACATTGTCTTGTGCATAGCGGAGAAAGGGTGTCAAATCAATCTTCTGAATAATGTTCTGTGATGCTGAATGTTACGCCTTATGCATAAATACAGACAAAATTAGTCGACAACACAACACGTCCAGGTCACATAGGTAAATTGGTTTAAGGGAACTGGGGTTTTTCACCTATGTCGCATAGCACTCCGTTGAAAAACCTGATAACTGTTTGAACTGACATTTTACGCGAAAAATGACATATACAAGCATAGGCAAATAAATCGAGGAGCATATTATTTGCAAAGTGTAATATGACTCAACTTTTGCTTTTTGACTTTTCTTCTTCTCTTTCTATTTTTTTAAATATTTAGAACTATAGCTGTAACAATAACTCAGTGGAGTGTGTTAAGTGACGTTGTGTTCAAATGTATGTTTTGACAGACCTACGTGTTAGTTTGTAGCGCACCGCCTGTCTGAGACTGATCAATATTTAGTTTTGTATCTAAATGCATTTTGCAGGCTTTAGTAAATATCCTAGAGGTATGTCGGGGAAGGTTTTGATGGCATCGTTGTGGATGTCGTTGATGGTTTTAACTACAGTCTACTGTGCCAACCTTGTCGCCGCTCTGTCCGCACAGACTGAAGTTAAACCGTTCACTGACCTAGAGGGGCTACTGGACAGTGATTATTCAGCTGGGTTGCAAACATCCGGTATCTCCCATCATATATTGAAGGTATCTGGATACTAATTACTGGGTTTTGCCCTTTGTTCCTTTGTTGTGGTAGTGTAGAGTTCAAAATGTTGCCAGTATATTCCGATGTTGATGTGTCTGCTCCATTGGGTGTTTAAGTGAATTATCAACATTTGTTTTACACATGGTAGCTTCACTCTTTCATTGATGTCATATATTAATATAATATATTGAAATACATGAAATTTCAGCACTGTTTCTTACAAACACAAATGCCCTGCGAATAAAGAACTAAATTCACCTTTCGGGCGATAACTGTACGCAACTCGTGTTACCACTGTCTGATATTCAAGCACTGTGATATCTAGAAGCAGTTAATGGTGTTTGACCAGAATTCCTCCATTGAATGTTAAGTAACATATTAGTAATGGAATATCTATGGAAACAATCTGTGAGCCTCTAGAAACAAACTATAATTGTCAACAATAAAAGTTACATTATCCGCACACAATAAACGAAATATCAGAATTTCTGCGCGGAACATGATAGTCGGTTCATAAGTTGATTTACTGTCAGGAGACAAATTTAAACGTGTTATCGTAAAAAGGACTGAATTAAGAACTTTACATATATCATGTGTATTTAGAGACACACTTGAATATTGTGACAGTTTATCTTGTGACAGTACGTGTCTGTATACTCCTCTTCAAAACAGATTCGAAGTGAATCATTCAAAACATAGTGAGTGAGTGTGGTTTTAAGTCACTTTATCAATATTACATCAATGTCAAAGTGGGCAGCAGTTGAAAACAAGCTATGGGAGCACAGTTATGCTTTTGAAAGATTCAGCAAATCCGTATACGTGAAATGTATTAGATTTGTCATGGAATATCTAATTATTTGTTTAAAGCCATTTCAGTGAGGTGCGTGGGGTAATGAGTTTGTGAAAAACGCCCTGCCTTGGTGGCCTTACTAGTTCCTGCTTAGTATCAGGAATGAGCAGAAATGTTACTTTTGCTGTAAATTTATTCATTGTCTGCCACTTTCATCTTTAACTACCAGACAAATGACCCACCAAGTTTATATGGAAGACTATGGTCAAAGATAAAAGCCAACGACCCAGTGTTCCTGGAATCCTCGAATGAAAAACATCTAAAACGACTGGAACGTGAGAAATATGCCCTGATGATGTTCTCATCACAACTAGAGAAGCACATGGCTGATGACTGCCACTTACAGGTTCTGGGAGAAAGACTATTATACCTACAAATATCTTTTGGATTGCTCAAAGGGTCGCCTCTAAAAGCCGACATGGATAAAGTGTAAGCTGCGACAGAGCCTTTAAAGTTCACAAACATAATACAAAGTGTTTTTAAACAAAAATATAAATATGGATATTGATTATCGATGAACAATATGTCCAAAACCTTTATTCAATATTGCACGTATATCTGAAATATAGTTAAGTTGACTATATGTGTTTGCATTAATTACAATACATACTACGTGTAATGGTTCACTCCCAGGCATCAGACGTTCCAATTGTCAGACGGCTCAATCATTAGGCAAATCAGTCAAGTGTTACCAGTGTAACTGCCTGGCCTTACCTACTAATTAATGAACTGCTCCAAATTGTGGGCAGGGTGATTAGGTTGATCCCAGCCACTAAGCTTGTTAATTGAAACCGATTATACTCTTTTGTTTTTGTTGTTGTTGTCGCTGCTTTTGATCAGTATGTGGAGAGAGATGTGATTTTGAAGTAGTTTGTTCAACTATATGGAATACAGGAAGTATGCAGAATGCAGTAAGCATTATTAAATAAGCTTTAACTGTTTTGTATATACTTGAGTAAGTGGTTTAAAGTTCTCCGCAACTCAAGCTGAATTTCACATGTGATATATATCATGAACTGGAAAGTCAGTACGATATCGCAGCTATCACTGGCATACACAGAGTGGAATTTATTCATTGTCAGGGAGGAACACAGCAAGCATTTCTTGATGGGTTCACATACTCCAAGAATAAGACCAGAGGCCAGACAACACACTGGAGATGTATCGTCAAGACATGCAGAGGGAAATGTTCCACTGTTGCGGACTTCCTGGGAGATTCCTCAGACCACTCCCACCCACCAGGACTTCAGCCAAGTTTGTTAGCAACTTGCGGAAACGGGTCAGAGAAGAAGCCACACCTGTCCAGGCGATCTACAATGCCGAAGTTAGTCTCCAGGCTCCAGACGACGCCCCGCACCTGCCTTCCTTTCCCAGTTTGAAGAGTTCCCTCTACCGACATCGCCGGGCAACAATCCCTATACTGCCACAGACCAGAGCTGATGCTCGCTTGGAAGGACAGTGGACCACAACCAGACATGGCAGAAGGTTTCTTCTCTGTGAAGATGGCGAGGAGGACAAGATCATCATCTTTTCGACCGATGAGCAGCTGTGATGTGTGGCTGAAGCTGACACACTCTACATGGACAGTACATTTCCTGTTGTCCTCATCTCTGGAATCACCTTTACACCATACATGCCCGCTTTGGATACACCATGTACCCGCTGTCTTCGCAATGCTGCCAAACCCGACAACAGACATCACACACCAGGATGTTCACCCTACTGAAGACAGAGGTCCATCAGATGTTCAACCAACCGCTAGCTCCAGCTACCGTTCAGACGGACTTCGAGATGGCGGCCATTCGAGCCACAGAGACCGAGTTTCCTGCAGCAGACATCAAGGGGTGTTTCTTCCACTACACCCATGCCATCTGGAGGAAAACCCAGGACCTCGGCTTAGCTGTAGAGTACAAGGAAGATCCCCAAGTACAGAGATGGATTCGAAGAGCGACTGGACTTCCCCTGCTTCCTCTTCCTGATGTGCAAGATGCCTGGCTGGACACGATGGACGCAACACCTGAAGTAGCACGGTCCCAGGAGTTCAACGACTACATGGTGACAAATGGACTGACGACAACGCCCGCTTCCCACTACGCCTTTGGAACCATCACCACACAGTTGGCTAAAAGACAAACAACGACCTTGATGGATTCCATGCCCGTATCAACAGAAGTCTACCTTATCAGCATCCCAACCTGTTTAGATTTGTGGACCTGATGCAAGGCATTGAGAAGTCAGAAGGCGCTAAGCTGGAGCAGATTATCTTTGGCGCTACTCCCCCACCCAGGAAGAAAGTGTACAGAGAATCTGAGGGGAGATTCCTTCGTCTGAAAGAAAAGCTGATAAGTGGAATTCCCGGATGCTGTAGGACATCTCTTGAAACTTGGCTAAAACTACTGAACTGCGAAGGTGATTGTGACTATGTAAATAGTGCATGTAAAGTGAACAAGGCTGTAATTGTTGGATACAATATTCCGTTACTGACTGACATATATGTAAATAGTAAATAGTGCAATACTTTTGTTAAATAATAAAGTTTATAGAATTAATAGAAACCTGTATACCTTGTTACCCATTGTTATCGGTCTACTGTTATGTGTATATATACTGCAACCCTTTAGTTTTACCCTCACTTCACCTGAAGAAGGGACTAGAATCTGTCTCGAAACGTTGTGACCTTGTATAATAAAGACGTTTGAACCATAAAGCACTTTTAGTTTGATTACTCCAACTTCTAAATGCCTTTGAAACAACTGACAAACAGTCTTGAAGATAGCTGAACAGGTTTGACACATTGTCTTGTGCATAGCGGAGAAAGGGTGTCAAATCAATCTTCTGAATAATGTTCTGTGATGCTGAATGTTACGCCTTATGCATAAATACAGACAAAATTAGTCGACAACACAACACGTCCAGGTCACATAGGTAAATTGGTTTAAGGGAACTGGGGTTTTTCACCTATGTCGCATAGCACTCCGTTGAAAAACCTGATAACTGTTTGAACTGACATTTTACGCGAAAAATGACATATACAAGCATAGGCAAATAAATCGAGGAGCATATTATTTGCAAAGTGTAATATGACTCAACTTTTGCTTTTTGACTTTTCTTCTTCTCTTTCTATTTTTTTAAATATTTAGAACTATAGCTGTAACAATAACTCAGTGGAGTGTGTTAAGTGACGTTGTGTTCAAATGTATGTTTTGACAGACCTACGTGTTAGTTTGTAGCGCACCGCCTGTCTGAGACTGATCAATATTTAGTTTTGTATCTAAATGCATTTTGCAGGCTTTAGTAAATATCCTAGAGGTATGTCGGGGAAGGTTTTGATGGCATCGTTGTGGATGTCGTTGATGGTTTTAACTACAGTCTACTGTGCCAACCTTGTCGCCGCTCTGTCCGCACAGACTGAAGTTAAACCGTTCACTGACCTAGAGGGGCTACTGGACAGTGATTATTCAGCTGGGTTGCAAACATCCGGTATCTCCCATCATATATTGAAGGTATCTGGATACTAATTACTGGGTTTTGCCCTTTGTTCCTTTGTTGTGGTAGTGTAGAGTTCAAAATGTTGCCAGTATATTCCGATGTTGATGTGTCTGCTCCATTGGGTGTTTAAGTGAATTATCAACATTTGTTTTACACATGGTAGCTTCACTCTTTCATTGATGTCATATATTAATATAATATATTGAAATACATGAAATTTCAGCACTGTTTCTTACAAACACAAATGCCCTGCGAATAAAGAACTAAATTCACCTTTCGGGCGATAACTGTACGCAACTCGTGTTACCACTGTCTGATATTCAAGCACTGTGATATCTAGAAGCAGTTAATGGTGTTTGACCAGAATTCCTCCATTGAATGTTAAGTAACATATTAGTAATGGAATATCTATGGAAACAATCTGTGAGCCTCTAGAAACAAACTATAATTGTCAACAATAAAAGTTACATTATCCGCACACAATAAACGAAATATCAGAATTTCTGCGCGGAACATGATAGTCGGTTCATAAGTTGATTTACTGTCAGGAGACAAATTTAAACGTGTTATCGTAAAAAGGACTGAATTAAGAACTTTACATATATCATGTGTATTTAGAGACACACTTGAATATTGTGACAGTTTATCTTGTGACAGTACGTGTCTGTATACTCCTCTTCAAAACAGATTCGAAGTGAATCATTCAAAACATAGTGAGTGAGTGTGGTTTTAAGTCACTTTATCAATATTACATCAATGTCAAAGTGGGCAGCAGTTGAAAACAAGCTATGGGAGCACAGTTATGCTTTTGAAAGATTCAGCAAATCCGTATACGTGAAATGTATTAGATTTGTCATGGAATATCTAATTATTTGTTTAAAGCCATTTCAGTGATGTGCGTGGGGTAATGAGTTTGTGAAAAACGCCCTGCCTTGGTGGCCTTACTAGTTCCTGCTTAGTATCAGGAATGAGCAGAAATGTTACTTTTGCTGTAAATTTATTCATTGTCTGCCACTTTCATCTTTAACTACCAGACAAATGACCCACCAAGTTTATATGGAAGACTATGGTCAAAGATAAAAGCCAACGACCCAGTGTTCCTGGAATCCTCGAATGAAAAACATCTAAAACGACTGGAACGTGAGAAATATGCCCTGATGATGTTCTCATCACAACTAGAGAAGCACATGGCTGATGACTGCCACTTACAGGTTCTGGGAGAAAGACTATTATACCTACAAATATCTTTTGGATTGCTCAAAGGGTCGCCTCTAAAAGCCGACATGGATAAAGTGTAAGCTGCGACAGAGCCTTTAAAGTTCACAAACATAATACAAAGTGTTTTTAAACAAAAATATAAATATGGATATTGATTATCGATGAACAATATGTCCAAAACCTTTATTCAATATTGCACGTATATCTGAAATATAGTTAAGTTGACTATATGTGTTTGCATTAATTACAATACATACTACGTGTAATGGTTCACTCCCAGGCATCAGACGTTCCAATTGTCAGACGGCTCAATCATTAGGCAAATCAGTCAAGTGTTACCAGTGTAACTGCCTGGCCTTACCTACTAATTAATGAACTGCTCCAAATTGTGGGCAGGGTGATTAGGTTGATCCCAGCCACTAAGCTTGTTAATTGAAACCGATTATACTCTTTTGTTTTTGTTGTTGTTGTCGCTGCTTTTGATCAGTATGTGGAGAGAGATGTGATTTTGAAGTAGTTTGTTCAACTATATGGAATACAGGAAGTATGCAGAATGCAGTAAGCATTATTAAATAAGCTTTAACTGTTTTGTATATACTTGAGTAAGTGGTTTAAAGTTCTCCGCAACTCAAGCTGAATTTCACATGTGATATATATCATGAACTGGAAAGTCAGTACGATATCGCAGCTATCACTGGCATACACAGAGTGGAATTTATTCATTGTCAGGGAGGAACACAGCAAGCATTTCTTGATGGGTTCACATACTCCAAGAATAAGACCAGAGGCCAGACAACACACTGGAGATGTATCGTCAAGACATGCAGAGGGAAATGTTCCACTGTTGCGGACTTCCTGGGAGATTCCTCAGACCACTCCCACCCACCAGGACTTCAGCCAAGTTTGTTAGCAACTTGCGGAAACGGGTCAGAGAAGAAGCCACACCTGTCCAGGCGATCTACAATGCCGAAGTTAGTCTCCAGGCTCCAGACGACGCCCCGCACCTGCCTTCCTTTCCCAGTTTGAAGAGTTCCCTCTACCGACATCGCCGGGCAACAATCCCTATACTGCCACAGACCAGAGCTGATGCTCGCTTGGAAGGACAGTGGACCACAACCAGACATGGCAGAAGGTTTCTTCTCTGTGAAGATGGCGAGGAGGACAAGATCATCATCTTTTCGACCGATGAGCAGCTGTGATGTGTGGCTGAAGCTGACACACTCTACATGGACAGTACATTTCCTGTTGTCCTCATCTCTGGAATCACCTTTACACCATACATGCCCGCTTTGGATACACCATGTACCCGCTGTCTTCGCAATGCTGCCAAACCCGACAACAGACATCACACACCAGGATGTTCACCCTACTGAAGACAGAGGTCCATCAGATGTTCAACCAACCGCTAGCTCCAGCTACCGTTCAGACGGACTTCGAGATGGCGGCCATTCGAGCCACAGAGACCGAGTTTCCTGCAGCAGACATCAAGGGGTGTTTCTTCCACTACACCCATGCCATCTGGAGGAAAACCCAGGACCTCGGCTTAGCTGTAGAGTACAAGGAAGATCCCCAAGTACAGAGATGGATTCGAAGAGCGACTGGACTTCCCCTGCTTCCTCTTCCTGATGTGCAAGATGCCTGGCTGGACACGATGGACGCAACACCTGAAGTAGCACGGTCCCAGGAGTTCAACGACTACATGGTGACAAATGGACTGACGACAACGCCCGCTTCCCACTACGCCTTTGGAACCATCACCACACAGTTGGCTAAAAGACAAACAACGACCTTGATGGATTCCATGCCCGTATCAACAGAAGTCTACCTTATCAGCATCCCAACCTGTTTAGATTTGTGGACCTGATGCAAGGCATTGAGAAGTCAGAAGGCGCTAAGCTGGAGCAGATTATCTTTGGCGCTACTCCCCCACCCAGGAAGAAAGTGTACAGAGAATCTGAGGGGAGATTCCTTCGTCTGAAAGAAAAGCTGATAAGTGGAATTCCCGGATGCTGTAGGACATCTCTTGAAACTTGGCTAAAACTACTGAACTGCGAAGGTGATTGTGACTATGTAAATAGTGCATGTAAAGTGAACAAGGCTGTAATTGTTGGATACAATATTCCGTTACTGACTGACATATATGTAAATAGTAAATAGTGCAATACTTTTGTTAAATAATAAAGTTTATACTTACATTTCTTAACAAGATATGCAATTAACACTCAAAGTTTGTGCTTACATTACTTATACAGATTGTAATGTAAAATCACCAAATCACCATATTTTACATTTGATAATTTGATATGTAAATAATAAAAGAGCAAAGGTAATTAAAACTTTTCTGGGACTTACTGAGTTTTTATTGTCATGGTCTGTTCCATTTTACTAAAAGGTAAACAGGTAACTAATGCTTGACTAACCAGCCATCTGATAATTAGCCGTCTGACAGTCGACGCGTCTGACAATTGGGAAGATACCCGTGTAATGAAATGTTTGTAGTGAGTATTTTCGTAGGACTTTTAATGGTCTTCTTGTCTCTTGGCAGAATGTCTCAGATGAGCGCGGTCGGCATTTTGGATCGACTGTGGGAAAAGTGGAGCGTCAAGAGAAACTTGACACACTGTCCAGAGAAACGAACATTGGAATCCATCACACTAAATCAAGTCGGGGGTGGCTTCATCGTCGTGTGTGTTGGAATTGCACGCAGCATTATTGTCCTGTGTCTTGAAAACGTAACGCGCCCACCAACAAGATGATCTTCTTATGAATCAGAAGTCTTCAAGAAGAGAGCAGTAAAGTAACTGATGATGTTTCCTTCACTGAACAGACACTTTGAGTCAATGTGTTTAGTTTTACACCAATATTCCACATATATGGCGGCGGTCTGTAAATAATGGAGTCTGAACCAGACAATCCAGTGATCAACAGCACGAGAGCATTCATCTGTGCAGTTAGGAATCAAGGACATGTGTCAGCGAGTCTGAGCACCTGATCGCGTTAGTCACCTCATACGACCAGCATGGGTTACTGACAGGTACAGACGCTGTGAAAGAACGTGTTAGACACGTTCATAAAAAGCAAATAAATGAAATTAGGTGTTCAGTTGGGTGTTTATTTAAAAATGAAAGCGTCTTCAGAGTAGGAGTGACTGAGTGGCGAATGCTGACACAAGTGAAGGTAGTCATTCCTGTCGTTCTCGTTCACTAAATGACGGTGTATCGTGTGCGTGACGGAATTCGTTAGGCCATCAGGTTGTCTTGTAATTGCAACAGGTTTGTACGATCAGTGTGGGACATCATTACCTTGTCAGTGTCCGTTCTTACATCTCACATGTGGAGTTGGGGTAAAGAGCCCATGGAGACATCTCCATATCCTGGCTCTCCCATACTGTGCATAATTACCCATACGGGTGAGGACAACCCGTGTGATATCTTTTTATATTTGCACAGTGTCCAATGTGGCCAACTAGAAAATAGCACGTCGGGTTTCATTATGGTGGAACAACGCGGTCTATTTTGGCTTGAGATCTGCAGTATGCAACGGGGTGATGTATAACTAAACGTTGATTTAGAGGGCCGTGAGTATCTGCAGTATATTGAAGGACTGTCAAAACCCGGTCAGCGCCATGAAACGTATGATTCAAACTTTGTCTGACAAAGGTGTTCCAACTCACCAAATCATGCAATTGTCAGGGCACAAGAATGTTCAGTCTGTATCAGTTATTCCACAATGAATTCAAAACAATACCAAAACATCAACACACTTCTGTCTTCCAACTGGGATTCCATTCCACGTGACACAGGTCTGTCTCTCCCTTGTACCTGATGTACGTAGGGTTATCCGAGCCTTCAAGCATCCAAATAATTACGGCAGTTTTCTACACATATTGTTTTCCTTTTATTTCCACTGGAATCAAATATACTAACAGTAAACGTAACTGTGCATAAGATACAGTTGCATAAAAGTTATTTGAAAAGATTTGTAAAAAACCTAGTCACCTTCAGCATGTTTTTGACACCTTTGAATTTTGTGGGAAATAAACGTTAGTTACAACTTAAACTGTGTACTTCATGCCACAGCTTGCTGAAAATCCGCGTCTCCGCGCCTTGGGCATGCCGAAGACTGGTCTGGCCCAGAAAGAAGTTGTCAGCAATTTTGGTGTCCATCTAAAAACAATCTCACATCTACATTTCAACATGATGGGAGAGATTTGCATCAGACCTGTCGTCCACGCATGAGGTCATATCAGTCAGACAACCACATTCGGCTGACCCCGGCACCGACGGCCTGCAATACGTCCAATTTGTAAACGTCACTAACAGTTATGGCTCGCTTAGTGCATGCAGCATCTGCACCACATGAGACAAGATTGGGATGGTGTTTTGTTCACTAACGAGTCGAGATTTCTTCTGGAGAGCTCATATGGCAGGTCAAAGGTGAACAGACGACGATGCCAAATAGTATGCTGACGCAGACGCTGTTCAGCATCGACAGTTTGGTAACGAAAGGCATTATGGTATGGGGTATCATCACATATCACGGTCCAGTACACATCTTGTCACTGTATACTAAGCTGGATAGGAACAAGTGTTGGTTCAGGTATAGAACGTCATTAAACAAGCTTTCTTCCATCAGTTTGTGTCGTCTATGCGTTGTCGTTGTCATCAACAATGTCAACTGGTTCGTGTGGGGTAACCAGCTTATAGCTTAAATAGAATGTAGAATTCCGTAAGTCAATGATCAGTCAGGGAGGTGTTTCAACATTTATTGTGAGGTCAAGTGTGTAATACATAAATACATATACATAAAAGATATTTAAACAATAATCGAATATACACATTTTGAGGGGGAATTAGCGTCTCAAATGGTCGAGCTTAAATCTGTAACAGTTATAACATTTCCTTTTTCAACATAACATCAAATACTAATCACAATGGGAAAGTATATTCATACAAATCCTTTTAACACATATCTCAATTGTGCCTCAGCTGTCGTTATGTAAAACATATATAAATGATATTTGCTATTGAACCAAATATTCACTTTAGTTCACTATTAGCATAATGATGATGCAAGGTACATCTAATGTGTCCATACATGAGTGCAACACAGGCACAACTAATCCATGACAGCACATCTACTTCACTTACATGTTCAAATAACGACTGAGATATTATGCATGACGATGTTCATGCAAATACAATATTACATAGTCAGTAACGACTTTGACATTATGCATGATGATATTCATGCAAAGACAATATTACATAGTCAGTAACGACTTTGACATTATGCATGACGATGTTCATGCAAAGACACTATATACATGATATTGCCACTTTCTATTCATAAATAAGACATTTTAGTCATGGCATTAAATAATATAATATCAGAGTTATACAAGAAAGCTTACCTTAAATAGAATGTAGAATTCCGTAAGTCAATGATCAGTCAGGGAGATGTTTCAACATTTATTGTGAGGTCAAGTGTGTAGACAAGAAATCACTGAACTCTTTTTATAGCCGAAACACCACTGATCAATGTTGGAATTCTTTTGTGATTGGCCTAAAAGGTGCAATCGGTGTTTTAATTACCATTTTGATTGGTTGACCAAGATCAGATATTTTTACTATTGGTCACTGATTGAACAAGCCGAAATGAATTTTTGGAAGGGTAGTCACGTGACCGTGACAGGATTATTACACCGACTTAATTACGGTTTGTTTTACAACTTCCTACAGCTGATGTCACCTGGCCGTGACAACAGTAGTTGGGGCTAATTAGCTTGGGGTTAATTAGACTGGATTTATTGCAGTTGTGGTCTGGATGTCTATACCACGTGTCATTAAGACATTTACTGGTGCAATAAACAATAGCTTGAGTTTTAAGAGTGACATGTTCAATGGTATATGGCCTGTGTTAATTATTCTTGCCAGGTGCGTTACATCAGTTTGAACCATGACACGAAGGCTAATTAATGTGGCATTTCAAAATTGTAACTCTTCAAAATGAATGTGAACTCACAGAAAGATATAAGTGGCAAACATATAGAAAATACATACATACAAAAAAATATACAAATATGAAGAATACAAAGATAAATTGTGCACTGTCACAACAACAATGCGGGACACACTGAAAACTGAAAACGGTGATTAACTATCTATTGATAAAATGATAACGGCTGGATACTAACACCATGGAGTCTGTAAGTACTGTATTGCGTCAGCTTGATATATCAACACAGGCAACTGTTTATTTCCCTTGATTGTGACAGACTGAAAATAACACTAAAGCGTGACTTGGGGTTATAGATAAAAAAACAGACAAAACAGTCGAGTGTACATTCAAGAATGTATAGGTCCATTAAGAGGTGATTATTATTAAAATCAAATATAGAAAATTAGTAAAACATTTACAGTTTTTATACATACAAACACAATACTGTTTTCGATTATACGTGTTGTATGTGTTTAACACCCGTGTACATATGCATTGATCATGAACATTGATCTATTAATACACACGATGAACAGAAAGGCAACGAATGCGAAAGTGAAATATTTACCGAAATCTCAAACTTACATGCCATTAAGTTAAATATCGCTCATATCCAGGGACATATTGAACACTCTCTGTTCAAGATGGATGACAGGGAATCATGTGCCATGATGAGACAGCTTATTCTCACAATCGTTGTAACTTTCATGCCTGAAGACACAATTGCTCATGGTAAGTTTATTCTTTTTAAAACTGCCTACATTTAAGTCAAATTTGTAATTTAGGTCAAGATGGCGTCTACTTTTATATAATCTGACACCATCAGGTGACTAAACCTACCGTTTGGGGACCTTTGCTATAAGACGCTATAAGACAACATATAAGTGCGGTCCGCCTTTGAAGTGCTTGTACACAGAATCCATTGTATATTTCTCCCCTCCAACATACCCTCACGAGTTACCTCGTACATGGTCTGGGATCCTTTACACGTTACTTGACTATTTAAGTGTGTCCGTTGGCCTTGTAGATGAATATGGTCCTCCTCCAGACCCTCGCTCTTTGACTGGGCGTTAAAATGTTTTAAAGTCATTTGAAGAGCCTGTCTAGATTGCATCAGTAGGGCCTCTGTGTTATGACGGTGATGTTATATTTTCACTATAGTGATGAAACCGGATTGTACTTCCATATGCTTTTAATTGTTATCTTCCATTTCATGTGTAGGACGTAAGAGTAGATCAGTATCTCATTGCCATTGCCTAAAAACAATCGGCTTATCAGGGAATATAATTGTCACTCACAGGAGGTAATACGAGTACTTGAATAACCGACATTATATACTCAATTTGATAACTGGGCTCTGTACGTTCATGAACCTGTGGCGAGTACAGGTGTTAGTGGTCACTGCTCATGTGGGCAGTTAGAGAAAAATGTGTTACCAAGATGCAAAGGCAATGGCACAGATTGTGGCAGACTGACACTGTCAATCTGGGTATGGAACGAATCGAACCTCAGACACTTCACAACTGTTGCTAAAACACCGACTTTCAAATTAGAGGGTCTAAATGGTCAATAAAAACTAGACTGTATAGAGTATGTTGTCATAATAGCAGAACATATGCTATACATATACCTCAAAATATTAACAAAATATTCATCAAACATTAACTGTTGAATTTTCTCCTTGTCTCAGGTCTTTCAACAGTTACTCCAGAGAGCGGTGAACCCTTTCACCATGTACTCCAAAGACTTCAGTGGGAAAGAGTTGCTATTTTGCTTCATGGAAAGAACGGTAATTGCGTAACCTTGTAAACAACCGGGGTTCCTCTTAACTGTTTATCTGGACACACTTGACTAATCCAGTCAGAGTACACTTCCATTAAAAAAAGTATTATTTGTCTGTTTCCAGATACGCGGACGACAGAAAATCCATATAACATAAACTCAAAGCGAGCACAGTGTCATTAAAAAAAGAATAAAATAATTATAACATGAGTCGCACAAATCAACAAATGTACCCGCAACAGTGATATACAGTGTACGTTTTGGTTATTTGCAGAAGACTGTCCAGTACCTGCTCTTGCACAGTCATTCACCAACAGTCCCCAGATTCTTGTGTTTGACCTCAGTGTCGTGGACACAAATAAAACTTTACAGACAATCCACGAGTCTCTCTTCCCTGACATACACGTGGTTGCTTCTATGAGTCAAGACCATGTGACCGAGCTGATGAAGACGGTTAGTATTTACCTTTCTGTTGAAGAACAAAACTTATCATTTCAGTCTTGCCTCGTGTACAATAGATGCTGCCTGCATCAAACAAGAGGTGCCTGTCGGTGGCGTTGGAACAAAATTGGACGTATTGCCGCCGGGTCGGATGTTGTGCTCCCTCGGTCGGTTCCGTACAGCCCGGGAACTGATTGGACGTAAGCAAGGAATACTCCAAACAGTCAAACAGTGAAACTGGCCATCTGGAACCGATTCCTTTAAAGTGTCAGCCGGATGTGAATGGTTTGCTGACGTGACGTCACGAGTGGACGGCTGATAAATGTCTCGTGGTCCCGTCATGTTATAAACGTCTCACGCTCTTCGATGGACACCAAAATGCTACCTGCAAGACCTACTTGTCAATGATGTTTGACCAAAACGGGCGTATTGCAGGCCGGATGCTGTGTTCCCTCAATCGCTCAATAGCTTCTTCAGGCGTGACGTCACTCGTGGATCTCTCCCATCATGTTGAAAAGAGAGATGATATGAGATTATTTTTCAATGGACACCAAAATCTCAGGCCACTTCATTTTGGGCCAATCTCCAACATACCCACGACGCGGACATTGACATTGACATTGGCGTATTTTCCGAAAAATTCAGAGGCCGGAGAATAATCAACCGTTCTCCAGTCAGGTGTCAAAAAGCATGCCAAAGTGATTAAATTCATTGTGCGCAAAGTTCATATGTTGTTACATGGCATCAAATTTCAAAATGCTTTGCTATATGTTTATTATTTAACTAGTTTTGAATTTTAGTTTCTGCAATTTTTTTGTTGTGCACAATTGCATATTTATATGCACTTCATTCATGCAAACCCACATTGCCATATATCATATCATTGAAACCAAAACACCTGACTCTATCTTGCAGGTTGATTCTTTTGATGCAAAGACAAAGGGAATGACAGATTTCCGACATCATTCAAAGTGGCTGCTTCTCCATCAAGGAACAGATGTCCCGGAACTGCAGGCCCTGTACTTGGAAAATGTGGTTCTACTTTGTCATCATAAGGTGTGTATCTAAACAGGAAGTTGTGATTAGGTCTGAGATGATTTTCAGTAGATGGTTCTGTTTCCCTTGGGCGACAGTGTATGTCCTCTCGCTTTAGCAACGATATAAATTAGTTGCCATCGTGACAACACTGAAATATGTGTACAACAATTACAACAGATATGTGTCATCCTGTTGTATGAATTGTACAACGTCACAGCTCGGGGATGTCATATATCCAGCTGATTACGATGGAACGTAGTGGTGGGATAATCAGTTTACAAACATAACCTTCCATTTACAGTCACGATTCTCTTATATACTGGGCACATAAAGAAACTGTGCATACAAAATCTAAATTATCAAATCTGTGTAGACATATAAGGATTTAAACTCAGAGATTAGTGACATGTATCCAACATGCCTGCACGTGCCATGTGCCGTGACGTCAGTGGTTTCGTCCTTGAGACGTGCCATTGCACGTGCACTCATGGAAAGAGAAGCAGAGCAAATGAATGCCACACAATACTGTCACTTTGGAAAGCTCAACCCCTGTTCTTGCGACCGTTCAAAGACTTAAACATAAACGTGACATCCCACAAGCCTTCCTTGCACTATGCGTCCTCGATGCACTGCTGTTTCCAATGTCCATGGTGGAAAACGTTATTGGGCTTGTGACATGGTCTTTAGACCTGTGTCCAGATAATGGATTCGTGACGTCACTGCAATTGAAATTCTCCCGATCTGTTATGGTCTCATGATCCCTCCATTAAAGTTTATATGTACCTTTGACATTGTTATCGTACTTATCAATTGGGATAATATTTTGACAATGCACAATTTCTTTATGTGGCTAGTATGTATTGCCCATAATGGGTAGGTGTTGTACCGGTAGGATTTCGTCGGATTGTCATTACAGCTGCGGGTTTGTGGGATAGACTTTGCCTTGAAGGAAACACTTGACATTTCAGTTTTTCGGAAACTCGTGTAAAATCATGTCTTGCCACTTGTTTTGTATAAATCGTATGACACACGTACTCATGTAATAACCTCTATATATTGTTATAACTGCATGTGTTTTCTGTAGTAGCTTAAATGTTGGTGGGTGTAGCATACACAGCAAAACGCTATCTGCGATCACAGATGACATGACATGTTCATTCAAACATTGAAAAGAAGTGTTCGATACCTCACTGAGTGGCAAAGAATCTAACGACTGCGTATGCAGTCAGCCTTGACTTCTCAAGGATCACGGGTCATTCTGGATAAAAAAAGTTATAATTATATCACAGAAATGTCCCACAATAGGATAAACTGTCGTGATCTGAGCCTCTGGTAATGATCTAAGTGACTGCCAACATGTCATGTGTGACAGCCACCTTTAATGCTGAACAGACTACAGGGGGGAAAAGCTGACCAGACAAACTGAGGCACAAGGACAAAAGAAGCTTTTGCAGAGTGTAAGCGCATAGATCAGAATCTAGCCTGACCAAGTGGTGTGTCTGTTGTTGATTAAGTAATTCCATGAGTTTGTTATATTTTATCTCTAAACTTAAACTGATACCTAAAAAGTATACAATAACTCTTTACAAATATTTAAAACTGAAGATCTGCAAAGGTCCGGGGTAGAACAGGCCTTCAGCAAACGCTTGTTTGTCGTAAGAAGCGACTAACGTTATCGGGTGGTCAGGCTCCTTGACTTGGTTGACATATGTCATTGGTTCCCAACTGCGCAGATCGATGCTCACACTGTTGTTCACTGGCTTGTCTGGTCGAGACTCGATCATTTACAAACCACTACCATTTAGCTGAATATTGCTGAGTGCGGTGTAAAACTAAACTCGCTAACTCTCTCATTTAAAATTGAAACATAAGCTATCAAACGAATAACACCTAAAACATCACTTGGCCACATTTGTCACAAACCAAAAGTAGACCTTGTGGATAATCAGCACATATTGACACAAATGAAACCCAAACCTTTTAGGCTACATACATTTATTATGATACAGCCTCCTTTTGGATTGTTTTTAAAGGGGAGGAACTCTTCACAAGAGAATGATAACAATCAATGTAACAATAACTATGCAAAAGCTTTCACATAGCAAGGCTAACAATTATAATGAGTCCACACAAAGTTCCATAAACACAGGAAAAGTGTTCACAAAGTCACTGGGTTTCCATAAGCACAAGGACAGAAACTGGTCCATAAACACAGAAACAGTTCACAGGCGTGTAAATGCATAAATGACAAATCTTGAGTTATAAAATCAGATGTAGGAGCAATTCCCCTCAAGCCTGAAATAAATAACAAAATACCTACTTGCTAGTCATGTGATAACCCAACAATATGTCATATCAATACATCTAAGATAATAAACGTCTGAAAATAATGTCCATGACGCAACTCAAAACATGTACAAGATACAGCATTGCAACAAAACAGTTATTCTTATACCTTCACCATCAATTGATAAATTACTCATTTAACTTCCTTTAAAGAAACAAAAGCATACTCACAAAAAGGCCTTCTCCTAAGAATTCCCCTTGACAGTGAAATTCAACTGTGATTGACTTAAAGTATTCTGACCTTAAATAGCAGTTGGAAAGCTAAATGCATGCTTTCCACAGGGGTGAAAATATGTGTTTGGGAGATATGTTCCCACCATAAGGATGATAACTGCCCCTACCAAAATACATCCCAAATAACTTTTGTAAAAGGGCATGAAATGTGACAACATTCCACTATCTCGTTTCCTAGTGTTGGATACAGAACGCTTTCACCTTAAGACGTCATTCTACTGAAACCGACCTGGTACCAGTAGCGGACTGTACTTCAAGAACCACCATGAAATGCTATTTTCCTAATGTTGCCTATGGTTACAACAAGCGACATCTGCTGGTGACCGTTCTTGATGAGGTAACAGTGTTTATTCATGACCAAAATAAATGTTATGTTTTATTCTACAGAGACGCATTGACGAACAGGCATTACTTCTAATGACTCACTTTTGACACTGTTCACCATGTATCAGAATACGCTTTTAATTAGAGAAAATGTTTTCTATTTTGATGTTCTTTCAGACGGAATGTTTTCACTGAGAAACTCGTGTGAAAGAGTCTTTGTTTGCTTCAGACTTAATGTACAAGCATGCTGCATGTTCTGTTTCGGTTACAGTCAACGATGTACATTGTGAAGTCAGTCAACAATGGAACGACACGGTATACGGGATATGCTATAGATATCTTGGACACTATCGCCGATCTTCTGAATTTCACGTGAGGATCTGTCAGGTCTATTACATTCTGTTAATAGATTTAATTCATAGTGCACCCTCTTGGAATAAGGGTGAGTCTATTTCGCTTGTCCCAATGTAGTGTAGTCCCTGTATAAAACAGTTCTGTTGACAGTTACAGTATCACTGAACCCAAGGATCAGTCGTGGGGACTTCCTGTCAACAACACCTATGATGGAATTGTGGGGCAGCTAAACAGAACGGTAATTTGGACATTGACCATAAATACCTCGCGGACTGCTGTTTTCTAGTTTTCTGAGGACAGACTAAACAAATAAGGGGCCTCTTTGTAAGAGTGAGTTGAAAGAGGAAGAAGAAAGTTTCGACACTTGCAAAGATAGATGCCTAATTATGTGTCATAATGGTCAGATAAATTATGAACCTGTCAGTAACAAGCCGTAGTATATTCATCAGGTGACACAACAACTTACCTGTTCTGGGTTGTACTACCCATGGTACTCCTGAGGATGAGTGAGTGGGTTTAGTTTTACACCGCACTCAGCAATATTCCAGCTATAAGCTGAGGACAAACATGTGTTAGAAAGAAAAGATCTATATATTACAATGCCTAATTGTGTTTGTACTTTTGCAGGAAGTGGACCTTGCTGCTTGTGACCTGACAGTAAATGAAGGCCGTTCTATGTTCATAGACTATATATATCCTCCAATCAGCACTGAGTACATTGACGTTTTATATAAAAAGCATGACAAACAAGGAAGTAGTTCTCTTTATCTTTTGGTGCTCCCACTCAGACCCAACGTGTACCTCGTTCTGGTTCTGATTGCTGGACTTTGCCCACTGCTCTTTGCTCTGTTCGAAAGTGTGGATATCTTCTTGAACAAAACGCCTGCTGAGTCTGAAGATGTGGGTGTTTGTTGTTTAATGAAAGTAAAACAGAATCTGTTTCATTCCTGCTGGGAAGTCACTGGATCATTGTTTAAGCAGGGTATGTATTAACTGAAATGTATGATAAATGACTCTCTTCATCAAGTAACCGGGACCTTTATGTGTATCTAAAAAGGTAACTGATATTTTCCAATACATTGTATTTTCGTAACTACTTAAGCTTCTCATACTTAAATGTTTTAAAAGAATGAAGAGGAGTGATCAGTCTTTTGTTAAATGCCTCATGTATTTTCAGGCTTTAGTAAATATCCCAGTAACCTACCAGGGAAGGTGCTGATGACGTCGTTGTGGATGTTGCTGATGGTGATAACTACAGTCTACTGCGCCAACCTCGTCGCTGCTCTGTCCGCACAGACTGATGTTAAACCGTTCACTGACCTAGAGGGGCTACTGGACAGTGATTATTCTGTTGGTATTCAACAACATGGTATCGAACATCATATTCTGAAGGTGTGTTGAATCTTCTAAATAACGTGTTTAGTTCTGTATTTATACCGTGGTGTCTGAGCTGTTACGGACATACGGCTCTTCTGATTAAAACCCATCGCTCTTGACTAGGTTTGCAGTACCCTAAAAGTTTTGTCCCATTAAGATGATTCAATCACAGAATATTCCTGCTTAGCATCGTAGTTAATCGTAGACTATTTGTAGTTTTTAGATGCTATTAAATACCTACAGTCGCTAGCAGCTGACCTCCCCATGAGAAAGGTCTTTCATACAACGTGTTTTAAAATCGTGCAGTATGTGCTATTTTAATGTATGGCTGAGTTTCACTACAGTTGCCAGTGGTTGAAGGGATGGTATAAATCAAGCAGGGGACGTATGCAGATATGTAAAGTCGTGACGACGGTCTCTAGTAATATGAAAGCTTAACTTGCTCATATCTTTAGTTGTTAGTGTATGATTTTAATTTTTTGATCAGCTTTTAACAAATCTGTGATCATCAGCTCATTTTACTGTTCTTCGTTGCCAGGCTTTTAAGTTATAATTAATAATGAAAGCTCTTAATCAGGTATGAGGTGTTACGCGACCGAAGATGGCCGAGCGTATTTCAAGTATTACCAACATTGTTTCCGATAGGGGCGCTGTGTTTATGTTATTACCGCTAAACTACCGATATCGCTGCAATTGTTTCGCGAGTGGGCTATGTTTGTTTACATTTCAAATTTGCCGTAATTCCTTCAGTTATTGGAGCGGGGGGACTGATTAAGAGCTTTTCATGACATGACATTTAAGGATTGTTTACAGTCCCATAATTTGTATTCTATAAATCAATATAGAAGCATGTTCCATGGTACTGTATCTGCTACAATTGTAACTCTTACGCATGGTTCTCATTTGAGAGAGGCAGATATCATAATGTACCACGAGACCAAAGATTCTATGTTATTACCGCTAAACTACCGATATCGCTGCAACTGTTTCTCGAGTGGGCTGCGTTTGTTTACATTTGAGATGCGATTCCTTCAAAATTGCCGTAATTCCATCCATTACTTAGGGGAACCTGTTAATCATGATACAAATTCGAACATATATAGTCCTGTAGAAACTATAAGAATGTTCTGTCTATATTAAACTGCCAAATTTCAATAACAATATTGAAATATCTTAGCACGAACTCTCTCAGAACAGATTATTATGGATGCTCACAGAATGATCTTTTCAATTTCCGCTCCATATAACATTATTGGTTCCATTTTAGACACAAATTACGTTTATTTTTGTAGGCAATATAAACAACAGAAGAGCTGTGATGTTCCAGTTATTATACTGTCCTGTCACGAGCTAAATTTTACTGTTGGCTCACTCACTCACTCACTCACTCACTCACTCACTCACTCACATAAAATGCAATTGATACAATCTTTGCTAATAGACCAGATCCATTCTGATACATGTGATTCATTTGTGGTCAGACATAGTTAAGAACTGTCGGGAACAGGCAATTTATGTACAAAGGAACATTTTGGCACTTTTCATGAAAACGACAGTGTTTCAGAACGTATAGGCTCAAATCATATGTTTTGCGGAGTACAATTTAGGTGAACATTTATTAGTTTTTAAGTATATGGCGTTAGTTTGGAAAGGTCCTCTATTCCAGTGTTTAATATAGATCAGACAAACGATAACATCGGCGTCCATTGGTGCGATTTTCTTCACCTTACTCTGTCCCGTTTCGTTTTAATCATCAGACAAATGACCCATCAAGTTTGTATGGAAGGCTATGGTCAAAGATAGAGGCCAACGACCCAGTGTTCTTGGAATCCTCGACGGAAAATCATCTGAAAAAGGTGGAACGTGAGAAATATGCCTATTTGCATTACACATCAGAACTAGAGGAGTACATGGCTGATGACTGCAAATTAGAGATTCTGCGAGAGAGAGTATTATTTGTACAACAAGCATTTGGATTGCCCAAGGGATCCCCTCTAAAACCTGACATGGAAAACATGTAAGTTACGACAAAACCCTCTATTCGATCCTTTAAAGTTTACAAACATGATGCGAATTTAAGTCTCGTAATGGCATTGAAAAATGATAAACATAAAGGCAAGAATGTTTATGGATATCTACTTCGATATTTTGAGGAACACGACGTTTTAGAAAGTATATTCTTACTCCTTCATTCCTACCTTAATACAATGTTTTTTAAACATTAAAACCCTGTGAAGGTCCCAGGGTAGAATAGGCCTTCAACAACACATGCTTGCCATTTATAGGCGACTATGCTTGTCGTAAGAGGCGATTAACGGGATCGGGTGGTCAGGCTCGCTGACTTGATTGACACATGTCATCGGTTCCCAATTGCGCAGATCGATGCTTATGTTGTTGATCACTGGATTGTCTGGTCCAGACTCAATTATTTACAGACCACCGCCATATAGCTGGAATATTGCTGAGTGCGGCGTAAAACTAAACTCACTCACTCACTTTAAACATGAAAAGATAGGCGGGGATATCGATTATCAACGAACATATTAAATTCCTATAATCCAATTCTACCAGCCTCGCTTTTCATCTGTATCTAAAAATCTTTGTTTTCCCTTTTGGCAGAATGTCTCAGATGAGTGCTGTCGGTCTTCTTGATCGATTCTGGGAAAAATGGAGTGTCAAGAGAAACCGGACACATTGTCCACCAAAGAGAAAATTGAAGTCAGTCACACTAAACCAGATCGGAGGTGGCTTCATCATCGTGTGTGCTGGAGCTGCACTTGGTATCGTTGTGCTTTGTCTTGAAAACCTAACACATTCAGTAACAAGTATCAGAAGAACTCAACAGTAACTAAAGATGCTTTCCTTGCACAGACGCTTTGAAGTGTTAGACACGATCCTATAAAACCCAAATGTAGCTTCATTATATCATGTTTTAGTCAGTCCTTTCTTTAAAACGCAAGGTACTGCGTACAAAACCAACTCACTCAGTAACAAGATGATTCTCAAGAATCAGAAGAGAATAGTAATGATACTGAAGCTTTTTACTTTTCATGATGTATTGTTTATATCGGCATATGGTATAACGTTATAAACGCTAGTATACTAGCCACACAAATGAAATGTGAATATATGCAAACACCGTCTATATATATAAGTACATATGTGAACACAGCAAGTATTGGAGACAATCCAACGCTCATGCACATATCAGACCACGTGCAGTCATTGATGGTGACTAAGAGACATGCAGTGTGTTACTGCAAGTGCAGCCCCTGCAGAAACGGTCCGAGAAAAGGCGTCAGCAATCTGAGGTGACACGTTTCATTAATACCCAGTGAGCTCCCTGGCTCTTTCTAGGGCAGGGCCAAGGCCGTCAATAGCAAACAGGCACGATAAAATACAATCCTGTCGTTTGTGTGTAGTATGAACAAGTGAGTTACCGCTACAAATTCTGAACACGGATTTTGACTCAGAATCGAGAAATCACGATTTTCTGATCTTCCGAAGTCCCTAATACTGCTTCGATGTTGGTGCTATGTGTATCATTTTGTAGGCATGTCTATTGATTTGAACCGTGTACATACGTTTAGTAGGATAAATACAGTGATCATTGTTGAATTCGCCCCGAAACGATTTTTTGTGCTGATCTTGTTACACCCCTTTCCTTTTATATATAATCCCTGTTAGCGACAGCAGATACCTTGATGGCAGGTTCAGAACCCCCTGGTAAGGTACTGCTTCATTTATTTTAAGATATGGAAGAGGACATGATAAGACTGTACATGCTAGAGGAATCAAAAGGTATGTCAAACAATACTGACATCTAAGTTTGCAGCGTCAGATATCTTGAGGTCCATACCTCCCTCCATGTCTGACTGAGTGGAGGCATTCAGCAGACAATCATCTGCAAACTGAAAGCCAACCCCGATGTCTCCGTCTTGGAAGCTGTTAGTCGACTTGCTGAACAAGCACGGAACCAGCACACAGCCCTGCTTTGCCCCGTTGGTCACAAGAAATGGCTGGGACTGTATGTTGTTGTTGTCCTGCAATCTTACGTTCATGCATACGTGTACGTAAGTCCAAAAACATTCACAGTAAATTTAAACTTTCCACTGTTCTTAGTCGTAGTATATCTGTATTTTTAATTTTTGACTAGATATGTCTAAATTGTTAACAGCTGAGGGGATGATGTAGATCCGACTAGGCTCCATGCAGGTAGCAAAGGCACTGTAAGTTCCCATGGTACCTAGTATGGTGATCTACCTTCAGTTGTTGGCAACCTATAGCCTGATTTTATATTGTATTGTCCGAATAGTGATATTATTTTTAAACTTTCCACACTAGTTTTAATCTCATTTGTGACGTCTGATTGTGATATCGCTGACAGGTTTCTATACGATACATGTATTTCATTTCAGTATTAAATGTTCTCGTCACGATATCGCTGAGACATTGCCGATGTGACGTTAAATATTAACTCACTCATTCACTCACTCACTCACTCATGCAAACGTAGGGCTCTGGGACCATGAACTTGTCGGGGCAGCTGGACTTGGTCATGATCTTGCACAGCCCCTCGGGGCAGACAGTGTTGAAGGCTTTCGTCAGATCCAACCTTCTGCTTCTGACTCGTCTGTAGTTGCTGAAGATAATTAACTACTGAAAAACAGTGATGCCATCAAGAGTTTCCTATCAACAGGATAATTCATACGATTTGCTTGGCAACTGTAAGTATTTCAGCACATACAGGGGCTTTCCTGCCACATGATGACCTGTGACCAAACAAGGCTACGAAACAGATATTACAGTTCTTCAGCTTGACCTGAGTTGCTCTTCATATGCATGACCCGGGAGGTCAAATGGGACAAACGGCAGGTCGAGTTAACGTCATTAAATTGAGGAGCAGAGAATATTATTAATGTTGCGTTCGTGCGAAACATGTATACATCGGAACATAAACCACATGAAACTTCTTTTTAAAGAACACTGCTGACGATTTCCCGACACTGACGTCACATATACTGGCGCCGATGAAATACAACTTGGACTCGCTGTGGGGTGTGAATCCGTTTATGTATATTTTTAAAGATAAATGAATATCTCATATACCACACACACACACACACACACACACACACACACACACACACACACACACACACACACACACACACAGACAGATGATATATATATATATATATGTATATATATATATATATGTGTGACAGATTCTTTTATACCGATTAACGGAAAGGGGAGACAACTGAATACATATAAATCATGATCACATTAAACGATATGCACAACACAGTGAAGAAAAATGACAACTTTGATACCAAATAACTTTCCTTTGGTTATTTCACAAATATAACTTTTCAGAATTTAAAATAAAACATACACATCAGTTACACTTTCTAGAGGAAACTAAAATTCTTACACGTTTACGCCGCAGTCAATAGTTGCTCACCCTAGACATCTGCTGGATGACTGATAGAGGGACATGAATACGTGAGATTACTACAAATTGAAAGTATGACACACAGTATGACAAACATTAGCACACGCAAATAAATATCATAGTTTCAACCATTTCACAACCAAATATAACTAACCTAATGACTTCTCCTCCTAACATTATCAGCTCTCAGAATGCAATGAAAACCACAAGACACGAGGTACGATGATGTTGAAGCAGATGACGCTTTCAACCAATCAAAATCCTCCGTTTTATAACATAGATTCCAAGAAACATGAAAAAACTGAAATGCAGACTCATTAACCTGGCCTACACAGAATAAGCACATAATACCGTTGGCCACAAAACTGTATAAACACCACGAAATGTTTTTTGCATGCTTTTTATAGACATATTTGATAAAACAAAACATAAAATACAACGTGAAACGCCACTGTTACCCTGAGACGTCAAACGGCAGGCTTGTCTCGGTTGTTCGGACATGTTGACAATCAAATGACAAAGGTAACCCCTTTACAATAACACACCCAACCAGTTTTGTTACGCTGAACAAGTTGTAAGTAGGTTAGCATCTCTGAAACCATAAAGTTTTATCTACGTGGCTCTTTGAACAGGATATGTGAGCTGGACAGAACCTAACTTTGTGACCTTTTAACAGAGGATAGACACCGGAAGGTCATCGGTCATGATGTAACGTTAGCTGCTGAGCGATATATGGGGTGTTTAACGCATTAATGACATTGCTTTTACGCAACATTTCTGATGCTTCTACAAACATAGTTGTGGCTAACATAAACACGTCCGATATTCCATGGTTTACTTTGCTGTTTCTATTCTCCACCAGGGATTGGCCTTTGTTTGCTCTGTCTCTCTTGTTAGCTGTGTTGGATCGGTAGTGACATAGCTCGTTATTGTACAGTCAAAACATGAATGTGAGGCTCCATTTTGGCGAAAGACGAGAGTCGTATATAGTACATTGAGTGGGCATTGCTTAGCATCTTGTGCCAAACTTCATCTCCAGTCATCTTATAGATTAAGAAATGAAATTGCATAATTTGATAGGAGGGGCAGCCTGTTGTTTCGTCACACCGGAGACCTGCCTTCGATTCCTCACATGGGTACAGTGTGTGGAACTTATTCAACCCCTTCCCACTACACTGTGTCAGGCTGAGGTATCAACACATGCACACTTGGTCGTTTATTGGCTTTTATTGTGACTGACTGAAATGGAACACCTAAACCTTGTCTTGGGACTAAAGGCACATCTCACAGACAGCAGCCTATGTACGCCGGTTTGCTTGTGAAATATTTGAACTTGAAACTTTGCTGATACGAATCGTTTAGAAATGAAAGCACAAATTATTGTGATTGCTTTTAGAGAGACTATTTTTATCATTGTGATTCTACACGTATCTGGGAACACTATCCGAGTATCGAATAATAAATACATTTGTTCAACAAATTCACAAGTGAATATTTACACAAGTAATTGACTTCCTTTCAAATATAGACGGCATTGACTGTAATCTCGCTCGTATCCCGGAACTTATTAAACATTCACTGTGGACGATACATGACAGGGAGTTATGTACCAGTGATGAGGCCGGTTATTCTGACCGTCATTGCTATTTTCATCATTGAAGACGGAATTTCCAGTTGTAAGTTTTTCAGTTTTATAATGTCCAAATTACTATTATTGGTTCGTTGATTAATGTCGCTATCAGAAATATTCTCGCTACGCGAGGGCGGTCTGTGATTAACAGAATCATTATCCATGGGTCTACACAACTGGCATATGAAGATATATATCAATCACGTCAGGGAGCCTGACCACCCGATCCTGTTACGGTATGCATGGGTTGCTGAAGGTCACTTCTAACCCAAATCGTATCGTCAGGGGTCTTTGAATGAATTTTATTTCATAATAAACATTTCAGTATTTCGGAATGACACGTGTTTCTCATCCAGTGTGCCAAAAACAGGTGACTAGACTTTACAGTTGTTTGTTTTGGTGATATAAAATGACGTCATACAAGGATGGTCCTCCAGATCACTAACTGAAAGTTTGATAAGTTGATGGCTATTAAAGCTGAGTATCAGATTAATGGATGTTATTGATCAGTAAGAACTAGGAGGTTGCGTTTTCACAGCAGCAGAATAATTCTTTACCAACCTGCTAAAATGTTTCTAATCATGAGATGTTGATGTTCATTTTCTCAGGTCTTGCAACAATTATGGCTCCGGAGAACGGCGAAAACTTTCAACATTTGTTGCAAAGACTTCAGTGGAAAAGAGTTGCCTTTATGCTTCATGGAAATAATGGTAATTTCCTCCCCTGGTAAATATCTGGTGTTCCACTTTACTACTTCTCTCTGTACACTAAAATGCATGACTGCCGTCGTGAACTTTTAATTCGATTTTTAGGAAGTTTTGTCTGTTTTTACACATACTCGAAAAGCCGAAAATATGACCATTAATGACAAACAATGACAACAAATATGTTAGCACATAGATATACAGTGTATGTTTTGGTTATTTGCAGAGAATGACTGTTCAACACCTGCTCTTGCCCAGTCATTCACCAACAGCCCCACCCTTCTTGTGTTTGACGTCAGTGTCGTGGACGTAAATAATACCTTACAGACAATCCACGAGGCTTTCTTCCCTGACATACACGTGGTTGCTTCTATGAGTCAAGGGTACATGACCGAGCTGATGAAGACGGTTAGCGTTTACCCTTTCTCGCGACGTCAAAGCTGTGTGAATAAACTATTTTCTTGTGAAATGCATGTGAGCTTCAATTATGCACACCGAGATTGCCACATGTTGCGGCAATGCAAACATAATAACTGTTTATGTCTTGTAGGTTGATTCGTTTGATGCAAAGACAAAGCGACTGACTGATTTTCGACATCATTCGAAGTGGCTGCTGCTTACTGACGGAATCAATGTCCCCGAGCTACAGACCCTGGACTTGGAAAATGTGGTTCTACTTCGTCACGATAAGGTGTGTGTCTAAATATTCAGTAATAATATTGGTGACGATTTTCATTTCGTTGAAAGCCGTTTAGTGAGTCTCTTTACAACAGCATACGTTGGTTACAGTTATTATTGTGACACTAGTGCAATACAGGTGCAAAAATAATACGATAAATGTGTCGCCCTACAAAGCTGATTTCTTTAAGTTTATGTAACATCAAGACAAATCCATTCCTGTGTTTTTGCAAGTCATTTATACAACAGACTGCTGTGCAAGTTAGGTTAAGCTGACATCTGGTCACTTCGGCGCCTGCAGAAATGGTGTCTTCTCCTTGTCTGCGTATGTGTTACAACTACAAACTGTAATCATTGAAACTATTACGAGTCATGCATGTAAACTGTTGAGGGAGTACCACCCATGGCCTACTGGTCGCTTCAGTACCAAACATAAACCGTTGCTCAGCTCAGGACTCCTCACTCATCTTGTGTCTGTCACAGGTTATAAGCTCCCTATTTTTACACCTGAACGTATGTTACTACTGAATGACTGCAATTACAAATATCTTTATATACTTTCACTCACTTTAACTTGCATGTGTTTCCGCAATATCGTTTCCTAGTGTTGGATACAGAACGTTTTCACCTTAAGACATCATTCTACTAAAACGGAGCTGGTACCAGTGGCCGATTGTTCATCAAGAACCACCATGGAATGCTATTTTCCTAATGTTGCCTATGGTTACAACAACCGACATCTTCTGGTGACCGTTCTTGCTGAGGTAACAATATAGATGGGATTGATTTTACTCAGAGAAAATATTCACCATGAAACAAATTGATGACCCAAATCTTTGCTTGTTTTTGTAGCCGCTATCTCAAAAAGTTTAGGTGTGTAGAGTTATACCAAGAGAAAGTTACACCATTCACAAAACTGAAGTTTTAAAGGTTTGCTCAACCAGAAAGAAGAAAAGTATTAATTTTCATACTGGGACAAGGCTTTTCTGTAGGAGAGAGGCAGTGCCTAGTTTAGATCCGATTTTCTCATGTGTTGCTGGAGTTTGTTCAATTTAGACAATTTTAACTTGCAAAGAAAAAATCTGAAAATGCTTTTTTTAACAATAACATAAATACATGTTGAAGAGTAGTTCAATAGTCGGTGTCTTCCTTCCATATACACTGAGGTTCACAGCAAAGTTTTGTAATGCTATTTATAATTCGTGAAACCCAGGAAAATGTTGGGGGTCTTCTCGGAAGCAGTATTAGTGAAAACACTAAGATGCTCTATGATATTATTTTAGAAACTAAGAAATTAATCAAACCATGTTTTGATACTATCTCAATTTTTTTAGTATTTTTAGGTATTTTGTAACTCAAGTACCGCAAAAAATTAGTTTTGTCCAAACAGTATAAACTGGGTCAAAATCTGAACTTCAAATACAATAGCATCAGTTATTCAAAGTGGTTATCTGTCATTTCTTTTCAATCATGAAAGGGGATGTAGACAGTGAGATTCAATGTCACCGCATTCATTTATTTTTGCAGTTGAAGTGTTTGGAACTATGGTAAGGACAAATCCGGGCATAGCGCTTAATGATACTGCTCATAAACTAGGATAGTTTGAGGATACACAGTTATTTCTTGATTTCTCTGTAAAAAAGAGCGTTCTTGCAGCAATTGAAACAATTTCCACCAAATCTCAGAACTCAGAATGGACATAGATAAAACCAAGGCTATTTGGATAGGTTCAATGTCTCAAAATAATATAACCAGTTACTTAAATCTTAACTGACACAGTGGGGGACTTCGAAATTTTAGGAATTGCCTTAAATGCTTCATTAAATGAAACCTGGGTGATAAACACAAGGGAACGCACAGAAAATATCAAAAGATTATTTGCCTAAGTCGAAAGGTTTATTGCAATGAAAAATAATAAATGTGGTTGTTCTGATAGGAAATGGCAACACTGACAGATGGTACTATGACATTTTAATTTAGCACATATGTAGTTTGACCTACCCAAACTAATGTGTCCAGTACAGTAATATTGTCTTTACCTAACTCCTATTTATCTACATATGTACACCCCCATATGGGGAAACAGTTTTGTACTATCTTGATGATGTAAACACCAACACATGTCACTCTTCTGTCTGTACATGCAACTTCAAATGGAATAAAAAAAACTGAAATGTTTGGGGTCAAGCGACACCCATTGGATTTGTGCATTATGTATCACTAATAATTATTGTAAATTGTTATTTCAAAGAAAAGGTTCACATTGTGATGGGTTTTCTTATTTTTATTCACACAAAATTCGTTTTATCCTACAAAATTCGTTTGAAAGAATATTTCAATTGTAAACCTTAAAATATATACACTCTTTGGACCGCACTGTTCTAATTCCGTTGCAGTCAAAGGTCTACGTTGTGAAATCTACCAACAATGGGACGACGAAGTATATAGGATATGCCATAGATGTTTTGGATACAATCGCCGATGTTCTTAATTTCAGGTGAGTTGCATTACACTTAGCCAATAGTTTTCATTCATAGTCCAGTCACTTTCTAAAACGACTGAGTTTATTTCGGTGGTATTTATTTCGGCAGTCCCATATAAAACAGTTCTCCTTGCAGTTACAGCATTACCGAGCCAGAGGATCAGTCGTGGGGACTTCCTGTCAACAACACCTATGATGGAATTGTGGGCCAGCTAAACAGAACGGTAATTTTGCCATGCAAACTGTGTCATACTGGTTTTAACGCCGTGTGAAGATTAGATTAGTAGATGCTCAGTCACGTCTTGGTTAGTTGTAAGAGGCAAGTAGAATAGTCCATATGTCATAATTCCCTGATAGGGTGGTATATTTTCAGGCCATGGTTTACTTCACTGCCATTATTACTGGAGCTATTCTTTTCATGAAGCAACGGTTTAACACTTCGTGATAGAACTGGCTATAGGACTCTATAAGATGTAAATGTATTAGAAAGACAGGATGTATGTTACCATGCCAGATTGTCTTTGTACTTTTATAGGAAGTGGACCTTGCTGCTTGTGATCTGGCAATAGAAGAAGGCCGTTCAAAGTTTATTGACTACGTATTACCGCCAATCAGCACGGAATACTTTGATGTTGTGTATAAGAGGCATGACAAACAACGAAGTAGCTCTCTTTATCTCTTAGCTCTCCCACTCAGACCCGACGTGTACCTCGTTTTGTTTCTGATTGCCGGATTTTGCTCACTACTCTTTGCCTTGTTCGAAAGTGCGGATATCTTCATGCGCGCCACACCTGCAGGGTCTGATGGAGAGGGTCTCGGTCGCTTCATGAAAGTGAGACAGAATCTGTTTCATGCTTGCTGGGAAGTCACTGGATCCCTGTTTAAGCAGGGTATGTATAAACTGAAGTTCATGCTCAATGACAGGCCAAGGATTCTTTTGATATTACAACATCTGGGACCACATGTATACATAAAACAGGAAAATAACAAATTCTGATATATCCACATTTACATAGCTAAATAAGCTTGACACGCAGTCGTGTGGATAGTTGAACCAGCCTAACAAGCAGTCTTGCGAACAGCTGAATATGCTTGGCAAACAGTCATGTGCGTAGCAGAACAAGGTTGACAAACAGTCTTGTGCATAGCGAAACAAGGTTGTTAGAATGTTTTACGGAAAGCTGGACAAGCTTGACAAACAGTCTTGAAGATAGCTGAACAAGCTTGACAAACAATCTTGAAGATAGCTGAACAAGCTTGACAAACAGTCTTGAAGATAGCTGAACAAGCTTGACAAACAGTCTTGAAGATAGCTGAACAGGTTTGACAAACAGTCTTGTGCATAGCGAAACAAGGTTGTTAGAAAGTTTTACGGAAAGCTGGACAAGCTTGACAAACGGTCTTGAAGATAGCTGAACAAGCTTGACAAACAGTCGTGTGCATAGCGGAGAAAGGGTGTCAAACAGTGCTCAATAAACTTGACAAAGTGTAATATGACTCAACTTTTGCTTTTTGACTTTTCTTTTTTTCATTTTTGTTTTAATTTTCCCAATTTTTTAAAAGATTTAAAACTATAGCTGTAATAAAATCTCAGTGGAGTGTGTTAAGTGACGTCGTGCACAAATGTATGTTTTGACAGACCTGAAGTGGTAGTTTGTAATATACCGCCTGTCTGAGACTGATCAATATTTAGTTTTGTATCTAAATGCATTTTGCAGGCTTTAGTAAATATCCTAGAGGTATGTCGGGGAAGGTTTTGATGGCATCGTTGTGGATGTCGTTGATGGTTTTAACTACAGTCTACTGTGCCAACCTTGTCGCCGCTCTGTCCGCACAGACTGATGTTAGACCGTTCACTGACCTAGACGGGCTACTTGACAGTGATTATTCAGCTGGGTTGCGAACATCCGGTATCTCCCATCATATATTGAAGGTATCTGGATACTAATTACTGGGTTTTGCCCTTTTTTCCAATGTTGTGGTAGTGTAGAGTTTAAAATGTTGCCAGTATATTCCGATGTTGATGTGTTTGCTCCATTGTGTGTTTAATGGGAATTATCAACGTTTGTTTTACACATGGTAGCTTCACTCTTTCATTGATGTCAGCACATTAATATGAAATACATGAAATTTCAGCACTGTTTCTTACAAACACAAATGCACTGGGAATAAAGAACTAAATTCACTTTTCGGACGATAACTGTACGCAACTCGTGTTACCACTGTCTGATAATCAAGCACTGTGATAACTAGAAGGCTTTAATGGTGTTTGACCAGAATTCCTCCATTGAATGTTAAGTAACATATTAGTAATGGAATATATATGGAAATAATATGTGAGCCTCTGGAAACAAACTATAATTGTCAACAATAAAAGTTACATTGTCCGCAAACAATAAACGAAATATCAGAATTTCTGCACGGAACATGATCCTCGGTTCATAAGTTGATTCACTGTCAGGAGCCAAATATAAACGTGAATTAAGAACTTTACATATATCATGTGTATTTAGAGACACACTTGAATATTGTGGCAGTTTATCTTGTGACAGTACGTGTCTGTATACTCTTCTTCAAAACAGATTCGAAGTGAATCATTCAAAACATAGTGAGTATGGTTTTAAGTCACTTTATCAATATTACATCAATGTCAAAGTGAGCAGCAGTTCAAAACATAAGCTATGGGAGCACAGTTATGCTTTTAAAGGATTCAGCAAATCCGTAAATGTCAAATACATTAGATTTGTCATGGAATATCTAATTATTTGTTTAAAGCCATTTCAGTGATGAGCGTGGGGTAATGCGCTTGTGAAAAACGTCCTGTCGTGGTGGCCTTACTAGTTCCTGATTGGTAGCATATCAGGAATGAGCAGAAATGTTACTTTTGCTGTAAATTTATTCATCGTCTGCCACTTTTATCTTTAACTACCAGACAAATGACCCATCAAGTTTATATGGAAGACTATGGTCAAAGATAAACGCCAACGACCCAGCATTCTTGAAATCCTCGAATGAAAATCATCTAAAACGACTAGAACGTGAGAAATATGCCCTGATGATGTTCTCATCACAACTAGAGCAGCACATGGCTGATGACTGCAACTTACAGGTTCTGGGAGAGAGACTATTATACCTACAAATATCTTTTGGATTGCCCAAAGGGTCGCCTCTAAAAGCCGACATAGATAAAGTGTAAGCTGCGACAGAGCCTGTAAAGTTTACAAACATAATACAAAAATGTTTTCTAAACAAAAATATAGATATGGATATTGATTATCGACGAACAATATGTTCAAAACTTTTATTCAATATTGCACGTATATCTGAAATATAGTTAAGTTGACTATATTTGTTTGCATTTCGCTGACTTTAATTACATATGTTGTGCATTAATTACAGTACACACTACATGTAACATGAAATGTTTGTAGTGAGTATTTTCATAGAACTTTTATTGGTCTTCTTGTCTCTTGGCAGAATGTCTCAGATGAGTGCGGTCGGCATTTTGGATCGACTGTGGGAAAAGTGGAGCGTCAAGAGAAACCTGACACATTGTCCAGAAAAACGAACATTGGAGTCCATCACACTAAACCAAATCGGGGGTGGCTTCATCGTCGTGTGTGTTGGGACTGCATTCAGCATGATTGTCCTCTGTTTTGAAAAACTAAAGCAATGCGCGTCAAGAGGTTCTTCTTATGAATAAAAAATCTTCAAGAAGAGGACAGTAAAGTAACTGATGCTGAACAGACACTTTGAGTGAATGAGTGAGTTTAGTTTTCCAAGGGGTCGGTAACGAGCGGCTGTTTATGAACGAATTTCGTCAAAGAGCCGTGGATATGCTTCGACAGAATTGGATGAATACCCTTAATTTAAGTTCTAGATTTGATGCATATAGATCCTTTAAAACGTTGCCAGAACCTGAGACATATTTGACAAACATTACAGGGAAGAAATCTTAGAAATACAATTATTAGATTTAGACTTGGCTTAACAGATATAAAGATCAATACTGGCCGTCACAAGTCACTGGCCAAACATCTAAGATTTTGTCCGGTCTGTATGGCGGGTATCGAGGATGAATATCATCTGTTGTTTATATGTGACGCTTATACCGAGTTAAGAAAGGAGTACATTCCACAGAAATACCTCAGGAGTGATGTCAACACTGCCTGGCGATACAAGCTGCAGGTGTCTGCGATTACGCCGGAAGTCACCTTTTGGAGTTCTGACCACATATGATCTTGGCGTTGAGGCACATTTTTTAACAACACCTGGCGTATTCCAGCCTTTCTCCCCATCGATCTGGAGATGAGCTTCGTCACCCGGTTTCAAGAGAGATTGCACGTTATGATGTTGGTCAAAGAACTTCCTTGAACATTCCTTGTAATTTTATCACTGGTTTGCACATCACAGAAATCTTGCCACTTAGGCTGCAACACCTTCTCCAACATCGGAGGGGTCCCGCGGAGTTGTCTCCCCATGATCAGCTGTGCTGGACTCTTCCCAGTTGACTGAATTGGAGTGCTCCTGTAGCTTAATAGAGCAAGGAATGGATCAGCCTGCTTCCGAGCATGTTTTGCTATTTTCACTCCAGCTTCAGCCATCCCATTAGCTTGAGGGAAATGGGGTGAAGATGTGGTGTGTTTGAATCCATACTGATTCTTGAACTGCACAAACACGTGAGCTACGAACTGTGGTCCGTTGTCTGTAACTAGCTCTTCTGGAATACCCCATCTTGAGAATATGCACTTGAGGTTGCCAATCACATTTTTCGATGTAGTATCCTTTAGATACACTACTTCAAGATATCGTGAAAAGTAGTCAATCACCACAACGTATTGAAGTCCCTTGACTGTACACAGATCGGCCGCGACTCTTTGCCATGCTCGATCGGGTAGAGAACTTGGCTGTAGTGGCTCTCTTCTCTGTGCTGATTGGTTTATCTGTCACATTGTACAGGAGTATACTTTATCCTGAATGTGTTGGTTGAGTTCAGGCCACCACACACTCAATCCGGATCGTTCCTGACACTTTGTCAGTCCCTGGTGTCCCTCATGAATCCTATCGAGAATATCTGTCCTCATCGCTTCGGGGATAACAATCCTGTCTCTGTACAGTAGAATGTTTCTGGATACTGAAAGTTCGCCTCTGACTGGATATTACACTCGTGCTGATATTGGACCATCCCTGTATACCGCCGGCCAACCGTTCCTAGTCAGTGCCATGACAATTTGAAGAGTCTTGTCTTGTGTCGTGGCTTCCAGAATCCCTGTGAGTTTATGATCAGACATAGGTTGTGTCTCAATGATAGACTCTGTGTAGGTTTCTACTTCCTCTACCAGGTTGTGGATTTCTGCTGCACTGGAACTTTCTGTGTAATGCAGTGGTGCCCGTGAAAGCATGTCTGCTACCACCATATTCTTCCCTGCTACGTCTTCTGCCACCGTGTTAAACCTCATCAGTCGCATGAGGAGACGAGTGCATCTAATTGGCGCTCTATCCAGATCTGACTGGTTGATCAAGGGTACTAGCGGCTTATGGTCTGTCAGTAGTCGGAACGACTCCAGACCATACATATATCTTGCAAACTTCTCGCAAGCCCACACGCTCGCTAGACATTCCTTCTCAATCTGAGAGTACCTGGTCTCAGCAGGAGTTTCAGTCCGTGAGCAGAATGCTACTGGCAAAAGCTTGTCACCATGCTGTTGTGGTAGCATAGCTCCTAAGCAATAACTGCTTGCATCAGCACTAACAACTGTAGCTTTCTCCAGATCATAGAACTGCAGGACCGCTGGACTTGTCAGCATTTCTTTCACTTTGGAGAATAATGCATCTTGGGCAGGACCCCATGTCCACTCTGCATCCGATTTGAGTAGGTTACATATTGGACGAAGAACTGATGAAAGGTCTGGCAAAAATCGTCCCAGATAGTTCATCATGCCCATAGCTCGCCTAAGTTCGTTGATATCTGTTGGAGCTGGTAGGTCTGTAATAGATTGTGTCTTCCCTGGGTCAGGCTGGACTCCATTTTCACTGATCATGTGACCAAAGTAGCTGATGGACGTTTTTTCGGATTTCGCACTTCTCTCGGTTCAACTTCAAGCCTGAGCATTTGACTCGTTCGAGAACACTGTTCAACCTCTTGTCGTGCTCCTCGACAGTCCTACCCCAGATCAAGACATCGTCCATTATGGCTTCCGAGCCCTCCAACCCCTGTAGTACTTCACGCATCTTCCTCTGAAAGATCTCTGGAGCGGACATAATTCCAAATGGAACTCGTTTAAAGCAGAAACGACCAAAGGGAGTGATGAAGGTCGTCAGGAGACTGCTGTCTGGATCCAATGGGATTTGGTGAAATCCGCTTGATGCGTCCAGTTGGGAGAATGTACCTTTCACGTTTGACAGGGACATTCAACTTCTTTAGGTCAACGCATATTCGTATCTTCTTGTTGCGTTTCACAACTGGTACGATCGGTGCACACCACTCTGTGGGCTGTGTCACTTCCTCGATGATGCCATCTTTCACCATACACCTCAATTTCTCTTCGACCTTCTTTAGGGGTGGGAATGGCACTCTTCTAGCTGTGGAAAGACTGTAGGGAATTGGATCCTTCTTCAAGGTAATCTTGACGGGCTCGCACTGCAGTAGTCCAATCTCACCAAAATCATCGGCATGAGTCTCTGCGACGTGTGATATATTGTTGTAGGTAACCAGTCCCATCGCAGAGGAGACACCCCTACTCAAGAGATTACTGCCCTGTCCTCTGACGACACTCACACGAAAACTGCATTGCTCCCCATTTAGGAATGTGTCAGTGACGAATTCCCCCAGCTATGCCAGTTTCCCCCCTGTGCTATCCAGTTGTCTTGGAGTGTTTTCCAGCTTGGGCTCAAGTGGAAAACTTTTGTATGTGTCTTCATAAATCACTGATGTATCTGCGCCCGAATCTATCTTGAATGTGACCTGCTTTCCTCCGATTGGTAGATTGATGTACCAAACATCTGTCTCCTCGCATGTGACAGATCCTAGGGAATAACTGCCTTGTGTTTCTGTTTTGTCGGTCACTTCGTTTACCCCTTTGGAGCGGCACACATTTTGAAAGTGTCCAATCTTCTGATATTTTAGACATCGCTTGGATCTGGCTGGCCAATTGGCTCCGCCTGTGAGCTGTGGGTGGCCACACTTACCACAGTTTGGTGGTGAGCTATTGTGTCCGCGCTGCTGTGTCCCCCGTGACACACTTTGTCTGTGTGCATTGTTAATATGGTAAGCAGACCTGTTATGACGTTTCGGCTTGGACCCTCTTATTTCGTCTAAGTTAGTGACACTTCTGTCTGCGCCCTGACCCTTTATCATTTCAGAGTTTCTAGCCATCTGAATTGCTGTTCCAAGATCCAATTTAGCTTCCATTTGTAGCCTCTGTGCTAAATCTTAGACTAGAATTCCTGTGACAATTCGATCACGTATGTACTCGCCCTTTTTGTCGCCGAAATCGCAGTATTCAGCAAGTTCATATAAGTGGCGAATAAACGCTTCAACAGATTCACCTGGTTGTTGTGATTTCTTGTTGAAACATGCCCTCTCGTGAATCACGTTTCTCTTGGGGATGAAGTGATTATCAAACTGCTTCAGTACAAAATTGAAGTCTTTCTTTTTATCCTCTTCAGGAAACTGAAACTTCATGATATACTCTGCCTCTCTCCCCATTGCATACATAAGTGAACTTACTTGTAATTCACCATCCTCGTTTTTATATTTAGACAGCGTGAAAAAGCGAAGAAAGCGTTGTTGAAATTCTCAGGCGCCTTGAATCCCGACATGACATGAATTCAGTTTCCCATGATATCCATGCTGTAACGTTTTCTGGTCCAATATACGGTGGTGTTTTCAACTTCACTATTTGAAAAGATTCCACGTGGACCGAAAATGCATGTTTTGCGTCTTGTTGACTCGGACTCGGACTAAAGTTACCGTTCCTTACAAGGGCACTGATGCTAGCCAAAACTAGGTCACAGTCCATTTCAGCAAAATGTTGACAGACGTTGATAATTGTTATCCGTCTTTTTAGAAACAGGTTATCCATTCCCGCGTTGTACTGTTCACATGAAGATTTTCACTGTTGCATTAGTTAACGTTCTAAATATCTGTTTCAGATTCTGTGGAAAACTAAATTCCTTTACTAGGAGATTGTTGCGTGTATAATGATATCCACGCACGACTATGGAAGCAAGCTACAAATCTATAACAGTGTCTGTCCCTCGCTTAGCCTCATTGATCAATTATTCATCATAATTCATTTCATGCAAATCATTAGCTTTGTAAATCCAAACTCTATGTGGAAAGGTAAATCTTCGTCGCTGCAGGATATTGTGAACAAAATGTGCTAATATTTTGTAAATTAACTCAAAAAAGGTTAAGTATTACTATAATGTGTGTGCAGTGGTTACTTTTACAAGCTATTTAAATTTGAGTGTGTACAATATATATTTATACTTTATTGGTATACTTCAGAAAACAAACAAGGGAACATATGAAAACACAAATGTTCCTTTGCTTTTTCAGATTTCTCCACACATACTGCGATACAAACCGATAAAGAAAACCAGTAAAGAATACAGGAACACTTATGGTGTCATGTGTTCCCTTATTGATGTTAAAAAGTGCCTGAACGGATGAATGAATCTGCATTGGGTATGGATTCGAGCGTGACCATGTGAGAGTGAATGCGGGTGCTATTTATGTTGTTGTGTGTCTTAATGGTTCTTTTTTTTATTTATGACATCGTGCCTCGTAGGTCTGAGGCTCTGGTGCTCGTTTTCTATTTGTATTTTATTGGTTTTATTATATGTACCGCTTGTGATACGTATATTTCTGAAGAAGGGGAAACGTCGTTTTGGACAATAATGAAGCTGCCATCCATGTCCTCGTCCCTATTCGATGTCATTATTCTCTGTGCATACCTGGGTCCGTTAAAACACAAGATGATCAGATGGAGCTTCCTGTGTACTATACTCAGTATCTGATCACAGGTGAAGGAAGTCAGTCTAAGTAAACTCCGTTCCACTCCACTACTGAGTCTAACAAAACCTTATGGGAGGTCGCGTCCGGTAACCTTTGAGATTGACCAATCAGAACACAGATTACCAAATCGCGAAAGTGCACATTCGCACATACCTTTTGAACTTTTTATCTCGAAAAAGCTTGTACTCGAACGATTCCGAATGTTATAAAATAGCGTACGCTCGCCTCCGGATGATGCACACGGTACACGTTACAACCTTGACAACGGTGAGTAAACAGTCGTGTTTTTGGCAATATTCAAGGATGTCGTCTTGCTGAAATATAAGCTAATGGCAACTATGTCAACAGAAACTCCAAAGCGTATATACTGCAGGTCAAATAACTGTGTTATATGCCAATTGTTGTTTGTGGAGACATCTGTGTCAGTGACGTGAATATTTTGTTAGTTCCTCCGATCCCTAAACAGAAGCCGTTGTCTGATTGGTTAAATCTAATTAACCGTCTGGCTATTGATTGGACGGTCATAGGTCGCTCAAAGGTCACCTGACGCGACCCTCTACTAGAGTTCATTACACTCAGCGGTGGAGTGTAACGAATAACACTAAGCCAATATACATGTCAAGCGATATTGCAGGCTCAAAGTTATTTTGCGATTAACGTGTCTTGTAAAGTTTCATTTTAATTTATTACGCTGCCTTTAGCATTACGCCATCTATGTAAGGGGTAAGGTCTGGAAACACTGTGGAAACAAACCCAGGACGTTGTGTAAGCAAACACACTGATAGTCTCTCGATGAATAGTGAGTGAGTGAGTTCAGATTTACATCGCTTTTACCAACATTCCAGCAAATTCACGACGGTGGACACCAGAAATGGGCTTCACACATTGTACAAAAGTTTGAAGCGTGACGGTAGGTAGTAAAGGTACTGTAAGTCCCTATGGTCCCTAGTATGATGATCCACCTTCAGTTGTAGGCGACCTATAGCCTGTTTTTATATTGTTTTGTCCAAATAGTGACTGATTTAAACTTTCCAAACTAGTTTTAAGGATAATTGTGATATTCTAGTTGTTTTACTGTCCTTTGTTGACAGGTTTTTATAGTAGACATATATTTCTTTTCTCGTCACGATATTGCTGAAATATTGCCGATATGACGTTAAATATTAGCTCACTCACTCACTCACTGAAGCGTGACGGGCGAACGCTTTAACCACTTGGCTACCCCACCGGCCTCAACGATGAAGAACACAAATATAAAACCTGTATAAACAAACACATATTGAAGATGGAACAATAAAAAATAGACTTTGAACAGTGATAAAAATCAATCACAATACCAATATCAATGACGCTAATTGTTCTTTACTGCCAAGTGTGAAATCATCTTTGTTTAGTCCTGGAGGAGGCACATGTAAGTTTCTCAACACAAAGGACAGCACAGCTCAGTGTAATTCCAAGACCTACAATAATATATCCGCCACCAAGCTGTGTATTTGATATGCCATTCACAGTTTTCTCAGGAGCACAGTTTGTCATGTTTGATACGGGATTCCATTTTCTCCATAACATGTCGAGTATGCCGTTATCTCCAAGCTGGGACATTCTGTTCGACAAAAGAGAATATGATGAAAAGCAGTCCGTGATTTAGAGAATTTTGTACACTCGAGCACCATTATCTCGATGTTCAGAATACCAAGATAAAAGCAACGGGGCCATTATTCCATAAGTATTCGATATGTCGAGTAAACCGGAGTCAGTGGGTATGGTTTACTCCATGACAGCAACATTCCAGCAATATCACGGCAAGGGACTCAAGAAATGGGTTTCATACATTCTGCCAAAGTGGGGAATCGGACCCGGGTCTTTCTGCGTGACGAGCGAATACATTTAACATTATATTTCTGCATGACGAGCGAATACATTTATGCTACCCGACCGCCCATGACTAAAAGCAGTACGATTCAATATTGGCGTGTGCAGTTTAAGGTAGTTAATATGGGCGAATATAAAATGGAAACAAGAGTTAACACGTTCTCATGCTTCGCTGTATGTTTCACGTGATCTAGCATGCTACAGGCTGACCAGTCCACGTGTGCATCAAACGGGTACGCCATGTGGGAATCAAAGCTCAAGACGACCACGCGTGACGACGCAGGACAATCAGTTTCGGTAACGTGACAAAATGTCATTTGAGCAGTGGTTGTTTCCATCCCACTGTTTAGAGGTAGCTTAACTGCACATGCCATATAAAACCGTTCTGTGGTAAGGTAATGGTTTCGGGAGCTTTCTGTGGGAACGTGCGCTCACGACTTCTCGTAATTCGTTGGAACGTAAGTGTGGTAGAATACTTGTCCCGAAACTGGTGTCACTCATGGCTGTTCATACCCTAGGCCTCCAAATCCAAGTCATCCAAACCTCCTGACCTCAATCCCTGCGAACACATAAGACATGCTCTCCCTTACTGTGGGTAAATGCGTTATCTCACTTACACATTCTGGATATCAGCCTTTATCGGGGACTTCTGTTGAACTCCGAATGACTGATGTTCCCACGTGATCCGTTCATCCAGTATACCCAAGCGACAGTCAGCGGCCATCTGACGTTCGGCATATGTCCTGAAAGTCAGGAACGCGTACTGGTCGTGCTTCAAACGCTGCATGTGAACTGAAAGGTCACCTTGTAGAACCTCCAGGTTGTTCTGCATAATTTTAGCCCATAGCCGCCCTAGAAGACTTGATTTGCTGCTTGTCTGAAGGATATAAGTGTTAATATTATAGAAAATTTTAATGAACATGCATATTTAATACATTCAGTCCCTTTGTCTCTAAATACAGTCAGAACTGCAACATAACTCTGGACCGTAAAAATCAGGGTTACAATTGGTTGAGTAACGTAATGGGCTCTCTACTCGGTTGACACGTCATTGTATCTCAGTTGAGTAGATAGATGCTAATGGTGGTGATCACTTAATTGTCTGGCCCAGACAGCCATAATTTACACCAACCGTCATATAGCTGGTATATTGCTGAGTGGGCGTTAAACAACAAAGTATTTCAGGTACAGTCTATGGTATGTGAACACGGTACACTGCAACCAATACCCAACATGTGCTGTTTGCGGTATCTATAGACATCACATATCGTGTTGTGCAGACGTTGACAATAACTGGTGGGTAAACAACGGTAGTTTCTTAAAGAATTTTCACAAGGGGTAGGTAAAAGAATAACAAAGAGCAGTTTTGATGGCTACAAGGTATTGATTGCCATATATCATACTGACATCGAATGGACAGTACCTCATTATTGAGGCAAAAGAAGTGTAACATGTATGTTACAATTTTGTAATGTAACCGTCAACTGTAATGGAACACAGAAATATCAAAATGTCTTTCATATGCTTCGCTTTGCAAAACTAAAACTGATCTCCTAATTTTCTAGTGTACCCGTTTGGAGATTCGAACCCGGGTGTTGCTATTGCTTTACTTCGGACGTTTTCTGGGCAGAGGAATAGCCCTTGGTTTTCTAGTGACGTAAGCATGAGGCTCAATTTATCGTTCTGAAACCCACCATCGATATCTGTCCGAGAACAGCTCGAGAACTCCACAACCCACCCTTGAGAATTGATCGAGAAATCCCCAAACCACCACTGAGAGGAGAGCGAGAACTCCCCAATCCACCATCAAGCGCTGCTCGAGAACTCCCCAAACCACCATCGAGAGCTCCCCAACCTACGATCGAGAGCTCTGCTACCTACAATCGAGAATTGCTCGAGAAATCTACAACCCAGCACCGAGAACTCCCCAAGCTACAATCGAGATCTCAACCGACCCAGCGAGACCTAAAAAGCAAATGCGTGTTAGTGCTTAGTTTAAATAGCTTAGTAGTGAAAGTCTCTGGTTCGATTCCCCAAGTGGGCACAGTGTGGGAATCCTAGTTCAGGAATCCTACTTCCCCTGACTTGATATTGCTATTGGGGCATTGCATAAAGCCATACTCAGTCATTCAGTGATATTGCCGAAACATTGCTAAAAACGGCCTAAAACCTTCATTTGGCCAGTCACAGACGTTCATTCCTTCAATCAGTCGCCATCTAACTGACTGACCCACTCACCTTTAAAATGGTATGGGACAATCCTGTTACCCTCATTCCAATGGTGTACTCACTATCTAGGAGTTCTTCCAAGTTGGAGAAGGGCGGAATACCGTTCTGTGATGACAGAGTGGCGATCAGGTTGGCACTGTACGCTGAAGTCAGCACCAGCAGCGCCATCCACCATGACGACAGTAACACCTTCCCCGGCGTCGTTGATGGTTGTTTACAGAACCCTGCCATGCAAGTAATATCACGACAACATGTAATGAATCATCTACAGTTTTGTTAATTCAAGTGTAAAGGCTGAACTCCTTACTGGGTGGTCTGTAAATAACAGAAAGTAGTCGCAGTTGAGATGCGATGACGTGTGTCAGCGTGCCCGCCCACTCCATCCTGTTAGATGCCTCTTACGACAAGCTTGTATCACTGAAGAACAATTCTAACTCGGATCTTCTCGGGTTTGGGGGGTCTTATGACGCCCAATCCACTAAATCACAATCAGGCGTCTGCGCACACACACGCACGCACACATACACACCCACACACACACGCACGCACACACACACACACGCACGAATCTGTGTTGGCCTGTAGATAGTTTTAAAATGCTCAGTGTTGATTACAGTAGTACATGCTAGCACGAAGCGACTAAAAGATCGAATGGCTCGCATCGATGTGTTCTGTGATGGGGAGTCAGCCTATCCTGAAGGCTAATGGTGCCGTCCATTATATTAATCCACCATAATGCCGTATTGTAGCTGACAAAATACCAAGCAAAGGAAAAGTGCAAACATTGTATGTTTTCCAGGATTGGTCCATGATACTTGCCTTGTTTCAGCATCGATCCGATCACATCCCAGCAGTAAATATATATTTCGGATTTGACGTTCGACGATTTTATCTTTACAGATTTCTTGTCCAAAGCGCGGCTCTCCACCCCAACCAATAACAGTGGCAAAACACACGTCCACGCCAGCACAAGGATGTATACGACAGGCTGGAATGGACCAGCTAGGAGAAATAGAGAATGGCTCGGCGAGGAATCATGCTTCATATAGAGAACAACCAGAGAATCTGTGTAGATAGGCGGGTAGACGTATTCCATGTGCTGTGATCGACCAATGTCGATAGTGAGGTCACAGGCCGCAATTTCTATTTCCTACAAAAAAGAAAATGTATGGGCGATGGACAGAGCAGAAAACTGTAATGTTACACACAATTCAGAATAATTATTACTTAGTTCCTTACCAGTCATTTGATAAAAGAGTGAATTATCTCAGTTTTACGCCGCTTCTAGCAATATTCAATCAACAGCGAGACCAGACATGTTCTTCAGACATTGTACCTATGTGGGATTTGCTTTTTGATACAATGACCTAAAATACTTCTTTCTCTAAAATGAATGAAAAACAGCTTTCCCCTACACCCCCAGTACGAAATCTACTGTCATTGTTCACGTGTCGCCATGTGTACCAATACCCGTCTGTACAACTGTCCGACCAGTCCATCATAGGTGCCATTGACAGGCAATCCCCAGGCTCCGATCTCTGGCTCTCTGAGAATGTAGCTGCAAGTAAAACATATCAGACAATACAAAAAATGTACTTTACAAACAATTTCAGCTCGATTTTAGGTATGGTTCTTTTTTAATGAAATACTATAATTTTTATCACTGCAGTAGAAACTGCGCGATCAATGCATCCTTGGGGAATGAGCTCAAATATGTTTTCTGTCATTGTTAAAAGGTGCGTATTGTTTTCTCTGAAACGATTTCAATGTCAATTGTTTTAATGATTTGCTAGAGATTTGTCTGGTACCAAAAACATTAACGGATTTCTCTGGACAAACTAAGCAGTGAGGTAGAGGGCAGAAGGAAATATATGTTGCAGCTTCTGCCATTCTCAAGGCAGTGCAGTGAAGATAACGGGAAAGCTCCCACTGTCTCCCTCCCTCACCCTCCCTGTCCTCCATCCCTCACTCTCTTCTCTCCTTCCTCCCTTACCCTCCCTCTCCTCCCTCCCTCCCTCCCTCACCCTCACTCTCCTCTCCCCTTCAACTCTCCCTCAAATGCTTCCAGTAAGAGGCGTGTCCCTATTCCACAAAATATAAATTCCGGATTAACACGAACTGGTCATCAATGCGTCTCGTGGATGCCGGGGTGGCCCATTGGTTCATTAGTCACGCCGTAGACTCGGGTTCGATTCCTCACACGTGTACCATGTGTCCACAGTCGTGATGTTGCTGGAATATTGCTAAAATCGGTGTAAAACTAGACTCAATCACACATAACTAAAGCTTGTACAATGTATATTGACAACTGTACCTGAAGTTGAGAGTCTCTGCTAATATGTTTAATATATCCACAGCATATCCTCTGTATACGGCAGTTCCATTAGACACGATCTTTTCAACATAACCTATTGACTGAAAAATATTTGACATCTTCTGTTATTTTCCTCTAACTATTACATCTGTGGTGACTTGTAATGATACGGTCAAAATTTACGAGTCTGACTACTTCATAATCAATGAATCAAAATCAAATATGGAGATATGACATGTTAATATATATTTGGTGGTTTAAAAAGATATGATCTGTTTCACCTTAACGATTCCAACAGAGAGCTTTCTCTTTTGATAGCCATAAATAGTGTCCGGGAAATAGCAGAATTCTTGTCTTTGTTCATGACACTGTCTTACTGGCAAGAATACGGAGCCTGTAGGCTGGCGGTGTAGGGTGAGGTACCGAACTGTGGCGCTCTGAAAGAAACTGGTGCATGTACACTTCACGTTCAACTGACAGTCTGTGTCTTCATTAGCGCCGCACTCGACAATATTCCAGCTACATGGCGGCTGTGTGTAAATAATCGAGTCTGGACCAGACAAACCAGTGATCAACAGAATAATGATCGATATACGTACTGGGATACCATGACAGATTGTGTTATCCAAGTAAGCGAGCCGGACCACCATTAGTTAGTCGCCTCTTATGACGAGTATGGAATGTAGAAAACCAATACAAACAAAGACCTTCACGGGTCTGCATTCAGCTGATTCAATCTGGAATTCAGCAATGTTCTAGTTATGTGTCGACCACCTATCTGGAATATTCGACAGTCCTGTTACTGATGTTACAGGCTACGTGAGCGAAGACGGACATCATTAGCACTGTGCTACATGAGCGAGGAACGGCATCATGAGCACTGAGCAACGTGGAAGAGGTACGACATCATGAGCACTGCGCTACGTAAGCGAGATACGACATCATGAGCGCTGAACTACGTGAGCGAGGTACGATATCATGAACACCTAGCTACGTGTGCGAGGTACCACATCATGAGCAATGAACTACGTGAGCGAGATATGACATCATGAGCGCTGAGCTACATGAACGAGGGACGACAGCATGAACACCTAGCTACGTGTGCGGGGAACGAGAACATGAATCCATACAATCAGCGAGCATTACCGCCTCATCCCAACTCCCCAACATTCAAGGATCAGTTCCAACCCTTTATATTCCCTTGCATCACACCTTGTCCTCCAGTGCAAGTATCAACGGCAGATATCAACGAGGGAAGGCTGGGCTACCTGGGGCACGATTTCTCACACAGGAACAACCTGATCGAACAATTTCTGTTGTCTCCCGACATTAGTTTGCAAAACCTACTGCTACAAACAACGTTGGAGTCAAACTCAGAATATAATTCCTGTACAAAATACATCGACATGTAACGATAGTAACGACACATATAATGTACAGCGTCAACGTTTGTATATTTGCGGGTTGGTCGGGACGAGGGTTGAGAATACGGACCGCGGCATCAATAGGGGCGGTGTTGTCGCCAAGTGGTACAGGTGTTCGCTCGTCACACCAATGACCCGTGTTCCATTTCTCACATGGGTACAACATGCGAAGCCCTTTTCTGGTGTCCCCCTCAGTTATGTGGCTGGACTATTTCTAAACGCGGCGTGAAACCATACTCATTCACTCATGAACTCAATCCAGCTCTACCAACGCTTTCTTTGGGCAACCAGTCGCTGAACTTGACAATCAATGCAAATCCTAACCTAGAATCACAAGAGATGACGATACAATCAGTTATAAACGTACAGTGCGCATCCGTACTGCCACGGCAATATTCGACATGCTCCCGACTGAATCTTGTAACTCTTGAATGTTGAGGTCTTCGACAAACAGTATCCATTTCGAGTGGTACTGGAAATCCGTCTTTCCCATGGATCTCCTGTCAACGTCTGCAACCTGGATATGGAATCACAACTAAAATGGCTCTGAATCACTTATACCTGTGGACGTCTATACTCTGAGGTACATTTTCCACTTAATCATAAAATGTGCAGCTGAGGGCGAATACCTAATTGACTGAACTCTTTGCGCAATGTGTGATTGGATGCGTGTATTGGTCATGCACTATCCTTATACTCGTTTGTCTAAGATTTTGTACCGTGTAATCATGAACGATTCATTATCAAAAGTCACACTGTGAACATGAAGCAAAGTGGCACTCCCTTAAAGAGGAAAGCATTGCAATAATGAAAGTCAAAGGTCACGATTGTTTGGCAGTATTTGCCTTAATGCAGGCGAGCATTGAAGAAACCAAATTATTCAAACATACTGAGGATGCTGACATAGAGATACAGTCACATATCCTTTACTTACTTAACCATTATGTCTTACTTGGGGGAATAAAGAAATCAATTATAAACCTAACATCATCCTAAATCAGCAATAACTGATCTCAGTGAACACGCAATCAAAGAAATTCATACAGAAGAAATGAACTGGATACAAACCGTATTCATCAACTGCGTAAGTCGCCTTTGTTCCATTGAAGCAACCACGTTGATGTGTGGGGACAGGGCGTTGTGTATTTCATACAGCGTTTTGAAGGCGTCGTTGACGCTAAGGTCGTACGTGATAGTTTGAATGTTGTCATTTAGTGGCCCAAGAACACCTGAAACTGATGTTAACGTTCTGAAGCAAGAAACGTTATCCTGGAATGAGCAATGTATCAGGTTGCTGATGAAAACAGGACGCATTCGGAGCTTCATCTGAGGGCCGATACAAAATATGTGCCACTACCACTGAGGTACAGTTTCCGTTGTTAGAAATACACATGACTGAATTTTAGCTTTTGCGGTGCTTTTAGCAATATTTCATTAATATCATGGCGACGGGAAACAGGAAATTGGGTTCACGTTTTGTACCCGTGTGGGAATCAAACCTGGGTGTTCTTCATGACGAACAAATGCTTTTACTACTAGGCTATTCCCATCCATCCACGTGGAGATGGTGACATAACATCAAAATCCGGAGAGAAAAAGAGGCTGTTCCTCTGTCCAGAAAAAGAAAAGACGAAACTAGGTAACAGTCTACCAAGGCACTCGTGTCTATATAACTGGCCAGGTCATCACAAATATACAAGTACTAGTTAGTCTTTGCAAGTCATATGAAAGGTCACGAGGGTAGTCTAGTAGTTGAAGCATTCGCCCGTAACACCGAATGCCTGGGTTCTATTCCCGACATGGGGTCAATCCTTATTTCTGGTGTCTCCTGCATCGACACTCAAAATCAGTTAATGACGATGAATGACATGTATTTTTCATCACAGATATCATACAGTGGATTCTTCTCAAAAAAGCAAACAGAATAACGTCCAAGCGGAACTCCAATTACCAGAACGGACTATATATGTTTCACAGTCTAAAGATGGATTTGGTCATATGCTGCAGACAATGCGAAACTAAAAAGTGAAAAAGGGTACATACCATTACTACTGTAGAGAATGACAAATTTGTCCCACCTTAGACGTCTAGCGAGGGGGTAAATGTCATCTCTAAAGATGTCTTCATATGCAGATCCCGTTCTGTTTTCCAAACCTTAAGGAGACATAAAATCATTTCGATCCGGTACACACAACGGGAAGAGCTCTTTGGTGAGGAAACTGTGGATACACTCTTAGCAAATAATACATTTAGAGAATGGGATGACCTTACGTGAATGGATATATGAATTTGTTGTTCATGTAGGTACTTTAAGGTTCAGACTGACATTAGGTAAGTATTTACGACTCGTTGTACAAATATCGTCAAAAAGGTGGAGCGGATCGTATGTTTGAACGACAAAGAAGCAAAAGAAATATTTGAACATGCACACTCTAAACGCCAAAGGAAATATTACCCTGCAAAATTTAAGGATTAAACATAACAACCATCAAAGATATGTTAGAATGTATTAGTTTTCAAGAACGCTTTTCAGCACGGCTTTATGCAAATCACGAACTGAATGTCCAAAAGAAAGGATGATACTGACATTCTGCTTAGAGACAAAGATAAAACATTATAAAGCCACCATTTTGCAGATAAAAAACAGGAAACAACTGCTGTGTAAGCTTGTAAAATATTCACTCCTAAGTTTCTGTCTTTAAAAACATTTTCTGCTGATTTGAAATAGTGAAAATAGTCAAAGCGTGTCTTTGATATTGTGAAAAATTGTTTAGGAATATCTATATCTTTGTTAACATTTTGATTGCATAGTAACATTATTTTTCAATTTCGTAGCAATATCGAATGCAAAACCGTAACAACATTCAAGCAGCATTTGCCTCGATTTCACGTCTAGAATGATTCTATAGGGTATAAAGAGAAACTAAAATGCATGATATGATACAAAAGTACGAGAAATATCCTGATGTGAAAGAAAGAGCCATTGGCATGGTTAAGATGGGGTCCGCTGCAATGCTGTTGCCAACGCCCTCGGATGCTCACGGCTATAAGCCTTAATCAGTGCTGCAGGCAGACTGACACCGTCGACATACCCAAGAAGTGGACGTCCACTTCAGCTGAAGATAAGTAACTCAGTCATTGAGGAAGGGGGGTAACGTTCCTTTTGACGTTTAGTGTATATATCCTTTATCTATATTGCAACTTCCGATATTCTCTGCGAACAGAATATGTTGTTGTTATCATTGCAATTTACGTAGAATTGAAGCGTCAAATAAATATAAGTATTCCCAGGCGTGTGACGCGTCAAAATCGTTTATTTTTCTTTCATTATGATTCAAACCGTGACGAGCAGTAACACGTCCCTGCAACACACTCTCGGGATCCGCCAATGCAAATATGATAACACAATCACATGCTCTTGACGGTGCTAGGCATGGTCAAACTTAGTAGTATACGTCAGCATAGAACTATAGCAAATACTTACCGTTTTGAAAATATTCTCCAAACACACTAAACGTTACTGTCATAAGGATGGCACAAAACCAAAGCACCCGTATCATCTTATATAGGAGTTATACAGAAAGTTCTCATGCCTGCCACAAGGGACTTTTTCAGTTCTCAATACGCTTTCAACAAACGAATACCCGACATCAAATCCCCGATGTCATTTGTGGCATAATCAGCATCATCGAGCACTATGCATTACCCTGAACGTCTAACTGACGTGTTCACATCAAACACAGCGGATGAAAGGGGTCATTAAGAGATTATTTAGAGAAAAGGATCCTGACTATTTACTGTGCTGTTACAGATCACTAACTGGGATCCTATATCAGGCCAGAGCCATCAGAAGGTACTAAACCCTTGCACTTTTCCACAATACTACTTTAATCAGTATCGATCAATCTATTATAGATGCGCTCTGTACCTGGTCTGACATGATGCATGTGGTGTACACAGTGTACAGTGTAAAGTAGAAATCCGCCTGGAATATAAGCTTCTGATTGTTTCACCCCCAGAACAAATGTGTTTAAACATTTATGCGTGTCGCATAATGTACATCTCATTTCTTCAGTGAACGAGCATGTCTAAGGTTGACACCTTAGTATGGATCACTTTCGCCAATATTAAAACAGTTTTTCACTAATTTACAACTATTTGGGGAAGGGCGATGGAGTAGCCTAGTGGTCAAAGCGTCGGCCCGCACACTGAAGATCCCGTTTAGACATATGGGTACTATATATAAAACCCATTTTGGTGTCCCCGACGTGATATTGTTAGATTGTTGGAATAGTACTAAAAGAGGCGTTGAACCTCACTCACTCACTCACTCACTCACTCACTCACTCACTCACTCACTCACCTGCATGCCCGAGGATTTGATGTCCTTGGTGTGGAGACACGTCCACAACACAATGCTGAATAAAGTAGGCTTTAATAACAAACAGTTTGCCTTCCTTGTCTCTGAATCTCAGTGATATTTTTCATGGCGGGGACTTCGAAATCCTGATACATCATTCGTAATGCGTGTAATTACCGCGTTATTTGTAGTCTGTTGCATTTACTATGCTGTGCTATGATGTATCAAACTATTTTAACATTCGTATCTCTGACCAATTAATCAAATTTTTAATTTGAGAGTTTTATCAAAACATGTTTTTGCCAATAGTACGTTTATCTTGTGTGAAACAAAAGTTGAATGAAAGTTGATCCTGCAATGAAAATTGATCCTGCAATGAAAGTTGATCCTGCAATGAAAGTTGCTCCTGCTCTTATCCAGAGACGAATTTCTCTCTTAAAACCAGAAAAAAAGTAGTGATAAACGTCGTAAAACTAAAGTCATTCACTCACTATAGGAGCAGCACTTACTCACTCACTCGTCATCATCATTGTGATGGACTGAATATTGGTACGGAAATGACAAGACATTTTCCTTGATGAATGTTCTCTTTCTATCAAATGCCAATATTTCTCTTCACAAAATTAATGTGATCTGGAGTATGATCTCAGTGTACACAGTAAATTGATAAAGTCAATATGTTTTCTGAAACACTGATAAAATATCATCTTGTTGACGTATTGTATGACGGTGTCTTGTGGCATATTTTTATGCAGAGCCTATTTTCAAGAATGGAAGGTTGTGTTGTATGTATGTCTCTCTCACACGTACTGACATCTTGAGGCGCCAACAAAGTTGCTCAGGATGTGCTCACAAACACCTCCTATCCCCCCCCACCCACCCACCCCCCCCCCCCCCCCCCGACTTCTGGATTTTTGTACTGACAGCATCAAATGCGGTCGACCTGAGTGAATTGACCTTTAGCCGTGGACGAAGAAAACTAGAGATAGATGTTGCTCCATTTAACAAAGTACATGCTGTTTCTCATACAAAGTGCATGCTGTTTCTCATACAAAGTGCATGCTGTTTCTCATACAAAGTAAATTTTGTTGCTCGCTCATACTCACTCACCCGCTCACTTTTATCTGACTACGTCTGTGACCTGTAGGTATCTGACTACGTCTGTGACCTGTGGCTTTCTGACTACGTCTGTGACCTGTAGGTATCTGACTATGTCTATGACCTGTAGGTATCTGACTACGTTTGTGACCTGTAGCTTTCTGACTACGTCAATGACCTGTAGCTTTCTGACTACGTTTGTGACCTGTAGCTTTCTGACTACATTTGTCACCTGTAGCTTTCTGACTACATTTGTGACCTGTAGCCTTCTGACTACGTCTGTGACCTGTAGATATCTGACTACGTCTATGACCTGTAGATATCTGACTTCGTCTGTGACCTGTAGCTTTCTGACTACGTTTGTGACCTGTAGGTATCTGACTACGTCTGTGACCTGTAGCTTTCTGACTACGTCTGTGACCTGTAAGTATCTGACTACGTTTGTGACCTGTAGCTTTCTGACAACGCCTGTGACCTGTGGCTTTCTGACTACGTCTGTGACCTGTAGCTTTCTGACTACGTCTGTGACCTGTAGCTTTCTGACAACGCCTGTGACCTGTGGCTTTCTGACTACGTCTGTGACCTGTAGATATCTGACTACGTCTGTGACCTGTAAGTATCTGACTACGTTTGTGACCTGTAGCTTTCTGACTACGTCTGTGACCTGTAGCTTTCTGACAACGCCTGTGACCTGTGGCTTTCTGACTACGTCTGTGACCTGTAGATATCTGACTACGTCTATGACCTGTAAGTATCTGACTACGTCTGTGACCTGTAGGTATCTGACTACGTCTGTGACCTGTGGCTTTCTGACTACGTCTGTGACCTGTAGGTATCTGACTACGTCTATGACCTGTAGGTATCTGACTACGTTTGTGACCTGTAGCTTTCTGACTACGTCTGTGACCTGTAGCTTTCTGACAACGCCTGTGACCTGTGGCTTTCTGACTACGTCTGTGACCTGTAGATATCTGACTACGTCTATGACCTGTAAGTATCTGACTACGTCTGTGACCTGTAGCTTTCTGACTACGTTTGTGACCTGTAGGTATCTGACTACGTCTGTGACCTGTAGCTTTCTGACTACATTTGTGACCTGTACCTTTCTGACTACCTCTGCGACCTGAATCTTTCTGACTACGTCTCTGTGGCAATAGTCACTGATCTGCAATGAAATCAACAAACATTCGGTGTGAACGCTTCCTTTTGGTTGCAATAATGGTTCTGATGTCGGAACAGCGACAGTTCCCCAACGTCCCATGGGCACTTCACCAATGTTCCTCTCGTGTTTTTTTCAGGGCGGTGGGGTAGTCTAGAGAATAGAGGTCGTCACGCTCAAGACCCAGGTGGAGGCCCTTGTGGGGAATCGGACCTGGGTCTTCAAGGGTACAATATGTGAAACACACATCTGGGGTCCCCGCCATGATACTGCTGGAATATTGGCAAAAAGGCGTAAAACTAAAGTCGCTCTCTCACTCCTATTTACCTACATGTGTGCAGTCATTTCAAGCCGATAACCGAGATATAAATGAAATATAAAACATTGATAAACACATATTAAGATGTTCAGGCGAACTTATACATTTGTTAAATGTTATTTGGTAAATAAAAAGCATGAAAGAAGTAGGGACGTATAGCGTGTGTACGTGGATGGGATCCAAAACAGACAGGGTCACAGATGATCTTCAGGAACACATGCTTGAGGTAAGAGACGACTAACGGGATCTCGCTGCTTCATGTAACTGCACCTGTACGTGTTTATTCACAAAATGAACAAAAAAATAATCCGAGGTTTATACTAAAACAATCTGGTGTGAAAACTAAATACACGAAAGAAAGAGCAAAGAATATACAATGACACTACAAACAGGATGGCAATGTGATATATAGACCAGAGTCCAGCAACACAATAACGATGGTAATATTCACATCTCTGTAATTGCCCATGAAGATCCGAGTTACAATTGATCTTCAGTCGGGTCAGTTAACGTGATTGGGCGGTCAGGCTCGCCGTCTTGCTTGACACATTCCATCGTATCCCAGTTGCGTAGATCAATGTTCATGTTGTTTATCAGCTGGAATATTGCTCAGTGCGGCGTTAAACAACATCCTGTCAACTCCTTAACTTCTTTTCATGAAGTAACGTAATATGACTCATACGCCATAAGGCCGGAATATTGCGTCTAGCAAAACTATAAATGTTATATTATTTGCGATAATACCACAACATATCCACACACGCACGTGCACACACTAGTGCTCATTTATTTCACTGTCCTTCGTCGACAGATTTTTAACACATGCATACATGTCATTTACATGGTAAATGTTCTCGTCACGATATGGCTGAGATATTGCCGATGTGACGTTAAATATTAACTCACTCACATGTGCTCATACACACACACTTACACCAGGTGAGTGGAGTTTAAATACATCAGATCTGAGTATATGGGTGTTGCGCCACATTTCTGTGTGTGTGTGTTAACCTCTCTGGCGTCTGTTTCTGAAATCATAAGAGACATTTGGCTATTACTACCCATATTAACATCGATTCTGAAACGTTAAAGTCACGTCATATATATAGTCTGTCGGATAACAATTAGTATTTAGTAACTATCAAAGAAAGAGTTCGATACTGATTTATGATATCCCCTGCTGGAATGTTGGTGAAAAAAGGCGGAAGAACACGCTCAAGAATGGGGAATTTCATCTGAACTGAAGAAGATATTTCTGTACTTGCAGTTTGGCATGGTCGGATGACGAGTTATGAAAGGTAATGTGGATTCTGTAGATGGAGATCCTCCAATCACCGCCGCAGCACACCTTGGAGTAACCTGCACATCTGATGTCACATTCACAGATGGACGTTTGGTTGTGTGAACTCTTGATTTCATTACCACAGTAGCATGATGAACCACTCTGCAAATGAAAAAGAAACAGATATTTACAGCATTGCCTCATTTTGAGGTATTGCATTGACACTCTCAATTATTATCGTTACAAATGCTCCGTGATGCCGAAGAATGAAATGTTTACCTGTTCATAACTAACTGATTAATGTAAACAGCATAACTACATGTACCTCTGTACCAAAATACGTGTAGTCGCGTTTGCGGCATCCAAGCAAGCATTTTTCATTTGTCATTCTGGTTTCTTTGTAAATGCCTGGAAGAACTCTATCAAATTGTGAACGTTCACGGAAACAGCCAATGAATGTGCCACGTTCTGCAAGAAAAATCCAAATGTCACTTAAAAAGGATTCATAATACGGGTGGTTCCTGTGGTTCCTGTGTGCATGTCATCCCATGATGGGGACTCTAGGCGTAGATATGTACAGTCCCCATCAAACCATGTAACCACGTGTCGAGCCAAGATTTCCGGAGATCTATTTTTCCCTCGAAAGGAATGCAGAAACGAAAGTTACAATAGTGAGTGAATGAGTTCAGTATTTTAGTATTTTGTTCCAGCTTCATCACGGCTGGGGACACATTGTACACATGTGGGGAATCGAACCCGGGTCTTTGGCGTGACGAGCAAGTGCTATAACCACTAGGCTACCCCAAAGTTTGCAATAACCAAGGTCATTAGAAAAAAACTCGTAAGCAGCAAACATGACAACGAAAACATATGTGTTAGTGAGTGTTCGGGTTCACACTGAAAACAATGAATCATTTGAGACGATTTTAACATGAAAACAAAAAAGCACGTTGCTGGTACCGCCTTTCGCCATCACTTTCAGAAGAGGTGTGCATGGGCATCTTTTCGCTGATGTTGACGCACCAGTTGGAGCATGTTCACCGCCTGCTCCTGTCAAAAACCAAAAACAAAAAAATGAGTTGTGTGAAATGCCGGAACCTATATACTGAGTTTGGTTTCATGTTTTGCTATATCGTGATACTGCAATACCCATACATATTTTGTCTATTAAGCTGACATGTTCGAAGGCACGACACACATGAATTGTCAACGGTTGCCATTTTATTCACAGTCTGACAACACGCAAAGATCCGGGTTAGAATTGGTCTTCAGCAACTAATGCTTGTCATAAGAGCTTGCTGACTTGGTTAAAACATATCATCGCTCGCAGACTTGGTTAACACATATCATCGTATCCCAGTTTTGAAGATCAAAGCTCATGATATTGATCCCTGGATTGTCTGATCCAGACTCGAGTACTTACAAACCACCGTTACATAGCTGGATAGAGTGAGTCAATGTGTTTTACGTCGTTTTTAGCAATATTCCAGCAATATCACCGCGGGGCCACCAGAAGTGGGCTTCACACATTGTACCCATATGGGGAATTACACCCTGGTCTTAGGTGTGACGACAGGACGTTGTAATCACTAGGTTACCCCCAGCCCCACCCATGACCCTAAATAGCAGGAATTTGCTGAGGCGATGTGAGTGTGAGAAAACTAAAAATCGCCTAAGAGAAGGACAGTAAACATCTAGATTAACAAAGTGAGTGAGTGCGTGGGAGAGTGAGAGAGTGAGTGAGTGAGCTTAGTTGTACCAGTGTTCCAGCTATATGGTAGAGGTCTGTAATTATCGAGTTTGGACCAGACAGTCCAGTGATCGACAGCAAGAACATCGATCTGCGCAACTGGGAACCGATGACATGTGCCAACCAAGCAAGCCTGACCACCCGATCCCGTTAGTCGCCTCTTACGACAAGCACAATCGCCTTTTATGGCAAGCATGGGTTGCTGAAGGCCTATTCTACCTCGGACATTCACGGGTCAGATTATCACAAATATCAATTGAACAAAACAAGTGATTAGATCTAAAACCTTTTAACTCTGCATGACATATATTTCTAATAGCCCCGTGAAACAACAAAGTAACATAATCTGTCTGTTCGTTTGCTGATCGTTGATTAACGCTGCACTAAATTTCATTATTTTATGACGACGAGATCGATGTGAGGACATTCGGATCTGAACTGGACAATGGAGCAAAAGACGCTATAAGCAACGACCCAGAGCATGCGAGGACATACGATGACGCGATTAAATATGCGAGTCTCACCAAGAAAATCAGGCCGTGAAACCTAAAACCCGTGAAGATCCGGGTTAGAATTGGCCATAAGCAGACACATCTTTGATATTCTACAGGGTATACGTTCCGATAAATCTCCACTCATACCGCGGATGCATTTACGATGATTGTATTATCTCCCCTTGGTGGCTCCGCCATGTCACAGTAGCCGATCACATGAGCCGTTACAACCGAGCTCGCCAGTGTCAACTAAAGTGGCGGACGCAGCCAAAATGGTTTGCCAGCTGTCGACTTAGATTTTGTGGAAGGCAAATCAAACTGACAAATTGACGGGTTTGAAACATTCAAACATATATGCAAGAACTCCTCCTACGTCTTTCGGGGAACCTCTACAGTGAGTTATACAAGGTATAACCCTCAAAGGGGGGTAATACTGTTATCGAGCGTAGATACATCCAGCGTATCACAAGTGGAGATTTATGCTGAAGGTTGCACACACTAGACACAGCAACCCATGCGTCTCGTAAAAGGCGACTGGCGGTCATCATATTACGGTTGCGTGGATCGAGGATCATGCTGTTGCTCACTGGATTGTCTGGTCCAGATTGGATTAATTACAGACCGACGCCAAATAGCTAGAATATTGCTGTGTGCGACGTTAAACAACAAACAAAACTAACGAGTGGGCTTGAACCTTTTTGTGTTGCCACTATTAACCAATACAAAGTAACTGTAAGACACACATGAGTACGTTCAGTAGAGCCAAGGTTACATATTGATTCCGATAGTCATCACAGAGTCCATGCAAAACATATCCTGCCCGTACCACACTATGACATGTGAGGTGTTAATATTACTGGTGAACAGAAACTAAATACGATGAGGTAAGGCAAATTCGACGTCAGCAAAGCACATGCTGCCCACTGAAATTGAAAGTGACATATTATCAAGATAGGTAATTCGGCAGAAAATGGAATTCAAGTTAAACTACAACCAGTAATGGCCCCAACTTAGTCACGAGGACCACCACACCACACCACACCACACCACACCACACCACACCACACCACACCACACCACACACTGGCCAAGCCTGAATCCGCCCCCTCTCCTCTAGCCCCCACTCTACCCTAAATCGACAAGATCTCCGATCAAATCAGCAGACCACAAAAGCGCCAAGCAGGAATTTACACCATCCCCGACTAGCTTTCCATTCTTCAGGGCCATCCTCAAAGCCATTGGTTGTAACCCACCCACAATAAAGCAACGCCCAAAATGAGTGACCTGCAAGATTATTTGTGAATGTAGTGATTCCTATATATACTGACCCGCAAAAAAGAAACGTCTGCATACCAAAAATGTTGCCACATTTTTCAGCTTAATTTTAATTATTTTTCCTCTTTTCATATGTTAGCTAGACGTGGTTCGTAGCCATTGTTCAAGAAAGTTTGGTTTCAAATTCTGTATTTAATACAAAAATAACATGTCGTCAAAACGCAGTTACTAAAGTAATGAAGGGACGAGGTTTTTGTGCGTATTTCATGAAAATAACATTGAACGTGCATCCCGAGGTTTCGTCCTTTTAAGAAGAGCCACCGAACATGCCCCGAATCATTCAGTGTTCGACAGTAGTGACATGCCACGATTATCAAGGGAACAGAAGGACAGTACGACAGTACGACAGTACGCCGTATTTGGGCGGGCATTGTCCTGTTGGAATGTTAACCCAGTCCATGACATTGCAGAAAAGGATTTGCCACAGGTCGAAGAATCTGATCCCTGTAGCCCACGCCAGTTAAATTGCCCTAAACAGTCACCAAAGGATTTCTATGGCGTGCTGTTATTACACCCCAAATCATCACGGAGCTACTATCAAAGCGATTCCTCTCCAAGACACAGGCCTGTATATTACGTTCTCGAACGCGTCTATAGGCACGTTGACGTCCATCACTATGGGAATGTTAAGACTTGAACTCATTTCTCCACCACTACCAGGGTCTGTGGACATGCCTTCGGCACCATATTCGGCGAGCTTGTCGATGATGTTGTGTCAGGATAGGTCGTATGGCGGGATGTCGTGGTCTGATCTGGTGATGAACTAAACGTTGTCGAACTGTGTTTGGGTCAATACGGCGAAGTCCTGGGAGGGCAGTCATCACTGCAGTCTGAAACCTGTGGCGAAAATGGGTCACCCTTAGCCATCTGTCCTGTCTTGGCGTTGTTACACGCGGGCGTCCAGAACGTGGCCGATCGGTGACGTCATTTGTGTTCTGGTAGCGTCTCACAAGTGCAGAAATGGTGTTTAGGTGGCAGTGGAAATGTGCAGCCACTTTGTCGTTGAGACATTCCCCCACGGACCATCCCAACTGCCTCATGACGTTGTGCATAGCCTTAGCATGCTATGCGTCGTTTAAAATTTTGAACGATCGCAAAGGCAGGGGTTGAGCTTTCGAAAGAGACAGTATTGTCTGGTATTCATTTGCTCTGTTTCTCTTTCCCAGGAATGCAAGTGCAACAACGTATTTCACGTCTCAAGGACGAAACCAGTGACGTCGCGGAACGTGGTACATGCATGCATGATCTCCCCCCAAATCAACATACAAGAACCTGTATCCAGCATCTTCATAGGCCACCAGTACAATGCTGTGGAAGTCCTTACAATTGTAATAGAGTGATGCAGCTCTAGGTGACTTCTTCATAGCATGTACTTGCCATCCACACATCCCAGACAGTAGTGGCAGCTCTGCAACTGGTACCTTCAGCAACCTCCTTCCACTCCTGTCACGAATCTCACAAGTACACACCCAAAGAGGTACGAAGCAGTAAGACTCAGACTCAGCTACGAGTGTCGACAAATTGGGTATATAAGGGGATTAACATTGAGTTCAGGTCATTATCTGCTGACAATTGTGTCACGAAATCCACAAATCAGCAACATGTCAAGAAATGATGCAGACAAGGACAAAGGGATAAAGAAGAGACCCCACCCCACCCCCGCAACCCCTTTGGATCAGCCTATCTTCTAGTATTGCAAGTAAAGTATGACTTACCATTCCTAGTAAAGAAATAGGTATCAGATCTGTTGTATGTTTTCGTGGTTTTTGTTCGTCTTCCATGCCCTGCTCTGTACATGCCGCAGGATTTTGTGGAATGCTTGTACTCGGTTGCTAGGCAAACCGGTGCTTGACTACACGCCACAACACACTGCAGAAGAGAAACAACATGTACTTTGTTAAATGGAGCAACATCTACTTCTAAATCTTTTCGTCCACGGCTAAAGGTCAGTTCACTCAGGCCCACCGCTTCTGATGGAGTCAGCAACAGAATCAGCCAGGAGGTGGGGAGGATAGGATGTGTTCGTGAGCACATCCTGAACAACTGTGTTGGTGTTTCAAGATGTCCGTACGTGTGAGAGAGACAGATATACAATACAACCTTCCATTCCTGCAAATAGACTCAACATAAAAAAATGCTACAAGACACCGTCATACAATATGTCAACAAAATGATATTTTATCACTGTATCAATTTACTGTGTGCACTGAGCGTACACTCCTGATGACATTAATTTTGTACTAAGAGGAATATTGGCATCTGATAGAAAGAGAACATTCATCAAGGCAAATGTCTTGCCATTTGCTTACCAATTTGCAGTCCATCACGACAGTCTTCATGACAAGCATGATGATGACGAGTCAGTGAGTAAATGTTGTTTTAGGCCGCACCAGCATCCTATATATATATATATAAAACATATGTCATATTTGTCATATTTGGGATTTCACTTTCTCAGTAAAGTACAAATTCTAGCCACCACAACTTCCCGCTGAGCGGGTTAGGCGGCTGACTTTGTGTGCTGGCGATTAGGTGCCTGACTCTGAGGGTGCGGGTTCGAATCCCGGATGGGACTCAACCAAAGAGAAGTACTAGAATTTGTACTTTACTGAGAAAGTGAAATCCCAAATATGACATATGTTGCATTTGACTACTTTCTAAAATGGCATCGTGTAATTATATATATATATATATATATATATATATATATATATATATATATATATATATATATATATATATATCAGCAATAACATTTCAGCAATAACAAGACGGGGTACACCAGATGTGAGCTTCACATATTGTACCCATGTGGGCAATCGAGCCCAGGCCTTTGGCGTGACGAGCTAGGCTTTATGCAATAAATAACCTGAAGCGAATTAGTCACTCGTTCGTTTCCTGATATACTATTTTTTTCTGGTTTTAAGAGAGACAGGGTCAACTTTGACTGCCCAACTTTTGTTTCACACAAGACAAACGTACTATTGGAAAAACAAGTTTTAATAAATATAACCCTCTCATTAATTCTTTGATTTATTGGTCAGAGATACGAATGTTAAAGTAGTTTGATAGATCACAGCACAGCATAGTAAATGCAACAGACTACAAACAACGCGGTAATTACACGCATTACGAATACTGTATCAGGATTTCGAAGTCCCCGCCATGAAAAATATCACTGAGATTCAGAGACAAGGAAGGCAAAGTGTTTGTTATTAAAGTCTACTTGATTCAGCATTGTGTTGTGGACGTGTCTCCACACCAGTGAGTGAGTGAGTGAGTGAGTGAGTGAGTGAGTGAGTGAGTGAGTGAGTGAGTGAGTGAGTGAGTGAGTGAGTGAGTGAGAGAGTGAGTGAGTGAGTGAGTGAGTGAGTGAGTGAGTGAGTGAGTGAGTGAGGTTCAACGCCGCATTTAGCATTATTCCAACAACCTAACAATATCACGGCGGGGACACCAAAATGGGTTTTACACATGGTACCCATAGGTCTCAACGGGATCTTCAGTGTGCGGGCCGACGCTTTGACCACTAGGCTACTCCATCGCCCTTCCCCAAATAGTTGTAAATTAGTGAAAAACTGTTTTAATATTGGCGAAAGTGATCCATACTAAGGTGTCAACCTTAGACATGCTCGTTCACTGAAGAAATGAGATGTACATTATGCGACACGCATGTAAATGTTTAAACACATTTGTTCTGGGGGTGAAATAATCAGAAGCTTATATTCCAGGCGGATTTCTAGTTTACACTGTACACTGTGTACACCACATGCATCATGTCAGACCAGGTACAGTGCGCATCTATAATAGAGTGATCGATACTGATTAAAGTAGTATTGTGGAATAGTGCTCGGGTTTAGTACCTTCTGATGGCTCTGGCCTGATAAAGGGTCCCAGCTAGTGATCTGTGACACAGTAAATAGTCAGGATCCTTTTCTCTTAATAATCTCTTAATGACCCCTTTCATCCGCTGTGTTTGATGCGATCACGTCAGTCACACGTTCAGGCTAATGAATAGTGCTCGATGATGATGATAAACGGTAAGTAGTTGATGTAGTTCAATTTTTCAGATCAGTTTTATGTGTGATAGAAACATACAAGAAGCCCCATCAAAGGTCCGAGTGTACATAGTTTGGAATCATCATCATCAGCAGCAGCAGCAGCAGCAGCAGCAGCAGCAGCATCACGATCATCATCATAGTCGTCGTCCTCGTCCTCGTCCTCGTCGTCTTCGTCGTCGATATTACATCAAGCTCGTCATCATTAACATCATCTTCATCATAACCGTCATCACCATCGCTTTTACCATCATCACCAATCATCATTGCAATTAGCATCGCCATTACATCATCATAATCGTCGTCATTACCAAGATCATAATTATCATCATCATCATCATCATCATCATCATCACCATAACCGATATCATCGTCATTACATTCATCATCGTCATCAGCATCAGCATCAGCACCAGCATCAACATCGCCGTCGTCGTCGGCATCAACGTCATCTTCGTCGTTACTATCATGATCATCGTCATTGCATCATCACCTCACCTCCATCTTCAACGTCATGGCCGCGATCGTCACTGCCACCATCAACCTCGTCGTAATTACCATTATTATCAACATCATTGCCATCCTCATCACCATCATCGTCGTCGTCGTCGTTACCATCATCATCATAATCACATCATCATCGTCGTCGTCATTACAATTGTCATCGTCGTCATCCCTACCCTATCATAGCCGTCATTACCATAATCATTATCATCGTCATTACTATCTTCATCGTCGTCATTATCACCATCATCATCGTCGTTGTCGTCATCATCTGTTCGTTTTGATTGATGTCAGATGTCAGAATCGTCGTACCGCACAATCACCATAAGATGCCGTTGGCCATGCCTAGCACCGTCAAGAGCATGTGATTGTGTTATCATATTTGCATAGGCGGATCCCGAGAGTGTGTTGCAGTGGAGTGTTACTGCTCGTCACGGTTTGAATCATAATGCAAGAAAAATAAACGATTTTGACGCGTCACACTCCTGGGAATACTTATATTTATTTGACGCTTCAATTCTACGTAAATTGCAATGATAACAACAACATATTCTGTTCGCAGAGAATATCGGAAGTTGCAATGTTGGTAAAGGATATATACACTAAACGTCAAAATGAACGTTACGCTCCTTCCTCAATGACTTAGTTACTTATCTTCAGCTGAAGTGGATGTCCACTTCTTGGTCTGTCAACGGTGTCAGTTTGCATTTTAGGTTCTCTCTACCCTATAGAATCATTCTATTGAAATCGATGCAAATACTGCTTGAATATTGCTGCGGCTATGGCTAAGAAAATGAAAAATAATGTTACTATGCAAGCAAATATTAACAAAGATATAGATATTCCTAAAGAATTTTTCACAATATCAAGGACACGTTTTGCTTATTTTCACTATTTCAAATCAGCCGAAAATGTTTTAAAAGGCAGAGATCTTAGGAGTGAATATTTTACAAACTTACACAGCAGTTGTTTCTTGTTTTTATAACTGCAAAATGGTGGATGCCCAGCCACCCCTCGTTGGTATCTGACGTTGATACTTACACTGGAGGACATGGTGTGATGCAAGTGAATATCCGGGTTGGAACTGATCCTTGCATTTTGAACGCTGCGATGAGGCGGCGACGTTCTCTGACTGTGTGGATTCATGTTCTCGTTCCTCGCACACGTAGCTAGGTGTTCCTGTTGTCATTACTCGCCCATGTAGCTCAGTGCTCATGGTGTGGTACCTCGCTCACGTAGATGAGTGCTCATGATGTGGTACCTCGCTCACATAGCTCAGTACTCATGATGTGGTACCTCGCCCACGTAGCTCATTGTCGCTCATGTATGTCAGTTACAGGATTGTCGAATATTCCAAACAGGCGGTCGACACATAACTGAAACAATGCTGAATTCCAGATTGAATCAGCTGAATGCAGACCCGTGAAGGTCTTTGTTTGAATTGGTTTTCAGCACCCCATACCTGTCGTAAGAGGCGACTAACGGGATTTGGTGGTCCGGCTCGCTTACTTGGATAACACAATCTGTCATGGTATCCCAAATGCGTATATCGATCATTATTCTGTTGATCACTGGTTTGTCTGGTCCAGACTCGATTATTTACACACAGCCGCCATGTAGCTGGTATTAACTCTGTGCATCAACCCACTTTGTTGTAACAACATTCTACTGGTTTCCAGTCTCTGATACCATACTCCTTATTGACGTCTGGATTCCCATCCGTTTGTGTACATCAGCCCTATCAGCTGCATGAAGAACTCACTTTCTTCTCATTTATTGTAAAAACAATTCATGTATATATTCACTCCATAAATTTAATACCATTTGCTTGACAACGACGTTAGTATCTATATCGAAACGTCGCACTCACTGAATAAAAGATGTTTTATATCCATAAATCATCGTCCTCACTCTTTATTTTATCAATGTTTGAGAAAACATATTAACTGTGTCCGTTTACTGTATACACTGAGTAGGGATTATTTCATGATACATGTCATCAATGCTTCAAGATTTCTCCAGATGACATTAATTTTGTGCTAAGAGGAATATTGGCATTTGATAGATGGAGAACATTCATCAAGGCAATAGTCATGCCATTTCCTTACCCATTTCCGGCCCATCAATACAGTCTTCATGACAAAAATGATGATGACGGGTGAATGAGTAAATATTGCTTTAAGCCGCACCACCATCCTATAGTGAGTGAATGAATTTACGCTTCTTTTAGCTATTTTCCAGCAATAACCAATCTGAGGCCACCGGAAATGGGCGTCATACTCTGTACTAATGAAGGGATTTAAACTACAACCAAACCTGAATCAAACCTGCTATGCAGCTGCCCTCAGTATGTTCTAAAACCTGTGACCTGAAATGTTTGGCTGTCCCAATTCTCTGCATCACCCCCCAACCCCAGACGTAACAAATGGTAAACTGTGTCAATATCTTAATGATATTATGCTAAACAGCTATTTCTAGTTTTAGGACATACATTCTGCTAAAATCTCACAGATTTCATGTGATGTTTTGATTATGATGAGTGTATCATTGATTATTATTATTATACATTTATTACTTCACGAGTCTGATTGCAAGTCGTCGGGACCCGTGAAGGTGCCGGGGTAGAATAGGCTTTCAGCAACCCATGCTTGCCATAAAAAGCGACTATGCTTGTCGTAAGAGGCGACTAATGGGATCGGGTGGTCAGACTCGCTGACTGGATGACACATCGGTTCCCAATTGTGCAGATCGATGCTCATGTTGTTGGTCACTAGATTGTCTGGTCCAGATTCGATTATTTACAGACCCCCGCCATATAGTTGGAATATTGCTGAGTGCGGCGTAAAACTAAACTCACTCACTCACTGCAAGTCGTCGGTATGCTTTTGTAACACTGACTGTAACACCGGTATTGCACAGGTCTAACCCAGCATTGCTCCGGTTTACTTAATGGGTAACCTAGTATTGCATAGGTTTACATAGTGTCTAACCATGTATTGCATAGATTTACTGTGTTATCCAGTTTGTTGGGCTTGCATAGTTTTAACGTAGTTTGGTGCAGCTTGGCCGTTGTTGTGAATGTGTAAAATGAACCATCTTTCACCACGTATGCTAATGTTATCATATAATATCAAGAAAGTTGAAGCCGATGTAAACAATAATGGTTGTAAACAATTTTCTTTAAGTTTAATTTACGTCATATATATGTAGATCGCATCATGGAAAGGTTTCTATTACTTTCTCTTTGAGACAACCGTGGAGTGTTTCGTGAAAAGTATTCAAATAATCACCCTAAAGTCAAACTAACTCGGAAGCATCGCCGAATACCTGGGGTTGGATGCCGAGGTACCCCGGTGATTCGTTGGGGAACAAGAATCGCTCCACGGATTACAACAAGGCTACCGCCAGATGGCGCATACAACAAGGTTCCCGCCATTCCATCTGGTTACGTTAAATGACCAGATTTCGGGGATACAGAACAACAGCCTAAAAACAGTTCGTTTGTGCTTTTATTTCCAGCAGTGCTTAAGTTGCTCATGATGTTAATCACATTACAAAACATTTCCTGTTTTCTGTATGACAGCGAAATACTATGCTTGCCAAAAATATATCAATATAATGTTGTTTAAAACAGTCGGCTGCTACGCTATGTTCTACCTGGATAATTATCAAACATTATCTTGGAACCCGCCTCGGAACTCGGATAACGAATAGTGAGTGAGTGAGTGAGATAGTATTTAGCGTCACATCGACAATGTAGCAGGCATATTGAGATGGAAACAATTTTACTTATATCAATATCTGTCATGGACGGACAGTAAAAATACTAGTAAAGTAAATGGGAAGGGAGACAACTCGCGCTTTGAGTCATTCGTCACCACTGGTCTCGTGCCATGACCTCCAAGCAGACGTTATACGGCTTGTGTCGGAATAACCCGAATCTGTTACCAATGGTTTAGAGTTGACAGGCCAATATGTCCTTTGTTTTACGTTTTAGAAACATAAAAACACATTTCTATTGTAATGAATCCTGCTAAAGGCAATAACTGCGATAATCACAACTACAATGGACCTGGCTAGAGTAAGAATAGTATCAGCTAATTGCAGAGGGTTAGCAGAACGAAATACACGTAAAAGACAAAAGATCATGAGGATATGGAAAAGAACAACATATTCAATTATCTGCCTCCAAGATATACACATTTCAGAAAAAGACACAGGTATTATGAAAAATGAGTGGGGGTTAAATTGCATCATTGCCCCATTTAAAATTATTTCAAGGGGTGTAGCATGCTTTTTAATAACAATATTGAAACGTAGGAGCGCGGTGGGCGAGCTGTCTAAGGCGCCAGGCTACTAATCCACTGAGCTTAGAGGTGCCGGGATCGAGCCCACCTGTGGCCGGGTGTAAAAAAACCTTGGAGTCAACTTTGTGTGCAGACTCTTTCAGTGTTGTCACAACCCCTAGTGTACAGTTCACAACCCCGTGCAATCAAAACAATCCATCAATCCGTTGGCAGATGATCAGATGGTGGCCACATGAATACGTGCAAAAACCTAGTGGCGGGTACAGCAACGTGCAGTATACTTGGACAAAGTACTTTGTCTGTCTGCCCCAGTCCACCCAGCTGTGAATGGGTACCTCGTACGTATGGGAAAGCCCCATTAACTCGTTGCGCCTGGTACACTGCCAGAGGTGTATGATTCCTCAGCGAGTTGAGATTGAAAATACTATGAGCCGTTGTGATGAACATCCGACGATCGAGAGAAAAACAAAGCGCCCTTGTGCAGTTGAACTAACTGGATATCGGCGCTATACAAATATCGAATCGTAAATCAAGATACATAAATCTCTAACTGATGAAAATGCAATTTCATAATAACTGAAATTACAATGGATGGGCTGAATATTACCCTAACTAACATGTATGTATTATCCGAAATAACCTGTATGGCCCAAATAAGGAACCGAACTTTTATACTAAATTATTCGATTGTGGAATTCGGAAATGAGTGAAATATTATCTGTAGGGACTGGAATCTGGTGCTTAACCCCTCAACAGATCTTGAAACAAGAACATAAAAAAAACAATACAAGAAATGTTGTTCTGAAAAAAATTTGAGGAATTACAGGAAATAGATCTCTTAGATGTTTGGAGAGAACATAACAGTGGGTATAACAAATATACGTAGCGGAAAAGAAACCCTAAACAGCAAGCAAGACATGATATTTTTCTTAGTTTCTCAAGACCTGGTTAATATATCTCACGAAACCGATATAGTCCCTGGCTATAAATCAGACCAATTCTCCAATTATATTGTCACTTTGGAATAAACTAAGTAATGACAGAGGCCGTGGCTACTGGAAATTCAATACCTCACTCCCACAGAATGAAGAATACATTAGAATTGTCAAAAATACATTACCTGATACTGTGCTGGAATATGCAACAAATAGAGATAATGAAAATGAAATGATCAACCTTATTAAAAACGGTATGCAGGAATTGACAATATCTGACTTCTTATTTCTCGAAGCTTTGTTAATGAATGTAAGAGGAAAAACAATTTCATTTTCCACATACCTCAGGGAAATATATAGAAAACAACAGAAAAGATATTGAATAAACAATACAAACGTTAAAAAAATATAGGAAGCGACTTTAGCAATCTAAGTGAAAAATATTTAGAAGAAATAGCTACCTAGAAAAAAAAACTTTTGGAACAAATCAAAGAGGAATATGTAAGAAGAATTCCATTTCTAAGAGGAACTAAATGGTATGAAGAAGGAGGAAAACCAACCAGCTATTTCTGTCTCTTCGAAAACAGAAATTTCACTAGTAAACGTACAGACAGTGTTATGAAAGATAACGGCGATTTGATTACAGATGGTAATAGTATTTTAGATGAACTGAAACAATTTAAAGTAATTTGTAATTTGTATTTAAAGATAATCATGATGAGGATGAAAATGATATAGATTTAAGATCTATTAACATTCCACAGATAACAAGGAAAGACTAGGAGGGTTCAGAAAAAGAGACTACCCTAGAAGAAATTAATAAAGCTGTTCTTTCCATGAAGAATGATAAAAGTCCAGGAATCGATGGCTATCCCATTGAATTCTTTAAGTTCTTTTGGAGAGATCTAAGCCCATGGGTTTACAGATTTATAAGAGAAACATTTTAAAACAATGAATTAACTATCACAATGAACAGGGAATGGTAACTTGTTTGCCTGAACCAAATAGGGACAGAAAATTTCTAAAACACTGGCGACCTCCTAATTACTAAAATTCAAAATAATAAGCAATAAGCAGACAGGATTAAATCAACATTAGATACAATTGTACATGAGATGCAAACATGGTTTATGCCTGGAACATGCATGAGTGAAAATACAAGACTTCTGTATGATATTGTCTTTGAAACAAGAAGGATGAATAAGTCTGGCTTATTATTACTTATCGAATTTTTAAAAGGCCTTATACACTATCTCAAAACCGTTTATATACAGGTTATGAAAGCGTTTGGATTTGGACTCAATATTATCAAATGGATATATGTCCTGACTGGTAATAATACAGCAACGGTGATACAAAACGGCCACATCTCTTCCTTTTAACAATAGGAACGGGGATGTAGACAAGGAGATCCGGTGTCGCCTTATTTATTTATCCTTGCAGTTGAAATTTTAGGCATTATGATAAGGTCGAATCTCGACGTAAAGGGTATAACACTTAATGATATAGAACAGAAACCTGGACAATATACTAATGAAAACAAAACTATATCTAGATGGTTGCGAATCAAGCCTCAAGGTTGCAAGTGAAACACTGAATAAATTTCATCACATGTACTTAAAGAGATTTGAAATAGCATAGACAGAACAGAAGCCATCTGGATAGGCTAAATTTGCTGGTAGAAATATAACTTTAGCCAGTGCCTTTTATCTTGACTGGCGCAGTGGTGATTCTGAAATTTAGGAATAACACGGAATGTTTCTCTTGAAGATCAATACAAAAAACCGCCTAGAGCATATCAATAGACTGCTCACCAGTTGGCGGAATAGTTAAAATGATAAGATTAAGAGGTAGATTAAAAGAAGGTATCACTTGAACCTACGAGGATGGAGGCCTCATAATGGTTGACATTGAATGTTTCATCAATGCTTTGAAATTGTCATCAGTGAAATGCCACCAAATGATGGTTCATTGACTATGGTTAAATCATGTCTCTAAATCTTCATACATGATATAATATTGGTTTGATTGCGTCATCCATTATGTCAGAGATATGTCTAATGAAAAGTGTCTTCTTAGCTTTAACAACTCTCTTTTTAAGTCAATTTAACATTTATAATGTATGCCAAGATATGATCTCAAATGTTAAAGGTTCAAGGGTATTTTATGATAAATTCATGGAGAAAAAAACAATACCCTTAAAGTACTAGAATACTGTCTTTCAACATTATATAATTTGGTGAGATGTATTCAAACAGTACAGGAAATGTACAAGTGATTGTAAGCTGATAGACTTCCAATTGACAGATTTATTGACAGAATAATTTATGCAAAGAAAGAACTATTGAAGATGAAATTAGTGGATACTGATTCGTGTAATCTCTATAAAATATCTCAGAAGACATATCGCATGTATTCATTTAATGTGATTTAGTTAAAAACGTTTGGCAAAGTGTAGAACAATTTCTAAATACCCACGTCCAGTGTAATACCTCTTTCACAAAATTCACCATCACGTTTGGAATATACTCAAACATTAAAATACTAAATCATATTAGACTTCTAGCCAAAAGATTCATTTATGTCTCAGATATTAAACAACATGCGCCCTCGGTATATAGCCAGGAAAAACAATAAATTTGATCCCTTGATAAGGAGTGGAAATATTAACTGCTTTTCTATGTGAGCAATGAGGTGTTCTTATATTATAATATCAACTGATATTTCCAGTATCTTCCCAATGTATTCTCTTTAAGTAACCGTTTTTCTTTAATAATATATATCCTCTACAGAAACTGTCACGATATTCTATGCAAAACAGAAACCTCACAAAATATAATTTTTAAAAATAATATTTTTCTCTGATGATACATCCATGTATCCGAAATGGGATCCTTATCTTTCGACTCTAGAAAAACGTTAGCAAAATCCACTCAAACCATCCATTCATCGTGCAAATGACATTAGTGCCAAACAAGGTTTTGCACGTGCATTCGATCACGTGATCTTCGTATCGACGTTTTCTTCATTTGCACGTGCTCACCCCTGAACTCTACAGTTCCAGCATGATAATGCTCGGCCGCATACCGCGATGTTGACACGAAATTTCATTCAAAACGATGGAAGCAACGTCATGAACTGATCACCAAGGTCCCCTGATCTTAATCCAATAGAGCACGTGTGGGATGCTTGGGAGAGGGTTTCGTGGTCTTAGGAATCAACCTCAGAATTTGCAGGAACTTGTCGCTGGCTTGCAAGAGCAATGGCGCAGAATCGCAAGCATCAGGCAGTCGATGAGGGGACGGCGTTTGGCAGTGGTGAATGCGCGGGGCGACCACACATAATATTGAACTGAGACATTTCGAATTTTTATTCTTGTGACTTGACATTCTGTACACCCATGTTATGGAACGGCGGTGTAGCCTAATGGAACTGATTGTGGCACTGTCAGTGTATCGAGTACATCAAACACATCTCAGCAATGAAATAATAACAATTAAATAATCTTACCATCTCTTGTTCGTTCATAGTGCCCTGAAGAAAGAATGTGAAGTTTCTTTTTTGACTCAGTATATATTATTTCTACGTGTAAATATCTTGGCGGTGAGTACGTGTGGTTCAATATAATATAACGAAGAAGAAGCCTTCTGATAGAAAGACAGAGAAATAAAAGGCTGACGACATTTAAAATCAACTTTAGTTTTCAGGAGTACTGAGCTGGGTACAGTCATCTAGAGTTGTGGTACATCTGTGTGCAGAAGAGCAGTCACGTGTTTCTTTGTTCACCATGTCAGTGGTATATCATTACAAGCAGATTAATATCTCATACATATCGTGTTTTAGGTATTGTTGTTGCACAAGAATACTGGTGATAATAACTGTTTTCTTGTTTCCTTTGCTCCTTCAGCCGACTTGAAATCACTGTGACGTGGTCTGTCAATGCCATTGGTGGGGCGGTGGGGTAGCCCAGTGATCCCGCCGAAAACTCAGGATCGATTCCCAACATGGGGTAAGTGTGTGAAGTCCATTTCTGGTGTCCCCCGCCGTGATATTTCTGGAATATTGGTAAAAGCGGAGTAGAGCTGAACCCACTCACTCACTCGATCAGTGTCATTGGTTAACATGTCATTAGAGTGCAGAGACAGATCATTTGTCGAGGATGAAACGCCATTCGTAGATGGAAACAGTCACGAGTCATTCTGCAGTACTGATAAACACATATAAGATGATCCACGACCTGACAAATGACCCCAATTTGCATACTTGGGAACGCCCCACAGAACGATCCACTTGAAACAAGAGGGAGACAGGTTGTCTGATAAATATCGAGTTCATTTTCCCCGTGCGTTTCACGCATGAATTGTTATAGCACACTCGATTTGGGAACAGGTACAATCCCAACGAATTAAATCAACACAATATACTGAGCAAATATGTTTAGGACCACCGATCCATTTCACGAAGCAAATGGCATTTTCCTGCGTTTTTTTAACAAAATTGTTGAATATCTAAAATGCTTGTCAATGCCCCAATCATCTATTTGTCTTCGTCTTAACTATAGGTTAGCGTTGAATATCAGTCTCTTATGCCTGAAATTGCAGTCTTATCATTCGAAGGAATATGCGGTGTTGTTTTAATGGGTAAAGTTGACTTTTCGTCTGCTAAATATTAATTAGATAATAACTACACATAGGTAATTGTGTTTCATTTAACTATTTATTATGGTAAAAGTTATCCGTTACTGAATGGTGGTGGCTAAATCATAATTTTATTCCTATTTCTCTGTGCGCGCTGATTTTCGTCCATAATTCCGCTGGTGATAGACCGGAAGTACATGTCTTGGAAATTTATATAACCGGTTCCTGAGAAATGGTTAGTATTCAAACAATATTTCCAAATTTCTGTCATATTTTTATTACGGTCACCAAAATTGTGTACAGAAAACTGAAAATACATTGATAAGTTAGTGAGAAATATCTTTGTACACAAATTTATCGGTTTGGGGATTACTCAGTACCACACTCAGTAGATTTATCAGTGACTAAAAAAATATAAAATACAGACAACTCACCAAAGATTACTCTTTTTTTATGACAAAGTATGGGAACAGTAAAAACCTGATACAGTATGTGTCAATTATTATACAAGACACAACAATGCTGGAAAATTAGGTGGACTAACTGATTTATGTTTTAATTATCACTCTCTGAATCAGTCTCGGTGTCTGAATCACTTGCAAGTCCTAAGTCAATCACTAGTCTGTCAATTTCCCTTTCTACTGCGATTTCGCGTTGCCAGTAACCATCTTCGCAATTGTTTTAACATGTTTACAACATTCCGACCATTCTTTTGCACCTATTGCAGACATCCTTCCATTTATGGCAACTCTTAAGGAACTTTTTGTGAACTGCAAGTTTTGTGAAGCGACATAATTTTTCACATTTGCCCAAATTAACTCAATCGGGTTTAGTTCTGCGTGGTTTGGAGGGAGACGTAGTATATCATGACCATGTTGCTTCTACATCGTGTCTACTCTGTAGACAGGGCCCGATTTGTTGGATTTTGCAAGAAACAATAGTTCGGCTTTAAGCATTTTCTCATCAAATGAGATATTGTGCCATTGTAGCCACGCTTTTATGTCATCTTTTCTGTTGGCGTTTGGCGAACATTTGTCCACTTGCTTGCTATGATATGGTGCATTATCCATAACAATAACAGAGTGCAATGGAAGGTTTGGGATAAACTTTTCCTGGAGCCATTTGGAAAAATTATCAAAGTTCATCTCGTCATGATAGTCTGCTGATTTGAGTTTGGAATCAAAAACAAGCAAAGCATTTGGAACAAAACCGTTTTCACTCCCTGCATGAACCACAATAAGCCGAGGTCCGGTGCCAGACGGAGGTTGAACCCCATTTATTACGACTTCACCCTCAAGTTGCCAACACTTTGGGACAATGTGGTGTACATGCAACCATGTTTCATCGATAAAGATGAGTGTTCGATTTTCTTCTCTGTATTTCTTTATTTGCACGCAAGTATTGCAACAATGAAACAATGTCTTTACGTTCCATTAAAAGTTTACGGTTTGACTGCTTTTTTCGCTACCTAAACCCCATGTCTTTGAGTTTGTCGAAAACTTTCCTTTGAACCATTGTAGTTCAACTGGCATTTTGCCATAATATACATCGTATCCAGAGTGGGTAGTTGTTGTTTTTTTACGCCATATAAACTTTGTACAAATTGACGGACTGCACACCGGTCGAAATCATCAAGATTGTAACTTGTCTAAGTTTTGGGTTTGCGCAACTTGGTGAGCCTGATAAATGTAGGTCCACTCGCACTCCTACCACCTTTTGCCTTAATGCGGTTTAAAGTTACCGTTGAGAGTCCAGTAGCAAGGCTACATTGTAAAAGAGAATCTGCTTTGGTTGCACAATTTTTGTCCGTGTACATGATAACATTGTATGTTATCTCCCTTGCCTGAGAATGAACTATTTGCCCATGTTTTCCTAACTTGGACATTTTTTACTACAACTGAAATCTGTTTAAAAGTAAGTTAACATTTTCATTATGAACACAACAGCACATGTACACTATACGTGTTTGGAAGTCCTTGAACTCATCAAAGGTTCAGATCATAAAGGGAAATCAGCCAAAGATCTTTCTTTGATCAAGGACAAACTTTTTTTCGCTTCTAAGGCAAAGAAAGCTACGTTTCCATTCTTTTCCATTATGAACCACAGCATGGTATGGCGCCATATCATGTCAAAGTCTATTAGTTTTCTACATTAGTTCGCGCCAAAACTTTTTATCTTTTGCTTTGCGAAAACTTTCAGCATACCAACATGCGATGCCTGTTTTTGTTGTGCGCTGTGTTTTAATTCTTTTTGTTTCACATGTTCTATAAGACGTCGAAAGTTCCGGCATTAAGTCACAATACATCTGCACTGAAGATGGCTGCCCCACTGGTCTGTTTGGTGGTCCTGTGTGCCACATACCCTGTCGCCATCGGCGGCATCTCGTATGGGAATCATGAACTGCCACCCACTTTGGTACCCAAGTTTGACAGCATATTCGGGGATACAGGTGAGTATTTGCCTTTCGATAGTTTCATATTAACCATCTTGTGGATCTGGCGCGGTGCGATAGCCTGAGAAGACTCGGTCGGTGTGTGGATCCATGGCTATCCATGGCCTGTGGTCACCCGCCGATGTTTTCTCCTGAAACAGTAAGTATAACTGAGTCAGAGTTTGGTGTGGGGTAGTCTAGTGGTTAAACCATCCTCTCGTCACGACGAAGACCCAGGTTCGATTCCCGACATGGGTACAATGTGGGAAGACCATTTCGGGGTGCTCTGCCTTGAAATTGCTGGAATATTGCTAAAAGTGGCGTCAAATTATAATGCACTCTCTCTTAGCCTTGTGCCTCTGATTCTCCGGCCTATTCCGTGAGACGGCTTTAGAGCAACGGCCATTACGAGCGGTCTCGTTTTATCATCCAAAACTGTGTTCCACAGGAGATCGCTTGAGATCAGGCGATATCTCCTATGTTTTGACAGTAATGCCCTAACAATGCTATGACGTCATGAACTCGATCACATTCCTCTGACATATGTGCACTGTGTTCAGAGATGTACATTTTTAACTGAAAACTAATGAAGAATGATTTTGGAAGATAAATCGAATCTCAACTTCGTGTCTATTGATATCAGTTATATCAACACCAGTTGATAAAGGTAAAAACATCTTACTTTATCAACTTGTGTTGCTATATATCAGTAGACATGAGGGTGAGATTCACTGTGTGATGCTGGTGAATGGTCATGTGTGCTACTAGGATAAAGTAACAGTGTATTATTTGATGTCGTGTCATTTTTTAAAGCAAAACGATAGCCACATGGTTTGTGGTGTCTTCCTTTATCACTGTTTGACTGTTAACATGGATCATATCTTAATCTGTACGATCTGACGATGGGCATTGTGACAAGCCCTTGAAGACGTGTGATGTCAAAGCTCAACGTGCCACGCACGACACGTGTCATCAAATTTCAAGTAAAGTGCTTTGCTACATGTGTACTTGGGGTTATGTGTATAACTTTTCATATCTCATTCAATTTTATGTAATGCACAGCAACGTTTTTCCGTCAGTACGATATGTTCTACACTGTATGACCCAAGGAGAATTTTCAAGTGTACTAATTAATGACTTTGGTTCTTCAAACTTCATTTACGGTGGCTGTCGTCATGGAGATCCACTTCCACCATATCTCTTTATACCTTGTTTTGCCATTTAAGCAGTAGTGGTACGAAATATGCAGAAATACCTATATCACCCAGTCCTGCTCTAGATGGATCTGAACACTTTCTGCAAATAGTGCTTCAGGTGTTTAGCGTTTTTGCCCGTATTGCAAGGGTTGAAAGTAAAGTAGACAAAACTAGAATTATATATTTCGTTTGGCTCTAAAAGCGCTCAAGATTAAAGGCCTGTCAAAATTAGAAACTAAACTGGAACCAAATTAATGTTGAATTACTCAGAATAAAACTGGATTTAGATCTTGATGAAATTGTTGATCTTAACTATAAAATTAACTTGAGGCACTTGAAACCCTCATGTCAACTGGTCTATAATGAATCTCACTCCTATGGGGAGAAGAAACTGTACTTAAATCGCCAATCATGTCCAAAACTAAATCCCCCTGAAATCAAAAATAAATGACTTTCAACGAAAATGTTTCAAATTTATATGGAGAAACAAACACAATTAAGTTAAACACGATCAATCTATCTGTAATGTTAAAGATCTGAAACGCACGAAATATAATGGAGGTGATGCAGGCTCAAAAAGTTTGGGGTATAAATCATTTCCATATGATGCATTCTATTTGCAGAAAATCTACCTGATCGGCAAACATTTTTTAAATATAATTGTCAAAATCTAAGAAACCTTATCACTCCACTGGTTCATATCATAACACATTCCGGTGTGGCTTTCTGAATGCTTGGTGAGGCTTGTCGTCTAGACATGGGGAAATAAACTCGGAACTTAACATTACATCCCAAGTAATTTAGTATAATCAAATCATTCTAATCGACAGAAAAATATTTTTATACAAATTGTAATGGAAAAGGTATATTTTTGATAAAAGACATTCTTATTGACTCGGTCAAATATCTATCCCATAAAAAAGTTTGAAACCACATTTAGTATGCAGACTAATGTTCTTGATTGTTTCTAGTCATTAGTGAAGCTCTCTCTAAATGCATCCTCGTCAGTTTAGAAAACATCAACAAAGAAAACCCAATGCAACCATATATCTTCAACCTTCTTACAAGACAAGACACTGGAAGTCAAGTGCATTAGGGCTTTATTGGAAACAAATACTAATTGAAATCACCACTCTATGAAATGGAATAGTTTCTTAGGAAATGAAATCGGACTCGACACAGATTCTTGCACCACTATAACCAATTTTCCTTTCGTGCTACAAAAGACTCGCGTCTCCAAGGGTTCCCATATAAACCGCCTCGTCATATTTTTGCAACGAAACGTGGATGTTTTAGAATGAAAAGTACAATACTCAACGAAGCTATTGCTCAAAATTTATAGAAACTACACCCAAATTCTGTTATTAGCTAAATGATAAAGTGGATTTAAATTTGAATTTGACAAGACAACAAATTCTTCTTGGATTCTGTTGTAATATAACGATCCTTCTCAAACCTAGTATCTTCAAACGTACAATATCCGGAAATATGTCGACCTTTCAGTTCATGCAACAAACGCTGGATCACTGGATTGTGTGGTCATGAGGCGATTATTTACAGACAGCCCATATATGTCTGAAACACTGCGCTGAAAGCGGCGTTTAGGGCATTCTCTTTCCACAGGGGTTCTTGTCATATCTTCCTACGAACGTCTGTTCGAAAACGGCTGTATTTCCTGGTGCTCAAAAAATCCCCGAGCGGCAAAATCGCAACACGAATTATCTCCCTTGTTTCTAATCAGAACGCATGTTGCATCGACTTATATCCAACTTGACTAATACCAGCAAATGTGGGGACACAAATATCCCACATCTTCCGGAAACATGTGTTGATGTGACACACGAAGTTTGTCCGTTGTCAACGAGGGCTATGGAGACGCTATTGAGTTCTGTCTAGATGAAACATTTGCACATCACGCTGGGAAAGAGGTTCTATTTCTCCCGAAACATACGGGAATTACCGAGGCCTTACGAATAATCACTTTTTTGCAAGGGTCGTATTAGAACAGGTTCGTTGGAAGATATGACAAGTAACCACTGTGAGAAGAGAATGCGATATGCGTTGGAACTGTGGATTCGGCGCCACTGGTGCCAAACTAGACTGGTTGTGAAGAAGTAGGAATATATTCCACATTATTGTAAATGCAGTTTCCAAGAACACTACTCATGCATGAAAACGTGGTATAAGACCAGTAACGGCCACACACGTTTCATTCAATGTCACTGCCTTGAACGAAAATAGATGCCATCCTTCTCCGATTTTTGATTGGTTGGTTGGTTAACGCCGCACCCAGCAATATTACAGTTATATGGCAGAAATATGTCTTTCAGAGTATAAATTGGTACACCGGTTTCGGAGGCGATTACCCCAGTTTGGCCTTTCTTATGTCGAACCTTAGACCTTTATATACAGTTTTATTGCTCATGATCTCAATTCCATCGAGACGATTAAAAATTACCTCTGATGCAAATCCCTATTTTGACATGTACCTTATGTGCAAGTGATTTTAGCTCAAAACTTACATGCCTTTTGCATGCGTCTGTGACGGGTGTCGTCCTTTGGGTAGGATACGCACACTTTGCGGGAACACCTGCAGCGTTCGATATTCGTTCCTTAGGCCCGAAAATGACTAAAAACCACTTGGACAGCTTTTGTTTTCTACAGGTTCTTGCAACTGACAGCTTTTTCATCCACAATAACTGGGAGCATTACTTCCCTATGGAAATATATCCATTGTGATCAAGACCCTCAACTCTTTATGGTTCCGGGTCCTCGGGGCTTGTAGTTTTTCAGGGTTAAGGGCAAAAACCGACCACCTGGTGTCATCTGTGTTTGATACTGAAAGCGGGGAACATACTGATACAGTGGGAATCCATAAACGACTCATATATGTCATATGTATTTTACAACGTCAGTGTTTTCTTTGAAACTTTGTAAACCAGGTGCAAAAGTTACCTCCTGCATGTCTTCTGTCCTCTAATTTCAAGATTCCGAGACGGCAACGAGATTGTCAGGCCTGGAACGTGACATGGGTAAGTATACATTACATGACCATTGATAACCACGTAAAATCAACTGATTGTATTTATGGCCTGTTTTTACTTCGTTATACCCACGGGCCCTTGTGACTTTGTGAAGATGACGCCCGAGTCGAAATGCCACACAGTACAATACATCATATACTGGCCTGTGGTAAAAAACACTTGATTGTATTTTGTCATAAGATTAAAGGTACAACAAAATATATTGAATAATATATTCGTATAACTCTGTTAATTTATGTTGTGCAATTAACACTGATCGTTATTTGCTGTCCCATTTAATATTTTCTCAAACAAGATACTTTGATGAACTCAGCGGACTCGTTTTTTACTTTCATTCAGAGAAAAATGACAAGATCACTAAAGACATTCTCCGACGACTGGCTGCGCTGGAAGCATGGCAAGGTATGTTCTCAAAACTGGAAGACATGTATAAATAGTCCCACTATGTCTTTACCAGACTAAACATCTAGTCCTTCCGTTCCAACCGTTGTTCCGTTGTTCCATTTGTAAATGACGGTTTTGTTTCTTGACTGAATCATGTACATAGCTGGAATATTTATTAATCAAATGTTTGAAACACTCAAACCAAATATATCATCTTATAGTATTGGTACAGACAGGTTTGTTTGTTGCATTCAGCAATATGCCAGCTCTTTGACGGCGGTCTATGAAATACGCGTATGGATCCGACAATATTTGGGATCGATCTAGCGTCCGATGAGCATCGATCTACTTTAGTCGTCTCTAATGACAAGAGAGGTTGTTGAAGATCAATTTTAATCAGGATCTTCACCAGTGGAAACAGGTATGGGTTACTGAAGGTCAATGCTGATCCCGATATTTACGTGTGGAGACAAGCATGTGTTACTGAGGACCAGTTCTAACCAGGATTTTCACTGATGCAGAGAGTCTAGCAAGATGGATGGGAGGATATGAGGGATGCATGTCTTGGATGTTAGCCTAACCCGAATCTGCAGGGTTATACACTGGTTGTAGAGGCGGTGCATATCAAATGTTGTTTTTGTCCTTACTGTTCAGCTGAGGAAGATGAAGCGCTGGAGCAGATGGAACGTGCATCGGCAGTTCAGGAGGAATCAGACACGGAACCTGCCTCAACACGCGCAGCGGCAGCAGAACAGCCCCATGAGGAGGAATCACGGAGAGAGCCACAGTTGAAGCAGACGACACCGGAAGTGAAATCTAACGAAAGAGGTGAGAGTTGGTTAGTCGCCACTGTGTGAAATGAGGGGGCTGGTGGCAGGTGTAGCTGAATTGTCAAATTACAAGCATTAGAGTGAGTGAGTGAGTTTAATTTTATCCCGCTTTTTGCAGTTTCACAGCAATATCACTGCGGCGGGGGGCACCAGATCAGGTCACACTCATTGTAGCCATTGGTGGAGCAAAGAGGTGATAAAACAGATGCATGCGTCGAGCATTTCAACAACATTTACGTAACTTCTATGAAAGCTCCTATAAATCCCAGTTGTTTACGTTTGAACGAGATTAAACCAACACTTAAATCAGTGATCTCAACAGTTGTGTCTGTTACAGACAGGGTGAGTGAGTATGGTTTTGCGTCACTTGTAGCATTACTCCAGCCGTAGCAATAATGAGCTTCACCCATTGTACCCATGTGAGCATACAAACCCGGATCTTCGCTGTTTGGAACACTGTTTTGCTAATTGGAACATTATTTTCAGCAATTAGCTGGAAAGTTTCTGAACAGGAAACAAACTTGCACCCGTAGAAGGATTTGCAGAGAGCGTTTGTGTAGCCGAGTAGTTAAAGCGTTCGCTCATGACACAAATGACCTAGGTTCGATTTCCATCAGGGTTACAATGTATGAAGCGCATTCCCGTTTTGTCCAGTAATATTGTTAAAATACAGATAAAGACGTCGTAAAACAACACTCGGTTATGTTCAGATGCTGTGCTGGAGGTCACCGAAATACCAATCAAGACGCCAGCAAGAGAGAAGGAAGACAAAGCAGGGCTGCAGGGACCCGTAAAGGACATTAGGAAAGCATTTACAGTTGGTTGCGGTACTCCACCGCCACGGGAGGGTACAACCGTCAGCGTAACCAAAGGCACCGCCGAGTACAAGTGTAAACCACATCACCGCAACATAGGTGGGGAGAAGACTCGGTCAGTTTGTGGAGCTGTCTCTGGCCTGTGGTCACCCGTCGACATCTTCTGCTCAAACTGTAAGTATAACTGAGTGAGTTTGGTTTGGGGTAGCTTAGTGGTTAAAGCGTTCGCTCGTCAAGTCGTGAGTTTGGTTCCACTAGGCATCGAACCCGGGACTTGGGCGTGATCAGCGGCCGCTCTAACCACTAGGCTACTCAGGTAATTTGTGATCATTGTCAGGGTAATGTTTTTCGTTTCTGTCTTTAATATTGTCCTTTATGGATAAAGTTACATATGGTTAAAGTGATTTGTCGTCATTCCGAAGACCTGGGCTAGATTTTCTACTTTAGCACAATGTGCGAACTCTTACGGATACCTCCCGCCGTGATATTTGTGGAATATTACTGAAAGCGGCGTAAAACCATATTCACCTCTTCCTTAACCACATAGTCAGACATGATGTCCAAAGCAGCATGAACTAAACGGGTCTTTATAAAACTATTCACAGGCCCACGGGTTCTCTCCTGATGTTTCCCCGCCCAAAGTGGTCCTACTGGATGATCTATTAAAGGCATAATGTCTCTAAAAATACATATGCACTTCTCATAATAATTCTATCAGCCTTCGAGGAAGCTACCATATAATTCATTCCAAAAAGGTTACGTATTTAGACTTCAATGTTACATTAAAGTTCGGATGAATTAGTACAACATTGCATGAAATCGACTCGCGCCCTCTAGCTGTTTGCCGAGCATTATTTCAAGCGAACCCCATAGAATTACGTCCCTTAGAGTACTCTTATCCAAAGCGTAAGCGTAATGTGAAGCAACTTTGGCAAACACCACGTGCGGCGGTTTTGATGCGCGGAGCAATTCCATATATGGCTAGTGTTTCTGTTTGGAAGCTTTTCACGTCGAAGTTTCAGTTATCAGTTTCAGGCAAGTGGTTAGATAGAATAAGTATTCTGTTGCATCAACGGGAAGTGAGGGCATATGTCCCCAATGTATAAAATATAGACCAAAATACTGTCGAAAATACTGCCAACCCCCCAGACGTGCAGTCTGAAAACAATCAACCCGCCCAATATAACTGACATGATCAAAAGTTTAATATATGATAAACATTAATCCCTGCTCTATCTTCCGAAATATTAATGCTGAAAATGATGAATGTTGAATGCTGTTGTTGGTGTTGTTGTTGACATTTGTTGTTGTTGTTGACATTTGTTGTTGTTAACATATCATTTGACCAAGATCTTGTGGTTAAAATAAAACACGAAACATTTTTTTAAAAATAATTTATTAAACAAACATTGTGAAATAACGTGTTTTTAACCGGTTCTTAAGTAATTAAACTGTTTTTTCAGTCACAACTTGCACTATGGTTCTTGGTGGCCGAAGTGTGTACAACGGCACCGTCTCCACCACGAAGTCTGGGTACACCTGTCAACGCTGGGATGAGCAGAATCCCAATACTCACTGGTTCTTGTCAGACCAGAGCTTCAAGACAACCACAGGTGTTGGCCCGGAGACTCGCAGCGGTGCTTCAAACTACTGCCGTGACCCCGGTGTCATGGTGTCCGACAAGATAGTGTGGTGTTACACCACCCAGCCGGGTGTACGCTCGGAGCCGTGTGATGTCCCGAAGTGCCAGGTTCCTAAATAGAGCCTGAAATCGTCGTTCAACCCATATTTGCCAGATACCTAAATAAAGTCTGAAATCGTCTCTCAGTCCATATATGCCTGGTTCCTAAATAAAGTCTGAAATCGTCGCTCAACACATATTTGCTATCTATCTATCTATCTATCTATCTATCTATCTATCTATCCGTTTTTGTTCTTTTTTTCGTCATGACTGACTTATTGGCAACTGACCAAAACGTATGCAAACCATATATGAATGGGGTAAGAAAATGAGTCAGTGATTTCAAAACCCCATTAAAGGTCACACGCAACGTAAAACACAACTTTGCAGATCCTGGTACCTTTCGGTATGCACTTACCGAAACAAATCATAAAAAATGCCGCTTCAAACTATAAAGTTGAAAAAAACGCGATAAAAAAAGCCCGCGAAATCGGAGTTCAAACGTTTCACTAAATCCCCCCCCCCCCCCCCGCTGGGAGGAAAACTGGTTTCAACAGCTGTGCTGCGCTGCGCTGCGTCCATAACGCATGCGCAGTGAATAGGTATGCATGCTGAGGTCGTGAGCTGTAGTCTAATCTTGGTTGTGTACACAAACAAGTAAATAATCTACTCGTTACGTAAAAAAACTTGTTGATTGTGGTAAGCAGTCTCTGTCACAGAGAAAGCTCAGTGTCTGGTTTATTCACATCTATGTGTCTGTCTGCCTGTCTTCTATAGACAACATGCAATAGACAGCTTCAATCATTGACCACGTGTAAAATGAACTTAACACCTATCAGACTATCCGACATAAAGAAAATAAGTTGATTTATGACTCGTGCACCCGAGTCCCGTGTCTGCCACATTATGTAATTAGACACGTGTGATACACATGACATGTTTTCATGTCTGTGGGCTGCAAACAAACTACATTCATTTGTTTCGGATGACTGGATCTGACGGAAAGTGGTGCAAACTCTTGTCAGTTTCAAGTCCTGCTTTGTACTTGGACGAATGAAAGATTCCAGCCACGCAGTAGTTTACCATCTCTACTGACATGAGTTTCGATTGGATCGAGCGCAAATTCAGAGAACATGTATTTTCCAAACCCAACATCTCTATATACATTCTTTTAGTGTATATGATTTTGTTTGACAACAGTATATGAATCCATACTGAAACGACGCATCAAGCACACAAAAAGAAGTTGTTATCCATAAAGAATCTTACTTTCTGGTGACTGGCTATACTTCTAAAATGCCCATCAAACAGATGATCTTTCTGTACACACATCGAACCCTCAGTATATCAGCAAATGAAACAGCCAATCGGAAGCCGTCGGTACACTTGAGAGCATATCCACCCGGTATGACTGGGTTCGGTCTCCCGAGGGCTTCGTTTCTGGGGAAGTAAGCCCAAGTACAAAATATTGCACTTTTGAATTGTACGCTTATAATTTTGTTTATTTGTTTTTCTATAAGCAGCAATGTATATTATATGTCACGAATAAGTGATAAATGTGTTTTAATTATGTTTGATTTTATGGTTGCATGTGACCATACATTCAGCAATATGGAAGTCGCGGTAGGAGAGCAGGTTAGGCGGCTGACTTTGTGTGCTGTCGATTAGGTTCCTGACTGTGAAGGTGCGGGTTCGAATCACGGACGGAACTCACCAACACAAGTACTGGAATCTGTACTCTAGTAAGAAAGAGTAATCCCAAATATAACATGTGTTACACCTTCTAAGTAAAATTGTGTATTCCTAACAGGCGATGGTCCGAGCAAAAATATTGGCCTTCAGCAATCCATGCTTGTCGTAAAATGTGACTTGGTTGACACATATGCCATCGGTTCCCATATGCGCAGATCGATGCTCATGTTGTTGATCACTGGATTGGCTGATATAGATTCGATTATTTACAGACCCCCATATGGCTGGAATATTGCTGAGTGCGGAGTAAAACTAAACGCACCCTCACTTTCCCCTGATGTTAAGGAATGGGGGTCAGTGACTTGAGACAGGCCCTCTGTCACAGTGTTGTCTTCCTGAAATCAGATGTTATTAGTGAGTGAGTTTAGTTATACGCCGCTTTTATCAGTTTCCCACCAATATCACGACCGGGGATGCCCCAAATGGGTTTCGCACTTTTGCCGATGTGGAGAATGGAACCTGAGACTTGGGAGTGGCGAGGGAACGCTTTAACCATCAGTTATTTTATCCACTGACGACAATATAAAAGGCAGAAACGAAAACCTTTACCCTGGCAATGATCGCTAATTACCACAGGAGAGTTAATTTTCTCAAGACTTGTCACGCTGAAATCCTGTGTTCAGTGCCCGTGCCACGTGTCCTGATCCGTAATGTTGCTGGAATATTGTTGTAAGCGGCGTGAAACTAAACTTATTCACTCGCCGAAGTTGAGGAGTGGAGACAAAATAATGTGGACAACCTCCAGCTGATGTTCGCAATGCCCCGGGAAATAAGGGTAATCACGAATACTGACACAGACAAAAGGGATTTTACGCCCGCATCGGAGCCCGGTCAAATTTTGTTCAGTGATTGTTTTATCCATGAAAGTTGTTCACTAAAACGTAGCAGCAGACATCATGGTAGACGCAATATGTACCATATATCAGTTTAACAACTACACAACATCCGAACGTTCCTGTCCCCTTCCCGAAAAGAACATATGAAACAATCTGAACTCATTAGGCACATCTTCAAATATGGGCAGCGAGGAAGCCGTGTGGTTAAAGTATTTGCTCATGACGCCGAATCCCCAGATTCTATTCTCATCATAGGTAGATTGTGTGAAGGGGCGAAATGTTTGAAAAGGTTCAATTCCTTTGGGTTATAATCAGTAATTTCTGTTATGGCATTAAAACGTCCATAGGTTTACTTTCCCATTAAGTTCTTTCAACTATGATAAATCGTGTGTTCTACATTACAAACTTGCCAAATGAGGTTTTATCTGATTTAACAGAAAATAATACAGGTCCGAGCTCGATATTGTGCAGGAGCTTAGCGACATCAACGCTCATAACTGTTTACCGATAGGTGGCGTGTGCATCGTTGCACGGCAACGGTTGTTAGGACACTCCGCCATATGTAAACCGGTAATGGTAAGGCGGACTAGCGCAGTTACAATTTTCATTTTGTGTCGGTAAAGTGTCAAGAAAAAAAACAGCCAAAATGTCGGATATGGGATCTGAAGAGATGGAAGAGGAGCAGGGGCCTTATTTAGGCGTAAGTATTTTTTCATGGTATTTATTTTATATGTCGATTTGATCGACCGTTATTCAGTTTTCGCGCACTGAATTCCCACTTCGGTTTGTTTATTATGAGCATTTACATAGTCCAGATCTATACCAGATGCCGCTTAGCTAGAGTTTGGATTTTTATGCATACATGTAGGAAAAACGTTTACTTTGCAAACTATAACGATAACTGTAAACATCAGTTCACATGTTTGGGTTTCATGATATAACAGGGTTTTTTTCAAGCCTAGAAATCCTGCACCACAGCAACCTTTCAGGCGACATAAAATGTTCATAGTGCTCGCCCATACGTTTTAACTGAAGTTAGGGTAAGACTACAGAATAGCGGATACCTTCCGCCATCTTTGAAAGCATGCGAGTTTACTTTTGGTTAGGACTGGGGTAAGGTCTTGGGTTAGGTTTAGAGTAAGGTTTAGGATTAGGGTAAGGGTTAGAGTTAGCGTTCGGGCTCAGGTGACGTGACACTGAACAATATGGCTGGTACGTATCCGGTATTCTGTACCAAACATCCCAGGTATCAAATATGACATAGGTTTATGTTGTGTATTAATAGTAACTTGGGGCAATATCATAAAGGTAAAATGAGTGACAAGCTTCAGGTATGTCCTAAAATCAAACCTAGCAGATAACATGCTGAGCAGTTTGGATATAATCAACATCAACCATTCAGCCAATTATTTTTGCTACCTCCATCATATGTGATACAGGAATATGAAGGAGGGCGTAATGAACGGGAGGAACGTCATGGACATGGCAAGGCCACACTGCCAAACGGAGATACATATGAAGGGAACTACGAAAATGGAAAGCGCCACGGGCAAGGAGTGTACAGGTAAACAACATTTTACACTGTAAAAATCCTACACAAATTTGGGCTGTATTTTACATGAAGATAATAAACTAAATGAATAATGTGATGTTTCTTTATATTTGCTTTCATTTGTTTAATCCCACTTTCAGTACCAATTCCACTTCTATTAGAGCAGCAATTAACATGTATCTAAATATTCACACTTCCATACAACTTTTTTTATCTGAATACATTTTACTTACTACAAAAAAAAAATATATACTTTTAAGTCTGCAAGAAAATAATGTCTTTGTTTTTAGTGAAAACCACTAAGTCGTATTAGATACATGATTCAGATATTTGTGCTTATTATATTTTGGAATGATGTTTATGTGTGTTTTTCTTTTTGCTCTAACAGGTTTAAGAATGGTGCACGATACATTGGAGAATATGTCAAAAACAAGAAACATGGCCAGGGCACATTCATATACCCCGATGGCTCAAAATATGAAGGTAAATATGTTTAAGATATCACTTGGAAAAATGAAAGAGAATTCTGTGGGGTTCTAGGGTAGCAAGGTGATGAAAGCATTTGCATTGTCCATTTTGAATGAGCCCAAATGCTGTTACTTTTGCAAGGAAGGCATGCACTTGTCTCACAGCATGCAGCTATACTTTGAAATGCAAAATATCAAAAAATATAGAAAATTAGATGATCTGAATTTGAACAAATATTATTTCTCCCCAATTTTTCTTCTGTGGGTACTAAGTTTAAAACTTTGGAAACTGAGAACCGAGAACCCCTTGTATACTTGGAGGTCAGTCAACAAAATACACCTTCATGAATCTCACCTTTCCTTTACCATTGTTTATAAATTCTGATTTTTGATCTGACACATATTTCCAGCTTATCAAAAAAATATAACTGTAAGCATCTCATTACCCCTTCTTTGATCACAGGCAGCTGGGTGGAGGATCAAAGATGTGGATTTGGCAAATACTTCTATGTGAACGGCGACACCTACGAGGGTGAATGGCAGAAACATGTACGTCATGGACAGGGGACCTACACCTACGCTGCCACCGGTACACGCTATGTCGGCACATGGATGGATGGGAAGAGGGACTGTCATGGGGAGCTTGTCCATGCTAACCACAAATACGTGGGCACATTCAAGGAAGACAGAGTAAGTTACCACGAGCTGTATCAGTTTTAGCATCGGTATGGAAAATCAGTTCAAGGCTTGCATGACATTAAATGTGATCATCAGATAAAGAATGAACGCCAACTGGGACAACCTTAAATTCAAGTAGACCAGCCATGTTAGAGTATTTTGATAAGTCCATAACTAGTACTGCATGTTGTCAGGTTAGACAGGACTGTGATGTAAATCATCATTAACTTCCTCAAACACTGATGTCATTGGCATGACAGCTCATTCAGATTCAGGTCCACCAGTACAGATTGTCACAATAGTTGACCAGTGGGGATTGCCAGTGTTGTGCAAATGTTATGGCCTGTTATTCATCACTAGTTTGTATCCATGTTTTCAAGCACTGGAATATGTCTATGTTATCAGTCATATTATCCATCACAGGTTTTTGCCAAGGTTATTTGTGTCAGTGTTGTGCAACCAGTGCTTAATTACTGCAAGGCTGCTTGAATTCTGATATCTGTAATAGAAACATTTTTACTCATATATTAAGATATTTGTGAAAGAAGTGTAGTATCTGTTAAGTTTTGCACTTGCAAAGTCACTTCCAGGAGATGGCGATTTGGGAGATTTAGAGAAATGTCTGATTGTCTTTACAAGGTACTCAGGGTATATATATCTGTTATGAACCTGTCTTTCCAGATGGAGGGAAAGGGAAAATACGTCTTTGATATCGGCTGCGAACAGCACGGAGAATACATCCCCATCGAGCAGGTATGTGGATAATACTAGAGTTCTCATGGCACACAATATACTTTAACATGCTAAATGTGGTAAAAAAAGAATAGTAATCTAAGAAGTGAACAATTGCAGAAGTTCTAAATAAATTACATTTATTGATATTAATAATAATAATTATAAGTCATCTTCTATAGCCCACAGTTTGGAGCTGTGATTGCTTGCGGCAACCTGATTATTATTACCTTGGATAACCCAGGCTGCCTGTTAGGCATTAGAAGGTTATACTTACAAGACCTTATCCAACCCGGTACCCGTTTTTTGAGCAAAAAACTCACTTGACTAAGGTGAGACCACATGTATCACATGTGCTTTGTTTGTGTGGGCTGAAGTCCAGAAACTCTCACGAGTCAAGCTGCCAAACATAGTCACCCATCCAAGGAGTGTCCAAGCTCAGCGCTACATAACTTCAACTGATTTGTGATCTAAGCTCTTTAAACAAGATCACAAGCCACCACATATTACAGGCTGACAAGAAGATTTTATAACAATAGGTGACCAAGTACTTCTCAGTTAGTCATACTTGATCACTCAGTTCAGGAAATGTCATCATATCCTGGAAGCATGGATTGCTGTTCACACCATCATTCATTGGATTGTCTTATCCAGATTCTTTAATTATAGACCACCTGCACATGTCTTGAATGTTACTGTGTCCGACCTTAAATAGTAAACTTTATGTTTTCACAGTGGTGGGGGAAAGCATGATATACAGTATATGTTAGCTCAGTTAACAGAAGAACTAATGCACACACACTGTCTTGTGCAGGAACGAGAAGACAAGGGTGATGAAGAGGAGACTCAGGCTAACATCATCTCCAAATGGAAGGCAGGTCCAGTCACCGCCATCCACCTCCGCACAGAGGAAGACGAGGAGGAAGAGGAGACAACTCAGACTGGGGAGGTCAGCGCTGAGGGAGAGCAGACAGCAGGGGAGACACAAGGTGTGTACAGATTCCATCTCATTTTCTCAGTCATGTCATCTTCTGAAGTCCTCTTCTCACTCCTTACAATCATATGTGAATTACAAAGACTGATATCTCCTAGGGGTTCACAACACTAAAACAGACTCACTACGTGCACAAATATAGTCACAACTACCTGCTGAAACTTGTCAGTAATTTCTAGTGTTACTGTTTGGACTTTTACTCCTTGATTGAAAGATGTTAAGAATTAAAATATGTTAACTCCCAATATTACTTCATCATGAATTTACTGTAGCTAAAGGTCTATGATTGGTCTATCAAAGTGTTACATGTACTGTACATTACAGATAATTGGAAGCTAAGTTTCTAGTGACTTATATAATGGAACTATACAGTATGTTACATATTTCTTTTTTGATTGTCACAGTAGTGTCTATTCTCTTCTACAGTTTGCCTTGATTGGCACTTGTTCAGTTTATGAATAATTGTTAGTGGAAGTAGTGCAATAGTGAGGTAGTGACGGGAAAGTCTTGTTTTGTTAGTGTTATCTGACTATACTTTGTAAAACTTGAAGTTGCAACGTACTGTAATTAAATGTATATATGCTCAGTTTTGTTCAAGTGAATCTGATTGTAGAGAATATGTACATACCAGGGGTGTGATGTCTTGAGGATTTAGATATTCATTTTGAAAACATATGTCAGTGGATGATCTCCCTTTATACTCTGAGGCAAATGCAAAAAGTAATGGCAGGAGTGTTTTAACCTGTTACATGTTTTACTGACAATTTTACTGAGAGAAACAGTGAAAGATTTGTTTCTTCATCATGCTGTCCTTGGAGAAACTTTAAAGACCTTTTATTACATGCATGAAAGGTTATGACAAGCACACCATCTAAGATCTAGGAAAATATCAGTAGCTTTATCAAAACTTGAATCCTGTGGCACTGGGATTTTGAATTGAACAATTGTTCTGAATATGCTGCAGGCATGAGTACAGATGTTAGGTTCTGAGGTGGTCAAGACAGCCCTGCATGCCACAATTTTTCATCCTTCATTTCCAACACAGTTGATCATTCTCATCTCCCAATTTATTCTTCCCAACTGCATACATGACCATCTGTTAAAACACTGTTGTGTTTCTTCACAGATTTGTAATACTAATAGAAAGGTATGGTATATGTTGTGCATGTTGTTCAGCTATTGTATTTTGTATATAATTTTTGAAACATTTCTTTTCCGTTTTAGTTCTTACGTATCATATTTCCAAAACACATGAGTAGTTTAAATCTGTACAGATGACTCTGCTATTCCCCAATTAGTTCCTTTGGGGTAAGTCAGCTTTGAACTATGTTTGGTTTAATGACTTCATGTGAGCTTGATATGTGAGGTAATCAAGATAAATAGATGTACAAAGATTTAAATTTTAAAAATTGGGTACGGAGGTGGGATAAGGTGGTAATATAATGTTAACTTTCTAGTGCTTCGAAGGCAGTCAGGGTTGTATGATCCAAAGGGAGTTGAAAATGGAAATATATTGCACACTGACTCTTACAACAGGGTATTAATGTAAGGCTTGGAGTTTGCTTCAAGAGGTGAATTTAGAGCATATAAATATGTATACCAGTCAGTTCACGTCCTGACCATGTTATAACTTGTTACTGCTTGACAAGTATTAGATGAGCCAGTGCTGTCAACGCATTTGTGACAAGCAGACGGGGCAAGCAATCTGGGCAAATACATTGGTTGCTACAGGTAGATTTGCAATTAAATACGTGCAATACATGCTGAGATCATGACACGATTCGCACAACTTTTCAATACTTAGATGACAACCTGTTTCCCTCTTGTTTCAAATGGAATGTTGTGGAGGATGTTCCCAGATTAGGGTCATTTGTCAGGTTGTGGCACATCAAATACTTGTCAAGCAGTAGACGTAAGAACATTATTCATCATTCAGTTATTGTTGGAATGTTGTTTATGGTTTAAGTGTTGTTTTATAAAAAAATATGTGGATATTGGAGTAAGTGATTCTGTGCCCTTCCCATCCCGATGCCTTTACTGTTTGTTCATCCAGTGGATGGATCTGTTCTCAGTGTAAGTTCAAGCACTTGTTTGATTATCGTCTGTATCGTATGTACAAGCTTGGCAACCTTTTCCAGTGTGTCAGTTATTCCAAACTGCACTGAAATACTGTACATTTATCAGCTGAATCATGAGACATGCAATATTCAATTGTAAATTATGATTAATGAAGAGCTTAATTTTCTTCCTGATGCCCTATGGCCTCTAATATGAGGAATATTTTTTCTGTCTCAATTTTGGTATTATTTATTTCTTGGTTGTTGTTCTGCTTTAACAGCTTGCTGGATTCGCGACTTTTTAAAATGTACCGGTCCAGCTCACTCCATCACTGAGCACATGCTTTTTCAGCAAAAGAAATGGTTTTGGCGCACAATGTACCTGATACAACACATTTTAGGTGACTCAAACCCCATAAGTATATTCATTCCACTTTTTTAGGTGAGGGTGAGCAGGCTGAGGCAGCTGTTGAGCAGACAGGCGAGACTCCAAGGGAGACAACTCCAGGGGGGGAACAAACTACGGACCAGGAAAAAACTGAGGAACCAACAACAGGGGGGGAACAGAGTGAAACACAAGAAGAGGGAACAGCTGAGGAAACAGAAGGGGAACAGCAGGCAGAGGGGGAACAGGCTGAGACTACTGAAGATGCAGAGGCAGCTGACTGAACTCCTTAAGAACACTTATGAACAATTTTTCAAAATGGGGGAACGGGTATGAGAGAATTTTGGCTGAAAATGCCACAGGAATAATTTCATTACACAATAATATTAATTTATCAAAAGCAATTTTTGACAGGCATTATAAGCTGAAATAGTAGGAAAGGATGGTTTCATTTTCTGTTCACTTTTAAGTTTACAAGTTTGATTTTTGTTTTTTCATAAAAGTGATATTCTTTAACATAACACGGTGCATATGTTGGATTCCTCAGGATTATATCAGTATTTCAGTGGTCTACAGTTTAGGTCAGAGTTGTCTTCCTTCACAAAATGCCCTTCTTCAGTCTGTGCTAAATCGTATTTATGATGCATCTCTCCCCTCGCAGGCTGCAGGTTTGCCAGCATCATTGAACCCAAAGGGTTAGGTGTACCTGCATGCTGGCATTGTATATTATATTCATTATTATTCACGTGACATAGTGTTCATAACTAATAAACCTTGTTTGAGAAATATATGTCCATTGTTCTTATTTTAGTAGTTAACTGACTGACCATGTATGACCATTCACAGAACATTAAAGGTGTAAGGACCTGTGAAGGAGTTAGAATGATCTTCAGTAACCCATGCTAGTAGTAAGAGGTGACTTATGGGATCGAGTGGTCAGGTTCGTTGACTGAATTGATTGACACATTCCATCATATCCCAGTTGCATAAATCGATCCTCGGGCTCTTGGTCACTGGATTGTCTGATCCAGACTCCACTTACACATCGTCACCATACAGCTGGAATATTGTGGAGTGCTGTGTAAACGCAAATCCGCTCACTTAATCACTCACACAATGTTTAAGAATACAGCGAGGCTCCATTGGAATACATCCTGTAGTATGGGTATGCTATGATTTGTATGGTGACACAGTGCTTTACTTGATAGATTCAGGTGCGTTCTCTCCCTTTGAGTGGGTGACTCCACAAGCTTGAATTATTTGTTTCAAATTTCTGACAACACAAATGGGATATCGTTGGGGAGAAAAATGAAAGGGCACTATGCACATTCTGCTATTTATACCAATCAAGAAGTAGTTTCTGGTATTATTCAGATGTTTTTAATTCAACATATCTTGTAAATGAAGTCTTATGTATTGCAGTGTTGTGCTGTGAGCCTTGTATCGCAATGCAACACAGTTCCAAGTCAATATTTATATTGATTTAGATTATACTAAATAACAGTAACTTCCCCGACTGCGTATTTTATAAATAGAGGATAGTAAATGATCTTCCGTGTAATACCATATTTCTTAGTCAAGTTAATAATTTGGTATCAAACGAGCGAAACCGAGTGTGATGCTATATCTGTCATTAGTTTAATAGTATTCTGTTTATTACTCTCCAACACAAATTGACAGAAACTGCGGCTACGCTGCCTACAGTGTGATGGTTCTCAGCTTTCCGCGAGTCAAACAATGGTTAGTACCATTGCGACAGAAGCATTTAGCACTGTGACATCAAGACTGAATCATTATGACGGCATACGCCTAGCGTTGTTACCCTGGTATAATATTGCCGTAAAAGTATTACACTGCAGTCTTTTCCACGGGCGAGTAATAATAGAGGATATTATATGAGTGCCCATGTCATACTATGTTTACCACACAAGTGACTAAATGTTGATATTTCCCGAGCGAGAGTAGGGGATATACTAACATTTAGCCACGAGTGTCGTACACATAGTATATCATGGGCACGAATATAATATTCTGTTTACTACCGAAGTCGTTTAATTGAGGAAAATAAACCCAAATGTACGTTCAACACGGGCTGGCTACCCGCCATCGTCGCATGGAGAACGCATAGTCGCAGAAGAACCGTGATGTCATGGCATTGTTCATGACGTCACGTTACCATGACAGAGGGGTGTTTTGCCCTAGGGCATCGTATGAAAAATATGAACCCCGAAATGTTTGCCCTCGAAGGTAATATTACTGGACGTCGCCCCGCTGAGGTGAACGTCCCATGGTACAATGCAACTAAGTCAAATCTAAAGTAATGGGTCACAAATATAATATCAGCTCACCAAAGTCTTAGTTTTCAGTGAGAGTGAGAAACAGTTCTACTAAACATCACGGAGCAAGCGGTCTGTGTTGCATGTAGGTAGATACACATAATCTGAGGAAGAGGAAGACAGATGTAGATTGGCCTCCTGTGTAAGTCGGTGTGTGTTTCGTCAACACAACAACCAGCCATGTAGTACGTACACAGTCACTGATTCTTGAGTATTCTTACGAGGGTTGGCTGAAAAGTTCTCAGCCTGAGTGGTTTTTCCCCACCAGGTAGAGACAGGTGTTTGCCACCAATGAGGACAATCATTTAGTGAATCATAGACACAAGAACTACAAACGTACTAATAGTTTTATCTCAACTACAGCTCTTTTGGTAAACCTACCCTCTGAAATCATCAGAAATGGACAAAACTGAATACAGGGCAGTCATCAAGTACTTGCAAAAGAAAGGGATGTCCCCAACACAGATACATACTGACATGGTCTCCACTCTAGGGGATGATGCTCCTTCATTTTCCACAGTAAAGAAGTGGGCTGCAGAATTTAAGTGTGGCAGACAAAGCCTTGATGATGACCCACGCTCAGGAAGGCCTTCAACAGCAACCACTCCAGAAAACATCACGCGAGTGCTCGATATGTTAATGGATGATCGACGATTGACTACTCGACATATTGCTAGTGTAGTGGGCATCTCTCATGAGAGGGTTGAGCATATTATCACCAACGAATTAGGAATGACTAAAGTTTCTGCTCAAGACCAAAGCTCTTGACAGCAGAACAGAAACGTGTCAGGTTCCAGACGTCCCTTGACAATTTGCGTCGTTTTGAAGCAGATCCCGATGATTTTGTGGCACGATTTGTAACCATGGATGAGACCTGGATACATCACTTTCAACCAGAAACAAAACTACAGTCAAAAAAGTGGAAGCATCCTGATTCACCAGCTCCGAAAAAAACCAAGTCTGTTCCTTCAGCTGGAAAGGTGATGGCATCAGTCTTTTGGGATTCCAGGGGTATTCTGCTCATTGATTATCTTGAAAACGGTCAAACTATCAACGGCAGATACTATGCTGATCTACTGAACCAGTTGCGAGAAGTAATCAAAGCCAAACGACGAGGGATGATCGCTAAAGGTGTCCTCTTCCACCAAGACAATGCGCCTGTTCACAAATCGGTGGTGGCCATGTCAACAATCCGCGATTGTGGCTTTGAACTCATTGACCATCCTCCTTATTCACCTGATTTGGCTCCTTCTGACTTCCACCTGTTCCCCCAAATGAAAAAGGAACTGGCCGGTCGAAATTTTGCAAGTAATGATGACGTCATTTCCCCTGTGACTGATTTTTTTAGGGTAGCTGAAGAAGATTTCTTCCTGACCGGGATTCGGGCCTTGCAGCATCGCTGGCAAAAGTGTGTGAACTTGGAAGGGGACTATGTAGAAAAATAAAATACAAACGTGGACTTGGTAACCTTTTTTCACAGTGAGGCTTAGAACTTTTCAGCCAACCCTCGTATGAAGTGTGGAACCTTCGGGATCGGCCTCTTGTTTACCAGTCAAAACTCACCAAAGGGAGGTAACTATTACCGTGATACGAAATGTGACCCATAATAACTATCACTCAAATCTCTAAACACTGTGACCCAACAACAAACATCACCCAAATAATAACAATACAAATTACAGAAATACACTTTCTTTACAGTATTAATTGATAAAAACATTATTACACTTCATTTTTCATATCTTGCCCCATATCGTCCCGAGATCGCCCCATATCTGACGGAGGCCGCCTGAAGTGTAATAATCTCTACTTATCTCATCTTTAGGAGGTGTGTGGTCCTGTGAATAGAATGCAGATCACACATCAGTTGGAACGATGGAGAAGAGTCAATGGATGGGTGCGTGTGCGACATCTTGACTCTTGAGAGTCTCATGTGACCCAGGTGGTGGCGTGTCTTCAAAATTGTGTTCACCCAGAAGAATATGATTACCCGGTGAAATAGGTTGTGGGACTATTAACCTACTAGCGCCACCCCCTGGGCTTCACACATTGCACCAGTTGTCAAACCCGTGTCCTCGGCATCACCAGCAAATGCTTTAACCACTTGGGTACCCCACCGCCCCCAACATAAAAGTCAGAATACGAAAAGCAGAACAAAATATTTTTGTTTGTAGAGGATGTCATAGAAAATTTCAATTACAAAATTATTTGGAATAGGTTTCTACAGTCTAAGACACTGATGTTTTGCCAGAAAGCAAGTTTATCTCAAGTTTAGAATCAATTAAACAATGTATTTAATGGCTCTCAGTATATGTGTAATGAAACGGATTTGAATTAAATTGTATTTAAATGTAATGATAATGAATATGTATCGTACTGCATTTATAGAAATCTCTTTCCGACCGAGGACAGAATAGAGTACATTATTAATTCGCTATTGCTGCATAATATTCTTGTCCTATGATGTCGACCGGTCGGTATTTTAAGCACAATTTGTTCATAGATCGATCGTATTCGGTGAAGTGTGTTCATGCAAAGAGGTAGAATCGATAAATGCGTTTTGTTATACTGCATATTTATATTCTAACCTTTGGTAGGAATATGACGGTGGGACAGCCTGGCAGATAAGGCGTTCATTCACTACGCCGAAGATCTGGGTCCGATTCCCCACATGGGTACAATGGATGTGGAAATTTCAGGTGTCCTCCACTGTGATATGATAACGGCTGGAATATCGCTGAAAGGAGCGTAAAGTATACTCAGTCATTATTTGGTAGGAGTCAGGAATCACTGTGAATTTAGCCTATTGGCGTCCCTTTCCCGTATCGGACCGTGATTGTTGAACGCTCTGTTTGTCATCTTCTGGCCGGCTCAGGATATTAAAACACTATATACCGCAGGGTCGCCGATGTGAATTAAAGTCAGTGATCATGATTTAGCTTGTTAACAATAAGCGAGCACCTGTACATTTTGTTGCCGTGGAGGCGATCACGTGACGATGTACACTGTTAAGGCTGAAGATAGACTTCGTCGAGCGAAGGGTTGACATGAATAATGGATTTACGAGTGTTTTTAGGAATTGTTTGTGTTCTCTCTGTGAAGTTCACATCCTCCGAGGCCAGATGGGTTGAAGGGGATTTACAGTCAAATAACGTAAGTTATTCAAGGTCATATTTCAGAGCGAAAGCCCCACCTGTTCACAAGTTGATCGATGCATAGGATATGTCCCTATCTTCTTAAAGTAGTATAGGAAGTGTGAGTGAGTGAGTTGAGTTTTACGTCGCACTCAGCAGTATTACAGCTATATTGCGGCGGCCTATAAATAGAGATGACAGATGACATGTGTCAACCAAGTCAGCGAGCCTGAACACCCGATCCTGTTAGTCGCCTCTTACGAGAAGCATAGTCGCCTTTTATGGCAAGCTTGGAATGTTGAAGGCCTATTCTACCCAGTATCTTGACGGGTCAGATTAATAGTACTTCTTGCAGTAGATATTATATGTAGAGACTGGCATCACAAGTATTTGATGGTGGGATTGAAAGTATATGTACATATATTTGGGATTACACTTTCTCTGTAAAGTATGCTGGTGTTTGTCTATGAGGGTGTGGATTCGAGGGACGGATGTGACACAGCCCAGAGAAAGCAACAGAATCTGTACTTTATTCGACCAATTTCTAAATGATATTGTGCATGCGTTTTGGGACTGACGATTTTGAGTGTGGACATTTTTTTGTAAAGTCTTAATACAAACAAAATCAATAATGATAATAAAAAATGTGCATGCTTGTATTTAAATAACTAGGTTGCAGTGACTTACCGCAATGACTCAAATGTATTATAGAGCGTTATATAAATAGTCCTTGTCTTAGAAAACAAAGGGTTTTATTGCAGATCAACTCACTTGCATCACTGCGAGGTGGCAGTGATGCTAAAACTCCTATGCCGGACTCCTATGCCGGCCCTCATGACAAACCACCTAATGAGCCAGTACAGTGGAACAGGCCAGAAACCCAAGATGGCCTTCACCGGCAAGCCGATTTATAGGGACTGTTCTCTATTCGCCTACATTCTTAAAACAACACTTCATGGTCTGTTGACCACAAATTACGAAATGTCTTCACAACAATCCATGCTTGCCACAAAAGGCGACTATGCTTGTCGGAAGAGGCAACCAACGGAATCGGGTGACCAGGCTCGCTGATTTGGTTGACAGATGTCATCAGTTCCCAATTGAGCAGATGGATGTTCATGCTCTTGATCACTGGATTGTCTGGTCTAGACTCGATTATTTACAGAATGCCACCATATTGTTTGAATATTGCATTATCGATTAATCATGTGTCTGGTTTATCATTCCAAATCGTATCACTTTTACATAAATACACACACGATTTTTTAAAATAATATACAATATGAGATATTTATTTGTATTATATGGCGACGAGAGCACGGTACAGAACTCGGTCAGGAGCACCGTCATAGTAGGACTTGGGGCTGTTGGGGCGAGATAAGTTTATATAAGTTTATTTGATCATGATTTGGATGAGTAAAAATTATGCCAACACTACAAATTATATATAAATAATAATAATATGTTTCATAATATGCTAAAGTGATAGGTGATAGGACATTTTTATAAAATGAATGAAGTACATATTTTGGTTCCTGGAAATATGTTATTCCACCACCTTAGCTCCAGGCAGAGGGAATAGTAAGTATGAGTTTTCAGTGACTCGGTGCTGGGGAGCCGCGATTAGCAAACTGTCATTTTCAGTATTTTTGAGAAATTTAGAACTAATTTGTATGATTTGGCATATGTGTCCACGATGTTTTTAAAACGTGGGGAAAATGTTTCACGAAACATGTTCTTGCACAACATTTCTGCAAAGTTTTATATAAAAACATTTCATTTGTATATGGTGAAATAGTTGCATCCATGTTACAGCACGATATTTTTCAATACCGTTGTGAAAATATTTCAAAAACATGTTCAGTATTCTTGAGAGATATAAACACTATTTGTATGATATGGCATGGGATTCATCATTAAGCTGCTAATGTGATGAACATTTTCATCAGGCCACATTATTATATGATTTAAAAGACTGTCATAAATTAACAGGTCGGGACTGGCGAATTTTAGTAGCCACGGTCTTCCAGGCCTGTGGCTATTTCACACACTGTATGATATGGCATAAATGTGTCCACAATGTTTTTAAGACGTGATGACAAAGTTTCATTAAAAATATTCTCGCATAACATTTCTGCGGCGTTTTACAATCATTTCTCTAATATGTTGTGAACTAGTATTTTTCAGTATTGTTCAGAGCTGTAGATGGTATTTGCATGATATCTCATAAATGTGTCCACGATGCTTCTGAAATGTGATTTCTATATTTCTTAAAGATGTTCGCGCACAACATTCTGCAACAGTGTAATAACATTGCAATGACATGTTATGAAATAATTTCAGCATTTCAAACGTTGTAGCATGATGTTTTTGAATAAATTGTTGAAAACATTTCACTTACATTGTAATTTTTTGGGAAACATTTTCATAACGTTCCAGAAACATTTTGACAAAAATGTTTTTAAAAAGCTTTTTTGAAACCTTATGAAAATGTTCCCAAAAGCTGTGTGTTACATAGCGCTGTTGCAATTTTCAGGTTGTCCTGGTAGAGCGTCAAGAAGAAACAACCAAAGTGTCGGATATTGGATCTGAAGAGGAGGAGGAGGAGGAGGTGTCATATTTGGGAGTAAGTATCTTTTCATCCTAAGTATTGTACATGTCGATTTGACTGATCATTATTCAATTTGCCACTGAATTTTCAAAATGTGTTTTGTTTATGATGAACACATGGAAGTAGGAAAACGTTTCAGTTTATTTGCTGATGTTACGATGTTTGTAAACAGTAGTTCACATCCTTTGGGTTTCATGATATAACAGTGTTTTCAAGCCGACAGATCCTGAAACATAGCAACCTTTCAGCCGACATAAAAATGATCATGGTACTCGCCCATACGTTTTAAATGACGTTAGGGTAAGACCTTCCGCCATTTTGAAAGCATGCAAGTTTCCTTTTGGTTAGGGTTAGTGTATGGTTTAGGGTATGGTTTAGGGTTAGGGTTAGGGTAAGGGTTAGGGTTAACGTTCGGGCTCGGATGACTGAACAATATGGTTGGTAGGTATCCGGTATCCCATACCAAACATCCCTGGTATCAGATATGCCATAGATTTACGTAGTGTTTTAAAAATAAATTGGGGCAATATCACAGAGGTAAAATGATTGACAAGCTTCAGGCAAGTGCCAATCGTTTATATTTCATAGCACTGTTTTCAAGCCCAGACATCCTCAAACACAGCAACCTTTTCGGCAAAATAAAAGTGCTCATGGCTGTCGCCCATACATCATAACTCACGTTAGCTAAGGCTCACTTCAGGATTCAATCATATTCTATAAAAACGTCAAAGAGAACATCAACATCTACCACAAACATCCCAGGTATCAAACATGCCATAAATTTACGTTGTGTTTAAATAATAAATTGATTAACTTAAAACTTAATTAAGTAACATAGTATAGGATTCGGGGCAATATCATAGAGGTAAAATGAGTGACAAGAGTACAGACAAATGCCCAAATTACACCTAGTAGATAACATGCTGAGTAGTTTGGGTATCAACAATAACTATTTAGCCAAAACACATTACTACCGCCATGTTATGTTACACAGGAATATAAAGGGGGGCGTAATGAACGCGACGAACGTCAAGGACATGGCAAGGCCACACTGCCCAGCGGAGATACATATGAAGGTAACAGGATTTTCGTTTATTGTGGCAACAGTGTCAGTGACTGGGGAATTTTGTAAGTCCCCCAAACCCTAAACAGCAGCCATTGTCTGATTGGTTAATCCGTTCGGTGATCTCACGTTTGATTGGACGCTCATGGGTCTCTGAGTGGTTACCTGGCACGACCTAGCTCTTTCTGGGGTTTGTTAGACTCGGTGTAGGAGTGCAACAAATAATACTGAGACTAAATTTACTTAGACGGGGAGTTTGCTTCAAGAGGTGAATTTGGAGCATTACAAATATGAATATCATAGTCAGTTGATTTTCTGAACATGTTATAACATATTAGACGTAAGAACATTATTCATCATTCAGTTATTGCTGGAATGTCGTTTATAAATGGTTTAAGTGCTGTTTTATAAAATATATCTGGATATAAGGTTTGGAGTAAGTGATTCTGTGCCCTTCCCTTCCCGATGCCTTTACTGTTTGTTCATTCAGTGAATACATCTGTTCTCAGAGTCGGTATTTTTATGTATAAGTTCAAGCACTTGTTTGATTATTGTCTGTATCGTATGTACACGCTTGGCAACATATCCCAGTGTGTCAGTTATTCCAAACTGCACTGAAATACTGTACATTTATCAGCTGAATCAGGAGACGTGCAATATTCAGCTGTAAAATAATTTTAGTTGAGGAGCTTAAATTTCTTCCTTAAGCAATCAAAAGAAATATGAGTAGAAATATTTTTCTGTCACACGTTTGGTAGTATTTAATTCTTGGTTGTTGTTCTGTTTGAACAGCTTACTGGATTCGCTACTTTTTACAATGTACAGGTCGAGCTGACATTCCAACACTGAGCATATGCATTTTCAGCAAAAGAAATGGTTTTGACACTCAATATACCTAATTCAACATTTTTTAGGTGACCAAAACCCTGTAAGTATTTTTCATTCCACCTTTTGTAAGGTAAGGATGAGCAGGCCAAGGCTACTGCTGAGCAGACGGGCAAGACTCCAAGGGAGGCAACTCCAGGAAGGAACAAACTGCAGACCAGGAAAAAACTGAGGAACCAAAACCAGGCGGGGAACAGAGTGAGGTACAGTAAGAGGTACCAGGAGGCAGAAGGGTAACAGGCTGAGACTACGGAAGATGCTTAAGGAGATTCATGAACAATTTTTCAACCTGTGAAAATGGCATGAGAGAATGTTACCTGAACCAGCCCCTGGAATAATTTCACGACAAAACATCGTGAATTTATCAAAATCAATTTTTGCACAGGCATTAAATTTTGAAATATTAGGAAAGGATTAGTGGCCGTTTATAATTTATGGCTTCATGGCTAGCGGGTGGGATAGCGATGATTTTGAGGGGGTGGGTGATGGGTCATCCATTTTGTTCTGGGGAGGTAGGTGGGGTCATCAAATTTGTAGAGATGTTATGCTTTTGTACATGACAAAGGGTCATGAATGGTCCCTTGTTTAATTTTTTGTTCTCGTAGTCTACAGTTGTTGTTTTTTTTCCATAAAACTGATAACATAACACAGCACATATTTTGGATTCCTCAGGATTATATCAGTATTTCAGTGGTCTACAGTTTAGGTAAGAGTTGTCTCCTTCACAAAATGCCCTTCTTCAGTCTGTGCTAAATCGTATTTATGATGCATCTCTCCCCTCGCAGGCTGCAGGTTTGCCAGCATCGTTGAACACTAAGGGTTAGGTGTACCTGCATGTATGGCTTTGTATATTATATTCATTATTATTCATGTGACTTAGTGTTCATTAGTAATAAACCTTGTTTGAGAAATATATGTCCATTTTAGTTGTCGGTCACCAAGGAATGGATGGATCACAGTTGGAGGAATTCTGCCGGGGTTGGGGAGGGGACACATTCGCTACTTCTCACTCATGGTTTAGGACTATGACTGGTCGCTGATGGAGTGATTTCACCTATTTTATTTAACTCTGTTTCCTACCACCCATGTGCACTCGCCATTTGTAGAGTGAAACACAGTCGAGCACCGTTGTCAAACTCGGAGACTTGAGACTCAGTGGTGGAGTGTAACCAATAACACTGCGACTAAGTTTACTTAGACTGTGAGAACTCGATATCTCAACCCCATCAAAATTATTCATAATTTATCAGTTTTCAAACTTTTTAACTTGATACTAGTGATACTAACTTCATGGTCCCAACATGCAAAATTAAGAAACTTGATATTCACCAACCTTTCATGGGCAAGTATCCCTCTGAACTGTTGTTGTTTCCACACGTCTACACACGAATTAAAGGGATGCAGTGGTGTAAAAGATTATAGCTAATTGGGTTGAAGGTGTGACTCGAGTGTTATTTAATCAGGATTAAATACGACGGAATTGATTAGGAAGTAGTCACTGCTATGACTAGACACTACTAAACACTACTGATAATAGATTATAGTTTTGAATCAAACCGTTCTGAGAATCAAAAGGTTTTGTGTAATCCCGTGACTAGCATGTCACTGTTGAAATGTTTCTAAATGATATCTGATGATATGCCCTGGTCGAATCTCTTGAAGTTTGGATAACTCGATATTTATCCCCCGCCACAACGAAGATATAGAAACCAGTTCCGCCTGTCGTCCCTCCGCAATATTTGTCCGAAGCATATCTACTAAACTATTCGTGATAGCTTATCCAAACTTGGTACACATGTCAAATTGATCCCTATATGTTCCTTTTGGGGTTAGATCCAGACATGAATTTTATGGTTTCTGGTTTCCATGAAAATATGACTTAGACTGTGACTATGAGGATATCATTTTGTCCTGAGCACATCTCCTAAACTATACATGCTAGCTTCATCAAACTCGGTACACATATTAAGCATGGTCCCAAGATGTGAATCTCGGAATTTAGACCCAGATATGAATTTTATTTTTTGCAGTTTCCATAGATACATGACTTAGGCTGTGACTGTGACTGATGATGAGGATGTCATCTTGTCCGGGGCAGATCTTCCAAACTATACATGCCAGCTTCACCAAACTTGGTACATTTGTCCCGCATTATCCTTAGGTGTGCCTTCTGGGGATTAGACCCAGATATGAACTTTATTTCTTTGCGGTTTCCATGGAAATATTACTTAGGCTGTGGCTTTGAGGATGTCATCTTGTCCGGGGCAGATCCCCCCAAACTGTAGTTTTCCCAAACTTGGTACACATGTTCGCCATGTTCACCATGATCCCCGGAGAGCATTTGGGAGGTTACACCAGTAAGTTTGACTTTGACTGAAACTGGTGTTTGTGCTCTTTTCAGGAGCAGAACTTTAAGACTGTTCACTATTTTTTCTTAACACTTGGCACATAGGCCAGGTGGTATAGTGGTGCCTTTGGCTAGGTTTGGATTTCTGAATAAACTCTGCCATATGCACACCAAACAAAAATGGCATCTGTAATCATCGTTAGTACACATATTCATAAAGAGTATTTTGCCGTTGTTGGGGATATTGATGACTCTGTCTTTTGGTTTTTCTTGGTCCCCTGAATGTCGAGAACGGTGCTCGACTGTAGTTCTTAACACAGTTCAATTGCCGCATAGCACAGTGTCTTATTCCCCCGTAACAATCCCCAATGAAAACCAACATTGAAGGATTTTAAGCAAATACTGATATCATGGAAAGAACACATAATTTTGATATTTCTGAACTGCTGGATTGCCAATATAAAGAACCACCCAAATTCTCTTCAGATATTTTTTTCCATTTTTCAATCTGTATATATAACAGGGATGAGTATTTTCCAAGACTTTGATATCGCCAATTATATTTTTGTGAATCGTCTTTACTTGTGGCCAATCATCTATAGCATATTTTGAAGTCATAAAACTGCACAAAGTATGAGTTGAAAAACATCTGTCTTTAACATTAATTACAAATGCTGGTGCAATATCAGGGGTGGGCATGTCATGAGATGCAAATCGAAGTCAACAAAGTGCAAGTTAAAATACACAGTTGCTGAAAACATTCAAGACCCACAATTATAACTGCACAAATTGTTTATTTTCTCAAGATATTACAATGCCTCATGTTTGTAAACAGCAACTGAAAGCGAAGTGATGAAATATTAAAGTCAACTATTAAATAAATACAGTACATTTCAATGTTTGACTAAGAAGTAGAAAGAGTAAATCATCCAAAACACAAACTTGATTTTAGCATACATACAACATGTTTTCTTAGGGACTAATAAAAGCAGCAGAAATCCAGGCTCAGCATGACAAGCAAACAGTCAGACCATCGACTACCTTATCACCCTGGAGAGTGTATGACTGGTTTGACTTCAGTTTTATTATGACAGGTCAAACTAATATGAAGTGATGAAGGTCAAACTAATATGAAGTGATGCAGGCCCCAGACCCAAACCATTTCAGCAAACCTGTGAGTACAAGCCTAGAAGATATCCAGGATTTAACTCATGCTGATAGGTCCATGGCATGCCTAGCGGAAGGAACTCTGAAAAGTAAATTTTGATGCCCTAGACAACAGGCAAACATGACCATCGATTGTAAGTCAATTCTTCCATTGGGGAAATCTGACTTTGACAAACTGAAACATTACATGTGCTATAAAGTACTTCCACAGGTACAAAAATGTCACAACAGTGAGAATAGCCTCATTATTTACCCCAGTAAATGATGCGATTATCACCATTTAGTCCAAACGCACTTCAAAAGTGTGTAAAAAATATGCTTAACTCTTGACAGTATAAATTTCATAGATTCTATGCAAACACAAGTTGTGACCACGACACTTTCCACAAGCATTTATTGCTAGCACAATCCATGTGCTATGGTCTCTGCTGCTAGGTTCTTAGTGACACTGCAAGAAGAGAATAGCTATGAGAGTTTGTACCCATATAGGGAAGTATTAATGTATCTACGTTTCTAGAAACTACAACAAGAGACAGGGGAAATGGATTGAGTTTCTAAGTATCCAAAAGTTCATTAGCGTCGACACTCTTGTAAATTAATGAATAAAATACAGTGATAACTACAGGGATGGCAGTTTACCACAGATCCGTGGACTTCCACTGATTTTACTTCAAAATCTGTGAATCATCTCAACCCCCATTCAATGGCACAATATTTTCAGCTGAGAGCCAATTTTCCTGTTGGCATCCCTTAACTGTCACATCCAGTAATATAGGTGAATGTGTCATACTTTATGCCACTATGCAATATTCCATTAGTACCATGGCAGGAGACATCACAAATAGACGTCACACATTGCATGCATGTAGAGAATCAAACCCCTGATGCTTTCTGTGATAAGTGAATGCTGTAACCACATGGCTATCCCACAGCGACTTCCCTGAAATACGGAGCTACAGCACTGAGATCCTTGTGTTGGAACAATGTGGATGGTTGCTGTTATGAGTACTCACAGAATGTTGCCTTTATACATCACAGTGACTTTACAATAAAGAGAGACAAAAATTGTGATGGATCCTGAGTATTTGTCCTTGGCCTGTTTATGATGTAGTTTGGATCTGACAAACCAGTGATTGATATTATGAAAAACATCCCACAGTAAGACTACAAGAACAATGAAAGTCATTGAGTCTGACAACTGATCAACTGAGTCGCTTTATATGACAAGGTCTTCAGGGACCAATTCCACTAGGGAACTCCCATAGTGTGTGGCTGTAGTTTTACACGGCTTTCAGCAATATTCCAGCAACATCATGGCAGAAATAGACTTCACATATTGTACCCATGTGGGAAATTGAACCCGGGGAACCCACATACCATTACATCCAAACACTGATATCATGAACCCTATTTCATTGTCAGGTGATGATGACAATGAAAGTTATTGAGCCTGGTCAGATCCATTTAGCCACCTTGTACAAGAAGCCTTGGTAGATGGGGATTCATTCCACCTCAAAATACATATCGGAAAACATAAACATGCCTACATGTCTGTTGCAATGCCCCTCTCCATTATCACATTAAACACATGACAACAAGGTACACAATCAGCTCTTCCGTTTCTTCCTCTTTTTTCGATCAGAATGTCTGTGACTATGATTTTCCCTGAGTCCATGTTTGCGAGACTTCAACTCCTTTCTGACTGGCTGACGGAAAGTGTTACTCTCAGAAGATTCAGAAGACGAGGAATCATGCTGTCCATTTTCAATGAAAGAGTCTTGGTCCTGTTTTCCTTCTTTTCTGACAGGTTCAAAGGAACTGCTTGCTGAGGAGCCTGAAGAAGAATATTTCCGTTTCCTTGGATCTCGCTCATGGATCCTGCCCTCTCGATAGTTCCTGTCACCAACTCTGTCTTGGGTATTGAGAGTGCTGGCAGACTTGGTCCTGAATGAAGGCCTGTGCACATGGTCTTCCCTCTCATGCTCAGAGTCACTGTCACTGTGATGTTTACTCTTGTGTTTCTTCTCTTTTTTCTTCTTTTTTCTTTTCTTTTCTTTCTTTTTCTTCTTCCTGAAAGACAAATTCAGTTATTTTTTCAGTTATGTGAGCACTGTTCTACACACCTTTTGGTATTATTCAAGCAAGGAATTGCAAGGGGCACCAGAAGTTTCCTTCATATATTGTACCCAAATGAGAGTATAGGGACCCCAGAACCACAACATAACCAGCAAGATTTCAAGCCATTTGACCACTTTGAGCCACAATATTTCAAAATTAGTAAACAGATTTCAACAGCACTATGAACAATGTTCCGATTGTCTCTTTTTTTGTTACTTAACATTGCACATCAATATTCCAGAGCATGAACAAAGAGCATGAGCATCGAGCTACACAAATGAGATAGATATAGGATATTTATATAGCACACATATCCATGCACTAGTGCATGCTCAAGGCACTGGTATTTTTCCCTCGATCACTGGATGTCAATCTCAACAGCACATTGTATTTCAATCTCAACTCCCTGGGGAGTATACAACTCTTGCTGCCACTTGGCGCACCGAGTTTATTGAGGCTCTCTCTCATCCTAACGAGATACCCATTCACAGCTGGGTGGACTGGGACACATAGTCACAGTACTTTGTCCAAGTTCACTGCACGTTGCTGTACCCGCAACCGGGTGTTTGCACGTATTCATGTGGCCACCATCTGGTCATAAACCAACGGATTCAGGGTTGTGTACTCTACACTAGGGGTTGTGACAACACTGAAAGAGTCTGCACACAAAGTTGACTCCAAGGTTTTTACACCTGGTCACAGGTGGGCTCGATCCAGACACCTCAACCTCGCTGGATCACTAGTCTAGCGCCTTAGCCAGCTTGCCCACCATGCCCCCTGTATAATGACATATGTCAATGAAGTCAGTCAACAGGACCACTCGATCCCATTAGTCATCTCATCTGACAAGCATGAATTGCTGAAGACCAATTCTAACACGGATCTTACAATCATAGGCTACTAAGGGGGAAATGACTGCAATTTAAATGCAGATGTTTATAACTTGGTGAAAATTTGGTATGGTGACACCAAACCTTGAAGCATAATCAGGTCAAACCAGGATTCAAATCCACAATCATAGTATTCTGGTGTGTCTAAGGACCATAACTCTGCACAGGGAACTGCGGCGCTCAGACTCATGCCCCTGCATGCGCTCCAACTCATGCCCCTTCATTTCAAAGAGAGACCACAAAATGAGATGGAAATGGAAACAAAATGGGCAACTTCTGCTTGATGTAAATAGATAGACGATCTAAGCACATACTTTCTACTTCTCTTCTCATCCCCTTCAGAACGGTCGCTGGCGAAATCATCAGGGTACAGCTCCTTGAATCCACTGTGTCCCCATCTGAACAGAAGACACTCCACATTATATCACATGGCCACCATTCACTTGTCAGCTGTATAACTGAGGTGTGAGCAGAAATTAAAACACTCAACTCCCAACATTAGGTCAGAAAATCAGCCTCACAGAAAATCACCCCCACTTGTCATGAAACAACTTTTAGGTTCAGTGAAAGATACATTCTGTTATAAAGTTTCGATAAACTGTCATGAGTACTAAACAAAACCTGTGATAGGATATTTCATAGTTTTTGTTCCTGTTTGTAGCATGCTTCAGACACAGTCTCTGAATGTTGAAATGGAATTATGAAATCAAAAGCAAGAAAGACTGAAGTTTGAACAGGAACTGTTTAGATCTGAATAAGCTGGTACCATCCATAAACAAGAAAATATTCACTACTTACTTACAGAGCGAAATTTTCACAAAATTGCACCTCTCACATTCAGTTTCCTATATCTTCTTAAAACTGGACTATCTCCAGACATGGAGCATGCATGCTAGGGTTACTCTTCTTGTAGATGTAATTCTGGAAATTTGACTTTCCACAGACACAGAACCACACATCTGGGTTACATCATTCTCAACTGGATGGTTTCCACGGACATTCAACTCACCAGGGCTAGTTTCTTCCACCATCTCATCTGAACTATTCATAGTTACAGAATCTATTCATCATTGTTATTTTTCTACCCCTTCCAATCTCAAATATCTATGAACAAAGAACTGATTTAGTTCCTTTCACACTGATCTACTTCTTGAACCCACCTGTCAGGATTGGATTCCTCAGCCTTCTGCAGCTGTCTGGACCAGTATGTGCTCTTCTGTTTATCCTCATCACTGCTCCCGCTGTCCATGTGGGCAGTTCGGTGTCCACGGCGACGTCGGTCATCATAGTTGTCAGACCGCTGGTCAAACAAGAAAGAGTTCCGGGAGGATTTTCCCTGCCGTTCCCTTTGTGTGTTCCACTGACTCCACATCTCTGTTTCCTCCACCATCTGACCCAACACACATCACACATCCATCAAAACATGCAGGCATTCATCTCAACCTCTCTGTCACCATCTTCCATACCTCCAGGCTAGCAGTAAACCGACACTAACATCTGGATCAATTATTGTGGTTTCACTGGCTATACTGGTTCAATGTAGTTCTTGAAAAGCATTTAGAAGTCAGTGTTCTAATATACGACATGATGTTATGGATGTCAACTTCTTCCTTATTGTTTTCACAACGTTTCTGATGTTGACATCCATAATATTTTGTCTTTTATGGTTCAATGTACCAACCAATAGCGTGTTACAAACCAGACACAATGTTTAGTTGGCAATACAACAACATAGCAGCCAGTCCAATTGATTGCAAAGAGTTTGTAATGAAAATAAAAGTACTCTGACAATGAAAACCTGACTTACACACTAAAGAGAACACACAGTTCCTATTCATGGAAGGGACATCTTCATGACCATTCACCATGGTAAATTCCAGGTAATTTGACATTGAAACTGACTAGCATGTGAAAGTGAGCACTCACATTTAACATTCACAGAGATTGGAAAAGAGAACTTTGACAATGGGCCATTTTCAGGATTATTAGCCATTTTCTGAATTTAGAATGGGCCACTGTCCCTGTATCAATAGTAAACTTCAAAATATTAACCGGCGATTTTTCATTAAATGTGCACAATGGCCCCTGCCTTTTCCAATCCCTGCTTTTGTGGCATTCCTCCTTATTTTGATGTTTCTCTGGTCAGCATAATCCTAATAAAATCAAGTGTGATGTAACTTGTAAGACTGTGAAAACAATGAGAATTGATCCAGAGGTTAGTATAGATTAACAGAAATATACAAGCGATGGTGATGAAGAGGAAGGGGTTTATCCAGGATTCAAAACATATTGCTTCTGGCATGCTAATAGAAGATTTTGCAAAATAAAGTTCTGAGCATCCTGATGTACTGTGACGCTGCAATTGAGCACAATGTGAAACTAAGTATTAAAGCCCCTACCACTTGAACACGCTGCCTGTGAAATACGTCACTTCAACTGAAAATGTAACTGATGGTATGTTCATTGTAAGTGTATTACATGAAATTATTCATTCAAGTTTAGAACCTCTAAAAGATATTTTCTGTATCTTTGAGATGAGTAATTATTTCATGTCACATCTGAAAAGAGAAATGTCTTTTACGATACGTTCTATTAAGTATAATAAAAATTTCTGTCAAATATCACATTCAACAAGTGTACACAGTTTTTTATAAATTCTCCAATTAAGTTTTGACAATGCTGGGTCAACCAACACAGTAACTAACACAAAATATTGCCAATTATTATTAATGCAAACAACGAACACAAAAGTAACCACAGGAACATTTTAAATGAGAATTTGCAAGGCTGCTCTAGAATGCAATTCTAACTGTCAAGTTAGGCCCAAAAAATACTGCTGGGGAATGGTACAAAACAGCCTATACAGGGCCAAAATTGAGCTGATCTTTGTTTGAAATTAGGCTTGAAAGTCAAGAATCTTGACAGAATACGTTATTATCACAGTTATATCCTATGAGCCTGGAAGAAATGAATGAAACAAACAAGTCTGAACAAAACAAACAAGTGGCTGATATTGTCAGAAGCTTCCACATTACAGCACAAGCTCCCTACTTTGGTCACTTGGTAGCCATGCAACTTTGGACCTGCTGGCGATCTATTTTAACTTTGCTGGGTTGCCATCTGGTGATGTACAGCTCATAACTCACCCTGTTGTGTGTTCCTGTGTGTCGGATGACATTCCTCAACATCTGTTTTGTGCTCTTGGAGAACATCTTTAAAGATTTCAACTATTGCCACCAACCTGGAAACTGGAAATACAAAAAGTGTTCCACAGATTCACGAAAAAAATCAAAACAACAGAAGAATAACATGTGCAAAGTTTTACATGCTGTTTAACACCAAATTCAGCAATATTTCTGATATATAGTGGCAACCTCCAGATAATGAAGTTTTGGCCTGAAAGAGTACTGGCCAGCAGCAACCAGTTATTACCGCATGCCAGTTATCACTGGCTGTAGCGCCTTGCGCAGACCACTTGACCTGTACTTAGGTAGTATTTCACACACTGACACATAAATAAAACCGATTGGCCATGAGAGATAAAATTACTGTAAGCATTTTATATTGCAGATGTTACAAATATGAATCACCTTGGAAGCCTAGCCCAAAACACACCTTTGTTTGTTTACAAGTAATTTTCTTCTTGAATGCATGCATCACATCATGAGTTCTGCCTTAGAGAATGAGGCACATTTTATCGCCAGGGACATTTGGACCAAAGATATATTTTTACACCCATCACATCTAGTATTGGCTGTAGGTGAATGCGTAGACCAGACTGGTTCATAGACATGGAAATCCGGCAGATTCGTAGACGGACTGAGAGGTGGATTCGTAGACATAAGTAAAATGGGGAAACTTCAACATCATTGAAGATGGAACTTGATCTTATGACTTTAGTGTAAACAAAAAGTGTTTGTGTTTTGAGAAATTGACAAATCTATTAGGTAAGTATGATCGGTGATGAAAAAAAACATGCTTCGCAGCAGGATAGGGTTCACAAATTCTTTCGCCTTTGGAACAACTGTCAGGCTGCTAATATATTAAATTGTGTTTTGTGAAATAAAAAATATATATTAGGTAAGTATGAACAGTAATGCACAAAAAACATCAATTATCAACATTCAACTACTCAGACCAGCAGAGAATTAGCAGTAGAGAAAAAGGTAGGTTACTGACAAAGCAATTACCAAAACAATTCAATATACACACAGTATTTCACTATCAAAACAACTCACCACTTCCTCATTAACATTCACGACGACTCAGTGCAACCTGTTTTCGAATAGTAGTCAGTAGGCTTATTTGTTTCAATCCACCAACAACCGAAATGACGATCAAAACTGTTTAACAATTTCACTATATTCTTCTTGTCGGAACAGTATGACGAGTTGAGTATCCACAAGTGATTATAAATATTAATATGGTTACTAAATACTATTATTCAATTATTCATACATGTCTACACCGTCTATGAACCGGTCTGGGCTACGAATCCACCTCGTCTACGAACTGGTTCAGCCTACGAAAACACTGTCTCAATAAAGTATATATATCTGATTACCAAATAAACTCAACTCAACTAATAATGTTTTCAATACCCTACGAAAGCAATAAATACTCGGGTTAAGCTTTGGAAGTACAATGAGAGAAGACCGTTTGGTCGTTAACTTGAGTTTGCTTTCAAAGTTTATTCTAAACGTAAAAACGTGTACTTGCACATCTCTACATGTGTGTACTGTTAATCAAAAAATCTTTGCGCATGGGGTGTCCTGAATAACTTACAAAAAACAACAAAAACAACCAACCCTCTAACAACGCTCAACGTTGCACTGATGCGTTTTTCCACACTTCCGGTGCAATACGTCATCAGATTATGTGTTCTTCGTAGTTCGCATACCAAGGACGCTTGTCGTTGGAAACAAGTGCTCGACATCAGTAGAGGACGTGTGATCGTTTTACTTTTAGTTCTGTAAGTGATGTACGAAACACATAGTAACTTAAGTTTGGCTTATTGCATGATAATAATGGCACCAAAATCAAGAAGTATGACAAACCATACTTTTAATATGAAGTTAGGACCAACTGCAGATCCCGTTGGCTAACCCCGGGTTAATTTTACCGTTAGAAAGCAAATGTGCTATCGGCGTTGTGTGTTTAGAACAATAATTAAACCCAATAAGGTCTCTTTTTGATGAAATATTTATGAAATTCAATGCAGAAACATTTTTTGGACGCAAGAAATTAAGGATCACACCATTCGTAAGCCTGTGACAAAGTATATATAGAGTTACATGATATTAGGCCATAATGATACAAATGCTACAATTTAGGACCCAGAACTACAGCTACTGCTGTGTGTCATTTAATTTCAGTTGTATGTTACAGTTTTGATGAATCTTTTTAACTTTAATCATTTTTAGATTTTCAGAGAATTAACATGGCGGAGACAATGGCAGGGTACAATAAAGATGATCTTCTGAAACAGGCTCAGAATATCTGGACAATGCTGGACGATATGGCAGCAAACAACCCCCAAGCCTACAAACAGTTTATGGACAAACAGATGAAGGAAGGAAAAGAGGCCATGGCGCCACCCAAACCACACATGGTTGTCAAGACAACAGTGCTGGTAATTGTTCACTGATTAGAATTCTACTTTTTTCCTGGGTGTATGAGTGGCCCAATTGCATAAGGTGTCACACTTGGCAGGTGTGTCCCATGGGCACATGAGATGCATTGATGGCTGAGTTGACTCCTGATTTGCTGATGTATCTCAATTTGTCAGCACTAGTGTTGGGAATTGTTCGAAATCTCACAATTGATGATTGGTTCATTGCAAACAAGCAATCATCGAAAAACATTGGTTACCGTCATTTTAAAGAATTTTCTTTTCAGGTTGTTATTGCAGATAGGTACAGTGTGGTTCTCTGTTTTCTGGAAACTGTTCATGCTCATTTGCAAAATCTTTTGTGTTTAATTATGAGAAAATGAGTTTGCTTGTAGACCACTACAACCAGTGTTGATTGTTTCAATTAATTGGAACACCACCAGTCAGGGCCACACCTGTCCTGGATTCATCCAAGATGGAGGACTTACATGATCTGCATCAATTCCAGCTTTCCTCTGATGTTAAGCTGAAACCCCATGATTGAACTGAAATACTAATCAAAACAGCTATAGAACTGAATCACTTTAGAAGGGCTTGTTGCTGCTAATTGCATGCCTTTGTATTGAATATCATTGATAAGGTTTCAAATCCAATCTCTTCCAGTATGAAGCTCTTCAGCAAGCCATACATGTTGTGTGGAGGAGGTAGGTTAGCCTCATGGATAGAGCATTCATCATTCTGAAGACCATGGTTCGATTCCCCACATGGGTATACTTGTACTCGCTCACTTGTAACATGTGGCAGAGTATGGGGTGTTGAGAGTCACAGACTTCAATGTCATTATATCTCACTTACATTCCTACAGAGATCAATGCTCAATGGAGACTTGAGACACAGAGATTGTACAGAGGGTTTATGGTTAAAGCAATATTAAAAACAATATCACCTCAATTTTGTTTTTTCAGGAACCTGAGAAAGATGACTTGTACATCAATTTTTGTTCATGGCCAAGAGTTCCATGTCCAAAAACTCCAAATGATGCAGTTCCTGTGATTGGAGTGCCCATTGAAAAGATGAAAGACAGAACAGGTAATAGTCCAAAAGTGTCACAATCTGATCATTCTCATGAGCAAGGTGTGCTGACAGTGGCAAGATGTCCTTATGGGCAAAATTTATTCTTGTTATGAGGTATGCTGACAGAGGCAAGATTTACACACAGGAGCAAGGTGTCCTGACAGGCCAGATATGCTCACAGGAACAGAGTTTACTGTTGGGCATGATGTAGTCACGCTGCCAAGATGTACTGACAGGATTTTGTCACAGGAACAAGGTGTACAGACAGGCACAAAATGCTCACAGGTAGAAGGTGTACTGACAGTCACAATATGCTCACAGGAGCAAGGTGTACTGACAGACACGATTTGCACACAGCAACAAGATGTACTCACAGACACAATATGCTCACAGGAACAAGGTGTACTGATGGGCACAGTATGCTCACAGGAACAAGTGTTACCTGAGGGTGTCGGGGTGTTATACCCTTCTCCCTAGGCAATCTGTATTTCCTCCACTCTTTGTCTGGGGATGATGTAGTCAGACGGTATACTCAAGGAAAAGTCCAGTTTGGCGTTCAAGTCCTTTTTATTTTTGTGTATAGTTTTTAACAAACAAAGGTCCTCAAATATTTCCTAGACTCTGGTCTAAACACAACAGTAGTTTACAATGTCCCGGAAGAACTTGTTGGTCTCTTGCACAACTTCTGATACTATAAGTTCATCTGAGCCATTCTCTCAATATACGGAGAGAACCTCTCAAGTCAACGGTGGGGCCCAGAATCGCGCACCACTCACCGGACAACTAACAAAATAGAAGTCGTGACAATTTAGGCTCCTCCCCCCGAAATAATGTCCTACGTCATACAAAAATGACTCATACCCAATCTTAATAATTAGTTACTTTCATTAGTCCCTTTCCGAGACTTTATCGGTACCATCAAATTCTTCCAGCATAAAATATCTTCGTTAATCAACTTTTAGCCATCCATCAACCAAACATTGACATATCTGACAAAATATCAAATAATATTTCAGACTGGTAGGCACCAGAAGATTCTTAAACAAATTATTTCCGATCCTCTGCGTGTCCCTTTTATTGACACACTGACCATTAGTATCCGAATGTCCATCCGCCTAATCATGTAGAATTATAAAGTCCTAGTTTATGTTACTTCAGAGAAATTGCCATTTCCTCGAGAAAAGTGAATCCATAAAATTTGATTACTTGGTCAATGCACTTTCCCAGTACATTGACCCTTCCTAACTTGACTTCAATTTCTCCTTATATTTTTATCAAATATTTTATAAACTTTTTAACTCAAAATGTCTTGGTTATACAAGGTGTACTGACGGGCATAATATGCTCATGGGAACAAGGTGTACTGACAGGCACAATATGTTCACAGGAACAAGGTGTACTGACAGGCACAATACGCTCATAGGAGCAAGGTGTACTGATGAGCGCAACATGCTCACAGGAGCATGATGTACTGACAAGCGCGGTCTACTGATGAGAAAAATGTACTCATAGAAGTCATCAAACTCACACACTCATTCACTCACATACTAGTTTGAACATTTACCAGATGCTAGAGTCCAAGTTGATAAAATTGATCCACTTCATCAGCAATACTAACAGATTTCATTGCATGTTAGCAATTAGACATGAATATTTCCACTTACAGGTATAGTTTCTTGGTTTAGAAATATTTATCACTGTTCTCATTCCTTTACTGTTTCAGAGAGCTACAGTCTGACATCGGTGGCCTTTAATCCAAAAGTGTTAGACAACTACGGCCGAGACTCTTCCAACTTGACAGATCGAGATACTCTTATTAATTTAGCCATGGACTATATTGAAGATCAACAAAAGGTGAAACTGAATCATCAGTACACAGTGCTTGACAGAGACACGCCTCACAAAGGTTGCTTAAAACACATCCAAAAGAGTTTTACCTCCAAGAGTAAAGTTGATAAAGAATTTGAGTCAAATCTTGAAAACCTTGAAAAATCCTTTAGCCCTTTTGGGCCTGGTGGAAAAGATAAGTTAATGGAAGCATTAGCTAATATCAGTGTTGGAGACAGCCAATCAGATTCACATATTCCGAAGTCTGACCAATCAGAAATCAGAATGCCTTTTGAGGACAAACCTACAGGAAGGGCAAACTTGATTGAGGAAATAGCATCAGATGTTGTGTTGTTAAAGAAACCTGAGTATAGCATGGAAACTGTGGATGTGCACAGTGGGAAGTGTGTGCAGGTGAAAATTTCGTTACCTGAAGTGGCCAGTGTCCAGGAATGTGAATTAGAAATATCCCAGGTATGTGTGCTGTATATATTTTCAAGCCATATCGGTGAGTCTAACTGTCAAATCCCTTCACTCACTTCTTACAGTAAGCATGGGTTGCTGAAGACCAATTCTAATCAGGAAAATTGGACTTGGAATATATCATATTTTGCTGAGATCACATTGTAAACAACCCATAATGTTCAAATGTATTTTCACAAAATTCGTACTACATGGCTCACCCACCTCCTTTTAGTTGGTGGTAAGTTTTTGGGAAACACCCAAAACATCATCCCACCCCAACCCTCCTCTATCCCACTCCTTATCAAGACATTACTAACTTCAAAAATATTCCAGGTTTGTACACCATATAAGGACTCCCAATGTGCATTCCAAGTGCTCTTAGATTCAGATTTATTCCTCAGCTGCTTTTAACTTATGTTAAGGATGCTGTTGTGTTAGTAACCCGTGCATAAACTTGTCACCACTCAACGGTGGTGTGAAATGTATTCTTTCTGTCAGACATTTTGTGACATTCTTGCTCCAAGATATTTATCCGATATTTATAATTGATATTTGATTGATATTTACTCAATAATTTTCTATCTCTATCATCTATATCGAGAGTCAGCTCTACATGTATCCTTGCAGAAACCTCCAAAATCAATGGAATTTTATCTACACCATGTGTAAAGTGATCTGGCATCACCAGTCAGTATGTTACAATAAAGATGTATTTTCCGTGTTTATTACATACCCTGTGTGTTTCAGGATGATGTATCTCTGCTGGTTCCGGATAGGTACAAGCTTCATCTTCAACTTCCGCATCCTGTTGATGAAGAGCAGGCCACAGCCAAGTTCAACAAGAAACATTCTTCACTCAATATCACCATGCCATGGTCACAGTGATCAACTCTAGGCCATAACCATCATCTCAGTGATCAACTCTGGGCCATAGCCAAAGCCATCGTCTCAGTGATCAACTCTGGGCCTAGCCACAATCATCATCTCAGTGATCAACTCTGGGCCATAGCCAAAGCCATCATCTCACTGATCAACTCTGGGCCATAGCCACAATCATCGTCTCAGTGATCAACTCTGGGCCATAGCCACAATCATCATCTCAGTGGTCGACTGAAGGTCACAGCCAAATTAAACAAGAAACATTCCTCACTCAAATATCACCCTGTCATCGTCTCAGAGTTCAGAGATGTGAAGCTGTAGGTTAGAACTACATGTACTTAGGCTGGAGGGCACTGTGAATATTGTGCTATTTATAGCCAACAATGAAGTACTACAAATCAGCATTAGTGGGTTGGTGAACTGTTTTTGATATTTTCATGTTTTACTCTATTATATTTAACCTGTCGAATATATCTTAATACATTGCTGATACATTTATGTAATGCATCATTGGCTTGGATCCATTACACCACTACCATATTGCAATATGCTTGCTAAATCAAACCGTCTCTGAATGAACGTTAGAAATATGATTCCAGTTTAATGACATCAAGTACAGCAAGACAGCAACATCAGTAAAGTTTTTTCTTCTATCATGCTGTGGGTGATGCATTATTTCACTAAGCAAATTCCAAATGATGACTGTCACCTGCATATAATACATGTTCAGAACAGCGTGTGAACTCATGGCTCAGAATCATGGGCAACAACAGCAGGATATCATCATACGCGTGTAATACCAGATATTATGAGGGCAAACATACCGGGTTCATAGGTTTCATATGATGCCAAATATCGCTTTGTAATTCTAACGTGATGTCATGGACAATGTCATGACGTCATGGTTCTTCTGTGACCTTACATTCTACATGCGGGGGCAGCTAGCCCATGTTTGAAAGTAGATTTGGGTTTATTTTCCTCAATTTAATGATGTTGGCAATAAACAGAATATTATATTCGTGCCCATTACATACAATGTTAATGAAACTCATGCCTAAATATCAGTATATCCCTTGCTCTCGCTTGAGAAATATCAACATTTAGTCACTTGTGTCGTAAACACAATATGACATGGGCACTCATATATCTTCTATTTACATTGACATATGTCCTCAGATAATATAAGTGTATATAATTATTTTGACTATTATGTGTTCTTGGCCCATGCTGTTGGTCAGAATGTATGATTTCTATGACATGTAGTACCAGGCTGCTTGCACAACACAGTCAACAAATGTGTGTAGTGAAATTTTAATTTCACATCTGCAACCCGCAAACCTTGCTGTTCTTCCAGAAAGTGGCCCACCTCTTAAAAAATTTCAAAAGGTGACAACAAAATAATAATCGTTTGTTAAACAACTTATTTATTCAGGTGTCCAAGATTATGAGACAAATCATCAGAGTTGTCTGTCGATTTCAGTGCGACTGCAAAAACTGGTTTTGCTGCAATTTTCAGATTTTGTGTTAGCAATCATCGGTCTCAAACGAAATCAAACAGACTGTTGCTGTTGTCAGAAACTTTATACATTTCTAAAGTAAAGTCTTTAATAGTCAACAAAAATTTTAGAGATTCATCCTCCAGTTAGGTTGTCAGATATCATTACCATTTATGCTAATTAGAGTTGGATACCTTGCTACAAAAATCATGTTTAAAAAGTTCGGTTGACGACTGGAGGGTTTGGTCATTTACAACAGATTTTTATATATCCCAATGTACTGAAAAATATTACAGTCCTCCAAGGATCGTCATGGAATTACTCATGTCCTTGTTCATTCTGTAATGAAATGTCATTTTTTCTCTAACTATTTGGGTTTTTTAAATTCCTTGATCCCCTCAGATCCTCCCTCACCATCCCATCAAGAAGTGTCACAAATACACTGTACAAATACAATAGCTAGCTATTGTTCGGATATTGCGGGAATCGGATTGTCGGGGTCCGGACTAACGCAGCCTGACTGTATACGAACCCATGCATCTCTCATTTTGGTTGGGCAGTCAAGTTTGCTCCAAACTCATCTGACATGTCAGTTTCCTCAGATGTTTTCACAAAGAGAAAGATCACAGTAATAGTTCAGGGTGCTATTGTACAATACAACATACAATTGTCATAAGTCTGTGTTAGGGAGTTATGTCAGTCATAGCACCAACATGGCATTGTACAGCAGCATGCTGATATCCCACAACCAGCAAAAATTGTTTTATCAAAATGCCATCCATCTGCTATTGGAAGGTGAAAAGGTATTTTTGTGTTTTGTGAATAAAATATAGCATGTTTTATCATCTCTGTTGGACAGTGTGATGTTGATTAGGAATTTATTAATACTGATCACACTACAAATATTTTTGTATGACTGGGATGGACTTACCATTGAAAACTATGAGCACAAACTAAAACAAACAATAAAAGAACAAAGAACAGTTTGAACTCCTAGACACGAGGTGATCAAATACATGAAAAACACCAGATGAATGGAACAGGTTAGCTTTCCTGCCTTCGGAGAAAATCCAAACATGATACTCAGTCTCCACAGAAAACATTACATATGCTTCATATATTCTTAAACAAAGAAGTTCATAGTCAGTGAGTATAGTTTTATGCCAGAATTAGCAATATCCCCAAATCTAAAGTTGTGCACATCTCAAACATATGCCACTTTTGTAAGACCCATGAGAATGGCTATGGTGACAACAAACCCAAAACATTTTTATTGGCAAACCAGGATTTGAACCAAAAATAAGGTTTCTGTTGTTCCCAAGGGACACAACTCACCAATACCATAAACAGCTGGGCCATTCATGTCTCAAGTGAATCAGAACACAAGTCTCATGGTGTATTTAATGTCACACTGAGCAGTATTCAAGCTGAATGATGCAACCTGTACCTAAACAAGAGGTACCTAAACAACCAGATGAACCAGTGATTCATATTGTGACCAAAACACATCAGATTCGGGAAAAGCCATCAACCAGTCACCGAGCCTGATGACTTAGATTCAATGGACTAATAACTACTACAAAATTCCCATGTCAGTCTCTTTAAACCAATGTTTAGGTGGTGTTGATCCTTTCTAACTCTGATTTCATTATCTCATAGCAGTTACTAATGTAACATTCACAGCTTCAAGTCTAGTTTAACACAGCAGGAATACTCCCTTCTTACACACCTGGCAATGATGAAAATCTCACAAAAAAAACAAAATAAATTTGTGAAAAGTTTATTTTCCATTCTATTTACACATTCTCACAAGATATTTCTGTCAAATGAATCTTCCACAACATTAACATAAATACACACTAATTCCATGTGTGCCATGTTGCCAAATTAACACCACCACTCAACCAAATTTGGCAACTAGCGCTTATCACCATGACAACATGTGCAGGCATGAAGGCACTGCACAGCAGCTGTGGGTAACGAAATGGTCTAAAGTCAGTATTTCTCTAATAATCGAAATATGGTGTGTTATCTTCCTCCTGGGCATCAGCTACAACTGATTCTTTAACAACCTGCTGCACTTCCTTAACTTCTCCCAATCCAAGAGCATCCAAATCAGGATCTGGAACAGAACATAACCTGTATGAACAGCAAATCAGTGCACAGTGAGTCAAACAGTCTCACATAAACAACTGATACTGTTTTCAGACTCTCTAGAACTGCAATGTAAAAATACTCCTGCGTGTCTCAACAGAAAGTATACTAAATCATCTTGATCATACTATTATGAGGTACCTGTTTTGTTTGCACAATGTTATGATTGTGTCCTAATGTTCCCAGCTTTGAGGAGAGGTTTACAATTACAATTGTTTATTGTTTGATTGCTGAGCTCCAACTATCAATCTAGTTCATTGTAATATGCCAGGTAAGAGGTTCTTGTCCCTGCAGTAGCACTAACACTCCAGGATTAATAAGGTCCCTTGATTCAAGCCTTACCACACTGACTGCCTCTCACAGGTATAATCACAGTATCAATTCTGGTCAAACAAACGTCTCTTGGCATTATTTGTTATCGTCTGGAGACCATTGCTTCTCGTGCCATTTTGTCAATATGTGAAACTAGTTTGAAATTCCACTAATAAAGGCTACGAGATAACTCGTAGTGGCAAACTGGGCCGAAAATGATACTATGAGTATGCTCATGGTGGTAATCAACATGTTATTGTTAAGGCTAGACTAATCCAAAGGACAAGTGACAACCTTACATCATTCACCACCAAAGTATATAGCCAGTACTGTTTGAAAAAGCCAAATGTTAATCATGTTTGTACCTTCTATAAGATTCATTCAGTTTCAGTTTCTAGAAGGACTAAAGAATTGAGAAGTGCTTCATAATTTCAGCCAAAATGCTACAATCTAACATAGTATTTTGACTTGTCCACATTCAAGCTGGTTGCCATGGCATTCAGTTCCAATACATTGCCAAACAAATCAGGGACAAATGATTCAGAATTTCACCCCAAATGCTACTAGTCAGTGAGGGACAGCAACAATGCATTATTTCTTCTCCTCATCTCAAGCCAAGGTATCTTTTATAATGTGCACCAGTTCTCACAAACCTGTGAAGCTGAAGGTGGGGAACTGGGTCATATCTTTGCCAGTTGCTCCAAATATTCTGTCAATCTTTTCCAGCTCCTCCTTGAGACTCTGCTCAACACTGGGCGTGGCATCCACCAGCTTGCCTCCTGCAGACCTGCACAACAGAGGTGTCAACAAGTGGTCAAACTGTCAACATTGAGCATCCTTGTTTTTATGCTAATTTCACTGAGTAGCAAACTTTATGGATAATAACCCCTATTATTTCGTCAGTGCAACACTTTCATAGAGATTCTTGTACCACTGTCAACATAGCTTTGATGCTGCACACAGCAATAAAACTTCACCTGTAAAAATTCACAAATTCTCTCTGCGTCTCCGAGTTACGCCCTAAATCTTAAACTTTCGGTCATTGTTCTCTTCAACATCTTAAACATCTAAGGCCAGACAATTTTTCACCTTACAAAAGCAGGAAATAGAAGGAAATTTGTGTTTTGTCATGGAAACACATAATTTCCCAAACAAGAACATTATTTGAAAAACATACACAGAAGATGTTTGAAAAATACTGCATTTGTGTTACCATACAATGAGCAAATAGTCGATCTTGTTAAAAATCACATTTAATCTTAGCACCCAGGTTCCAGGCCATCAACATTCACAATGGGTCATATTTGGAAGGCTTCTGCCTTAAAATAACAACCGGGGAAGCCAATCAGACAAAGTTGAAATTTAAGCCAAAGTGAATGTGATACACTGGATTGCAATATATTGTGACACGTGTAACTGTATTGCGTTATATTGGAAGCTAAAGTGTTTAACAGTGAAAACTGATTGTACATAAAGATATTTTTTCATTCTCACTGAGCCCCCAAAACATGTTATGGTTTATTCACAAAAATAGGCTGGTTAGTAGGCTAGTTAATGGTTATACAGTATGTAGCATTAAAGTATGTAGTTTAGTCAATTATATAATAAAGGGTGCAGACAGTTGATCACTGGATTGTCTGGGCCAAACTCAGTAATTTACAATTGTTAAACTATAGCGTAAACCTATACTCAACAAAAAATGTCTGCAGACAGTATCATGATCAGGCGAGTCGGCCTAAAAACTGCAACAATACGCAAGTTATGATACATAGCCAAATCTCAAATCCTCATCTAGTTAGTTATTAACCTCACACAAAACATCAACGGATCAAAACGTTTAATAATCCAAATGTATATTATGTCCTCAAGCCACAGTTTTTTGTAATTTTCCTTACTTGCTCTTTTGTGAATATTCCCTGATTTTATCTATGAAAAGCTGCTGGATTGGGTCAGTCTTCTGCGCTGCCACAGCTGTCACTCCAACGTTCCTCTGTGCCTGCTGAACAATGGTGTGACGGACAGCACCAAGCCGGGATACTATCCGCGTCAACATCCTAGCAACAAACAAATTAATTACATCCCATTTCATCAAAGACGAAACATGAACACAAGACTTCCACTGTATGATGGTTATTGCCAGTCAAACAAAATCACAGATTGTGCAGTTTTGTCCTTCATTTCATTATCTCACTCCGCAGTTTGCATCAGGGGTTTATTGATTATTGTAAACCAAAAGTTACTGTGTTCTGTAATCTGATTGGTTGAAAAACGTGATTACATGGTATTAGATTCACGGAAACTGAAAGACTATTCACCGCATATTGACACGTAAACAATTGTTTTGTTGTGTCATCAACAGTGGTGACGTCATTCAAATCATATTGTGACGTAAAGTTAGAATGACGCCACAAATGAGCAACTCCAGATGCTACCATGAGAACCAGCTGAAACGGCCAGCTGATGACACTTCACTGCTGTGTCCGTATTCGATGTAAACGAGTGCAGACACTAAAACCCCTTTGGTTTACTTTTGTGTTTACAATGTTGATAGACATCATGTGTTGGCCAATTTCCGGGTGTTATTGAGTATTAGAAGCATGGGAATGCATTTGGAACCGACGGCGTCAGCCGGAGGTTTCAAATGAAATATTCCTGTGTGCTTCAAATACTCAATAACACCCAGAAATTGGCCAACACATGATGTTTATCTCCTAATTAGATAGATAGATAGATTGGATATTTATATAGCGCACATATCCATGTACTAGTGCATGCTCAAGGTGCTGGTATTTTTCCCTCGATCACTGGATGTCAATCTCAACAGCACATCGTATTTCAATCTCAACTCCCTGGGAGTGCCACTATGCGCACCAAGTTTATTGTGGCTCTTTCATCCTAACGAGGTACCCAATTGACAGCTGGGTGGACTGGGACACATAGTCACAGCACTTTGTCCAAGTTTACTGCACGTTGCTGTACCCGCAACTAGGTGTATGCACGTGTTCATGTGGCCACCATCTGGTCATATACCAACGGATTCGTGGGTTCTTTTAAGTGCACAGGGTTGTGTACTGTACGGGTTGTGTACTGTACACTAGGGGTTGTGACAACACTGAAAGAGTCTGCACACAAAGTTGACTCCAAGGCTTTTACACCCGGTCACAGGTGGGCTCGATCCCGAAACCTCAACCTCGCTGGATCACTAGCCTGGCGCATTATCCAGCTCGCCCACCATTACCCATTGAAATACAAAATATCCCATAAAGATTTTAACATGGGGAGAAATTCCCATTACTTATGCATGCTTACACAATGAAATTTTACATAAATATTCAATAATTTCTTCTGAAAATCCCATTGCTCAGATAGAGGAAGAAACTGAAAATGGTCCATACACTGAATCCTTTGTTTTGTCTGCTCAACATCCAGTGCCTGCTCAGTTTCTTGGTATCATGCAAACCAAGAAACTTCTTTTCTACAAGCAAGGTTTTATCCACAATACCGTGGAGGCACTGACAGTATATTTCTGTAAATGTCTATAAAGGGAGTAGAAGTTCAATGCAGCAGACAACAATCTTCCTGAAATTTAAACAAATGTCTACAAATAAGCATTGTGAGTCCAACAAGCATGTGGTTGATAGTATGAGAAACTGTCAATCAAAGTATGATGGCACTCAATCAACCGTGTCAAGGAGATTAGCCTCTAGATCCACTCTCTTGCCTCTGACAACCAGAATATGCAGCTTGGGACCAGTTCTCATGTGGAATCAACACTAGGGTCTAATTTTGTAATCATGTGTAGCACAGTCTGAAGTCATCCCATAAATGGCATCCTTACCTGGTTAGTGTGCTGACAGGGTTAACCTCTTTGGTTATGTGGACAAGGAGTCAAAACTTTGGTTCAGAAGGTCTGTGGTTCAAATCCCAAAATTTTAAGGTTGCTACAAATGTACAGACTATAAACAAGTACAGATGATCCTGCACATCACTACATGAGTTAAATAGCTTGTTTAAAGACACTTCAAACAAACAAACCAGGATTCAAACCAACAAGCTGAGATTACTGGAACTCGGTGCAGTACATCAGTGTACCTTTGGCAGCTTGGTCACCTGTCTCAATCCAACACATGACAACTGTAAGTGTCATATCTACACTTACTACCCAAGGTGTTCGAATCTTTACTCAGTGACCATTATTACTGAAGAAAACCCAGTGAATTTTGTCCGTTGAATTTCATTCTCCCACATTGTCATGAGTCTCCATAAACAATAAGAAACTAGAGTTCATAATTCTGACTTACTGAAGCGTCGATTCTCGATTAGACAGAAATTAAACGAATGTATGTCAGAGGGTTTCACCAGTAAATTGTGGTCTCTGGCTTGACATTGTAGCATATTCACCACGAGCAAAAATTTTCTGACATCACCAAATACAAACTGCTTTGGAACCGACTCGATGTTTGCCGTGATCACTCAGGATCTGTCAAACATTCTAACAAGATTACGACAAAATGGAATTGTGTAATAACCTATAATACGATACGCGAAGAAAATAAATGAGAATACCACATACTCTTCGAACCGGTAACCTGCAACTTGGTGTAGAGGACAACTCAACGAGGACGATATTACAACGCGAAAGAACGAGACCGGAGCCCGTTTGCGCAGGATGAAAGCTATGCTCCTAACAACCTATCACATATTGAAGTGTACATTGTGTATATATGCAGTTTTATGTACATGGAAACATATGTTCGTTTTGGGTTGGGTGGGGTTTTTTTGTTTGTTTGTTTTTGTTGTTGTTATTTCAGGAGGGGAAGAGGTTTTTTGGAGGGTTTATTATCTGTTTTGGTTGTTAAACGCTGCACTCACTAACCATGTGACTGGGGTGCCAGATGATCAGATAGTGGGTGTGATTATGTTTGTAATGAAGAATCATGTTTAATGTGAATAGCACATATGTCATCTGTGATGTTTTTATCATCAGTGACATTTCTATCAGCTGTGCTATTTCAGTCACCAATGATCTTTCGGTATATTAGACTAACTGTATCAACAGCGGAAAGATATTTTTGGAGGTACATATATACACTGTATGCATATAAAACACCTGTCAAGTCACCTGTAAAATACAATGAGTTCTATATTTTTTCTCCCACTGATGTTGTCAGAAACTATATCCGTTAATCACTCCCACGGAAAAATCCCTTTTGGCTGATACGGATGTAGTCAAATGGGCAGAAAGACAATTTAAGGGCCGAGAAGTGCCATGTGAGAGGGGCCGATGGAAAAGTCAAATGAACCGTGAAAATATGTCAAAAGGGCCTTACTCTTATTCATGTGGGTCGTAAAAAAAACCTTTAGAAACGTTTTTTTCATTTATGACATATATAGCATTAAAACATAAAATCATAGCAATAATAAAATGACGATGAGGTGAGATAACTATGAAAAGACTGTGACTACATGAATGTGCTGTGCCATGGACTACTGTGGTAACTGCTGGTTAGTAGCAAACAAGAGACGCCTCTTTCCCTTCATCAGCGATATCAGCGGACAGAAACCTCTCAGCTGTTCTCTGCTCCCGGGTGGGAATACTGAATCCAACATGTCGCTGATGACATCCTATGGACCTGGCATACTTGATTACACGTAAAATGCCATTTAGAAAGTGATCAGATGTAACATATGTCATATTTGCGATTACACTTTCTAAGCAAAGAACAAATTCTTATATTTTTCTGGTCGAGTCCTGGCAGTCTTGAACAGGTCTTGTGTTGCAGCCTTCCTCCCCTGTAACAACAAGGTCAACTGGTGCAATGAAGAATCCGTTCGATTCGTTATCATCTCAAAGTGACAATTAAGGAAGTATAATTTACAGTTCGTTAACAGTATTGAAAAGTATTAGAAAGGTATAATACTTTATGGATAACAACTTCGTTGTTCCTATGATGGGACGTTTCGGTATAGCTTCTTATATCGTTCAAGCAAGAATGAGAGTGATCAATCAAACCGATCGTTAACAGTATGGTTGTATGTATCAATTCATAGAAAGTTCTACTCACCAGGGGATAGATTTTCGAAGCTCTCTTAGCAGTAAGACAGTCGTAAGTTTCATACATTAACACTGACTTACGACTATCTTAGCGCTAAGAGAGCTTCGTAAAGCTAGTCCCTGAACTGCTACATGGACTTATTAGAATGCATAATGTATATCTTCTAAATGTTAAGAATCACCATCATGTTTAGCTTATTACTTGCGCCTATTTTTCTTATACTGTTGAACATCATAATGTTAAACACACTTACACTTCCTGAGTGTCATCGACAGCAACTGATGGATCATCTGTTGAATAATCCAACTAGCGACAGAAGGTGGGCACAGTTTTGAAGAGCGGTTGCAGATTAGTCATAAGCCCAGACACTTATCAATGAAAACATTCTGTCACATGTTCCATTTTCACTTAAAATAACAACAACAAATTATGCACTGTTTACACTATTTTACTATGTACGTTATCAAATCTTTATTTTCGGTCCTTTGTCGACCTGTTTGACTTTTGAATTCGGGCCATTTATGCTTTCGACCTACAACCCTTTTGCGTTACTCCAATTTTTTATCCCGGAGAGATCATGGACTCGCCAGTATCAAGTAACCTTCAAGATGGCGGGATCAACTCTTTCTGTCTGTAAAGAAAATACAAATCTGTGACAAAAACAAAAGAAAAATTAGCAAGCGCTCAGCTGTCCCCGGGTAGCGCGCCCGGTATTAAACTGCACTTTAGCCGAAAAAATAATTGAATTGTATACACTACGTAGTAATCATGCCAAACGGAGATATTTTACTTGAGAATGTTATTTGTAATTACGGATGTTATAACTACTCATATATGCATTAGCAGATTGCCACTGTAAAGAGCTGAAAACCCAAGGAACATGAAAATAACGATTTTCAGCCTTAACAACCATTGAAGCTAGTCGTGTGGGATGTGTATTTGTGCGGATGTCACGTGATCTTCGGTGGTGAATTTTGCGCTTTTGTGTTCAATTTCCGTTTATCGCAAGTTTCCGGTTCGATATACAACAAAAACAACGAATATTTAAGTTGCCAGCCCGATTTTAGTAAACGTAAGTACCTTATATTTTAGAATAAGTTAATATCAGTTGGTACCGACATTATTCTAAGCTGTAAATTGAGTTTTCTGGGCATGCCACAGCCCGATGCACAACCTATCGCAAACAGGATGTTGAGCGTGTTTGGCTTGGCCGGAAGTTTTCGATATAAACAGTAAGCAGACATCTATTTCCTCTCATGCTTCGGATATTTAATGAAGCAATGTGGTGGTGATAATTATTACCTAGGAACAAAATGTATTTTCTGCTCGGAATTTTAACAAAGATGTCGTTTTTCTGTCCGCCATTTTTTCCGGTTCGACGAAAGTGGGACAAACTACAACAGTGTCGGTGTATCAGGTTGTGTTGTTTTCAACCCGGACACAGATTGGCATTTTCACTTCTTTCGGGGAAGTTAACCAGGGTGTAAATTGTCGTCAGTTAGTGTCAGGTTTGTAAATATCATCGCAAAATTGTGAAAGGTTTTATTGTCTGGTACATATTTGGCCGTGGCGATAATGATTATAGGTTTTGACGTCATGTGTGGACATTTTTTATGAAAGGGCATAAAAGTAGGACCTATCTTTTTGGGTTTCCACTTAAATTGTCACATTTTTAAATTCAGAATGTTTGGAGAATTGTCTTTTTCAGTTGAAAATGTCAATACTGTGTTGCCGTGACCATTTTTAGGATGTCTGCTATAGTACAGCCTTTCTAAGCGGTAGTCAACTGTTCATTTTATGAAGGTTGTATCACTTCAACTATCAGGGTTCACAGATGTGTCATGTATGTATTGATATATACAGGGATAGAAATAAATTTTTTCAGAAGGTGCCATTCATTCGAATTCAATTCTTTTGGAGGTTGCATTTGACTGATAATTTTCATGCGCCTTTTTAAAGAAAGTGTGCCTATGCTTTTGTGATGATCCAGTTATACATCACACCAATTTCACCATCATAAATTCAAAAAGTTAGTATATAATGATTAGTAAATATAATAAATAAATGATTAGTAAATAAATAATACAACACAGATATACGCCATACTTATTTCATTACTTTTAAAATGTTGGGAACTTTATTATGTTTTAAGGGGGCACTGATGCGGAGCGAATAATGTTTCTCACCAACGGTCTAATTACAAAACCAAGCAGCAAATTGGTCAGAACCCACTCCCTCGACCGTGACGGACAAAGGGACTGGGCTCCTGTCCACGTTAGCAGAATTTCTTCACCCTAAACAGTGAGGAGGCTGGATGCCCATCACATGCTGTTATTTAAAATATCCATGGCATTCCTTATCTGATTGTTACAAAATATCCCAGCAGTATTTTTTTTCTGATGCCTGGATGGTATAGTGACTGATCCAATTTGATCCTATTTCTGTGGTTTTTAAATCGATATTTAACCACCTCATGTGATAATATGATGTCTACATACATGTAGCAAGCCATTTGTTTCATATAAGTCCGAAAGATTGCAAAGCTTTATATTTAGATAGTTTTGTGGGTTGGCCCAGATGTCATAGCAAACATCATGCGTAAATTTTGGTAGCTACGACCCTGGTTTATTATCTGTGATAATAAAAAAACACACAGTTGATTTATCTGAATTCGTAAACTAATAAAAACAACTTTGCCATTGGTAGAGAAATCTGAAACTTTTCTTGCTTAAAAAAAACCTGATTATACCCATTTACCCAAGGACACAGCAAATACCTATGTGCGTTTCTTATGTAACAACAAAGTTCCATTGGTATCCTCAAAACAGTTTCGCCCAAAAAGGGTTTTCCGGCTGCATGCAACACAGAGATTACATCTTCCTTGCTGTAACTCGCGTTTGATGGTATAAACCTGCATGTGTTATTTGTCATCATTCACTTGATGGTCAGTTAATGAATTTATAACAGGTGTAAATAGTGGTAACACAACTAAAATTACTCGACAGAGGTTTCCATTTGGCGTTTCTCCTGTCTGGAGTAAATACTCAACATTAAAAATTAAGGTCTGTAGTGGCAAATTGTTGCATGTTATGTAATATGTACATGTAAGTGATGCAAGAGGGTTTATCAGCTGAGTTACGAAAACAAACATTGATGAAAGGATTAACCGATAACACACTGATTGATTAATTACTTCCACAGCGGATTTGTCAAAATGGCAATGTTTATGAGTGTAGATTTACATAATCTATACTGAATACACCCTGTCGTAAGGTACGAGTGTAAAGACAACATCCTTCCTACAAAAAATTAACCGCTACTACCTTGACTGATTGTTGCTCGTTATTGGCTAACTAATGGCGGACATCGTACAGTTGCCAAGTGTGTTGTCCTGGGTGACCAGTGAGATTATGTATACATGTACACCAGTGTGAAAATTTCTCAATGTGTCTTTTTTTTCACATATTAGACTGTTGAAAGACCCAAGACATAGGGCAGGATTATTTACCAGCTGCAGATGAATGGAATATCGTTCTTTTATGTGGGTATTGATGGATATATTCCTGAATGAGGTAATAGCCTGACATTGTTTCGATAACTTTCGTCTGTCTTAAATTTAATATTTGCATTTTGTTTTAATTTATTTCTTGTAGCATTCAGCAGAATCCATACTACAGAAAACATGCACTAGGTCACGAATAGGGTGTGTGTGAAATATCATTCAAGTTCACAATCTATACAATTTTAGATATTAAAATCATGGTAGAAATTCACTGTAAGTATAAGCAGACCATGTGGGGTTTTTATTAACTTTCAAAATGCATACAGATGTGACAAGGAACTAATTAGGTTTATAAGACAAAATATAAAGACCTACACTGTCTTCGTTATTTTTCAGTCCTAACATTTTTTGTATCACTGGCAGATGAGTAAACTTCAAGGTGTTTGGTTTGTTTTCATAATAAGGAAGTAAAATGACTTCATCTTTGTTGATCAGTCTACACATAAACTATCAATTGCGCATGTGGGAGGAGCAGCAGAGATCACGAACCAGTCACAAATTCTAGATATCTTCCGGGTACTCACACAAGAAAAACAAATACAAAAGAAACCACCAGTCCACAGAAATTGCTCCGCATCAGTGCCCCTTTAATGATGGCCTGTATCGAATGTCATTTAACAAGCATTATTCAGTGTTCTCAAACAAAACCAAGTAGTCATGTTTGATTTGACTACAATGATATTAGCATTGGTTTAACAATATGCTTTAAGGTCACATGCAACGTAAAACACAACATTGCAGATTCTGTTACCTTTCGGTATGCACTTACTGAAACAAATCATCAAAAGTGCCAATTCAGCCTTGAAATAAAAAAACGCGATTGAAAAAAGGCAGCAAAATCAGAGTTCAAACAATTCACTAATTTCCCCCCAGCGTTAGGTGTAAAGTGTTTTTAACAGCTGTGCTATGCTGCGCCCATATGCACAGTGAATAGGTTTGCAGAGCTTGAGGCAGTATGCATGCCCAGAGTATGAGGTCGTGAGCAGTAGTCTAAGCTTGGTCGTGTGCACAGTTGTGATTATGTCACAGAGGCACACCACTCTGATTGGTTGAAATTCCCTTAGCGGGATGGAATTGTGCACTGTTGTTAAAAATGTCCACTTAAGGCAATTAAAGATCGAATTGAGTAGTTTTAATGACTTGGTTTCATTTTTTAACGATGTCAATAAATGATTTATGTCTTTGTACCCCTTTAGATTAGAGTATATGTGATCTTTCAGGTAGATATATTATCATGAAAGAAATTAACAATACATCAGCTCAACCAATGACTGGTAACAATGCCAGACTTACATACAACCTGTTTAAAGTTTTCTGTTCCTTAGCTAAGCCCTCCTTAACAGGTCCAGAGGTTAGCAGAGAAAATGTCAATTGTGTATGGAAATGCACAATCAGGTGCTAATAACTTGGTAGCTGAACAGGATTATTTCATTTTGTGCCAGTGGTGAAATGTTGGCTAATTAGACTAGCTTCAAGCTGAAAAATTGAGATGGATTCTCAACTTACGTCAGAAAAGTTACATCCTTACTTCTCTTTACAGTATGAACAGAATGCAAAATTAAGAATACAAAAGAAACTTTAGATATATGTAATGTCAAAATATTAGCTCTGAACTGTTGCTGCAGGTAGACAATGAAGCGGGCTGCGTCCCCCCCAGTAGTTGTCAGTGAAGATGGCACTGTTGAGATTCAAGTCCTGGAGGAGAAACGGGCTCGTACAGAAGATGAAGTCTGTATTGATGAAGGGTAGGTTTCATGTGCACCTGTCTTGGTGCTCAGAGTTTGAAATTCCCTCCAACCAGATTTTAGAGTCTGTAGGTTCTGACTAAACTCTACATTGTTTATAGGACATTGCTTTTTGTATGAATTACTCATGAAAGAAAACTTTGAAATACTTTTAAAGAATAGTATAATTGACAATAACATAGTTCGGATTTCCAAACATTTTTATTGTATGTGTCATATAATTCAATGCCATCATTACTATGACCCTTGCAGGAATTGCTCAGTTTAACTTAAGGAAATGTGTGCAGTGCAACCTTAGGTAGTAACTTGGATGCACCCAAAAAATGGTTTTTACTTGGTGCTCAATGTTAAATTATTCATAGAGTTTGAGTTCTGGCATTAATGATTCAGAACATCGTTATAATAAAAACAAATAAGGACTGACAAGATCGGTTAAACATACTTCATAAAATGTTACAACATACAGTAACAGTCATTCAGTCACTCTCCAGGTGACCATCAGAGCATGAGTTTCATTTGAAATCTGCGTTCTTTTAACAGTCAAATATTAACATACACTGATGGTCAAAATATGAGATTGCATTTGGCAGTTTCAGGTTGCACCTGTGCAAGTTTTAAATGCTTAGAACAAGCCAGTCCCTAGAAGTAGAATGTTTTCTTTTTTTTAAAGTCGGTTGTATTGACAAGCCCATTTTGGCTCATGATATATATTTTTGGTAACTCTGCACACATTTTTCCTCAGACTAGACTGTAAGTATAGTGTTTTGTAACTTTGCATTTTGGCCTATGCAAAATTCTTCACTGTAATTACAAGACTGAAGAAGAAACTGGAGCACCAAATATATTTGCCCATGAAGATGTCTTCAGCTACCTAGTCTTGTCACAGTTGTGTCTGGTGTCCCCGTTGTAGCATTGCCGAAATATTGCTAAATGCAGCATAAAACCAACCTCACCCATGCACAAGACAAAAATGATGGGAGTCGATGATGAGACTATATAATGCATGATATTTTATCCCAGTTGTATGTAATTGTATTGACACTCATGATGTCATCCTCAGGATTGCACACTTTAGACTCCATTATTAACAGACTGCCATCATATAGCTTGAGTGTGGGTGAGCACAGCGTGAGACAAGCAAACAGAACCAAACAGATTCCCATGTATATCTGTTGATACCCAATCCTGGTTGTTTTTCAGTGTTATATATGAAGAGGAGATCATACAGCCGCAGCAACCTCCACCACAGTATCAGAATCTCATAATACAACACATGGATATAGCAGAACCTCTGCTTACACTCAAACGCCTCCTGGAAGTGCGACTACAGTGCTCTCTGTCAGAGCACCAGTTCTATCTACAAGACAGCATACAGGTAGGTTCAGGGTGTTACCTGTCGTCAGTACTTCGCAGCTTTGCTTAAACTACAGGGCATGAAATTGGTAGTATTTAAGTGCTAATTGAACAGAATTTTCCCAATTCTTCAGATTTTTTAAAATATGGACATTGTTCAAACAGTTGAAATTTGACCAGTGTCATGCATTTTATTACAATTTACCTGTCCATCGCACTTTGTTTGATTCCGAGGATATTTTGTTTTCAATCTGACCTATCGAAAAGAGGATGGTGATTATTATTGACTGACCACTTTCATATAGCTGGAATACTGCTAAATGCAGAATCAAAAATACAGTCAGACAAAGATAGGATGATATGCAACCCCAAGTCTGCAGTCTTCAAAGTCTGCTAATAAAATTTCTAACCATGAAGATCCAGGTTAGAATTGGTTTTCAGCAACCTATGCTTGTCTTATGAGATGACTGACAAGGATTATGTGGTCAAACTCACTGATGTGGTTGACACGTATCATCCTTATTCACTCACTTAGCATAACGCACATGATGTTAATCTTTGGATTGTCTCAACATTATTTTCTGACCCCTCTATATATCTGGAATATTGCTGAGTGTGACATTAAACAACAAAGTAAAAACTCCTTGTATGAACATTGTGGTATTGCGTTGCCAGCTGGATGCCAACAAGAGCCTTGTAGATCAGTGTGTGCAGGGAGACGGCATGGTGCAGATCAACCTTGAAGTCAAGTCACAGCCAGGTGCGTTCATGGTCACTGCTAGCTCATACAACCAAACTCTTCTCCACTGTCATTCATTTTCACCCAAACTTTCCTTCAAGGTAGTTCATCCATGTATATCAGAGTGTATCAGTTTTACGGGTGTTCCTGGTTAGGATACATGACCAGCCACCCTAGTTGTACAAAGCAGCCAAATGAAACAGATGATGATGCAAAATGACAAGGTTCACCTTGTGTCAGTTTCTGAGGGCTAGGTTTCTCATAGATTACATTACCCACGTGGGTATGTTTTTGTGCAGCCCATTTCTGGTGTTCCGTGACGTGATATTGATAGACTGGAATATTGCTAAAAATTGGTCTCTACCTATTTTTAAGTTTCTCTCAATTTATTTAAGAGAGGGCATGATATGAGTATCTTGTTGATTGAGATAAACATTTAAACAGGGCGACAGAACAACACATGTGATAGAAGTATGTAAATTCTTCATGTGATATATCATGTAGAGTTGAGACTACTGCCATATGGCAAGACCATGTTAAAGTTGTGTGCAACTGTCTCCCTCAGCAGGTGTCAAGCCTAAAATTAACATCCTGGATATACTGAAGACAGCTGACGAGGTGGAAACTCAGCCAGTGGAGTCAGGTAGGTGTTTGTGTTGTGTGTCTCAGGAGAGTTGCTAGATGTTTGTAACAGTTTGTAGTTAGTCTGTTTGCACCTTTATAACAGTAAATAGATGTCAGAGATCTACTATCAAGTGGATGACACAATTTTTGCTGTCGGATTCATATTGTTACGTTTTCTTGTTTCAGTCCCTGCAGCTACTCAGCAGATTCAGCAGGCCAACACAAAGGTTGTCATCCCACTACCAGAAGAGTCAGAGAATGTCACAAGGTGGATCGTGGACCAGAACTTCCGCAGGGAACAGGAGCGACTGAAAATACCCTTTGGTGAGTACCTGAGCTCGTCCATTTTTGTCAAGGTGTTAGAATTGCTTGGTGGACATTAGGGATGCAATGATTAACCGAGACCTCAATTTGATTTTCAGTATTGGACCCTCATTGTGATCATTTTCGATTCAGTACTTCATTTAAGTAAAAACAAAAAGATTTCCTTGAACTCTCCAAGTTAGTATTTTAGCATGAAATTATTCATCAGCTTAGCAGTGTCTACTAACAACAATTCTCATTGGATAACCAATCACATTTGGCCTTTTTACAGCACTCAAAATTGCTTGAGTTGAGCTTAAACATTACCTCTTCTGAGCCCTCTGTATGTCATGTCAGTGACACTGATGATTCCTCTCATTACTGTACACTGCTGGATAAAGGGTTGTTGGAGTAGCCTAGTGTTTAACATAAAGCATTCACTCGTCACACCAAACACCCAAGTAGTATAGGGAATGACAGTTCTAAAACACTTTCAAGAAATGTCTCTACAAAGCCTTATTTACTAAATAAGGCTTTGGTTGGGACCTTAGATCTTGCTACTATTACCCCTACTACTTAACGTGTGTTGGAGGTAACACTGTGCCGTACGGTACGATCAATAATTCTTCTCTTACAAACCCCCTACCCGGCCCATCCCTTAAGTAGTACAAGTTAGGTTCGTCGGCTTTCATATCCACTTTATCTATGTTGTAAGTTTTGACTGACCATATAGGATCGGTGGCCCGCTTACGGCTATCGCCCTACTACTTAACGTCTGTGCCTATGTTATGTTTATATCGATGAAACAGTTTAACGTGAACCGCCTACGATCTCTTTGGTGTTCATAATAAAGGCTTGCTGGGCTTTTTGTATCCCCTGTTCTATGTACTTTTTTTTCTCGTCCTCGCTGATAGCAGACTTACGAGACTTGGACCGAATATCTTGTTTCATTCCGTTATATTTTTTGAGTTCAGATAGGATTGAACGAAACTCCTCTTCTGAGATCTTACTGTCAGAGAGTGCCGTGGAAATTCGCTCACTCACTGTGTTCAGCTTTGCTTCGGCCAGAACCCTGATCTCGTCGTGTTTCAATGCCTTACGATTAAGTCTGCGTGATACTAACTTAAGCGCCAACCCTACCAACCCTGTCACCCCAGCCGTTATTTCAATACCTAGCACTATAGGTGCAGCCACGATGGTAGCCAACAACCCAACGCCTGCCGCCCCTAGTCCCATGCTGGTTGCCATAAGGGTAGTGTCAGCCCCGTCCACGATATTGAAAGCTCTATTGTACTTTTTACATAGAGCTTTCCGCGTGTCACGGTCTTGTTCTAGTTGGCGTTTCACATCACATAACTGCCTCAAGCGAAACCCATCTACGGTTTCCAACGTCTTCGCTACTTCCTCTACGACTGGGTACAGACCCATCCTATAATATATATTTTGGAAGATATTTTAATTGGGGTTCAGTTAAAAGTCTATCAATGAATTTGAAGTCTACAAGTTCTAGACAACTAGTCAGGGTAATAGGTGAGAATCTAATAGGCTTTCCTGTTGTAATAAAAACCCCACGGAGGCTTATTAAGCTGGTTATAGGACCAGTGGGGGTATCCTGTTGTATAATAATACGACAATATTGGTGTATGTGTTCGTCATACCAGTGGATTGACACCCCGGGTAAAATTTGGCATACTCTTGGGGGGTTTTCATTATCTAAAACCCAAAAGAAGACTTCTATGATGAGTGTGAAAGGGGAGAATCTTCTATTAATAAGATTTTCGATATAAGGATTATTGCTAAATGTTAATTTATTTTTTACTATAGTCCTTAACCCATTTTTTTCGATATCTCCTGATATCATGTGTACTAATCCCCTCTCCGGAATGAAATCCCCGGGCCAGATACCGTTGTTCCTAATCTTAGAGATCCACTCATTTTCGTCTATTGTGATATAAGGTGAGGTGAGTGTTAAGTTGATCAGCCATTTGGGTTCTTTAAAATCTGATAACGGCACCCGTCTGTACACGTTGTCTTTGAAGTGTAGGATGTATAATTCATCTTCCTCACCAGGCTGATCGAATCCCTCCGTGTCTCCTAGGTCGTTAAGCGTAGTGTTGGGACGATGACTGGTCATTATTATACTATTACGATATAATTTCCAACTGGTTTTCTGATAATAATTCAGGGGTTAACTTCATACCTATGAAGTGTATGTTGTCAGGCAGGAAGATATTGGTTAGTGATATCTTATTTTCCACGATCACGTTGACCCCCTGCAGACTGGTCTTGGAGTCGACACCCGTCCGCACGTAAACATTGCAAACTTGAAACTGATGTTGTTTGCCCCACCCGAGTTTGATCCCCTTCACGATCTCGACATCATTCCCCGATGGTTCCCCTAGGTAGACTTTGATGATCAGTGTTCCGTTTGCCGGTAGACTCTCTAGTGCCTTGACCACGCCTTCGAATTCAGACACCAACTGCAATTTCACGTTTTGTATGGCCGGTTTACTCGATAGCATGTGGGCTGCTATAGTGTTGACTGGGCTGACGACTACGCTACGTCTCTGAGTTGGGACGTAAGCCACGAGCAGGGTTCCATTGTTCACGACTTTGTTTAGGTGGTTGTCTTTGTTATCCGTGAACACGTAAGGGGAGACGAGTCTAATATTGAGAAACCAGTCGTCTTTATCGGGTAACAACACCCACTTGTCATCTTCGGTGAAGACGAGCATATATGGTTTGTTTTGGACGACGGTAGTGCTCTCAACATCGTCTAAGTCGAACAGTTTACCACCGAACGATGGGTATATTACCCAATTATTATTACCGGTGTTGACAAGGGCGTACTTAGTGTTGACTGTTGCTCTTGTGGTATCTATCATATCACTTAGGGTTCCACCGGAGGGGATTTCAACGCGTTTGTAAATGTTGTTTTTCAGTTGCAAGGCGTACGATTTACCATCTACTCCGGGAGCGTCGAAACCGCGCGTGTCTCCGAGGTCGGAGATCCCGATATTGACGCATTTTTTCACTCCGGGCCCTTGTGCGCTGGTCATTTTACATGAAGCGTTAAGCTGAGGTATCCTATATTTACAGGATTATGATTTATATCTAACACCGATATTGTCAGCTCAGGTATGTTGCCCTGGGTTAATCTCTTATACTGCCGTGGTGAAAACGACTCGGTTCTACCGTCGTTGAATTTCTCAGTTTTCACCGGCACTGCTCTCAGTATAGTGGAAGGGTGACCTCCTTGAATGTTGTACGTTGTGCTCACCTGATCGAGATGAATGTACAGCTCTCGGTACGGTACTAGGTCGGGTAACTTCGTGCCTGTGACGGTTGTTGTTGGTTTTATCTCGTCAGGAGACATACCGAGTATCCTCGCTAATGGTCGGCCGAGCCTCAAGGAGGTTCTTCCGTTGTTGATTAACACCACTGTGCCGTTTGAGTCGTTCATCTTGAGTTCGGCTCCCAGGGGTTTGAAGACCTCGTCGTTTAGAGAGCACACGCTGTAGTAGCCGTCAGTTATCTGGCTGCGAGTTCCACTGACGAACAGCTTATTGTTGCTGATATTAATGTTAGTCCATTGCGGTAGGTAGGTGATATCGCAGAGTGCGACTTCGAGTTGGCCTGACGTGTTATCGATCGCGTGCGTCAGCTGAACGGCCTCACCGCTCGTTATTCCTGGAAGTGTTATGTACATATTATAATATATGAATTATATATTATAATATGGATGTAGCACACTTGAAAATCGTGGTGAATGCAGATGGTACGGAGTTTAAAACAACCTTTATTAATATCTTTGAAAACTATGTCGTGTCCGTTAATAACGCGCAGGCGGTGGTAAACTGGAATCAAAACCCAATGCAGTTTTGGCAGAACCAACTCAACTTTGCTGTGTGGTGTGCGACGACAGGGTCGGGTGTGACACCAGACTACGGTATAGACGAACTGAGTAAGGCGGTTATTTTGTTTCATATTTATTATCAAACGAGACGAATATTGAAGGAAATAAGTGCTCCTCTTCCCCAAGATAAAGCGTGGAGTATGACGAATAACCCTTATGATAGACGCGCTTATGAACGTGTTTGTGGGGAGTTTGAGATTCCAACGAATAAAGACTTTCGCCTTCCTGTTGTGAACCATGGTCTCGGTATAGTTCTCGTGTACTTCTACAGGTCCGGAACATATTATGCCGGTTCTAAAGATGGTTCATACAACCCAAACCGGCATACATTTACAGGCCCCACAACGAATGAAAAGATCCATGTCAGCTGTATAAAGCAAACCAATCCTGATGCAGCCACAGCCTGGACTAAAATGATCTCAAAAACATCTAAAGAATTCACTCGTGCTGGTACAATACGCTTGAACGACTCGATTCGAACGTACGTGTGGGCGCTGTTGGGTGCGCAGTCGATGACGCGTTCCAACATCCTCGGTAAGGGAACTGCTTACGACGCTCAGAAACAGTTCGTTTCCAACGTTGATGATGCTATCAATTCTCCAGTTGATCTCCCGAGGGCCATCGACCGTTACCAAAACGTGTTAGAATACGCCAGATCGAAAGTCAATTACGTGTTCGGCGTGGGGTTGTACATGGCTCCGAGTGATATGCAACTGAGAATAAAAAAAGTGGTGGGTTATAACAACAAAATAGTCATAGCCACGGCGGACCAAAAGTTGGGTATCAACCCCGATATTAACACCCCCTATATCCCACACATCCCACCACGTGAAAAGGGTATAGTGGCGCCACCTCCGGAGCCTAAAATTCAACCAACACCACACCCCCATATTCAGACCTCCTATCAGCAGCATATTGATAATAAAACAGCCTTAGTGGTTGGTGGGGTAACTGTGGGACTTATTTGGTTAAAGATTTCTTAGCCGCTACGTACACCAGACCCGCCACGGCGACGATGGCTGCCCACAGGTTTTGACTGAGCCACATGGCAGTTTTAGACAGAGCGCTCAACAACCACGAGACGATGCTACCCAGGATGCCGGGAAGGGCTTCGGCGGCTTTACCAGCCAGTTTAGCTAGGCCTTCCCCGAGTTTTTTTATCCAGTCTTTAATACCCCCACCGGGGGGTGTTGGGGGAACTCCCCCACTGGCAGGCCCCACAGGGGTTCCTCCCACCAGTGACACCACCAGGGTTGATATGATGAAACCCAATGCAGTCAGAATACTGGCGATGGTGATCCCTTGCTCCCGGAACAATATCCGAATCCTGTTGGCTAAAGTTGTATCCTCATTCAGTATTCTATCGATTGTTTCCCGAATACGACTGATCTGGGATCGAAGCTGTTCACGATTCGAGGAAGCGGCTTCCAATCGTGTACGTCTCTCGTCTTCTAAATCACGTATTCGTTCATTGATACGACGCTTCATATCATCGTTTTCAGTTTCGTTGAGTTTGGTTTTTTCCCTAGCGATGTGCTCGTCGATTTCGTTCAGTTTCCCCATGTTGTTCACGAGTTCTCCACGCACGCGTTTCACGGCTTCGTCTAAGCCGCGCAGTTCCCTTACCGGAAAGTCAAACCCCGGTAACGGTTTGTCCCAGTAGGTGCTCAACAGTTTTTCTATGCTGTCCGAGGCTTCTGTAGCACGCTGTGGTGTCATTTCATCTCTAGTGGTGAGGTGGGATCTGGTAGCTTGCAGATCTTCTTTAACGGCCTTAGGTATTGCACCACCGTAATCATTCATGTTTAGATTTTTACGGATAAATTCGACACCATGGCGGCTGGCTAGAGTTGACAAGGCCAGTGGTTTTTTATTGCTCTTGTTAAAGAGGTCAACCCCTGGGTCAGACTTAAGGCGTAGAACACCCTTTGTATCAATAAAAAAATTCTTATGGTATCGACCCTGTGGTTCAACGTAGTTTTTATCTCTTCTTAAACTTTCGTAATAATCATTTACCGTTGTTTCCAAGAGTTCTTGGTTCAATGGTGAACTAGTAAATGAGGTCTCCTGCTCATCATCGAATGCCTGGGCACTAGCGCCCGGCATCTCCGTCATATCTATGTCTTCATCCATTAGTATTAAAAATATATTTCTTTTATATAACAATGTACGGCAGAAAATTAGATCCTTTCAGAAGATTGAGAGAGCCATTAGGAGCCAGAGCCGTGCGACAGTCGGTGACCATCACCAACAATCCCAGCAAGATAGACCAGAATCAAACTCTGCTGGTTAGATTTCCAAACCTTGGTGAGAATGACCTCATTGTACCAGGCACTGTTCGACTGGCGTTCAATATCACGTTGACCTCCGACAACGACAAATGCGAGCTAGTGCGGAACGTGGGTCGAGCTATCATCAAGAAAACGACTGTCAAGATCAGCGGTAACGAGGTGCTGAGTATCGACGACAGCGACGTGTTTCACTGCTACAAGGATCTCTGGAAAAGCGAGGGAGAACGAGTCAATGATGTGTACCAGGGTATCAGCAAATCAACCCGGGCGCGCATAGGATACGTCTTCACGCAAGACCAGCAAGACAAGCTATCGGACGGTGAAAAGGCCATCGCTCTAGCATACGGGAATCGATTCTGCGTGCCGCTCGACTTCGAGTTGCTCACGGGACACGCGCCGTTTTACCAGGCCGCGCTGGGTGATAGGCTCGAATACGAGCTCACGTTTAACGACTATAGCAAAGTAGTGCGTACGCCGAACGGTGATGAGGCCAGTTATGCCATAGACAACATCTCTCTGGAGTTCGACATGGTCACTAGCCCGGAGCTGGCCAGGCAGGTTCGAAGCCAGTACTCTGGGAAGATGGCTATCCTGTACGATCGCGTACTGAGGCATAGATCAGTCGTGCGAGATAAGAGCGACACTGTGTGGAATATCAACCTGAACGTGCCGGCGCGATCGATGAAAGGTATCCTGGTCGTCCCCGTGGAGTATTACGATCCATTCCGGAGGGACAGCGAGAAGTTTTTCAACCCCGAGATTGAAAAGGTGGAAGTGACCATCGAGGGCGTGCCCAACCAGCTGTTCAGTCATGGTATGAGGCCACACCAGCAGTGGGATGAGATAAAAAAGCTACCAGTGGGGGACTACATAACAAAGAACCTGGACCTCGGCTCCGTGCAGATCGGTGAATACCTGACCACCAAGTACGCCCTATGGTTGGACATGCGATCCACGGATGATGATAAACTGCACGGTAGCGGGCGTCGTATAGATAACGGCAGCGAAGGGATAACCATCCAGATTACTAAGAAGGCTCAAACCGCTGGTAAGTTGAAATTATATCTGTACGTTATTATGGACGCGCAACTTAATATAGACAAGGGGAGATTCGTGCAAGCCATCTACTAGTGGGGGAGACCCCCAGGGGTACCCACAACTCCCCACTGACCCACACTGCGCCATAGTGTGCGGGCAGACTGGCTGTGGGAAGACCGTTTTCGTGTTGGATATGTTGGAGGGTTACTACAAGGATGTGTTCGATAACATCGTTATCATGTGCCCTACTCTGAGCATGAATAAAACGTACGCGCGACCTTGGGTGATGACGGACCCGGACGTACACAAAATCGACCCTGGAACACGTCTGCAGGACTGGTTGAAAGCTCTTCACGAGAAATTTAAAGGGGAACCGACGCTGTTCATACTGGACGACTGCAGCGCTAATCGTGAGATAACAAAAAAGAGAGACATGCTATCGTACCTGGCCTTCTCCGGCCGGCATGCAAATCACAGCGTCTGGGTGCTAACGCAGAAGTTCAACTCGGTGTTGAAAGACCTCAGGGAGCAGACGCGATGGGTGGCCTTATTTCACTGCAAGGACAGGGATTCGTTCGAGGAGTGTTTGAGAGAGAACGATGTGATGAGTAAATTAGAACGGGAACGGGTGAAGAAACAGCTCGCTGAAACTAAACACGCTAAGCTCGTGCTAAAGACCGACCAACCAGTAGCATATAGAGTATACTAAAGCTAAGCAAAGCTAAGCAAAGCTAAGCAAAGCTAAGCATAGCTATGATATTTGAAGTATTTGTCGTGTGCAACTTAACCTTCATTTCTCTGTGTTTTGTCTGCATCGGGTATTATATAGTTAAAACTAAATCTTACTTGTTATATTATAAGATGGAGTGTGAGGAATTGCTCGAACAGTTGGGGGTCTCCCAAACGCCGCCGGCAGGCCCCACTGTGGGGGATTCCCCCAAGCGAGAGAAACTGGTGGCGTTGGCTGTTGGTGGTAAAGCCAAACATTACTTTGGAGACTACACTCCAGATAAAATTCACAAAATGTCAGCCGAAGAAATCGATAAGCTGTACGCTAGATACGAGTCCCGGCTCGGAGCAGAAATGACAAAGACAATAGGATCGGCTATGACCCAGATATACACCGGTATTGTATCACACTTCCTTCCCATTCCACCAGAGCGCCGACTTTACCTGTGGGAGGACCTCGAGAAAGACCCTTTTATCGAACACGCCGTGAGTTCTATCAGCTGCGGGCTGTACCACAAATATGGTATGTTGTTGGCTCCAGTGACGGCGGCGATTATCACGGCAAAACATTGTCAATTTGAGAGAAAGAATAATAATAATAGTATAGATGGATGCTGCACAGGAGGTACCCCCAACAGTGAGTCCCGAGGTGACGGTGGAGACCCCACCCCCAACAGTGACGGTGGAAACCCCTTCAGTGGGGGAAGTGACCCCAACAGTAACCAGACAGAAGAATCCTAAGAGAGTAGCTGCCGGTAAAAAACGGTGGTGTAACCAACATAAAGTGACCAACCCCCGACTGTTGTTGGCTGTAGGCGTAACTGCTGCCGTGGCTATCTCGTGGTTATACGTGGGGGTACCCTCCCACAGTGAGGGAAACTCTGGGGGTGTGGGGGTTACCCCCACGCCGCCGGCAGGCCCCACTGTCGACCCGCATATCATGTTATAATTTTAATATTTTATATCATATACATAATGTCTGAGGGGAAAACGTTCGTCAACGACGCATACCACGCCACAGTGGTAGCCAGTCTAGCAGTAGGGTACGCTCGGTTGACTAAAATGGTGCTTAAACAACCAACTATCAAGCTAGATTTCAACCTGCAGGATATGGGTATGCTCATAATGAACCTTGGTATGGCGATGGCCACAAAAGACATCCTAGTAAAACAAGGAATAATACCTGATAATATAATGAAATAAATATAGGGATGGCCACGATAGCTATGATGGTCGGTGGGGCGTTAGTGAATGCCCTGGCATTTTCCGGGAGTAATTTCCTCTTCTCGAAACTACGAGATGATCACGCGGCTGAAATACAGGAAGAAAGGAAGCGGCACGATCTCGCTACTGAGAAATTACAAAGGGCACAGGCTGAGTACGCTAAAAAACGCCTCCAGAGGATCGATTTTATTAACGAACAACTCAAGCGTGAAAACCATGCCATTAAAACATTCAACGATGTTGATGAAGCAATGAAAGAATACTACCTACTAACTGGTAAACAATTGGAACCGCTCAATAAACCCACACTCGCTCAGTACTACACACCATCCAAGGGACAAATGAATCGTGAACTGGGCTTCATAGTGTTGGGTATAGCAGCTACTGCGTTGGTTGCGAAGCAATTAAATTAAAATACCTATATAAGTAAACATGAGACCCGCTCCATACCGATGCGAATACATACTTATGGGGAAGACCGAGGCCTGTGGTAGGAAATGCAGGAATCAGGGGTTCTGTTGTTTCCATATGGGAAGTCCTAACTACACGTGTTCTGTGTGTGGTATCGGGGTTAAAGGACATTACTGTCTATGTAAAGCTCACGGAGCGAACGTAGTCAGACATCAACTCATCTACGAGAATAAAAAAGGCTACATAAAAGAACGTAGGCGACTGCTCAAGATAGACTCCAGTGCGTGAAAGGGTTACCTCCCCTTACTGTGAACCAATTAGACGTTGGTTCTCTTAGGTGTAAACACGATGTCTACTGTAAGCGAGCTCAAGCGGGTCGCAAAACAGAGAGGTGTGATCGGGTATTCTCGAATGCGGAAGTCAGCATTGTTGAGATTACTAGGTTTAGAAGCCCCTCCTACAGTAAAACAATTAAAAGCTCAAGCAAAACAGCTTGGATACACGGGTTATTCAAACCTGGGTAGAGCCGGGTTAACCGCATTGTTATCACATGCCCCCGTAGCAAAACCTCCCACTGTAAAACAACTGAAAGCCGAGGCACACGATTTGGGTTTAGGCGGGTATTCCCGTATGAGAAAACCACAGCTTGTAGAATTATTACGACAGAATAGAGCTATTGACCTACAGTTCGTGCGCACTGAGCGCGCTGTAGGCAACTATTTGAGAGGTTGGCGCATGCACGTTGATAGAAACATAGACATTACAGATATCAAGCCTCTGATAGCTGATAAGGTCAACCAGGAACTAAATAATCTAGGAAGTATCAAGTTTCAGATCACAGTGAAAATGTCGCTCGATAAGCAGGTTGGGAGTACCACTGAGTATGTTCAGCCTTACTTCCGAGGTCAACAAGAGGTCGCCACACATACAGAGACCATTGATACATCAATCGATACCAGTTTTCAGCAGATACGAGAATACCTAGAACGCTACACACACTTGGGGTCCGGGTGGGTTGTAGATAAAATCGATAATGTCTATCTAGACATAGCTAACTATGTGCCGTTCAGAGGCGGGTCATACCTAGCCTTGCCTCCCTACTATAGGAACAAACATGCTATAGTAAACGTTAAGAATAGAGGAAACGATTGCCTGAGGTTAGCTATCAGGTCAGCCTTATTTCCAGCTGACACTAATCCGAACAGGCCTTCTAATTATCCCCAAGACGATGGGCTCAACTGGGATGGTATAGATGAACCCACCCCCATATCCCAGATCACTAAAGTAGAAAAACAGAATAATCTGGCTATAAATGTCTTTGGGCACGAAGGTAACACAACAATAGTACACAGGGTCAGCCCGGTGAAGGATCGCCAAGTTATCAATATATTCATGATCCAACGAGGTGAAAAGTATCACTACACGTGGATAAAACATCTCAGCCGGTTGTTGCATGACCAGTCGAAACACGATGGGGAAAAACACTTTTGTGTACGATGCCTACACGGTTTCAGTCGAGCTGATTTATTAGAATCCCACCGGGAGGATTGCCAAGGTGTGGGGCAGACGACCATACGAGTCGACATGCCTAAGGAAGGTGACAATATCCTAAAATTCAGTAACCACAAGAATCAAATGTCTGTGCCTTATATTATATACGCCGACTTCGAAGCCTTAGTTGTGGGGGATACCCCCAGTGGTGCCGCCGGCGAGGCTCCCTTCACCCACAAAACACAAGAGCATAAAGCCTGTTCGTTTGGATACATTGTCGTCCGTTGTGACGGGGAAACGAAAGCTCCTGTAGTGTATAGGGGGCCTGACGCGGCTGAAAGGTTTCTAAAGTGTTTGCAGGAGGAAGAAAAAATTATTAGGAATGCATTGTATAAAATCGCTCCCATGCGTCTGACCCGAGTCGACAGGCTAGCCCACGCTAGTAGCACTAACTGTCACGTGTGTGACTCACCACTTAACGGTGATTCGGTGAGAGATCACTGTCACATAACTGGTAAGTATAGAGGCGCCGCTCACAACGCGTGCAACCTCAAGCTTAAAATCAACCCTAAGACAATAAACATCCCCGTTGTCTTTCACAACTTGAGAGGGTACGACTCACACTTGATCATGCAGGCCATCGCGAAAATCGATGGTAATATAACGTGCATCCCCAACAACATAGAGAGATACATCTCCTTCAGCTTAAACGGACTTAGGTTCATTGACTCGTTTCAGTTCCTCCTGTCGTCACTCGACAGTCTGGTCAAGGCCAACAATACCTTCCCTATCACCGATCGATACACAGACGCCGAGACTAGACCCCTGCTTATGAGGAAGGGTGTGTACCCCTATGAGTACATGGATAGTTGGGCTAAGTTCACCGAGACCAGACTACCCCCTATTGACTGCTTTTATAGCAAGCTGAATGAGGCGTCCGTCTCACGAGATGATTACTCGCACGCGACTAACGTATGGAATAAACTGGGTTGTAAGAACCTGGGTGATTATCACGACCTGTACTTGAGGACAGATGTACTGCTGTTAGCCGACGTGTTTGAGACGTTTAGGCGGACATGTTTCAAGCAGTATAAACTCGACCCCGCATGGTATTACACCAGCCCAGGTCTGTCGTGGGACGCCTTGCTTAAAAAGACCGGAGTTAATTTGGAATTGCTCACAGATTACGACATGCACCTATTCATTGAGAAAGGTTTGCGAGGTGGGATTTCCATGGCATCCAAACGATACGCGAAAGCAAATAATCAATACGTGAAAGGTTACGATCCTAACAAACCAACCAATCACATTCTCTGCCTCGACGCAAACAACCTGTACGGCTGGGCCATGAGTCAGTATCTACCTACAGGGGGATTCGAATGGGTACCCCACGTTGATGTTATGGGGGTTGCACCAGATTCGAACAAAGGTTATATCCTCGAGGTTGACTTAGAGTATCCCAAGGAATTACACACATCACACAACAGCTACCCCCTGGCCCCCGAACGTATGAGGGTTAACCCAGACTGGATGTCTGAGTACCAACATAACTTGTCAGGTGGGCGTGTGACAGACGTTGAAAAACTCGTGCCTAACTTAATGAATAAGACCAAGTACATCGTTCACTATCGCAACCTACAGCTGTACCTGTCGTTGGGTATGAGGCTGACCAAAATACACAGGGTGCTCATGTTCGACCAGAGTCCATGGATGGAGCCCTACATCAGAATGAACACAGACCTACGAAAAAAAGCCACCAGTGATTTTGAGAAAAATCTCTACAAGCTCATGAACAACTCGGTGTTTGGTAAGACTATGGAGAACCTGAGGAAACGCGTGACCGTGAAGCTGGTTCGGTCGAGTGAGGAAGACAAGCTCAGGAGATTGATAGCCAGTCCGGCATTCAACCGTAGTAAGATATTCACAGACAACCTGGTTGCCCTACACATGAAGAAAAGCCACATAAAATTCAACCGGCCTGTTTACGTGGGGATGAGCATCCTCGATTTATCCAAACACCTGATGTACGACTTTTACTACAACGAGCTCAAGAAACAGTACGGTGACAGGTGTGAAGTGCTGTACACTGACACGGATTCCCTGCTGATGGAGATTCGAACCGAGGACGTGTACGAGGACATGAAAAAACACCTCGATTTATACGACACCAGCGACTACCCTAAGACCCATGCCCTACACAGTACGGTAAATAAAAAGGTCCTAGGTAAGATGAAGGACGAGTGTGCTGGCACGCCCATAGCCGAGTACATAGGTTTGAGACCTAAGATGTACTCCATACTGAAAGCCGACAATAGTGAGATCCGGAAGGCTAAGGGGGTTAAGAAGTATGTGGTGAAACAACACATCAAACACGCCAGATTCAAGGAAGCCCTGTTCAAGACCCGTACCTTTAGACATAAAATGAACACACTTAGAAGTGATGGACATAAGATATACGGACTGACTATAAACAAGACATCCCTGTCGCCTATGGACACGAAACGTTGGATAGCTATTGATGGGATAAACACATACGCGTATGGACATGAAAAAATTTGAGGCTATTTACTACAGCCCGCGTGGGTACTGGAAAGGAGCTAGCGCAGTAGATAAGCTAGCTAAAATAGCGTGAGTACCCCCGGAGGAAGCCAAAGCGTGGCTTGAAAAACAAGCCCTGTGGCAGATCTATTTGCCGGCACCACGCTACGTGCCTAGAAGGAGGTTCGGTATTAACATACCTAATAGCGTTCACCAGGCAGACCTACTGTTCCTACCCCACGACAAGAGGTACAAGTATGCCTTAACCGTAGTGGACGTAGCCAGTCGTTACAAGGAAGCCGAACCCTTGACCACGAAAGATTCGGCCCAGGTAGCCAGAGGATTCGAACGCATATACAAACGCAGCCCGCTGACGTGGCCAACAGAGCTGCAAGTTGACCCCGGACGGGAGTTCATGGGTGCCGTGTCACAACTGCTAGCCAAACACGATACAAAAGTCAGGCGTGGCACGGCCGGAGCCCATCGCAGCCAAGCCATAGTTGAGAGATTTAATAGGACTTTGGCTGAGCGCTTGTTCGGCTATCAGTATGCTAGGGAGATGACCACCCCTGGAAAACGATCGACTGAATGGGTCACGAGGTTACCCAAGGTGGTGTCGGCAATCAACCATGAAGTCACCCGTCTCACCGGTAAGAAACCGGCAGACGCTATCAAACTAAAATCAATAGTTGCAGAGTCGGCCGCTCCATTGCGTGGGAAGGAGAAACAGATACCAGATAGGGCCCTAGTGAGGTATCTATACCAGCCGGGGGAACACGAGGGCGATAGCCGTAAGCGGGCCACCGATCCTATATGGTCAGTCAAAACTTACAACATAGATAAAGTGGATATGAAAGCCGACGAACCTAACTTGTACTACTTAAGGGATGGGCCGGGTAGGGGGTTTGTAAGAGAAGAATTATTGATCGTACCGTACGGCACAGTGTTACCTCCAACACACGTTAAGTAGTAGGGGTAATAGTAGCAAGATCTAAGGTCCCAACCAAAGCCTTATTTAGTAAATAAGGCTTTGTAGAGACATTTCTTGAAAGTGTTTTAGAACTGTCATTCCCTATACTACTACCCAGGTTTGATTCCACACATGGATACATTGCAAAGTGCATTTCTTATGTCAACTGCTGCAATATTTCTGGAATTGAAAGTGGTGTAAAACCAAACTCAATCACTTGATAAATAAATGTCTTAGGATCAGAGCTCATTATAAGGTGCATATTTTACTCAATAAGAATCACATTTACCCAATTAATTACAAATCTGGGAGTACAAAAAAATGCAAAAGAAGCACTTCAAACCCGGTAGGCCTATAATACCTTGCTTACTTTACTCTATTGACTAAACTTGATTGCATATGGTTTGTCGTGGTGCCCCAACTCTGCAACAGTATTTGCAAATGGTAGGTGATGCATATATACATTATACATGTACTGTTATAGCCATAGCGACTGTCTGGAGTTTACTCTAACAGTCACATGATTTCCATGAGGAGTATTTAAAAATGGTTGAAAGCTATTTGGCACGCTAAGAGTTAATAACAACCTTTAGTCTGTTGAGAAGCATTTACTAGTATTTCTTTATATTCAATAAAGTTAATTACCCAATAAGTATAAGAAACTCTGTAAAAGTAATTCTTTTACCTAGTGGGAGTATTCAAAATTCTGGTTACTCCTCAAAAAATGTGATTTCTCATACATAAACAGACATGGGATTAAATACCCAGAAAAAATATCTTGAGCTCTGAGGATCTACACCAAAATGTTGCATATTTTGTAATATAAAAGTCAATATCCAAAGAACAGTCTCCCCTTGTAAATAAGGATTTGCAGTGCACATTTGTTGGAAATGTAAAGTTTTACTCTGTTCTTGTCACATTTTCTCGACTATGTGAACTATATGGTAGAATCATTCTGATAATGCTGGGTTGCTGAAAGTGAACCTTGTTCTTAACAAATAGGCCAGTCACCACTTGTAACAATTCAGTTTGCAGAGTTACCTCCCCTAAACAACCCTTGCAGATGAATAGAACATATGAAATAAATTATCTAAAATCCTGTGACTTAGCCCTGTTGAAGTGTATCTTAAAATTTTCAAAACACATCAGTTCATGATGAATGATGAGAGCAAATTATGAAATATGTTTGAAATTTGAATATTTATGGATTGACTGACTGTTTGACCTGTTCATGACATCCATGGTTGCTTTTTCAACCTGTAAGAATTTGAACACAGCTCTCAGTAACACACACTCACTTAGTTAAGTCATGTGATGAAACTTACATACTCAGAATCACTATGTTTCTGTTTGTAATCCATGCATAAACATGATAAATGTGTCACATCTTTATGACTTTCTTGGCCTTTTTATCCCCCACTGCAAAGCAGAACTATGTATTCATCTGCGAACGTACATACATCACGATTCTTGTTAGTGTGATATCTCTTGAACTGTTGCTGCCAATGTCATCAAATTTGGTGACAGCCTACATTGGTTGTTTGTGCAGACACCAGTCGATTGGATTGAACTTGACCTCATCATCAGGGTCACCAAGACACTTTTCAGACTCTTCTTAATGTCACATCTCATGCACTGTTGTAGTAACTTGTAGCCTATGTCTTCAAGTTGTTGACAGCCTACATCTGGGATTACCCAGACACCCGTTGATTTTGGTGACCATGACACTTTGACCACTTTTCAAACTCTTGTTAATGTGATACCTCATGAATCGTTGTACCCAGTGTCTTTGAATTTGGTGACAGTCTACATTAGGGGATTACTCCGATTTGATTTGATCAATGATTGTAATTTATTACTATTGATCTCTGTGACCAATGTCGATAGCCTAACCTTCAGAGTATTGTAAATCTCTATTGATTTTTGTACAGATCCAGTCCAGTGGAGTGAGGTACATGTTCGGCACTGGATTCAGTGGGCTGTGAAGGAGTTTGCCCTCCAGGGCGTGGACATCGACAGCTTCCGTTTGGACGGCAAGCAGCTGACAGAGCTCACACACCCAGAGTTCATCAACTACATCCCACATGATCCAGGTGACATCTTCTGGACCCATCTTGAGCTGCTTCGCAAGTGTAAATTTGTTGGTAAGTAAGACCATTGTGACTCTTGTCCACTGGGTTTTGCAAATCAGTTGATTATTACAACCTGAAGGGCCTGTCAGCTGGATAGTGTGTTTTCTCAAATTTGAGTGTCAATGAAAAATCTCAAATTGAATTGATATTTCTGTATTTGTTTTATGATCCTAACTCATGTTCTGACTTTGCATAGTTGACATGTATTTCACTGACCACTAAAGAGGAAATGGTTTTCCTGATGTTTTGCATAGTTGCATTTAAATTAATATTAAAATTTGAAGGTAAGAACTTTGCCCAAATTCCACGTTTGTGCAAAATATTTAGTTTGTAATCCAAGATAAATCTCTCACTGGTAAATGTTTTGTTGGTGTGTTTTAGCCGTGATGCAGCAGCCAACACCTCACGCCATCACTACCATCACAGTTTCCACATCAGACACAGAAAGTGAGTTGTAGCACATGTTTGTATCATTTATCTCAAGTCACACCACAAATGAGATTAGTGTCTTTGTTCCAAGAAATGCATAGTTGCAAGTCCACATTACCACAGCAAAGTGAAATGTAATGTAATTCACTATCAATAACACGGCTTTGAACATAATTTTAGTAACAGGTCGGCTTAGTGCAGGGGTTGGGGGTGGTTTTACATTATGGTGTGTGATTGAGTGAGTGAGTGAGTTTAGTTTTATGCTACACACAGTAATATTCCAGCTGTGTGTCATTGCACTCAGTCTGGGTGATTCATTGTTGATAATTGTCTGGTCCCAGCTGGACTTTGACAGGCTCCCATTATACTGTTTGAAGTTGGGTAGCTTGGTAGGTCCAGGTTTGATTGGCTACATAGGTGCAATGCGTTTCCCCTCTTGTGTATCCCCCATCATGATATTGCTGGAATATTGCTGAAAGCTATTGCTTGAATATGGCTGGGTGCTGTGAAAGAAAAAAAAAAGAATGCTTTGTTCTTTCAAGACAACATATTATCTTTGAGGCATGATTCTTTTCTGTTGATAAAGCTAACCACAGGTTGAAATGAACATTGTATTTGCAGATCGTGTGAGATCATTATCCAAATCTTCCCGTCCAAGGTCTCCCAGAATCACAGGAGAAGAACGTTTATCTCCAGGAAACAGAACAGGTTCGTAATTAGGTGTAAGCGTTCTCATTGCCACATATATTTCAATACTGATGCAAGAATAATAGAATTGTAACAGAAAAATCTTCATGCAAATACATCAACTTGAGGAGTATGAACAACAAGCTAGAGACTTGATTTATGTCTGTTGCAGGTAACAATGGTCAGATACAGCTATGGCAGTTCCTCCTGGAGCTACTGACAGACAAGGACTGCCGGGAGATCATCCAGTGGGTTGGGGACGAGGGAGAGTTCAAGCTCAACAACCCCGAGATGGTGGCCCAGTTGTGGGGGCAGAGGAAGAACAAACCCACCATGAACTACGAGAAGCTAAGCCGTGCCTTACGTTACTATTATGATGGTGATATGATTGCAAAGGTTAGTGTCATGCTCAGGGGCAACAAAGGATGCAATCTGTGATATTGCTTGAATATTGATAAAAGAAGTGTAAAACCATATTCACTCACTCACACATTCCAATAAACTTAGTGACATCTGTGAAGATCTTTCTTAGAATTGATCTTCAGTAATCCATGCTTGTTGGATGAGACGACTAGCGTGATCCGAGGGTCAGGCTCAGACTTGGTTGATGCAAGTCATGCTATCCCAAGTGCGTAGATTGGTGCTCGTTATGTCATTCACTTGATCGTCTGGTCCAGACTCCAGATTATTTGCAAAGCTCCATCATCTAGCTGAAATATTGCTGAGTGTGCAGTTACACTGCAAACAACAACAAACCAACCAACAAAGGAGTAGACAGTGACGTGGGTTTTTTACATTTTGTAGGTTCATGGGAAGAGGTTTGTCTACAAGTTTGTGTGTGACCTAAAGATGTTGCTAGGATACAACGCAGGAGAGCTGAACAGACTGGTAGGGGAGTCGGCAGAGAAGAAGCTACAACGAGTACGAGAGAACCTGCGTCCCCTGGGTGTCAAACGGGTGGATCAGAAGACCCAGACTATGTGCTAGACTGTTCCAAGCCTTACAACTAGCTGTGAAAACCAGAAAGTCTCGGTGCTGTCTGTAGCACCACAACTGTTCATGTTCACCTGCAACATGTGGACACCAGAACAATGACCAACCGGTGCCGCGACTGGGCGCCCTGATTTAATTGATGACCAGTGGGCAGCTACAGTGCTTTGTACAGATAAACTGAATTCCATTGTGAGATCTCAGCTGGGAGGTCAGCCATATGCTGCCCATCTGTCCTGGGCTGTGTGTGTGTTTGTGTGAGAGTGTGAGTGAAGAATTTGTCAACTCCAGGGTGGTAAGCTACTGACATTTCAATTAAGTAAATTCTCCATTATGAGCAAGGTGTGATAAACCCAGAGTTTGAATAGTAAGATGAGGATTTTCTTCCCTGAATTGGTTGAATTAGTTTCTTAGTTAAAATATATTTTGTATTTAATTGACCGTAATACTCTGAGCACACTTTGTTTAGAATCAGTGGAAGGCTAATGCAGGGTTAGGAGCTTGCAATGGATTTAAGACGACCTATACAGCTTTTGTGCATGATTGCATTCCTTAAAATGGAATGATAACAAGTAGATAGACTGCTGTCATCATACGTCATTACTTTGAGTGAATCCTGTTTTGTATGTAATTTCTTGAAATCTTTGATGCTACTTGGGAACATAAGAATTAAGAAACATTGTCTTTGAATGGGTTTCCTCATGTCCATAAAATATATATCTCCAGGCCAAAGCACCATTAGCAATGCCAGTATGATTGGAAGATACCAATAAAATGCCGATATAATATAGTATTTATGGAGTTTTAGGGTTCAATGGTTGAATTGAAGTTCCCAACTAGGCAAGGTTTAAACTGGTGAAAAAATCCCATTTCCCAGACAAGTCAGTTTTCATTTTTGGCAGTCAAATAATGGTATCTCACTTGTCAATTGGCTATTAGATAATTTCTGCTTGATAATTTTAAACTGCAAATAAAGCTGTATTTCATTTCATATCCTCTAAAAATGAAGCTATTAAATTTCACAATCATAAAGCTGAATTATCTTCCTTTGCTGTTTATCACTTCTCAATAAGTAGTCCACTATACATTAACATCAAATACCATGTTGATGTATTCTTTCATAATTGCATCATCATGATTATGTCATAAAAATCAGGATACGTGGAAAATTAGAACAATTTACTACACTTGCTCTATATCAAGTGGATTTTTTAAAAAAAATTAACCCCTGGTTTACATCATTGGAGATTGAAACACTACAAGAAAAAGTAGTCATTTAATTCCTTTTGTCGGCTGATCTCCAAGACTTGCTTTGCCATGACTAGGTTGATGTTAACTGTTCATGTATATATGTAAATGTGCAGTACTGAATATTTTATGGATAGGTATGTAAATTCTATTGACTAAAGAGATTTGCTTCAGTTGCTCAAACAACTTCAGGATTTAACAGATTTAGTCAGTTTTGAAATAAAGGTATAAACAGGTACAAAATATAGCTTCAAAAAGCGTAACATCTAATATGACCAGTATCCAGTGGACAGCGGGTTTTCTTCTATGTCATGGTTGTTATCATCCTTCAGGAAATGGCTTCTGATTGATTGATCAGTTTTTCCAGAGTCCAATTGCGTAAGTATTTTAGGAATTCATGGCAGGTGACTGTGGAAGGACATGGTTCCCATAGGATTGCTCAGAGTGTTTCACAAATGTATTATTGAGGATAAGTTTACTTTGACTCCCGTAGAGTGAATAAGTCGTGTTTATTGTCAGGGGATGGGTTCATGATTTATATATTTTCACACCCTTAACGAGCCGCTGGAACTATCATCCACCTGAATAGCAACAATTATAATAGTGGATATTTGAAAAGCACCAGTGTCCACCCACTCATGCATGCTCATGGCGCATTAAAACTATTTACAGAAAAAGGGAAAAAGTCAATTGTAGGTTTTAGTGAAAAGGAATGTCTTTTGGGGCTTTCTTAAAAGAATTCAGTTTTTGGACAAGTTTTGATTTGGATTGGTAGAGAGTTCCATAACAGAGGCGCAACATTCTGAAAACTCCTCTTTCCAAAATACATTCACCAGTAAGTCACTGACGTAGCTGAGATTCCAGCCACAAGATATGCATTTTCTTCATCATATGTTCTGTTACTGCTTCCATTATCTTCACCCCCATATTATGAATATTTGTAAATATTATTTAAGAATTTCCCGACTCAGTTCCTTGTCAGTGCTAAGACATCTGTTTAGATTAGAAACACCTACTTAATTCTGATAAGGGACATTGTTTCTATACTGTTTGCATGTGATGAATGTTCTTATGTTGGGTGCAGTGTACCATTGTGTAGCATGCATTTGGAAGGGCTTGGGCTCATTTTTACTCTTGTAGATTAACATATTTGCGTTACCAAGTGCTGAACTGTAGTGTTAAAACATGGACTCATTTTCAGTACCATCATCACTATCATGTCATATAAGCCCATTTCAGCATTCCATTGTTTTGTGTTGCAAAAACAAATCAGTTTTCATCATACAATGACATGTAGGATTCCTGCAGAATCAGTTTTCCTCACGTCATTGTTAGAGACCAAATATATATACACAGTTGTATATCGTACACAGTCATTAAAATATGTACTGGAGAGTACTTTATAGGCATCGTGTATGTGCTTTGTCAAGGACTCCTCAAAACGAATTTTGTGCAAAAATATTGAAAAATCAAGGCTTTGATTATATGTGTAGCATTCTTCTCACAAGTTTTCTATTGGTGAAGGTTCTTCTTTCAATTTACTGAGCTGTAGAATTAAGACTTTGTGTTTGAATGCATCAAAAGAAATTCACAGCGCTGCTATAGCGTAGCAGATGAGCTGTTCCTAGAGATATTATGAGTATGCACTGTCTGTGGTAGAGGACAACTTTGTTGACAGGCATTTAGCTCATTACTGATTATACTCAAGTTAAGATGAAAATCTATACATGTCAGTAGGACATTGATGAAATATTTTACTGATATAATTGCTTAACAAACAGTAGATTTTAATCACAAACTGAAAAAGTGTTCTTATTATGTAATCTACCTTGAGCTATTCACCTGTAGCCTTTGACAAGAGTGCTTGAAAGCAAGTAGACAGAAAGAAAAGGACGTTCATAAAATTGTTCATGTAATTAATATTAGCTGATTTAGCATTTTTTTGTACAGCTTCCATCCAGAGTATGTTTCTGATTCATGTGGTTTTGCTTCAGGGCTTATGTCAAGATCATTTTGAAAGAGCACAAGTAACTTAAGCTTGGTGCTAATTAGGAAATGGTAAATGCCCTGATCTCTGCCAGATGTATTTTGTGTTTTTTTGCTTGTTTCAGGAAAATGGCAAATGTTCAGTCCTCATTCATAGAAACTACCTCACTAGGAGGTTAATATGTAGCCCACAGAGTTACTGTTTAATTAAGACTTCCATCATTGCTTTTGTACTATTCAGTAGTCACAGATTAGTACAGATTACAAAGGCTGGACAGAGGCTTCAGGTTGAAAAAGAGGAGTGCGATAAATTAGTGAGGCATCTGGCACCATTTTTATATTGGTATCACCACCACCATATTCAAGGCTTTCTGTCAGAGTATTCCTGGATGGAAGGCTGGTCTAGCAGTTCAAGTAGTGTTTTGTGATTAACATGCAAGTTCCTCATATATTAAGACTATTAGAGTTTGAATTATTTCATTGATGCAGGATGATGTCTCATTGCATTGGACAAACCTGGGACATGTAACAACATATTTAGAAAGTCTTTTGTTAGTAGTTTCTTATCAGATCCATTCCAATTTTCCTTAAGGTTCATGTTTTTGTGATGGTTTATCGGATTGGTTTATAATCAGTATGAACTTTGTTTGGTACTGTTGTTGACACTGTTAGTGTTTCCAAGAATTGGGTTAGAATTAGGTCTTCAACCCATTCTTGCCACAGATGTGTGGTCTGGGCGATACTATCCAGCAGCACCAGACGAGTTGATGGATTTTACCATAATGTTAACCCACCCCTACCCCTGCATTTAGCCGACCTATTATTAAAATCATGTTCAAAGTAGTGTTTTGAAATAAGCACACTGCATACGTTCATTCACTGATAGTGAATTACATTTTCATGGTGTTGTGCTAATGTTAATGTGTACATTAAATACTCATTTCTGTGAACAGTGACACAAATTTTCCATTTTCCATGAATTAACAAAGTCAATTGTCTTAGTTATGTAGAGTTGTCATTTCAGTTCTCAATCTTGTATATGCAATACGTTCTCAAACATGAGGTGTTACGTTTGGGTGTACACTTTCTCATCAATGTCCAAATTTCAGCACTCTTCTTAGTTCGGTCCAGTATGAGTAGCACATAACATTGATGTATTCTCTGGCAAGGTTTAGCATGGGCCTTACTTTAACAGCCTCAGGAATAACAAATTTTAATTTAACTGCATGCTGTTTTTTTATTTTCGTTTATTTTTCATAAGAAATTGCAGATCAAAGAAACAAATAGCACCTGTTCAAAATGATATGGAATTGTCATCCAAGCATGTGTATCAGTGTTGGTGTAAACACTGCATTGTCAAGTAAGTGTTTTTACCTTGCAGTAGACATTACTATCTTGTACATATTAACCATATCAAGTATAACTTGTAACAAGTTCCAGCATGAAGGCCATAGTCACTGTTATCTCTATGCACATTATTGTTTTTTTTATTTTTTTGTATATAGTGACCATAGATATTCTGTACATAGTATCATGTATTGTGTAATTTCTTCATATGTGTCAGTTGTGAAGTAAAGCACAACTGGTTCTCAAACCATGAACAGTAGTGTATAAACGCTATTGTTTTTTTTACTGTAACGTCTTACTTCAGAACTACTTTTCAGACTAAGGTATCTGCCATTTCCATTGTTATTTACAGTGTTGGTTGGAGAACTGATTGTGTTGTATTTCTCAAGCCTTACCTTAGCGTCATATATGAAAGCATTTGTATATTAGGCACCATCAAATATTCCTAATAAATCATCATTCATTCAAATAAATGTGACCATTTTGGGGGTTTTGTTTTTTGGTATTAGTCAGTAATCTGCTGAGAACTGATTATACCAACTTAAGCAGGAAACAATCTGGTGAAGTAGATGGAGAGTCTTCCCAGTTAATCCTGAAATTGGTTCAGATTTCAATAGATGGAAGTCCTTGTTACCTTGACTGGCACACCAATGGAATGAAAAAGACTGGTTCTCAGTACGGTGTGAGAGTGGGTACCAATAATATACTGAACAGCAAAAGAAATGCATTTTTAAAAAAAATATAGAATATCCTAAAAGTAAGCGTTCATGATAAAGCGAAGTAATGATCCCACATGAGATTATATACAATCTGGCGTCTATATGAAACATTTGCACAAACACACTCACAGTGCAGCAAAACGATAATGTTATCCAGTGCATCAAGGTTTCAAAATGGAAACCATATACATTTCAGTTTTATCAAGGTTTGTGTCAAAAAACAGTACAGTATTGACGCTAGGAGGTGTACACACCACACAAACGATCCCTTGACTAACCGAGCAGAGAGGAATGGCAATTGTAAAGTTGCACGGAGGTAGCTCTGCAACCGCTTGTCAGTTAGGCTGCCATCTTAACCACCATTTCACGACTTACACAACGTCATCAACAAACCGGGCTTTCTGTTGATCGTCCCGTACGGACAGACACGAGTGACAACTCATGCGCAAGACTGTTTCATCCGGGTCACTCCTCTTTGGAACCGAACTCAAGCAACTCAACAGTAACGGCAGCCTTAGTTCATAGGTCAGTGTCCGGCGATACGATGCGCTGTCGTCGGGCTGCTGGAAGCCACTGCCAACGGCCATATGTGGGACCAATTGTGACACGTCAACAACGCCAACATCGTTAACAGCCCTCAAAAGGGCATCAAAAGGGCACAATATCTGATCGCTCCAGGTCAGAACGTCATATGCCGAGGACAATCAGTGAACGTCATGCCCAGTACAGCATGGGCGTCAGGAAGTTGATCGATATGGTGGCGGAAGCGGGATATCGTGACCAGTGCCCCGTTGTTCAAAACAACCTTATCTTTATTCCATTACTTCAGCGCTGAAGAGTTCAGCCTTAGTTAAGGTTACGGCTAAGGTTGGAGTCCGAGGTAAGGTTGCCCTAAGGTTGTTTTGTGCAACGGGCGTATCTTTTTCTTAAGGTGATCGTAACTCTAACCTTAGTGCTTAAGGTTGATCTTAGCTAAGGTTGTTTTGAACAACGGAGCACAGGTCATCCTTTCACTAAACATTGATGTGATCGTAAGTCACTAAGGTAACCTCAGTGCAATGCTGAAGAATGACAGTTAAGGTTAACCTTAGTTTAGAGTGCTGCGGTAAAAGAGCTGCTGGTCCTTGTCACAGAGTTGACTGCTCCGCTCCTCCACCATGACAGTGCGACTTCACACAGCTGTGTTGAATGCGACATTGGCGTCAAAATGTGGCACTGGCGTCATGAGGTATGTTTGTATGTCATGAGGTATGTTTCTGTATGTTTGGGACATAAAGGAAAACATGGCAAAGGTGCAGGTACCATTATGAAAAAAGTCCAAGCTTACATGTGGTTGTTGCTAAGAAGGTTGGGCAAGCCCTCAGTACTATCCAGACATAATACATTGCAATAGGGTTTACCCGTAAAATATGCTTGCTAAAACAGAAAGACTTTTCTGGAATTCATGTCACTCTTATTCCTTTATGGATGTGTAACCGGGATGTGAATGGCTGTAGTGACGACCAGACACTGATTACGGGTTGTGGGATCTATACACCTGGAAATTAATCAAGCAACACCCCAATTTTTTCTATTGGAGCAACTTTGAAGTGTTCTGACAATCAAAATATGCCGGGTTGATATAGTTTGACACTTTTTTATTCAACAGACGATCTCTGACAAACAACTTAAAGGGAAAAAGTATCAAGACTTTGCTTTATTGCAACGAAATCCAAATTCTTAAAACTGTCTTAAATTCATGAAAAAATGGACACAATTTACTATTCATCCACAGACGTTGTTGTCAGGTGTATCAACACAAATGTCACATGGAAAGAAAGAACAGTCATCTGAGAGTCTGCACACCGACTTTCATCAATATTTAGTGTGTCCTCCCTGCGCACGCACCACCGATTCCAGACGCCTCCTCATTCCTTGGATGAGTCTCCGGATCTGATTCTGGGGGATCCTGTTCCACTCCTCATGCAGGGCAGCCGTCAATTCGTTGAGATTATGGACTGGTGGGTCTCTCTGCCTCACACGACGGCCAATAAAGTCCCACAAATGTTCAATGGGGTTGAGGTCAGGGCTCATGGCAGGCTATGGAATTCTGTCAATTGCATTTTGCCGCAAAAAATCATTTACAGCATGCGCCCTGTGAGGTCTAGCATTGTCGTCCATAAATATGGGTCTCGTTGCCAGAGGATGGTTCTCAAAATGAGGTACCACAGCCCTGTCAAGAACCTCCTGTTGGTAACGAACACCGTTAAGGTTGCCACGGATGGTAATGATATCCAACTTGCAGTTCATGGAAATGCACTCCCATACCATAACGGAACCTCCCCCAAAGGCCACAGTCTCCTGGATGTTCCGTGGAGCCATTGCTGTGTTCCTCTGCCTCCAGACCCGAGTACGACCGTCCACCATGTGCAGCAAGAACCGGCTCTCATCTGAGAAATGGACCTTCCTCCAAGAGGCAATGTTCCAGTGCAAACGGTCATTACACCAGGCCAGTCGGGCTGCCTTATGGGCTGGAGACAGTCTGGGTCGCTTGATTGGCCTCCTTGCCCGGTATCCTGCAGCTTTCAGACGATTCCGAACAGTCCTGTTCGAGATGGGTCTCCCTGGAAGCCACTCCTGTCTCAACCGAGAGCTCGAGTCGAAGGACCTGCGCCGTACAAGTCTCAGTAAAGCTCTGTCCTCCCGGACTGTGGTCTTCCTGGGTCTTCCTGGTCTAGGCAGGTCTTTAACTTCATTAGTGGCCCGGTATTTTTTCAAAAGTTTTGAAATTATGGAATGATGTCGTCCGATTTGAGTCCCGATTTGTCTTAGAGACATACCAGCATTCCTCATGCCGATTATTTGCCAACGAGTGGCCTCTGATAATTTCCTACGTGCCATGACATTGAAATGAATGAAAAACCGAATGCAATCGACAACCTGCGCTTGTAAACACCCCAGGGAAAAAGTGCATTTTTCGAAAGTTGAGGTTAAAGCAATGCACGTGCGCTGTGCAAGCTTCACGCGCGTCATATCAACCCATGAAAAGCTCATGCTGTATGTCAATACATCAAAATTGAATAATCAATCATCAAAATTACTTCGTTAAACTTTGTTAAGTTTTTATGTGTCTTTGAATTTGGTGTTGCTTAATTAATTTCCATATGTATATATCTTTATTGACAGACACCCTGAAACACATGTTTGGAGAATAAGTACCAAATTCAAGATAAACATATAAATATAAATAATTATATACAATCATTCTATCTCGCATATCATTTCTAACATATAAGAGATAAATCTAATATGAAAACACTACGAACAGACGCACATTCAGTAATGCGGTAATAGTTATATTGCCATTAACACGATGACTGAATCGCCAAGAACGATAACTCCTCGGCACTATAAAAACGTTTCAAATACGTCATACCAACGTACACACAGATGTAGTGAACTGGTTAAGCACATTAGCCCAAATCTATCAGCTATGTGATGAACATAGATACTTCATACATATGACACAATAATATTATTCATACCCTGTGCGTGACACTGGGGTGTAGGAAAGCCACGTCTCCCAAGATGAATAGACGGCTGCTACAAGGACAAGCAAACCAAAGTCTCAATATTCTAAATATGTATATATACAAAATACACGGCCGGCCAGTGTGAGAATAATAACACGAATATACGTGGGGAATCTACACAGACTATGTGAATTCATCATTTGCATGGCCATTCAATGGAATTTACAACTTTAGTGCACTCTCAGTTAAATCACTGAACTACGGCATACATAATAACCGATGCATAAATGATTCGGTGCAATATCAACAAATACCCAAATGTACATTTCAACACATCTATAAGCATTGACCTTATTTGTAAATAATACTGCATGGTAGTCTACTTACAAGAATTGCCTGTGCATAATATTTACAATTGCACCAATGTACTTTAACTAATTTTATTACCATCAAGAACATATAACTGATACGAATAACATTGTTATTTGGTGCAACACATATATACAATACTTGAAACATTGTTCCTACCTTAGATCTGAGATATTGTTGTGCCTGTTGCTCTGAAAATGCGGTCGAACTGAAGTGACGTGTAATGGCTGACATGCAAGTAGTATTTTTGTGTTTTAAAAGAACCAATCGACACAAGGGTCAAACAAAATCAAAGGGCACAACACAAGCGATGACACAATCTCTTGACACCCCTTATACCTGCAATGGACTCGGCAAGATCTAAAAATAACCATAGTCTAGCACTTAAAAAGGATACTACTTGAGTTAAAACTATAGATAATGACAACTTCAAATGAACGAAATCTTACATGACTTCATACCTGCCACACACTTCCCCTGGCCAACAAATGATGTCCCCATCATTATTATTTACCAGTGACAACATCCAGAATAGCCTCAGTTAACTTCTCTGGCTGGTGAGCAAACATTTCCACAGAGGCAAGAGAATTGAGATAATCTGCTCTTACCAACCAGTCTGGTGTAGCTACCGCAGAGAGAACATAATCTCCACTCCGCATCCATCTCGGCTGAACTCGGGTTCGGCCTGAACGTCGTGGGGCTGGAGTTGGCACTTCCCTCTCTGCTGGCTGACCCTCTTCATCAGATGTTTCATTGCTAAAATCGCCTCCTGCAGCTGACGTCTGATCTGGCTGACCAGTATCCTCAGACATCGCTTCCTCCCTCTCATCATGCACAGCACTAGCTTCGCCATTTCCTACTCTCGCTGTCTGAACTTCAGCTGGCCCATCCACTGCTGAGTCAGTGAACACTGGAGCATGACATGAATAGGCGTAAACATCCGAGTCATGTTCATCTGAAGAAGTGTCAACTTCCTGGTGCGATTTCTCTGATGTGGCTTTCAGGGATGTTGATGATCTTTTCCGTGGTGTAAGGATCACTTGTCTGGGTTTTGGGACTACTTGTCTTGGTGTTGGCACTACCCGTCTGGGTGTTGGAACAGGTGGTTCCAAGTTAGTAATGTAGCCAACTGGCAAAAGAAGATTTCGGTGAAGTGTCCTCTTCCTTCCCTCATTATTTTCCGGTACAACTGTGAAAACAGGAATGGATGGATTTGGCTGATTCACAACAACATACACATCATCTTCCCATTTGTTAGCCAGTTTGTGTCGTCCATCAAAGGCTACAGTTTTTACAAGGACTCTGTCTCCGATCCCCAACGTTGCAGCACAAGCCCTTTGGTCGTAGTTTGATTTCTGTTTGGACTGAGCCTTCTTTGCTGACGCAGATGCCAACTCATATGCTTGCTTCAAACGTTCTCTGAGGGACTTGGTGTATTCAGAAATAGACCTGGACTTTCCTGGCTCTATGTCCTATCCAAAAGCCAAATCAACAGGTAATCTAGGGAATCTTCCAAACATCAGAAAAAATGGAGATGTTGATGTTGTCTCATGTTGATCCAGAGTTCCTAGCATGTTACAGAGTGTTCGATTGAAGCGCTCGCACATACCATTGCCCATGGGATGGTATGGCGTAGTTTGAGACTTCTCAATCTTCAGCAGATGGCACAGTTCCTGCATCACTTTACCTGTGAAATTGGCTCCTTGATCTGAATGGATCCGCCTTGGTAGTCCATAATGAACAACAAAATTGTTAAAGAATGTTTCAGCAGTTGTTTTGGCAGACATGTTCCTCGTTGGATATGCTTGGGCGTATCTGGTAAAGTGGTCAGTTATGACGAGAACATGCTCCAACCCACCTTTTGACGGTTCTAGCGTCAGAAAATCCATACATACGAGTTCCAGCGGTGCTGATGTCTGGATGGTTACCATTGGAGCTCGGCTTGTAGGTGTTTTCCTTCGAAGACAGGGTTCACATCCTTGCAAGTGTGCTTCAACATCATTTGTCATCGCAGGCCAATAGAATCTATCCCTCAAAAGTTCTATCTCTACCTGGATGTCCAACATTGTCGTGTAGGCTGCGTAATGCTGCTTTACGACACTTTGCTGGTAGAACCAACTGCTCTCGATCATCTCCATCTACAGTTGTTATTCTATAAAGAACTCCCCTCTTCATCTGGAATTGATTAAAGCACTTCAATAATGATTTCACTTCAGGATTATTGATGTAATGTATCCTATTTGGAGATGTGCCATTTCTCATGTGTTCCAGGATTATCCGAAGAGATGAATCTTTGGCTTGAGCTCTCCTCCATTCCCTTGCATTCATTTCACACTGATCATCCTCAAGCTCCACATCCTCTTCAATTATGTTCATACAGAAACACAGACTTTCAACCAAACTTGAGACATGGATGGTATCACAAAAGGCTCTCACAGAGTCCTGAGATATTTCCTCAACTTCATCATAATCATGATGATCTGGCAAGCGAGACAACGTGTCTGCATCAATATTGGCTTTTCCGGGACGGTACTTGATAGTAAAGTTGTAATTTGCTAGTGAGGCCAACCACCTATGACCAGTTGCATCAAGTCGAGCACTGGTGAGTACATAGGTTAAAGGGTTGTTATCTGTGACCACAACAAAATCATGCCCATACAAATAGTCATGGAACTTTTCTGAGACGGACCATTTCAAACACAGAAACTCAAGTTTATGTGCTGAATAGTTCCTCTCAGAACGTCCCAATGCCCTACTCGCATAGGCAATGACTCGCAGATTGCCATTCTGGTGTTGATATAACACTGCACCCAACCCATTTGTGCTTGCATCAGTGTGGAGTTCGAAGGGTTGTGAATAGTCTGCATAGCCTAGTACAGGTGGAGAACACAGGCGATGCTTTAACTCATTGAATGCTTCTTCCTGCTTTGGACCCCAGATCCATTCCTGACCCTTGGATGGTTGTCTAGATTTCTTTGTGGCGGATTTGGGCATAAGCTCAGAAAGAGGCCTTGAAATCCTTGAAAAGTCCTTAATGAATTTTCGATAATATCCTCCGAATCCAAGAAATCTCCTGACTTCCTCTGGGTTAGTGGGAGTTGGCCAACGTCTTATCTTGTCGACCTTGTCTGGGTCAGCTTCAATTCCAGCTTCGGATACCATATACCCTACATATCGAACCTTTCTCTTTAAAAATTTACATTTCTTTGGGGCAAGCTTTAAGCCACAGTCTCGGAGACGACGAAAAACAAGTTGTAGCCTCTCAAGGTGTTCTTCATAGGTCCTGGAAAATATGATAAGGTCATCGAGGTAAATGAGGCATATGTTGAGATGGAGACCCTCCAGGCATTCTTCCATGAGTCGCTGATAAGTAGCTGGTGCATTTGATAATCCGAACGGCATTCTGTTGTATTCAAAGAATCCTAGCGGTCCAACTGTAAAGGCAGTACGAGACTTGTGATCTTCCTCGATTTCAACTTGGTGGTACCCACTCTTCATATCCAGTACAGAGAAGTACTTCATACCACCAAGACAATCCAGCAGCTCTTCAATCCTCGGTAAAGCATATGAGTCCTTGATGGTACGATTATTTAGCTGGCGATAATCGACACACATCCTTAATCGGCCGTCCCTTTTGCGAACTAGTACAACATTGGAAGCCCAAGGGCTGTGCGATTTCCTAATAACCCCAGCAGATAAAAGCTGTTGTAAATGACTGCGAACTTCCTCGTACATGGCAGGAGGTATGCGCCGGTGCCGCTGTTTGAATGGTCTATTATCCGTGAGTTCTATTCGATGGTGAACCATTGAAGATTGTCCGATATCCTCCTCATCTTTGGAAAATATATCCTGAAATCTCATGATTACATCCAGTCCATGTTTAATCTCCTCCTCTGACAATCCTTCCTTATCAACCTCTATCTGATCCAATAACACGTCTACTCCAACAGGTAGGCATTTGGGTGAATCATATATGGTAACTGGTTGAACTTCACAGAGGAGAGCCTTTGGAGGTATACATATGGTCTGCGTGGTCACATTTGAGATATGTACATCCACAATCTCTGGCCTTGAACTATCGTAAGTGATGAGTGTTGGAGCAATATCAATGTCGGCCGGGAGTGATGATCTGCGAGTAGGCTGAAGAAGTGCACAAATTCCTGGTGACGTCAATCCCTTTGTGATCCGACCCTTCATGATGACATTACTATTTGGAGAAATGATCATATTTTGAGTCTCAGTGCTCCTGACTAAACCAAGACGCCCCTCGTTGCGTGCTAACTCCTTTTCTCTGAGTACAATGCATCTATAGGTCAAGTACCAAGGTGTATGCAGATTTGCCTTCTGTAGGAATTTTGGTCCATGGAGTTGCCTACATACATCTAGCAGACATTGCAAAACATTGGTACCCAGCAAGACAGGGACACGTGCATTATACCTCGTTTCTGGAACAACCAAGAGTAGACAAGAAACAGAATTCTGAGGACTGACACCTCCACCTGCAAGGATAATATTGACTTGTATATATCCCTGATACGGGAGTGACTGACCACCAGCACATTCAATGTCCAAAATATCTCCAATGGGCTCAAGTGCAATGTGCTGTAAATGAGAGTTGTAAAATGTCTCAGACACAATTGACACAGTAGCTCCGGTATCCAGTAATGCTTGCACAGGCACTCCTTCAATTGCAATCCTAACTTCATTGCTATTGCCAACTAATCCATCTGGCACTGCAGGGCGTGATGAATGACCTAGGGGCGGCCCCTTCCAATAGGCCTGGGCCAGTTTAAAGGATGACGTAGATGATCAAGTCTTACTCTGCATCCCCGCGCAATATGACCTGGGTAACCACACCTAAAACATCTAGGCAGGTCTTCATTAGCGTTGTTCCATGGTGTTCTACTTTCTGCTGCCGAGTCACGTCTAGTTGCTCCCTGTGTCGAATAAGGAGACATTCCTGATGCTTGTAGATCTGCTCCATATGGCTGTTCACTATTGACATCATAAGCTGTATGTGTTGTAGGAAATGGCTTTGACCGTGAACCTGTGCATGCTAGAGGTTTCCCCTTGCCTCCACTTGATCCTTTCCACTCAGGTCTGTGGGGATTACCTGTGCTGTTTGAGAAGCCAGGGCGTACTTGAGGTGGTGGCATTGAAATCTGTTGCTGATAAACTTGACCCTGATGTTGGCTCCTGAGTTCTGTAATCTCTGCTTTGATTTCCTTCATCATTTCCTTCAAGTCGAGGACTTCTTGCCTTGAAGCTGTTTCACCACTATCTGAAGTGAGGGCCATTTTAGCTGTAGCTGACTTTTTCTTCTCTGTCGTGGGCTTGCTTCTATTCAGGTCAAACTCCACTTCCCTCAGACAAAGACGTAGTTCATCAAAATTAGAAATGACTTCATATTTGTGTGCAGCCAAGCTTTTCAGTCCAGGTTTGAGCCCATCCCACAGTTTGCTTCGAAGCATCTCATCCTGTTCTTCTAAAGTTAAGTGGCGCTGCTCTGATATCTGATACATAAGGTTCTCAAGGCGACATCCCCATGCAGAAACATCCTCCTCTTCTTTTTGAGATGCACTGTAAAATTGTGACATAAGACTCTGCTTCCTCCTAAGGGTGCCAAATGCACTCCTGATTTTAGCTAAAATATCCTCGATACTTGCTTTATGGCCTAGTTTCATGGAAATTAAAGCTGCTTCTCCCTTGAGAGACTTCCTGATAGCTTGTAAGACAACATCATGTGTATGAGTCTTTGACTGCAAAAGGCAGTCAACCTCATATCTCCACAAATCATACGTGGTATCCTTGTCAGTCTCTCCACTAAATATGGGAAGCCTAGGGAAGTGATGGTAACTCGTAGTAGAGCTTGCCCCAGGACATGTCATGTCATCGTTCCCAGTTGGTATCTTGGAAGCTGTTCCTCCCTCCTTCTTAATCAAAGAACCCTCCTGTTTTGCCATTCCACGGATCCATTCCTTAAAGTCTCCTTCTGTGTCAACTTTGGGAGACATTCCCATCTTCTCAAACACTATGAGCAGACTTTTCAGTCCCTCTTGATCCAGCTCCATTGTTGTAGGAATACAGAGGGAAAAATCAAATACAAATTGACACACCAAGATCACAACAAGTCCTCATGTAAATAAGTATGCTTGACACGTGATAAACCAGCTGAGCCCCACTGGATACCAAACCTTTGAGTTGAAAAGTATGAGGAAAGAACAAAGTCTTACTGCAATTGGTAACCACGTTGTTTCAAAGGAATGTGATACAAGACTAGCAGTCACAATAAACTTTCCAAACCCACAAACTAAGCAATAACCACACAAATAAGTAATAACCTGTGGTTATGGAATGAAGAGTTCACCAGAACATTCAAATGGGAATGTTAATTCAGTCACCAGAAACTGCCTGCTTACACGGTAAACAGATGATGAATGGCGAGAAACAATTGGAATTAATAAACAGTATGGCCACAGTGCAGAGAAATGTAGTGTAGTATGAATGTAAGGTGTCACTGGTAGTGAGTTTAAGTCCCTAACTAAAGCTGACTACGTTTAGTTGTCACTAAATTAGTATATAGATTAGAGCTTACATGCAGACCTGAAATGTGGCCTGATGCCACCGGATAACTAACCACGCAAAGCTAGTAATAAGGCAAATAAAATTTCTAAATAATAATGACTGAAGTGATCTAAATTGAAATGCAAAGTGTGTATCCACACACCAACTAAACACGTTGGTACCAACAAAGTCAAGAGAACATACACAGACAATGGCCGGTTCTTAACTAAAGAAATTGAGTCAACACCCACTAATTATTAATTTAAGTACAGCTGCCCTATGGCATGTGATGAATGGCAGTCGGACATTTATTGTTACAAATACCTGGATTACGTAAATCTCAACGTATTGCATCAGGTAAATAAATCATATCAAGTAAGTAACATGATGCACATAACGCACAATTCAATAAAGTCACAAATCACGACACACATGTCTCGAGTCTCAGATGTCCAGGTAATCTCAGAGCAAGTCCGATCACTGGTATTACAACCAGTCCTGTAAATGAAACCAGTGCACTGACCGTTTCAACTAACAGCAAGATGCAGGCACTGTTTCAGCAAACACCTTCATCCTTCTCAACTTGTGGTGGCTTTGTCATCAACAGTCTGCAAAGATCCTCACTGGGGGCTCCATTATGTAACCGGGATGTGAATGGCTGTAGTGACGACCAGACACTGATTACGGGTTGTGGGATCTATATCTTTATTGACAGACACCCTGAAACACATGTTTGGAGAATAAGTACCAAATTCAAGATAAACATATAAATATAAATAATTATATACAATCATTCTATCTCGCATATCATTTCTAACATATAAGAGATAAATCTAATATGAAAACACTACGAACAGACGCACATTCAGTAATGCGGTAATAGTTATATTGCCATTAACACGATGACTGAATCGCCAAGAACGATAACTCCTCGGCACTATAAAAACGTTTCAAATACGTCGTACCAACGTACACACAGATGTAGTGAACTGGTTAAGCACATTAGCCCAAATCTATCAGCTATGTGATGAACATAGATACTTCATACATATGACACAATAATATTATTCATACCCTGTGCGTGACACTGGGGTGTAGGAAAGCCACGTCTCCCAAGATGAATAGACGGCTGCTACAAGGACAAGCAAACCAAAGTCTCAATATTCTAAATATGTATATATACAAAATACACGGCCGGCCAGAGTGTGAGAATAATAACATGAATATACGTGGGGAATCTACACAGACTATGTGAATTCATCATTTGCATGGCCATTCAATGGAATTTACAACTTTAGTGCACTTTCAGTTAAATCACTGAACTACGGCATACAGAATAACCGATGCATAAATGATTCGGTGCAATATCAACAAATACCCAAATGTACATTTCAACACATCTATAAGCATTGACCTTATTTGTAAATAATACTGCATGGTAGTCTACTTACAAGAATTGCCTGTGCATAATATTTACAATTGCACCAATGTACTTTAACTAATTTTATTACCATCAAGAACATATAACTGATACGAATAACATTGTTATTTGGTGCAACACATATATACAATACTTGAAACATTGTTCCTACCTTAGATCTGAGATATTGTTGTGCCTGTTGCTCTGAAAATGCGGTCGAACTGAAGTGACGTGTAATGGCTGACATGCAAGTAGTATTTTTGTGTTTTAAAAGAACCAATCGACACAAGGGTCAAACAAAATCAAAGGGCACAACACAAGCGATGACACAATCTGTTGACACCCCTTATACCTGCAATGGACTCGGCAAGATCTAAAAATAACCATAGTCTAGCACTTAAAAAGGATACTACTTGAGTTAAAACTATAGACAATGACAACTTCAAATGAACGAAATCTTACATGACTTCATACCTGCCACACACTTCCCCTGGCCAACAAATGATGTCCCCATCATTATTATTTACCAGTGACAACATCCAGAATAGCCTCAGTTAACTTCTCTGGCTGGTGAGCAAACATTTCCACAGAGGCAAGAGAATTGAGATAATCTGCTCTTATCAACCAGTCTGGTGTAGCTACCGCAGAGAGAACATAATCTCCACTCCGCATCCATCTCGGCTGAACTCGGGTTCGGCCTGAACGTCGTGGGGCTGGAGTTGGCACTTCCCTCTCTGCTGGCTGACCCTCTTCATCAGATGTTTCATTGCTAAAATCGCCTCCTGCAGCTGACGTCTGATCTGGCTGACCAGTATCCTCAGACATCGCTTCCTCCCTCTCATCATGCACAGCACTAGCTTCGCCATTTCCTACTCTCGCTGTCTGAACTTCAGCTGGCCCATCCACTGCTGAGTCAGTGAACACTGGAGCATGACATGAATAGGCGTAAACATCCGAGTCATGTTCATCTGAAGAAGTGTCAACTTCCTGGTGCGATTTCTCTGATGTGGCTTTTAGGGATGTTGATGATCTTTTCCGTGGTGTAAGGATCACTTGTCTGGGTTTTGGGACTACTTGTCTTGGTGTTGGCACTACCCGTCTGGGTGTTGGAACAGGTGGTTCCAAGTTAGTAATGTAGCCAACTGGCAAAAGAAGATTTCGGTGAAGTGTCCTCTTCCTTCCCTCATTATTTTCCGGTACAACTGTGAAAACAGGAATGGATGGATTTGGCTGATTCACAACAACATACACATCATCTTCCCATTTGTTAGCCAGTTTGTGTCGTCCATCAAAGGCTACAGTTTTTACAAGGACTCTGTCTCCGATCCCCAACGTTGCAGCACAAGCCCTTTGGTCGTAGTTTGATTTCTGTTTGGACTGAGCCTTCTTTGCTGACGCAGATGCCAACTCATATGCTTGCTTCAAACGTTCTCTGAGGGACTTGGTGTATTCAGAAATAGACCTGGACTTTCCTGGCTCTATGTCCTATCCAAAAGCCAAATCAACAGGTAATCTAGGGAATCTTCCAAACATCAGAAAAAATGGAGATGTTGATGTTGTCTCATGTCGTGCACAATTATAGGCATGTACCAAAGGACCTATATGGGCTTTCCAATTCCTTTTCTGATCGGGATCCAGAGTTCCTAGCATGTTACAGAGTGTTCGATTGAAGCGCTCGCACATACCATTGCCCATGGGATGGTATGGCGTAGTTTGAGACTTCTCAATCTTCAGCAGATGGCACAGTTCCTGCATCACTTTACCTGTGAAATTGGCTCCTTGATCTGAATGGATCCGCCTTGGTAGTCCATAATGAACAACAAAATTGTTAAAGAATGTTTCAGCAGTTGTTTTGGCAGACATGTTCCTCGTTGGATATGCTTGGGCGTATCTGGTAAAGTGGTCAGTTATGACGAGAACATGCTCCAACCCACCTTTTGACGGTTCTAGCGTCAGAAAATCCATACATACGAGTTCCAGCGGTGCTGATGTCTGGATGGTTACCATTGGAGCTCGGCTTGTAGGTGTTTTCCTTCGAAGACAGGGTTCACATCCTTGCAAGTGTGCTTCAACATCATTTGTCATCGCAGGCCAATAGAATCTATCCCTCAAAAGTTCTATCTCTACCTGGATGTCCAACATTGTCGTGTAGGCTGCGTAATGCTGCTTTACGACACTTTGCTGGTAGAACCAACTGCTCTCGATCATCTCCATCTACAGTTGTTATTCTATAAAGAACTCCCCTCTTCATCTGGAATTGATTAAAGCACTTCAATAATGATTTCACTTCAGGATTATTGATGTAATGTATCCTATTTGGAGATGTGCCATTTCTCATGTGTTCCAGGATTATCCGAAGAGATGAATCTTTGGCTTGAGCTCTCCTCCATTCCCTTGCATTCATTTCACACTGATCATCCTCAAGCTCCACATCCTCTTCAATTATGTTCATACAGAAACACAGACTTTCAACCAAACTTGAGACATGGATGGTATCACAAAAGGCTCTCACAGAGTCCTGAGATATTTCCTCAACTTCATCATAATCATGATGATCTGGCAAGCGAGACAACGTGTCTGCATCAATATTGGCTTTTCCGGGACGGTACTTGATAGTAAAGTTGTAATTTGCTAGTGAGGCCAACCACCTATGACCAGTTGCATCAAGTCGAGCACTGGTGAGTACATAGGTTAAAGGGTTGTTATCTGTGACCACAACAAAATCATGCCCATACAAATAGTCATGGAACTTTTCTGAGACGGACCATTTCAAACACAGAAACTCAAGTTTATGTGCTGAATAGTTCCTCTCAGAACGTCCCAATGCCCTACTTGCATAGGCAATGACTCGCAGATTGCCATTCTGGTGTTGATATAACACTGCACCCAACCCATTTGTGCTTGCATCAGTGTGGAGTTCGAAGGGTTGTGAATAGTCTGCATAGCCTAGTACAGGTGGAGAACACAGGCGATGCTTTAACTCATTGAATGCTTCTTCCTGCTTTGGACCCCAGATCCATTCCTGACCCTTGGATGGTTGTCTAGATTTCTTTGTGGCGGATTTGGGCATAAGCTCAGAAAGAGGCCTTGAAATCCTTGAAAAGTCCTTAATGAATTTTCGATAATATCCTCCGAATCCAAGAAATCTCCTGACTTCCTCTGGGTTAGTGGGAGTTGGCCAACGTCTTATCTTGTCGACCTTGTCTGGGTCAGCTTCAATTCCAGCTTCGGATACCATATACCCTACATATCGAACCTTTCTCTTTAAAAATTTACATTTCTTTGGGGCAAGCTTTAAGCCACAGTCTCGGAGACGACGAAAAACAAGTTGTAGCCTCTCAAGGTGTTCTTCATAGGTCCTGGAAAATATGATAAGGTCATCGAGGTAAATGAGGCATATGTTGAGATGGAGACCCTCCAGGCATTCTTCCATGAGTCGCTGATAAGTAGCTGGTGCATTTGATAATCCGAACGGCATTCTGTTGTATTCAAAGAATCCTAGCGGTCCAACTGTAAAGGCAGTACGAGACTTGTGATCTTCCTCGATTTCAACTTGGTGGTACCCACTCTTCATATCCAGTACAGAGAAGTACTTCATACCACCAAGACAATCCAGCAGCTCTTCAATCCTCGGTAAAGCATATGAGTCCTTGATGGTACGATTATTTAGCTGGCTATAATCGACACACATCCTTAATCGGCCGTCCCTTTTGCGAACTAGTACAACATTGGAAGCCCAAGGGCTGTGCGATTTCCTAATAACCCCAGCAGATAAAAGCTGTTGTAAATGACTGCGAACTTCCTCGTACATGGCAGGAGGTATGCGCCGGTGCCGCTGTTTGAATGGTCTATTATCCGTGAGTTCTATTCGATGGTGAACCATTGAAGATTGTCCGATATCCTCCTCATCTTTGGAAAATATATCCTGAAATCTCATGATTACATCCAGTCCATGTTTAATCTCCTCCTCTGACAATCCTTCCTTATCAACCTCTATCTGATCCAATAACACGTCTACTCCAACAGGTAGGCATTTGGGTGAATCATATATGGTAACTGGTTGAACTTCACAGAGGAGAGCCTTTGGAGGTATACATATGGTCTGCGTGGTCACATTTGAGATATGTACATCCACAATCTCTGGCCTTGAACTATCGTAAGTGATGAGTGTTGGAGCAATATCAATGTCGGCCGGGAGTGATGATCTGCGAGTAGGCTGAAGAAGTGCACAAATTCCTGGTGACGTCAATCCCTTTGTGATCCGACCCTTCATGATGACATTACTATTTGGAGAAATGATCATATTTTGAGTCTCAGTGCTCCTGACTAAACCAAGACGCCCCTCGTTGCGTGCTAACTCCTTTTCTCTGAGTACAATGCATCTATAGGTCAAGTACCAAGGTGTATGCAGATTTGCCTTCTGTAGGAATTTTGGTCCATGGAGTTGCCTACATACATCTAGCAGACATTGCAAAACATTGGTACCCAGCAAGACAGGGACACGTGCATTATACCTCGTTTCTGGAACAACCAAGAGTAGACAAGAAACAGAATTCTGAGGACTGACACCTCCACCTGCAAGGATAATATTGACTTGTATATATCCCTGATACGGGAGTGACTGACCACCAGCACATTCAATGTCCAAAATATCTCCAATGGGCTCAAGTGCAATGTGCTGTAAATGAGAGTTGTAAAATGTCTCAGACACAATTGACACAGTAGCTCCGGTATCCAGTAATGCTTGCACAGGCACTCCTTCAATTGCAATCCTAACTTCATTGCTATTGCCAACTAATCCATCTGGCACTGCAGGGCGTGATGAATGACCTAGGGGCGGCCCCTTCCAATAGGCCTGGGCCAGTTTAAAGGATGACGTAGATGATCAAGTCTTACTCTGCATCCCCGCGCAATATGACCTGGGTAACCACACCTAAAACATCTAGGCAGGTCTTCATTAGCGTTGTTCCATGGTGTTCTACTTTCTGCTGCCGAGTCACGTCTAGTTGCTCCCTGTGTCGAATAAGGAGACATTCCTGATGCTTGTAGATCTGCTCCATATGGCTGTTCACTATTGACATCATAAGCTGTATGTGTTGTAGGAAATGGCTTTGACCGTGAACCTGTGCATGCTAGAGGTTTCCCCTTGCCTCCACTTGATCCTTTCCACTCAGGTCTGTGGGGATTACCTGTGCTGTTTGAGAAGCCAGGGCGTACTTGAGGTGGTGGCATTGAAATCTGTTGCTGATAAACTTGACCCTGATGTTGGCTCCTGAGTTCTGTAATCTCTGCTTTGATTTCCTTCATCATTTCCTTCAAGTCGAGGACTTCTTGCCTTGAAGCTGTTTCACCACTATCTGAAGTGAGGGCCATTTTAGCTGTAGCTGACTTTTTCTTCTCTGTCGTGGGCTTGCTTCTATTCAGGTCAAACTCCACTTCCCTCAGACAAAGACGTAGTTCATCAAAATTAGAAATGACTTCATATTTGTGTGCAGCCAAGCTTTTCAGTCCAGGTTTGAGCCCATCCCACAGTTTGCTTCGAAGCATCTCATCCTGTTCTTCTAAAGTTAAGTGGCGCTGCTCTGATATCTGATACATAAGGTTCTCAAGGCGACATCCCCATGCAGAAACATCCTCCTCTTCTTTCTGAGATGCACTGTAAAATTGTGACATAAGACTCTGCTTCCTCCTAAGGGTGCCAAATGCACTCCTGATTTTAGCTAAAATATCCTCGATACTTGCTTTATGGCCTAGTTTCATGGAAATTAAAGCTGCTTCTCCCTTGAGAGACTTCCTGATAGCTTGTAAGACAACATCATGTGTATGAGTCTTTGACTGCAAAAGGCAGTCAACCTCATATCTCCACAAATCATACGTGGTATCCTTGTCAGTCTCTCCACTAAATATGGGAAGCCTAGGGAAGTGATGGTAACTCGTAGTAGAGCTTGCCCCAGGACATGTCATGTCATCGTTCCCAGTTGGTATCTTGGAAGCTGTTCCTCCCTCCTTCTTAATCAAAGAACCCTCCTGTTTTGCCATTCCACGGATCCATTCCTTAAAGTCTCCTTCTGTGTCAACTTTGGGAGACATTCCCATCTTCTCAAACACTATGAGCAGACTTTTCAGTCCCTCTTGATCCAGCTCCATTGTTGTAGGAATACAGAGGGAAAAATCAAATACAAATTGACACACCAAGATCACAACAAGTCCTCATGTAAATAAGTATGCTTGACACGTGATAAACCAACTGAGCCCCACTGGATACCAAACCTTTGAGTTGAAAAGTATGAGGAAAGAACAAAGTCTTACTGCAATTGGTAACCACGTTGTTTCAAAGGAATGTGATACAAGACTAGCAGTCACAATAAACTTTCCAAACCCACAAACTAAGCAATAACCACACAAATAAGTAATAACCTGTGGTTATGGAATGAAGAGTTCACCAGAACATTCAAATGGGAATGTTAATTCAGTCACCAGAAACTGCCTGCTTACACGGTAAACAGATGATGAATGGCGAGAAACAATTGGAATTAATAAACAGTATGGCCACAGTGCAGAGAAATGTAGTGTAGTATGAATGTAAGGTGTCACTGGTAGTGAGTTTAAGTCCCTAACTAAAGCTGACTACGTTTAGTTGTCACTAAATTAGTATATAGATTAGAGCTTACATGCAGACCTGAAATGTGGCCTGATGCCACCGGATAACTAACCACGCAAAGCTAGTAATAAGGCAAATAAAATTTCTAAATAATAATGACTGAAGTGATCTAAATTGAAATGCAAAGTGTGTATCCACACACCAACTAAACACGTTGGTACCAACAAAGTCAAGAGAACATACACAGACAATGGCCGGTTCTTAACTAAAGAAATTGAGTCAACACCCACTAATTATTAATTTAAGTACAGCTGCCCTATGGCATGTGATGAATGGCAGTCGGACATTTATTGTTACAAATACCTGGATTACGTAAATCTCAACGTATTGCATCAGGTAAATAAATCATATCAAGTAAGTAACATGATGCACATAACGCACAATTCAATAAAGTCACAAATCACGACACACATGTCTCGAGTCTCAGATGTCCAGGTAATCTCAGAGCAAGTCCGATCACTGGTATTACAACCAGTCCTGTAAATGAAACCAGTGCACTGACCGTTTCAACTAACAGCAAGATGCAGGCACTGTTTCAGCAAACACCTTCATCCTTCTCAACTTGTGGTGGCTTTGTCATCAACAGTCTGCAAAGATCCTCACTGGGGGCTCCATTATGTAACCGGGATGTGAATGGCTGTAGTGACGACCAGACACTGATTACGGGTTGTGGGATCTATATCTTTATTGACAGACACCCTGAAACACATGTTTGGAGAATAAGTACCAAATTCAAGATAAACATATAAATATAAATAATTATATACAATCATTCTATCTCGCATATCATTTCTAACATATAAGAGATAAATCTAATATGAAAACACTACGAACAGACGCACATTCAGTAATGCGGTAATAGTTATATTGCCATTAACACGATGACTGAATCGCCAAGAACGATAACTCCTCGGCACTATAAAAACGTTTCAAATACGTCGTACCAACGTACACACAGATGTAGTGAACTGGTTAAGCACATTAGCCCAAATCTATCAGCTATGTGATGAACATAGATACTTCATACATATGACACAATAATATTATTCATACCCTGTGCGTGACACTGGGGTGTAGGAAAGCCACGTCTCCCAAGATGAATAGACGGCTGCTACAAGGACAAGCAAACCAAAGTCTCAATATTCTAAATATGTATATATACAAAATACACGGCCGGCCAGAGTGTGAGAATAATAACATGAATATACGTGGGGAATCTACACAGACTATGTGAATTCATCATTTGCATGGCCATTCAATGGAATTTACAACTTTAGTGCACTTTCAGTTAAATCACTGAACTACGGCATACAGAATAACCGATGCATAAATGATTCGGTGCAATATCAACAAATACCCAAATGTACATTTCAACACATCTATAAGCATTGACCTTATTTGTAAATAATACTGCATGGTAGTCTACTTACAAGAATTGCCTGTGCATAATATTTACAATTGCACCAATGTACTTTAACTAATTTTATTACCATCAAGAACATATAACTGATACTAATAACATTGTTATTTGGTGCAACACATATATACAATACTTGAAACATTGTTCCTACCTTAGATCTGAGATATTGTTGTGCCTGTTGCTCTGAAAATGCGGTCGAACTGAAGTGACGTGTAATGGCTGACATGCAAGTAGTATTTTTGTGTTTTAAAAGAACCAATCGACACAAGGGTCAAACAAAATCAAAGGGCACAACACAAGCGATGACACAATCTGTTGACACCCCTTATACCTGCAATGGACTCGGCAAGATCTAAAAATAACCATAGTCTAGCACTTAAAAAGGATACTACTTGAGTTAAAACTATAGACAATGACAACTTCAAATGAACGAAATCTTACATGACTTCATACCTGCCACACACTTCCCCTGGCCAACAAATGATGTCCCCATCATTATTATTTACCAGTGACAACATCCAGAATAGCCTCAGTTAACTTCTCTGGCTGGTGAGCAAACATTTCCACAGAGGCAAGAGAATTGAGATAATCTGCTCTTATCAACCAGTCTGGTGTAGCTACCGCAGAGAGAACATAATCTCCACTCCGCATCCATCTTGGCTGAACTCGGGTTCGGCCTGAACGTCGTGGGGCTGGAGTTGGCACTTCCCTCTCTGCTGGCTGACCCTCTTCATCAGATGTTTCATTGCTAAAATCGCCTCCTGCAGCTGACGTCTGATCTGGCTGACCAGTATCCTCAGACATCGCTTCCTCCCTCTCATCATGCACAGCACTAGCTTCGCCATTTCCTACTCTCGCTGTCTGAACTTCAGCTGGCCCATCCACTGCTGAGTCAGTGAACACTGGAGCATGACATGAATAGGCGTAAACATCCGAGTCATGTTCATCTGAAGAAGTGTCAACTTCCTGGTGCGATTTCTCTGATGTGGCTTTCAGGGATGTTGATGATCTTTTCCGTGGTGTAAGGATCACTTGTCTGGGTTTTGGGACTACTTGTCTTGGTGTTGGCACTACCCGTCTGGGTGTTGGAACAGGTGGTTCCAAGTTAGTAATGTAGCCAACTGGCAAAAGAAGATTTCGGTGAAGTGTCCTCTTCCTTCCCTCATTATTTTCCGGTACAACTGTGAAAACAGGAATGGATGGATTTGGCTGATTCACAACAACATACACATCATCTTCCCATTTGTTAGCCAGTTTGTGTCGTCCATCAAAGGCTACAGTTTTTACAAGGACTCTGTCTCCGATCCCCAACGTTGCAGCACAAGCCCTTTGGTCGTAGTTTGATTTCTGTTTGGACTGAGCCTTCTTTGCTGACGCAGATGCCAACTCATATGCTTGCTTCAAACGTTCTCCGAGGGACTTGGTGTATTCAGAAATAGACCTGGACTTTCCTGGCTCTATGTCCTATCCAAAAGCCAAATCAACAGGTAATCTAGGGAATCTTCCAAACATCAGAAAAAATGGAGATGTTGATGTTGTCTCATGTCGTGCACAATTATAGGCATGTACCAAAGGACCTATATGGGCTTTCCAATTCCTTTTCTGATCGGGATCCAGAGTTCCTAGCATGTTACAGAGTGTTCGATTGAAGCGCTCGCACATACCATTGCCCATGGGATGGTATGGCGTAGTTTGAGACTTCTCAATCTTCAGCAGATGGCACAGTTCCTGCATCACTTTACCTGTGAAATTGGCTCCTTGATCTGAATGGATCCGCCTTGGTAGTCCATAATGAACAACAAAATTGTTAAAGAATGTTTCAGCAGTTGTTTTGGCAGACATGTTCCTCGTTGGATATGCTTGGGCGTATCTGGTAAAGTGGTCAGTTATGACGAGAACATGCTCCAACCCACCTTTTGACGGTTCTAGCGTCAGAAAATCCATACATACGAGTTCCAGCGGTGCTGATGTCTGGATGGTTACCATTGGAGCTCGGCTTGTAGGTGTTTTCCTTCGAAGACAGGGTTCACATCCTTGCAAGTGTGCTTCAACATCATTTGTCATCGCAGGCCAATAGAATCTATCCCTCAAAAGTTCTATCTCTACCTGGATGTCCAACATTGTCGTGTAGGCTGCGTAATGCTGCTTTACGACACTTTGCTGGTAGAACCAACTGCTCTCGATCATCTCCATCTACAGTTGTTATTCTATAAAGAACTCCCCTCTTCATCTGGAATTGATTAAAGCACTTCAATAATGATTTCACTTCAGGATTATTGATGTAATGTATCCTATTTGGAGATGTGCCATTTCTCATGTGTTCCAGGATTATCCGAAGAGATGAATCTTTGGCTTGAGCTCTCCTCCATTCCCTTGCATTCATTTCACACTGATCATCCTCAAGCTCCACATCCTCTTCAATTATGTTCATACAGAAACACAGACTTTCAACCAAACTTGAGACATGGATGGTATCACAAATGGCTCTCACAGAGTCCTGAGATATTTCCTCAACTTCATCATAATCATGATGATCTGGCAAGCGAGACAACGTGTCTGCATCAATATTGGCTTTTCCGGGACGGTACTTGATAGTAAAGTTGTAATTTGCTAGTGAGGCCAACCACCTATGACCAGTTGCATCAAGTCGAGCACTGGTGAGTACATAGGTTAAAGGGTTGTTATCTGTGACCACAACAAAATCATGCCCATACAAATAGTCATGGAACTTTTCTGAGACGGACCATTTCAAACACAGAAACTCAAGTTTATGTGCTGAATAGTTCCTCTCAGAACGTCCCAATGCCCTACTTGCATAGGCAATGACTCGCAGATTGCCATTCTGGTGTTGATATAACACTGCACCCAACCCATTTGTGCTTGCATCAGTGTGGAGTTCGAAGGGTTGTGAATAGTCTGCATAGCCTAGTACAGGTGGAGAACACAGGCGATGCTTTAACTCATTGAATGCTTCTTCCTGCTTTGGACCCCAGATCCATTCCTGACCCTTGGATGGTTGTCTAGATTTCTTTGTGGCGGATTTGGGCATAAGCTCAGAAAGAGGCCTTGAAATCCTTGAAAAGTCCTTAATGAATTTTCGATAATATCCTCCGAATCCAAGAAATCTCCTGACTTCCTCTGGGTTAGTGGGAGTTGGCCAACGTCTTATCTTGTCGACCTTGTCTGGGTCAGCTTCAATTCCAGCTTCGGATACCATATACCCTACATATCGAACCTTTCTCTTTAAAAATTTACATTTCTTTGGGGCAAGCTTTAAGCCACAGTCTCGGAGACGACGAAAAACAAGTTGTAGCCTCTCAAGGTGTTCTTCATAGGTCCTGGAAAATATGATAAGGTCATCGAGGTAAATGAGGCATATGTTGAGATGGAGACCCTCCAGGCATTCTTCCATGAGTCGCTGATAAGTAGCTGGTGCATTTGATAATCCGAACGGCATTCTGTTGTATTCAAAGAATCCTAGCGGTCCAACTGTAAAGGCAGTACGAGACTTGTGATCTTCCTCGATTTCAACTTGGTGGTACCCACTCTTCATATCCAGTACAGAGAAGTACTTCATACCACCAAGACAATCCAGCAGCTCTTCAATCCTCGGTAAAGCATATGAGTCCTTGATGGTACGATTATTTAGCTGGCGATAATCGACACACATCCTTAATCGGCCGTCCCTTTTGCGAACTAGTACAACATTGGAAGCCCAAGGGCTGTGCGATTTCCTAATAACCCCAGCAGATAAAAGCTGTTGTAAATGACTGCGAACTTCCTCGTACATGGCAGGAGGTATGCGCCGGTGCCGCTGTTTGAATGGTCTATTATCCGTGAGTTCTATTCGATGGTGAACCATTGAAGATTGTCCGATATCCTCCTCATCTTTGGAAAATATATCCTGAAATCTCATGATTACATCCAGTCCATGTTTAATCTCCTCCTCTGACAATCCTTCCTTATCAACCTCTATCTGATCCAATAACACGTCTACTCCAACAGGTAGGCATTTGGGTGAATCATATATGGTAACTGGTTGAACTTCACAGAGGAGAGCCTTTGGAGGTATACATATGGTCTGCGTGGTCACATTTGAGATATGTACATCCACAATCTCTGGCCTTGAACTATCGTAAGTGATGAGTGTTGGAGCAATATCAATGTCGGCCGGGAGTGATGATCTGCGAGTAGGCTGAAGAAGTGCACAAATTCCTGGTGACGTCAATCCCTTTGTGATCCGACCCTTCATGATGACATTACTATTTGGAGAAATGATCATATTTTGAGTCTCAGTGCTCCTGACTAAACCAAGACGCCCCTCGTTGCGTGCTAACTCCTTTTCTCTGAGTACAATGCATCTATAGGTCAAGTACCAAGGTGTATGCAGATTTGCCTTCTGTAGGAATTTTGGTCCATGGAGTTGCCTACATACATCTAGCAGACATTGCAAAACATTGGTACCCAGCAAGACAGGGACACGTGCATTATACCTCGTTTCTGGAACAACCAAGAGTAGACAAGAAACAGAATTCTGAGGACTGACACCTCCACCTGCAAGGATAATATTGACTTGTATATATCCCTGATACGGGAGTGACTGACCACCAGCACATTCAATGTCCAAAATATCTCCAATGGGCTCAAGTGCAATGTGCTGTAAATGAGAGTTGTAAAATGTCTCAGACACAATTGACACAGTAGCTCCGGTATCCAGTAATGCTTGCACAGGCACTCCTTCAATTGCAATCCTAACTTCATTGCTATTGCCAACTAATCCATCTGGCACTGCAGGGCGTGATGAATGACCTAGGGGCGGCCCCTTCCAATAGGCCTGGGCCAGTTTAAAGGATGACGTAGATGATCAAGTCTTACTCTGCATCCCCGCGCAATATGACCTGGGTAACCACACCTAAAACATCTAGGCAGGTCTTCATTAGCGTTGTTCCATGGTGTTCTACTTTCTGCTGCCGAGTCACGTCTAGTTGCTCCCTGTGTCGAATAAGGAGACATTCCTGATGCTTGTAGATCTGCTCCATATGGCTGTTCACTATTGACATCATAAGCTGTATGTGTTGTAGGAAATGGCTTTGACCGTGAACCTGTGCATGCTAGAGGTTTCCCCTTGCCTCCACTTGATCCTTTCCACTCAGGTCTGTGGGGATTACCTGTGCTGTTTGAGAAGCCAGGGCGTACTTGAGGTGGTGGCATTGAAATCTGTTGCTGATAAACTTGACCCTGATGTTGGCTCCTGAGTTCTGTAATCTCTGCTTTGATTTCCTTCATCATTTCCTTCAAGTCGAGGACTTCTTGCCTTGAAGCTGTTTCACCACTATCTGAAGTGAGGGCCATTTTAGCTGTAGCTGACTTTTTCTTCTCTGTCGTGGGCTTGCTTCTATTCAGGTCAAACTCCACTTCCCTCAGACAAAGACGTAGTTCATCAAAATTAGAAATGACTTCATATTTGTGTGCAGCCAAGCTTTTCAGTCCAGGTTTGAGCCCATCCCACAGTTTGCTTCGAAGCATCTCATCCTGTTCTTCTAAAGTTAAGTGGCGCTGCTCTGATATCTGATACATAAGGTTCTCAAGGCGACATCCCCATGCAGAAACATCCTCCTCTTCTTTCTGAGATGCACTGTAAAATTGTGACATAAGACTCTGCTTCCTCCTAAGGGTGCCAAATGCACTCCTGATTTTAGCTAAAATATCCTCGATACTTGCTTTATGGCCTAGTTTCATGGAAATTAAAGCTGCTTCTCCCTTGAGAGACTTCCTGATAGCTTGTAAGACAACATCATGTGTATGAGTCTTTGACTGCAAAAGGCAGTCAACCTCATATCTCCACAAATCATACGTGGTATCCTTGTCAGTCTCTCCACTAAATATGGGAAGCCTAGGGAAGTGATGGTAACTCGTAGTAGAGCTTGCCCCAGGACATGTCATGTCATCGTTCCCAGTTGGTATCTTGGAAGCTGTTCCTCCCTCCTTCTTAATCAAAGAACCCTCCTGTTTTGCCATTCCACGGATCCATTCCTTAAAGTCTCCTTCTGTGTCAACTTTGGGAGACATTCCCATCTTCTCAAACACTATGAGCAGACTTTTCAGTCCCTCTTGATCCAGCTCCATTGTTGTAGGAATACAGAGGGAAAAATCAAATACAAATTGACACACCAAGATCACAACAAGTCCTCATGTAAATAAGTATGCTTGACACGTGATAAACCAGCTGAGCCCCACTGGATACCAAACCTTTGAGTTGAAAAGTATGAGGAAAGAACAAAGTCTTACTGCAATTGGTAACCACGTTGTTTCAAAGGAATGTGATACAAGACTAGCAGTCACAATAAACTTTCCAAACCCACAAACTAAGCAATAACCACACAAATAAGTAATAACCTGTGGTTATGGAATGAAGAGTTCACCAGAACATTCAAATGGGAATGTTAATTCAGTCACCAGAAACTGCCTGCTTACACGGTAAACAGATGATGAATGGCGAGAAACAATTGGAATTAATAAACAGTATGGCCACAGTGCAGAGAAATGTAGTGTAGTATGAATGTAAGGTGTCACTGGTAGTGAGTTTAAGTCCCTAACTAAAGCTGACTACGTTTAGTTGTCACTAAATTAGTATATAGATTAGAGCTTACATGCAGACCTGAAATGTGGCCTGATGCCACCGGATAACTAACCACGCAAAGCTAGTAATAAGGCAAATAAAATTTCTAAATAATAATGACTGAAGTGATCTAAATTGAAATGCAAAGTGTGTATCCACACACCAACTAAACACGTTGGTACCAACAAAGTCAAGAGAACATACACAGACAATGGCCGGTTCTTAACTAAAGAAATTGAGTCAACACCCACTAATTATTAATTTAAGTACAGCTGCCCTATGGCATGTGATGAATGGCAGTCGGACATTTATTGTTACAAATACCTGGATTACGTAAATCTCAACGTATTGCATCAGGTAAATAAATCATATCAAGTAAGTAACATGATGCACATAACGCACAATTCAATAAAGTCACAAATCACGACAAACATGTCTCGAGTCTCAGATGTCCAGGTAATCTCAGAGCAAGTCCGATCACTGGTATTACAACCAGTCCTGTAAATGAAACCAGTGCACTGACCGTTTCAACTAACAGCAAGATGCAGGCACTGTTTCAGCAAACACCTTCATCCTTCTCAACTTGTGGTGGCTTTGTCATCAACAGTCTGCAAAGATCCTCACTGGGGGCTCCATTATGTAACCGGGATGTGAATGGCTGTAGTGACGACCAGACACTGATTACGGGTTGTGGGATCTATATCTTTATTGACAGACACCCTGAAACACATGTTTGGAGAATAAGTACCAAATTCAAGATAAACATATAAATATAAATAATTATATACAATCATTCTATCTCGCATATCATTTCTAACATATAAGAGATAAATCTAATATGAAAACACTACGAACAGACGCACATTCAGTAATGCGGTAATAGTTATATTGCCATTAACACGATGACTGAATCGCCAAGAACGATAACTCCTCGGCACTATAAAAACGTTTCAAATACGTCGTACCAACGTACACACAGATGTAGTGAACTGGTTAAGCACATTAGCCCAAATCTATCAGCTATGTGATGAACATAGATACTTCATACATATGACACAATAATATTATTCATACCCTGTGCGTGACACTGGGGTGTAGGAAAGCCACGTCTCCCAAGATGAATAGACGGCTGCTACAAGGACAAGCAAACCAAAGTCTCAATATTCTAAATATGTATATATACAAAATACACGGCCGGCCAGAGTGTGAGAATAATAACATGAATATACGTGGGGAATCTACACAGACTATGTGAATTCATCATTTGCATGGCCATTCAATGGAATTTACAACTTTAGTGCACTTTCAGTTAAATCACTGAACTACGGCATACAGAATAACCGATGCATAAATGATTCGGTGCAATATCAACAAATACCCAAATGTACATTTCAACACATCTATAAGCATTGACCTTATTTGTAAATAATACTGCATGGTAGTCTACTTACAAGAATTGCCTGTGCATAATATTTACAATTGCACCAATGTACTTTAACTAATTTTATTACCATCAAGAACATATAACTGATACTAATAACATTGTTATTTGGTGCAACACATATATACAATACTTGAAACATTGTTCCTACCTTAGATCTGAGATATTGCTGTGCCTGTTGCTCTGAAAATGCGGTCGAACTGAAGTGACGTGTAATGGCTGACATGCAAGTAGTATTTTTGTGTTTTAAAAGAACCAATCGACACAAGGGTCAAACAAAATCAAAGGACACAACACAAGCGATGACACAATCTGTTGACACCCCTTATACCTGCAATGGACTCGGCAAGATCTAAAAATAACCATAGTCTAGCACTTAAAAAGGATACTACTTGAGTTAAAACTATAGACAATGACAACTTCAAATGAACGAAATCTTACATGACTTCATACCTGCCACAGATGAAATCTAGATAACGCTGTAAGTTCAGCATCCTCTAAAGGATCTAAAACATGTGTAGATACTTAAGTCTCTCTCTCTCTCTCTCTCTCTCTCTCTCTCTCTCTCTCTCTCTCTCTGTCTGTCTGTCTCTCTCCCTCTCCCTCTCTCTCTCTCTCTCTCTCTCTCTCATACGTAAATTTCCACAGTCTGGTGTATTCAGTTTTGATATTCACTGTTTTCCCAGTGTCTCACACATCCCTCATTTCGCCGTGAATATAACCTTCGCTTGTCACAGCCTCCTGTGTCTCCGTTATTTCACACGAGCATGAAAATGAGAAGGTGGGATAACGTGGTAGTCAAAGCGTTGGATCGTCGCTGAAGTCCCAGGGTCGATTCCCCATATGGGTACCATGTGAAGCCCATTTCTGATGTCCCTCGCCATGATACAGCTGGGACATTGCTAAAAGCGACGTAAAACTAAACTCACTCACTCAGAATGAAAATTCAGTCGGGCTGGTGATGGGAGATACTAGAAAAACTACATGCAGCTTGATGTGGAGCAGTCTATACTCTACGTTGGTGTGCCAATCGTTGCAGCACATTAGCTGGTATGATATTCTCCAGTGCCTTTCCGTGGATCAATACTTATTTCTGTCAACCCGGTGAAAGGAGGTACCGTTGTCATCAATAATTACATACCGTGAAATGGAATATACACAGTTACAGTCACTCCTAGACTGTCATGCAGAACCAGTATTCTCAATGCAGTCCCTACTGTCCCGTGTGGCTAGTCTAGATCACCACAATTTCTTGAAATGAAGAAAGTCCCTGGGCTCATTTCTTTATTTTAGTTAACTTACATAATTTGGAAGCCGGGCTTTCTATGGAATATTTCCGTTTCAGAGACTAGAAGCTAGTCTGACTTACTCCTGACAAACAGAATCGATTACCCACTGAAGGCAAACTAACTGTAAAGACTCTATGATTGGACCACTTGAAATCAATGATCTTTTCAGATGGCCCTCGCATTTACACGATTTGCTGACAAAGACAAAGAGAGAGAATTAAGTGGTTGACTCCGCATATCCCTTTTCCACTTTCGATTCGATTGATTGTATTGCCATCATCTACCAGCGACGTCATGTTTCATAGTGACAGTCATGATGAACGGCATCGCGGCTGTAGCTGTTGCTCTAGACATAGTCCTGACACTATGTGAAACACGTTGTGTTGACTACAATACCATTATTAGAGAAAATGTATCAATGGAGCACCTCGCTAATCAAACAATTAGAGACAGTTCGGTGTATAGCTGTGCTGCGCACTGTCTAACTTCTGCAGGGTGTCGCTCCTTTACCCTGGACACCAAAACGCGCACCTGTTACCTCTGTCCTTACAGCAGTGACCAGTCTGACGTCATCCCGCGACCAGCATTTCTCTTCAGCGATATCAATCGCTGGCCACAGGTAAGAATTTTCAAAACTGAATACTGAGTTTGGTTTACACATATTATATTCACAGAGAAAAGGATTAGGAACTAGGTTCTTCAACGTTCTCCAATCCTGTCCTTGGTATATACATAGGTAATTTAGATTTTCTCAACTAAAGATGACTGACAATGAATAAAAAGTAGTATAAGTGAAAACAGAGATAGAGATTACACAGAAAAACATAAATATGCTATACACATCGTTTAAGTCTGAACCAAACCCTTGCTTGAATTTAAGGCACAATCAAATCTGAACCAAAGCCTTGCATACATAAACGACAACAACTATCAAATCTGAACCACATCCTAACAATATTAACTGGCACTAGCTAATCTGAAGCACATATTACCTGATATAAAGGACATGAACTATCAAATCTGAACAACACCCTCCCTAACAGAACCAGCATATCTGTCAGATCCGAACAGCGTAACACCTAGTTCCCACATTCTGCCCGACCATTGGTATCCCTTTTCACGGAAAGTTATCTGAAAATAACCGTAACTTATGGTACAAGGGTGGATTTATTTGCTACTTTGGTGATAATCACAAGACACTTATCGAATTAAATCACAAGACAATCATCGCATCGAATTAAAACTTAAATAGCCTTGATCTTAAAGTTTCCCATACAAAAGCAACAAGGGGCAAACGCACGCACGCACGCACGCACGCACGCACACACGCACAAAACCGCGCACCATGAAAAGTATGCTAACTGAACATCGGGGCTACCCAAACGATGTCAATGTTTATTACTTTCTATAATTATTATAAGATATTCATATAGCGCACATATCCTTGCATCTGGTGTGTGTTCAAGGCGCTGGTATTTGTCACCCTCAATCATTGGACGTCTATCTCAACGTCACGTCGTATTATCAATCTCAGCTCCCTGGGGATCATACAACTCTTGCTGAGTAATGTAACAATCATGTTACAATAACTTACAATTTCACTTCCTGGTGTTTTAGTGGAATTTCAAAGGAATGTCAACACCAGTTTTTAACAAATCAAATCTTTTCTCCTAGCCATAGGATTCGCTACTTCTTGTTGTAAAACAGTGTGAAACTGTGTTCAGTGTAGTCTATGTTATTTTCATTGGTTTGACATTTAGAAAATATGCCTGCAGATTTCTTTCATGGCCTGTAGACTTTAAAGCCTGTAGGTGGCAACAGGCCCTGACGGCCAACTGGCATATTGAAGTATTGCAAACACCGCCCGGTCACAGGTGGGTTCGACCCCGACACCTCGCTGATTGCTTGATCACTAGCCAGCTCGCCCACCGCGCCCACCATTACAAACAATATCATACCAAATGATATAAACTGAGGAAAAACTTAGAATAATGGTTTATATTCAAAATGGGTATTACGAGGTAAACTAGCGTCCAAATGAAACGTCACCAAATAGTTTTTCTGGTCTACAACAAATCATAAACAAAATATTGTAACATTAAATGTCTCTCTTTAAATAGCAATCATTCAGCAAAAGTAATTAATAACAAGAGGAAAAGCGACGCAGCTAGTGATCTATAATATATATACATATATTATCACATGAATGACACTGAGGTGCATTATGGAGTTTGCGATCACCGATGCAGAATCGACTGGGAACTTTTACAACTTTCTGGGCAGCACATATTGTTCAATACCGGTTGTGGCCACCCCTAGCAGTGATGCAGGCCCGAACCTGACGTCGAACTGAGTAGCAGGCGAGTCTTCTTCCTTCTAGATTAGGGATCCGACACCATTCCTTTTGCATGGCAGCTGCAAAAGCGTTCCTCGTCAGTGGCTGATTTTGTCGCTTCCGAATACGACGTCGTAGTTATTCCCAAAGGTGCTCAATCTGGGACAGATCTTGAAGAGCTGGGACTTGCTTTCGTCACTCTTTGGCATGCCAGTGTGGCACAGTCCTGGTTCATCGCAATCTGTCACGTCGGTTTTGGCACGTCAACGTCATGCCCTTGAAAGGTCGATTGGCACGGAGACCATGTCTGCGGAGTCGTCAAGCCACAGTCTGTCTGCTGACTAGATGTCCAATACTGTTGGCGATTGATGACGCCACAGTGTGGCCGATGATGGATCCCATGGTCCCCCCCCTCTCTCTCTCTCTCTCTCTCTCTCTCTCTCTCTCTCTCTCTCTCTCTCTCTGGTGTTAAACGAGGCATGTTCCTGATTGTCAGTCGATTAAAATGATGCAAGATAATAAACCTATTTAGCATTCACACTCTAATTTTATACGGGTAACTTTGTGCACAGTGTCCGTTTTATTCGTGTAAATTCGTTTGTTTGTTTGTTTTTCACAAAATACGAAATGTACGTGCAAATGTTCACAGGGAATAAACATGTTTTTTCGAAATATGTCATTCCAATACTCTGACAGTTATTTTGACAATTTACAGTCGTTTTTCTTTGGTGGTGTTTCTTTTGACCACTAGTTTACTTAGCATGGACGAACACGATAATGACCAAGTATTCTGACTGGAGACCTAACTTATTCGAAAATACATGGAGACCTGGGCTTCTTTGTTACAATGTCTATGGCTTTGTAAGACTCAAGTTGAGACGGCTGGGGTTTTTTTTCCAGACATGAATCCAAATATATTGAACAACAAAACAGAAAATTTGGAAAATATTAAATCTCATAAGTTTATGTCTCCTATTTAAAAACCTGATAAAAGCCATAGTTGCATGTCTTTTGTTGTTCAGAATAGGTGTGGGGTATATTCCGGCAGGTATCTAAAATTCCGTATAGCATGTCTGGATTCCGAATGAAAAAGGTTATACCAAATATGTGCTTGTTTATGCATCAATATTTTATCCCAACAGTCATTTGTATAAAACAATAATGGCATTGTAATTATTGTATACTGACCCCTTTTTATGTTAGCTCACAGGCAAACTGTAACGCAAATGGGTTGCGCAGCATAAAGAAAATGACCAGTCTTATGTGCAAGCGAAACGAGCAAAGACTGGCAACGTACTTCCTTCGCTTCCGTTCGAAAAACTATTGTTCATGTCAAAATAAAATATCGCCACCATCAAGAGTACATACCCATTTCTTCACTGGGTTGTGCTCTGACATTTCCAAGAGGATGCTGAACAATTACTTACGTGAAATACTTTTTATTCACCAATTTAAGCGCATCTCGTGGTGTATCAGATCGTTCTTCGCCTCCATTCCCCCTTCCAGTCTCCGGTTCAACGGAGTGAATGAACAGGAGGGTATTATTCCTTATGGAATACTAACAGTTACCTCCACTGCTTCATTCGCTCATTACCCCAGAAGTGTTTTTATGTAGAATCAATGTTATGAAAATTCCAACATGTTCATGATAAAATTAGTCAATATGGTAGTTATTTTTAATTTCTGCATATTCCTGTTCCCTCAGTCCGTTCAAAAGAAAGCTGTGGAGGCGAAGCACGATCTGAATACCAAACATGGCGCTTAAAATGTTGAATAAAACATATTTCACGTGAGCAGTTATTAAACTTGGAATAGAAAATCTGAGAGCACGGCCATGTTAGTAAATGGGAGTGTACCTCTGATGGTGGCGAGATTTTATTGTGACATGAAAAATATGTTTCGATCCGAAGCATGTAAGAAGACTTGTCATATTCTCTATGCTGTGCAGCCCCATTTGCGCAACAATTTGCCTGTAGTTAGCTAGACCTGGTTAGTAGCCAGTGTTCAAGAAAATAGCAACAAACAAAAAAAACACATCATCAAAATGCATTTTCTAAAGTAATGATGGGATTGTATTTTGAGTTGAACTCATGAAAATGACAATAACGTGAATCCCTAAGTGTCATTCTTATACGAAGAGCCACCGGGCATGCGCCGAATCATTTACTGTTCGATAGTAGCGACATGCCACGATTATCATGGGGACAGGGGGATCACGCTTTAGGAAGACTGTGAAAGGTGGCCAGACTGCATGACATGTTACAGGGGGATCACGCTTTAGGAAGACTGTGAAAGGTGGCCAGACTGCATGACATGTTACAGGGGGATCACGCTTTAGGAAGACTGTGAAAGGTGGCCAGACTGCATGACATGTTACAGAGGGATCACGCTTTAGGAAGACTGTGAAAGGTGGCCAGACTGCATGACATGTTACAGGGGGATCAAGCTTTAGGAAGACTGTGAAAGGTGGCCAGACTGCATGACATGTTACAGGGGGATCACGCTTTAGGAAGACTTGAAAGGTGGCCAGACTGCATGACATGTTACAGGGGGATCACGCTTTAGGAAGACTTGAAAGGTGGCCAGACTGCATGACATGTTACAGGGGGATCACGCTTTAGGAAGACTGTGAAAGGTGGCCAGACTGCATGACATGTTACAGGGGGAGACTGCATGACATGTTACAGGGGGATCAAGCTTTAGGAAGACTGTGAAAGGTGGCCAGACTGCATGACATGTTACAGGGGGATCACGCTTTAGGAAGACTGTGAAAGGTGGCTAGACTGCATGACATGTTACAAATCATATTTCTGTTCATGTCCGAACAATATACCGCCTGCAGCAACGAGCCCAAGCGACTTGAAGCACAGTCGACCGCCCTCGTAGTGGGAGACCTCCTGTGTCAACGTGAGATTGTCTGACAATCGGCAGATTGTCTGTCATCACCTGCAAAATCGTTATCTAGGGCCATGGAAACTGCACAGACAACCATTGGCAAACACCAGAGACCAATCAGCGCACATCATCGCAATTGGCGTCACCGGGAGTGGCGAACTGTAGTCTTCTCCGACGGAAGCCAGTATTGCGTTTCGACGGCTGATGGCAGAGTGAGAGTGTAGCGACGACGCGCGGAGCTTTTGCAGATGTTTGCATCTTGGAAAGAGACTCGTGGGGAGGTCCGATCATAATGGTGTGGGGTACTATTGCTCTCAATCACACACTAGGCCTTATGATATTCAAGAAGATCGGTTTTGGTAGAGGAAATGATGTAACAACTGCTCACTACATCGATAAAACGCTCAGACCCTTCGTCGTGCCCATGGGAACAGCAGGACAACGCGCGTGCCCATATTACCAGATCAACTATGGACTTTCTCTGTCAACACTGCATACAAACTCTGCAATGGCCTGCCCTCATTCCAGACTAAACCCGATTTAACACTTGCGGGACGAGATTCATAGGAGGCTCAATGATGTCCGACAACTGCAGTTAAACTTTCTCAAGCGTATCAAGGAGACTGCGCGTACGTTCCAATGGCCTTCATCAACTGTCTCATCCACTCCATGTACAGGCGATGCAACGCTGTTATCAACGCTTAAGGAGGCCGCCATACACCTTACTGACTTTCGGATCGCACTTTCGCGCCACCTGACGACATTTTGACTTGTGATTGTCTGAAATTCGTCTTTAAGTATTGATGATCAAAAGTTACGTTCTTTACATCCACCTGACGAAGGGGCAAGAATTAGCTTTGAAACGTCGTGTTAAAAGAATTAAAGAAGTTGTCATCCATAATAGTGTCTTGTATTACCTCACCAACTTCTAAATGACTTTGAAGAATTTTACATGATTACCAATTTCTAAAAGGGAGTGCCGTTTTTTTCGGTTCAGTGTATTTGAAAGTATAATTACTGATGCGCGCAGCTATGATCAGTCAGATAACTCATACAATTGTATAAACAAATTAGGGACCTCAGAGTTAACACTCCACGCGTTTGTGAATACAATTGTTTGTGTTTTTATTGTAAAACGCAGTGTCTGTTGATCTGTATGAGCTCAATCATGGGTATCACTTTGTCATGTGTTTCTAATTATCTCTACCAATCTTTCTATTTCTCAACTTTCTTTAATCAACTCTCCTGTGTCAGATTACAGGCCAGGCTTTGGTGCAATGTTTCTCAGCGGAATCCGAAACCTGTCCTGGGTACTCAACCGTTTCAGGCCAGTAACGCAGCCCACTTACATGCTAAAGAAGTAGTTCTGTCTGACGTCGAGCAGGCCTACTGACTTCATTCGGTATCTAAACAACACTGGAGCACGCGATGCATGCCGTTTACAACAAAGATATATATGTCTGTTGGGATGACAAAACTTCATGGATGATCAACGTTTTTGACAACAGCGCCGTTTTCAAGCATATTCCGGGTGTACCGAAACGTATCTAATGTAAAACTTAAGACATTGATCATCCAGAAAAGTTTGCCATCTCTATACCACCAACGTCTAGAATGTCACTCAAACAAAATATAAATCTATGACCTAAAGGGAATGTAAAAAATTTCCACAACAGACAATACGGTCGATCGATGAGACTATAAACAATCTGATGAATCCATGATCATAACATTAATAGATCATGCTTGTGGTGCATGTAGAGAAGAGTTACAGATGTTACACACAGGAATAACTCTTAGATGGGCCAGGCTTCATGAATATTTGAGTTCCCACAAGACATATCAAAGTTAAAAGTGTTTATTGCATGAAAGGCCATTGGACTATATGCAAACCATAGATGCAATGTGTAAGTCTATTTATCCATGCTGCTGTAATCATTCATTCAGTTTTTAGAAACATGGATATTAACATTCAGTGTGCAGGTAGAATAATCATGCAATAGAATTTCTTAGTTTCAGTGGGTGATGTACATATAATGCCAGATCAGGCAAAAATATTTTATTTTGGAAACCATGAGATTCGCGAAAACGGTATATCTGACATGATTTGGACAAGAATGTTCGCCAAGATATTTTCTTCGCAGTAACTTAAAAGTTGGACACAAAATCATAAAATGAAAATTATCTGCAATTCCAGAACTACACAAAGGGCATAATCGTAAAGACTTTTCCAGATCACGTTTTCTACCTTCATTGATCATTAGACTTGTAAGACCCAGTCTAAATGGAACAACAGTGTAAATGCGTTTCTAATATTTTTACCTTGAGTGAGTGAGTGAGTGAGTTTAGTTTTACGTCGCACTTAGCAATATTCCAGCTATATGGCGACGGTCTGTAAATAATCGAGTCTGGACCAGACAATCCAGTGATCAACAACATGAGCATCGATCTGCGCAATTGGGAACCGATGACATGTGTCAACCAAGTCAGCTAGTCTGACCACCCGATCCCGTTAGTCGCCTCTTACGACAAGCATAGTCACCTGTTATGGCAAGCATGGGTTGCTGAAGGCCTATTCTACCCCGGGACCTTCACGGGTATTTTTACCTTGAAGACAAGATAAATAATTTTCAGGTTCTAATGTGTATTTAAAATAGACATAGGTGACATAACGCGAACTGTCTCTTAAAGTAGATATCAAGTCTTGCCGAAAGTTAACAATCAAACGTTGTCGAAAATTTTGAGGACCATATATATCCAAAACCAAGAGAAAAGAGTAACATACGGATGTGAGAAGCCCAAGTGGCTTTACCAAGATTATCATAGTGCAATAGCATGTTGTAAGCAAGTTTAGGGAGATGTACTGGCATTCTTCTAATCCAAAATCGAATACACTTTACGTTAGTAATCACGTATAGAGGGATACGTCCACATTCTCCATATACCATGGCAATTGGCGTAGACAATCCAACATTAAAAAATTTCACAAGCCTGTACCTTTTCGATAACATCTAATTCAGTGTATCCCCAAATGTCTGCACAATAAGTGAGTATAGGCTGGATCGAATAGTTTTAAAAAAATCGGGTGGCACCGTCCCGAATTTACTAGTTACAGCTAAAAGACGCAGAAGATTCCTTTTTGTCCTAAGCAGATCGAAAGCAGATTTCTTTACATTCATTGAAGTGTTAAGCAGCAAACGAAGATATATATAATACTTAGCTATACAAATGTTGTTTCTTAGCATAACTAGATTTCTATCCACCTCTACGAAATACAATATTTTAGTTTTGTTCATATTAACAGCAAGACCACACTCGTCACTATAAGACTTTAACATATTAATTTGATTGATTGGATTTTGTAACCCAACAACTGTATCCGAGACTAATATCACATCATCACCAAGAGCAACAGAAAATTTTCAACAATGTCAGGAAACAACTGGATGCCACGTTTGCCCGATTCTTTTTTGAGACAATACACTAATAAAGAATTAAAAAGAACCGGACTAAGAACACAACCTTGTCTAATTCCAACTGACCAATCAAGGAAATCAGTTAGGCCATCTTTACATTTAACACAGACTATCAATTTAGAATACATAGACATACATAAAGTCAAAAGCTTGCGTAAAATCAACAAATGCTATACACAATGTATGTTTACGAAATAACAGTTGCTTTGTGATAATGGCATAAAAGCATGATCTTGAGTGGAATAATCTTTCCGAAAACTAGCCTGTGTTTCAGGGATAATACTTCTCATGTTAGACCACATAGTAAGTCTAGGATTCAAAATACTTGCAAAATCCTTGGCTAAAATACTAATAATCGAAATACCTCTATAATTATCTGGATCATTTGTCTTACCACTTTTATGTATGGATGTGATGACAGATTTAGCCCATTCAGCTGGGTACACGCCTCTGTGAAATAACTGGCTGAAGCATTTAGTCAAAAACGACTGAAAGTTACACATTGATGATTTCAGCATTTTTCGTAGAACATACTCTAAACCCGGATCAGATTTCCCTGATTTTAGATGGAGAATAGCGTTTTCAAATTCCTCCAAGGTTATGGGGCTGTTCAGTAGCACATGATCTGTTTCCTCCATTGAGTAGCGTCGTCAGGACTGTCACCGTTATACGTGAAGGGAGGAAACATGTCAGAGTTGAAAACCTTTATAACATTGGTCAACCACTCAGATTTAGAAATATTTGGCAGAACTGTTCTGAAGATTTACCATCTCAGACCAAAAAGACTTAGGACAATCAAACGAATTTGTTTGCCTAAAGAGTCTTGTAACTTAAAGGTCTGACTTGGCCTTCCGGCACAGACACTTGTAACAGTTTCTTTGCTTACAATATTCACTGCGATTAGACTCATTTCATTTCTGGGGAGGGGAATTATAGAAACTCATCAGGTATAGGTGCATCAGTAGCTGAAAACTATTTGGTCAACTTTAAACACATCAGTTATCAACATCATGTTGTGTGCTTGAAAAATATATCCCTATAAAATAAGCAGACAATGTCAAATGTTTTCAAGTACTCGATAAAAGAGTGAACGTCAAGTTTACTCGCAACACCACACACATTCCACGTCAACATTGACAAAGTGTTGTCGATTTCACCGGTGATAGAATTTCCATGACCCCATTCAAAATAGTGCGGCCGACCACACCCCTATTTCCCGTTTCAGTTGCTTTTACTGGATTGTCTGGTGGCTCTCGATGATTGGGTCACCTCTCGTTTCGATTTATTCGGGGTTCTGTTACCATATGTGCGTGGCATGGTGACATGCCTGCCATTCTTGGAGGACCCAAACAAGGCTTGTTTCTTATCGTCACGAAGTTTCTCACGTTGTCTCGTAGTGAGGTCATTCGACATGCCATACCCTCCTTCTTTCACCGCTGGTCTAGCTTATAGTGCTTCGATCCTGTCGTCTGATTCTCTGAGCTTGGCAATAATGGGTCTCGGTCTACTGGCATCTGAACGTTAAGACCAATATCACTGCTTGACCAGGTCTTAACATATACATGATCATTCAAGATGGAAATAGAAGTATCTTTGCACTGGATATTTGTTTCACCAGATTCCTTGGCTACGCCATAGAGTATTACACTGTCCCTCATACTGGAAGCCTCTTGTTTATCCAGCTCATCGTCGAACCTTGTCACCTGGTCCTGTCCCAAATCAATTTTTTTCAGTGAGCGAGTCAATATCACCGTTCAATATTATGGTGTATTCTTGTCAATTCGGATTACAATTTTGCCATTTGTGATTCCAGGTTATCACATTGCTACTTAAGCTCTTTACTTCAGTAGTTAGGCCATTCAGATTTCCATTAATACTCTGTTTAAAGCCTTTAGTCTGGGTAATCAAGTCATATATTGGATCCATATGTGATAAAGGCCCCGTGGTTGATTCCACATTACATAATTCTGTAACTTCAGCCGGCACCGGTTTACCACCAAGCAAACACACATCACGATACCTTCGTGCGGTGTGATAGGCAACGTAAAATTCCGATGTGATGGCATCAACAAACAAATTAGTTTGAAATGTTGACTCTTTCGGCAGATAAACAGAAGAAAAATCCTTTAACTGAATGTAGTAAGCTAGATATATTGATGTTCCGATAATGGAGGCGAACACTAGCGCCTGAACATGAGAACCTCTGAGAGTGGATGAGTAGTCGCCATACTTGTCAACAACAACTTGCCGAGTGCCCCCTGGATTTTTAGAAAGACCGATCCGAGCACGGTGCACCTCAATAGATAGCATCTTTGTACAAATTGAGAACACTAAAGTTGTTTAAACTCACAGTCAGTAGCTCAGTGTCTGATCGTGTCCTTATTCACAGCATTTCCACATTTGTTGCGCAGTTCACCCTCACAGCCCCCCATCACAAGGTGACGTCACAATTTAGATTCATGAATCTTTGAGTTCCCACAAGACCCACCACGCTTGTCACAAATGTATGCCAAAATCGTGAATACGAAATCTATATAATTCAAACGGTGCTTGTCAGGTAAAGCTGTTCTAGATGAACACACGTCGCCAGATCTTTTGAATTCAATCAGTACAGATATTATAAATTCAACAGCTCGTTGTCTGAAAGAAATGTGTTCGATGACATTGATGTGGCACTGGCAACTAAACTAGTGCTCAGAAGAGAGTATACAATGTGTTTGACCAAACCAAAGAAAACAAAAGCTTGTATAAATGAACATCTGTTTAATTTCAAGCGGGTGTCCAATTCTACAGCCAAAAGTACACAATTTCATTTCACATAAAGTCGAAAGTATCATTTGACTACTGCTAAAAAGAAGCACACATTTCTCAGTTGAATTGTACAGATGTGGCTGTCATCAACGGGTGTTGTCACACGTGATCGAGCCCCTAAGGTTGTTTGACGTTTTGCCTGCATGTCCTAGTCGGTCGATGCATGAGTCAGTTGCAACTGCAGCCGTGGCGTCTGGCAGTGACGGTGTGGTTAGGCAATGTTGGTGTATTCCAACATCTTTATTTTAATGATGATGATGATGATGGTGATGTTTTAAAACAAATATTCCAACGTACATACTAACAATGAATTGTAATTACACCACCGACCCACAACCACGCTATTGATATGAATCATTATAAAGATGTGCAATTGTCCTAATATCCAGATGAATAGTGTGGGCATTCGGGTCACTTTTTCAGTGTCAAGACACTTGCATAGCAAGACGCTGTCTCTGACCCATACTTTCTATCATGTCCACAGGAGATGTCGGTCTTTGGCCCCAAATATCCTTCAAATTATCATAAAAACTGCACAGGTTTCAGCTCTTGCTACTTATTTTCCCAGAAATTTCGTTTGAGTGTGTGCCTACTTATTTTGCACAGGGTGCTACTCTTTTCATATCCTTTATCGTCATCACATCTGACATCATCGTGTATATTGCTCCTTCGTTCTGTCTGGACCATCAAGTTGTTCCTCAAATATTACTTTCATTCCAAACAAATAGACTGAAATAATTTCATAATGCTCTTCATCATTCCATGACAGTCCACGCGTGGTCCTTGCAACAACAGGATTCTTTTTAGGATTTAATTTCCCTTAGTGATCTCTCAAGATGTCTGAAATAGGTGGTGAAATACCTAAGCAAACACAAATTCTGTTCACGTGACCACAAATACTCTAGGGGTATTCACACTTATAAGTAAACATACTTTTAATAGACTGTCTGTCTGTCTGTGTCTGTGTGTATCTGTCTGTCTGTCTGTCTGTCTGTGTGTGAACAAATATGATGCAAGACCCAAGTCATAGAATGCATGACCGTGATTCATAATCGTGACGAGAAGTAAACCACGTGAGATACAACATTCAGTGATGCTGTGTGGTGTACACATATAAATTTATTAACGATTTAGGGAACACGTTGAAATACGAACGAAAATCGATTCTACCAAGTAGCAATGAAGACACAAAACTGGAGAATAATGTAATATTAATAACTACTGACTATTGATGATGGGAGAGATAAGTAGTCCAAAAACAATTAGCATCACTACAGAATCGTATTACAATTTTTGCAAAAATGAAGTATTAATACATGACTGAATATTCCGCTACTGAAACGGTAGTTATAACAAGGATAACACAGAATGGTATGTCATATGAAAAGAGAATAAAATATTAATATAACTATAGAACATGAAGTATATATTGGATGCAATCTCCTATGAAAATCGAAACCATTGTGTAGTCACTTATGCTCAAAGTACCTTACAAACACTTATAGTCTCTTGTTGCACTTAACCACAGTATATAATATGACGTATTGAAATATGAACAATATCTAAGAAAATGACAAAGAAGATGGCAGACACTGCACGTTAAGACGTTCCTGAATCATGTTTAAAACTTTCTTTACGTCCTTTCCTAGCAGCGAAAATGGGCTCAAAAGCTGATTTATCAACTGTTTAATTCCAAAATACATTTCATCAATTTCTTGTCGAATAATTGTTAGGAATGTAAGGTGATCTAAGAAAATTGTCACAGAAAAAAATACAGCTTGTATGTGTCCAGCTAATTCCTTAAATTTCCTGTAGTTCATTACAAAGCCATTAACAAGAGATGAAATACATATTTGTTTTAGATGTACCTGACGTGATGTGATCTAAAGAACTTGAACTAGAAAAGCACGAGAAATATTAGTTGCATACAAGCGTAATTGTTTGACAGGCAGAGCCAGTCGTTCTACACATTCGACTATAGCAGTCCCAAAAAAGTGAACGACTAATTGATCCAACAAAAGAAAGACATTGCCCGTTTTGTATAAATACTGTAATTGTATACGTACCCATTTGTTTTGAGAAAAATGGAAAACGATGTGTGAGTTTCGAAAACACAGAAAAAATTATAATATTAATTGGATTCATACTGGTTGAAGGAGAGTCTTGGACTCTAAAATTAAAAAAATGGGATTATGAACATAAACATAAACTTGAAATTAATTAAAGCATCTCATCAACTTTTTGTACGATAGGTTTCCAAGCATTGTGAAACCGGGCAATGATTAGAATTCGTTCTTATCGAGCCTTCTCCTGTAAATAGAAACTGATTGCATCTGTAAAATATGATAACAATTATCAGAAGTAGGTAATGGTAATCTCACACTGGTAACCGCGCGAATAAGCAACATACAACAATAGTAGTAACAAATACTGCAACAACATAGTTCACCAAATCATTTCTCTTCATGGAACGTATGATAGTATAACCAGTGAGCACTCTAATTCTAACTCTAATTCATTCTTCATCGTCCATTTCATTGAACGTAATCGGGTTTCACCGTATTTCATTGAACATCATCGGGTTTCGCCGTATTTTATTGAACACCATCCCGTTTCACCGTACTTTATTGAACACCATCGGGTTTCACCGTATTTCATTGAACATCATCCAATTTGTAAGTATGTCATAGCACCATGTGGTGCACTGTCGTCAGATCTCTGTAGATGAAATTGTAATTTTGCATTTCTTTTTCTCATGTATATACTCATAACGAAACACTTTGTAATGGTCCGCAAAATTTGTACGTCTCTTATGGACAACCTGTAACCTTTCCCGGAGAATCAGTGGGGTTATATGCAAACTGACCTACATATTTGTGGTCAGTAACCCGGAAATATATTCATTAATTAGGACTATGCAACGTGACCCAAACCTTAGCAGCGTTTGATCACTATCCCGTGTATATGACAGTATTCTTCAGTATCAACCACATGTGGCTGTATGTAGTCCAAGTACTCTGAATATCCACAACAAGACGTTTGACAATACAAAATGCTCATTTCAACATACATGTACGAATCTACATCCTTGTAACATTGTGACAATTGAATCATGTAACGCCTTAATGAATAATCTACAACATCTATCGATATTAGCTGTGCTCTATATATACAGAATCATATAGTACAAACCTTTAAATATTTCATGCTGAAATCAATATTAGAGTGATCATCTCCAACACGATGTCCGCAGTGCCTAAACTGAAACGATCTTAAATTTAACGATATCTAAACAATATTTGAAATATATTGTGGATAATTCTAGCGCATTCGTTTCTTATTAAACGACTTCAGTGTGATATCCACATAGATCTCCTTCAGGGAATATGTTTCATGTTCATCTGTAACCTCATGTGCAGTTCAGGTCCTACAGGTCCTCTGTTAATCCTGTAGTGTTATTTTCCACTGAGTATTCAACGCGCTGGAATTCATTTCCATATACAAGGATGCCTATCAATACAAGGTGACACCATATGTCTGTTCGGGGCAAACGGGTGAGCAGTGGGGCTCGTCATAGCCTTATCCGTATCTCATCTGAGTAGTTTATGAATGTGATAGAATGTGACCGACAACTGGGTTGAACGACGTATGTTTGTGGCTGACAAACACTGGCCAGGAACTTTCAGTCCTGTTCACTTGACATGACGTCGTCGTTTGCACGTACACGGTGGTAATTGATTGGAATTGTCATTTTGCCAGTGTGCTTTAGAGTTATCTCCTTACTTTAAGGGCTACCATCATACAAATCTAATGATATATTTGTTGCAAATGGAATCGATATCTCGTCGTACTTATCTGACTGGAGGAGACCATTGTCTGAATTCGCTGCGAACGGAAACTATGACAGAATATCTATGATATACATATGTATTCCCCGCTCGATACTGAACTGTGAAACCTAGAGGTTTCTATTTTGAACTGGGGAGGAATTGTCACGTGTTTCCGAGCAGACATTTGTTCTGTGTCTGTGGGGATTGACTGTTTACCAGCAATAGGCGGTAACAAAGCGCCAGTTGCCTTCATTGGAACAACTGTTAAAACATTTTGAACGCCAAGAGAATGAAAATTCATGGCAGACTATTGAACGTATTAAGATATCTGAGCCTAAAACCATGGTAGACTGAAAATGTGCAACAACTTGAAACGTGAAAGCATTGTTCTCTTTGACCATCACCAATAGTGATGGAAACTATAACTTGCCATTATACTGGTACTATACTTGAAGAGATGCTACTTCTGACTTTTGAATAGGGATGTCTTTCCATATGTCTGAATCTTCACTAGAACCAGCACCTTAATCCACAATTGATGACTAACTTCCCTCCCGTAACAACTTGAAGTTTATGCCTATTATCATTATTAGATGTAGTTTGCCAAACGTGACACTTAGGCTGGTTAGGACCAGGACAATTACTAAAATTGTGACTTCACATAAGTATGGTCAAAAGTTTGTTCAGCATAGTGGTGAATATTCCTGCGCGGTCTTGACTATAACTGCAGTCTGCCAATTGGGTACCTAACTGACACCTAGCCCTGCATACACTTTGAAAATATTCCTTCTTTTGACAAAAATGGCACTGATGCGCGGGACACCTATCAGAACCCTACTCACCACCGCATCAGTAACGCTGCTTTTCGTAGGTCATGTTGTGTCCGAGATTGTTAGCCGTTGATTGAGAAGTGGGCTGCCACGGTTGAGTTGCATACCTTGGGGTTGATTCTGTGGGGACCCATAAGTATTGATCTGTAACAATGTAGGCGCAAGGTGTGCTGATAGTTCAGAGTAACGGATGCAAGCATGACGTTCGTACTGTCCCCAGACTGAGGGAGCCAGTCGCGGAAAGAGACTGCCTCGTTAAGCACAGCTGGCTGTTTCATTAAGACATGTTGCCTGGTATTGTCATCCAATCCCCTAATGAAGCCGTCTACAGTTACGCCAAATGAGTATCTATGGATTCCTAAGGGGATAATTTGTGTCACAAAAGTTTCTAACAGGGACCATCAGTCAGTCGGATGTACGTATTTGTCCTTGAACAATTTTTCCACTTCTTTAAACTATGGAATTTGTTCTCTACTGACTGTAACAGATCCTTGTACCAAAGGTATGATGGATCCTTTTAAAAAGTGAAAAAACTTGAATTTTCAGTGCTCATTCCATTTTTTAAAGGTAGCAAAGTGAAGGAAATGATCGCGCCACTCCGCAAGATGAGAACTGGCTTTAGCTATGAAATGTTGTTGCATTGAAGTGAAATTGCAGGGTCAGAAGTGGAACTATTGACAGCTGATGATGAATCTAAGGAAGAAAGTCTAACTCTTCCCGATAAATAGATGAGGAAGGGACCTGGGAGCAGTTTGTGTTGGGACGCTTGTTGTAATATAACTAGTCCAACTGAATCAGCAAAACTTGTGACGGGACGACGAGACATTACAATTCCAAAAAGCTTGAGGGAGAAGAACAGATAACATACATCCCCGCTGCGAAAAAAACGTCGGCCTAACGTCAACGCGAGTGAAAAAAGGGTAGGGGGCTTGGCTGTTAGTAAATCCTATTAATAAATCCATATTGTCATAGGTGATATAAGCTCAGGTTACATCTTGGTCCGTCCTGGGCTGCTACATCTAGGTGTGACAGGTCAGACGACCGGGACTTTCTAGAGCTGTTCTCTATCCATTAGTTTATTACCAAACAGTAATAACATTGATTCTATGACGAAATAGCCGCAAGTCTCAGCAACAAGAGATCTGTGATACGGTTCTTGTATTAATGATGCAATTTTAACCTTAGAACTGTTCTTTCGCCGTTTGTTTGTTTGAAAGGATGGATCTGTGTGTGACATGGTTCAGCATGGTTTTATCACTTCTTTCTTGTTTCCGTGAATGTTTATACTATATTTTGCGATGTATAGTATATTTTGAGCGCTAGTTTAGATACAATAGCATTTGTCCTTTGACCCTCAGCGCCAAGACGCTGGATAAAATATGTATAACCACCGACACTTACACCTCACTGTTGTTAGGAATCATTCATATATAATCATGTGTAATACTGGCCTTATCTAACGCTTGGCAGAAGTATATTGTGCACTAAAGGTCTCCTGGGGAACTTCTCACACGTATATTTTGGGCGAAAGTTCTCCCGGGGCACTTGCCACACGTATATTGTGGGCAAAGGGTCTCCCGGGGCACTTCTCACACTTATATTGTGGGCAAAAGGTCTCTTGGGGTACTTCTCACACGTATATTGTGGGCAAATGGTCTCTCGGGGCACTTCTTCACAATCTCTCTCTGTCACACACACACACACACACACACACACACACACACACACACACACACACACACACACACACACACACACACACACACACACACGCCCAGATGTTGCTCTGGGTCAATCGCTCTTGCATCGAAGCAAGTTTGATCAGATTTCATTTTGTGGGATTCAACAAATGACAGACTTTAACAGGTAAAAAAGTGTCAGGGATTAGTCGCAACAAAACTTCAAGGAGAATATTGACGCGATTCAACTTTCAAAGGAGTAAAGGCATTCTTACAGTCACTCGTATTTCCGCCTTTTACGGAAACGCCCGACAGTAAAGAGGAGAAGCAGGCATCGACGGACATGACGTCGCATATGCCTGTTTGGTCTCCTCTTTGATCTTAAATGACCAGTTGAGAGTGACCGTGGATTCTGAGTATAAGATGTTCTTCGTGTCATTTTCACACGGATGTTAGACAGTGTCAGTAGGAGCCGATCTTGCCACAGAAAATGCCATTGACGATGACGCAAAAGAACCAAGCGGAAGTATTACTTCATATTACAATATTCCTCCAAAATAGACGATACAATATATCAGGAATTATATTTGTTAGCAAACTATGACAGAGTAAGAATGAAGATTTTATGGATATCAACTTCTTTATATGAGAACATATGGTGTTCTCATATAAAGAAGTTGATATCTAGAAAATCTTCATTCTTATGTATTCCACTTCTAAATGCCCTTCAAAGACTTGATATGACAGAGTACCAGCACATCACAGCCACCTTCCTAGTGAATTAACAATGCCTACATGATGTTTTCTAAGCAATTCCTCACACTGATGACAGTTGTGGTAGGTAAGTAGCATATGTGAAAACTATATGCACCCAGACCCCTCAGTGACGATTGTATTTTAATGGAACGAAATCTGCTAAAAGTTGTTTCTGAGAATTGGCTTAAATTGATATCACTTCATCTTATGTTTGCGGTTGTTGGACAGGTACGGATTGTGGCAGGTAAAAGACCATAGTGTTTTTAAACGGTCAAATCTAGTATATACGTTCATGAACTACAAAAAGATTTATTGGTATTCTAATATATTACATCTTTACCTTTGAAGACCTTTTGTCCTGCCCATTGAGTGCTTTTTTTTTGTAATGGTCGCAGTTAGACAAGGGGTGTTTTGTCAAAGGGCTTTGTGTCCATGTGGTCCTATTGTCGCGCCACTTTTAAAAAACAAGTTGATTGTCGCAGAAAATGTTTCCAAAACATTTTTGCTTTAGAAGGTGAAAAAGATATTGTCAGCTACAAATATTACTCTGTTACAAGGAATTATTTCTTTGAGTAAAATTAGGATCCTTGATCTCATCAATAAATTATCTCTAAACAAGATCCCAGCCTGGTAGTGATAATATGTCTTGAGGCAGATGATTTGTGTCCAGAAAACGGTTGAATTATTTTTTCCATCTATATCGAGTGACCTATGGCACATATACTGAACACAAAAAGAAAGCTCACATTTTGAGTGATGAATCACACTGAAAATGAGTAGTGCCTGTTCCAGTTGTGTACCGAATGTACATATTAAACAAAAACTCCACGTGTTACATCACGTCTCAAACATACCATGTTGATTGTGCCGGCTGCACCAACCGCACTTTAATGCCTAATCGTGGAGCGGAATAATGGCACATATGTTTCGGTCTCAACGTAGGTACATTTGCATAGTTACCTTCGACAAGATACTTAAATCCACAATCATTGTCTCAGTTCACACAGCTGTAAAATGGGTAAACGTGAGGATGGGCTGGCAATGTGAGTGATTAGCTTATTGCATTTAACAGGCAGCATGAGTGGTATACACCCCAGGTAGTTGAAAACGTATGGAATAGAACGATGGTGTCCTATGACCAGGGATATTGATGTATGTAGTGCCGTGAGCAGGTAATGTCCCTGGATATAAGCGGACTGTTATTTTGTTTTCTAATTCATTTCTTGTGCTCGCTCATTATGACCATAAACCAGATTTATCCAATAGTAACACAATGTGCCGTGACAAAAGGTTTAAGAAATCCCCACAGAACCAGCAAAATATAACACTGACAAGTTTCATATTTTCAGTGATACTTTATATTGAGCACATCAAAGGCAAAAATATACAGATTCACGTGAGAAGTTTCATGTACAATACAACTGGGTCACAATATAATGTCAACGCACCAAAGTCTTGTTATGAGAGTGAGAAACAGTTATGCAGAATGTAACACAGCGAGCGGTCAGGCAGCGATTATGTAGATCAAGCGTTGACTGATGCAGGAATATGTACTCCCGTTATCTGTGTGTATTTTCCATGTCCGACAACACGACTACTAGCCTTTATATATACTGTCATAGTTTCAAGAACTTTCGACCACTTACGACCATCGCCTCCCGGAAGTCAACAATTAATCAAGGGAGGCAACTCTAGAGCACTTCCTTAACGGCCTTCAGCCAAAATTCTAAACGTACTGAGCATTTATGATACGAAATGTGACCCATAATAACTATCACTTAAAACACTAAAGGTTGTGACCCAAAAATAATTCTTAATTAATAATACAATTTACAGACAATGCACTCTCGTAACAATAAAATTGCACCTACTTGCAGTTCTTTGACGGGATCACATTCTAACCTTTCAGAAAGGTGCCTGTCAGCATTTTTTATCTATCATTTATTTTTAAAGGGTGGGTAATGAGACACTCTGTAAATCAATATGTTCCTCGTTGGTTTGTCAGGTAAAATGTTATTATGTACTAAAGACACACGGTCTGAGGTTATTAATATTGAATATGACTGGCTTTCTTTCAAGTAGGTTTCTTTTGCAGATGTTTACCTGTTGTTAAGTGGGCGTCGGTGTTTACATATACATAAGTGATAAATGGGTGTGAACTATGGAACAATATCAGCCCGACAAACCTAAACAAACTAGAGACAACTTGGACGTAATGTGCCAGAAGGATTCAAGGATTCCAAAAGCAGGCAAGAACGGACATGTCTCCTAGCATGCTAGCCTTGTACTGCATCGAGGCTGAAATAGACGAACGAAAGCTGAATTTCCTCCATATGTGATGTTCTTTAAACTCCAGCACCGTATCCAGGCACCTCTTCAACATTAGACTATTCACTTCAGGCACCCTTCCAAGTCAAAAGCACAGCTTCGTCTCAGACATCATCGAAAAGCTCCATACATTCAACATGCAAGACCTGTTCCTACAATATGTACAATCTGGAGCTATGCGACCAGATCACTGTGGAAAAAACTGTAAACGCCAACGTCAGTCTGTCCTATTCTACGGTCTGGCGCGACAGAGTGTCCTATTCTACGGTCTGGCGCGACAGAGTGTCCTACTCTACGGTCTGGCGCGACAGAGTGCAGACAGACAGAGACTTCCGAGGATTCCGGATGCTGCACCCGTCCACAAAACCAGCTGTCACCTGGATGAACTCAAGGGAAAAACGTTACGTCAAACAGCTTAACTTACTCTCCTGGGTATCCCCGCCCCAAGGTCTCCCGCGTTTTTCCAACACTGTGACACGCCTTATACGGACCTCACACATTGCGACACGTTGCACCCATCCACAGATCCTTAGACTAGGGGATATTTGTGGGCAATCATCTCTGACGTCTACGCCTTCAACTTGCACGTCATGCTGAACGCCTGTGATGACGAGCAGCTCCTGATCTACATGATAGGGATGCCACCGCCCACCGACCTGGACATCCTGCCATAGTGAGTTCCTGGAGCTCACATCCAGCTTCCTAATGGACCCTCCTCTGTGTACAACTCACTTTGTTAAACCACACCACACCTCATGTGACGTGTAACGTCTTCCTGGTCAACGATTATTTCCCCATAGCATATACTCTTCATGGACTGATAAATACTGAGTCAAAAAAGAAACTTCACATTTTTAATAATAATGAATAATTTTTTCTGATGATGCATCTATATATCAACGTTAACAAAACCCACTCAAACCCATCTGTTCGTCGTGCAAATGACGTTAGTGACAAATCAGGTTTTGCACGTTTAGTCGATCACGTGATCTTCGCATCGAAGTTTTCTTCATTTGCATGCGTTTGCATTGGCCTCAAGAATTGAAAAAAACACTTTTAAACCACAGTTCAAACGGTACTTTATATGCCACGATTGTCAAATGTGTAACGTGAACGCGTCGTTGGCATGTTGCAAGCGGGAAGATCGGTTATTGAGCAAGAGCAATGGGATGCAGCCGTCGTACTGTGTATGACTTGCGAGGTCGTCTACAACAAACTGACATATACATAATTGGGCATAGATTTTTTCATGTTCCTAAGCGGGCGTAGATACATTATATGGTTCGCTTTGTATAGGACATGCATGACGTACAGCTTAGGTCATTTTGATGATGATGAGGAGGAGGAGGAGGAGGAGGAGGAGGAGGCAAAAAAGAAATGACAATGATACAAGAAATCATGATGATATGATACAAACAAGAAATGATGATGATGATGATGATGATGATGATGATGATGATGATGATGATGATGATGATGATGATGAAAACAAAAAGGTGATTTCTGTTTTACGCCTACCTCCCGCAAAATGCACGCATCACGTCAGATGTAGATGTTTGATCCCGGTCTATTGGCTACACGAACTCTATAACCACTGAACTGACAATTAATATCTATGTTTCAGAACACACAACCTGTGGTGAACGTGTATAATCAATGTACTATTCTGTTTTCAGTCTCTAGCAGGCCCCTGTGCGAGTGCCGGTTGTCCCAGCGAGGCTACATGCAAGGTGGACCGACTTGGAAGGACTTCATGTCATAAAGGTTTGTTTTGGGTTAAATAATCGAGGCTTGACCAAAGGATGCAGTGGTCAACAGCCTGAGCATCGATCTACTCATTTGGGATAAGCTGACATGTGCCAGCCAAGTCACCGAGCCAGATCACCCGATCCCGTTAGTTGCCTTGTTGAAGACCAATTTCAACTGGCATCTTCTTGGACTGATGTAAGGTTCACCTGGTTTGGGGGATAACTGTTTTATTGCACGAGTCTGGATGCGTGCCATTTTTGGAAATGCCAGTCCGGGGGATACCAGTATTTCATTCGTATCCTGTTCTAGTTTTAATTCACTTAATGACGACAGGAGGCAGGGTAACAAGAAGTGACCTTTCTGGTGGTCTCTTGGTGAGAGTGAGTTTAGTTTTACGCCACCTTTAGCAATACTCCAGCAATATCACGGCTGGGAACACCAGATATGGGCTTGTTGCACAAATGTGGGACATCGAAATCTGGTCATCGGCGTGACGAGCGAGGCTTTAACCACCGCTGACACGTTTGGTGTAAGCCTCCCAAGGTTCAAACCAGCAAACTTCCGCACATAGGAACTGTACCCACTAAAACACTGTGGGGTTAAATGATAGTATTGATGTCTCCACAAGGCACAACTCCGGACCGTGAATGTGTTGAAGACCAGGGTATCCTTTCACAAAGCACTAAGGTGATCGTAAGTCACTCAGGTAACCTTGGTGCAATGGTAAAGAATGGGAGTTAAGGTTGACCTTAGTCAAGGCTGCTTCGTGAAAAGAGCCCCTGATCAGTTTGTATGAGCAATTGATCGCAATATATTTTCCTATCAAACTAGGTATAAATGATACGAAGAAAGCAGAACTGATTGGAGTCGAAACATTTTCCGAACAGACTAACTCATGATTAGCATAACGATAAAGAAACTCTGGGGTGGCCAGTCTAAATACAATCCAAGATGCCAAAACCTTCACTGATCGGGACTGACGGCAAACTCCGGTTTTGATAAGGTACCGGATTGTAGAGATGGCACTGTTACCGACGATTAGAATCGATCCAGTTTTGTCACTCTCATATACATTGTTGTATCTTGTAGTCCTCTAAACTACTACACGCACTGACTCATCGCACTAATTACACTAGAACTATACCCATACTAAACTAAGATTAACTTATCTTTGTCACCAACCATGTAGTTTCAACGCAGGATTCATGGGTGACAATACACAGCTGGCCGACTCCTCGCCACTCGCCGGATTAGACAGGGATGATTACTATATATACACATATTCGGGCTGATCATTTCATGCCGAGATCCGGAATGGACAGCTGTCGAATTGCAGAGCTATTATATAGTGATGAATGTACAAGCCACGGATTGTACTGAGATTTTATGCCGGTGATGACAACAACTGGATTGCATTACGAAATGACAGTATCAACAAATCAGTAATCGACGATTAGAGCTGTTTTCATAATCGACCCCTACAGTCAATGCTGTGCCGCGTAAGCAAAACGGTTACGGGTGGCAAGAGCAGGGAGGAAACGCGTCTACTTTTATAGTTAACACCTGCGGTCATTATCGATTTTTAGGGATCCATTTCTATAATTTCCACCCACGTGTTTCCACCTAAGCCCAGTGGAACGTGTTGTGTCAGATAGTTAAGACGGCTGAAGTTTTATATTTGCCCGTTCACATGAACCCGGCTAACAATCTTTAGGATGTTTCTTTTTTTTCTCATTCAAGTCAATCTTTCTTAATGTTGAAAAACACTTCAGTATCATCAACATATTGTTGTTTTGGTTGCTGTTGGTTTTGTTGTTGCTGCTGTTGCTGTTGTTCTTATGAGTTATGGGCTTCACATAGTGTACCCTTGGAGGAATCGAATCAGGGTCGTCGGTATGACGAGCGGTGTGTGGTTTGTGTAAAATTTCGAGGCAGATGGGTAGTGTAGTGGTTCAAACAAAGACCCGGGTTGATACGTTTATGAAATGTTAATGGAAATTCTGTTGTGCGCTTGCAAACGCTTTTTAAGGGAAGTAACTCTGGTCAGGCACCCGGGGAAAGCGTGGTCGGTGGAGAAGTTTGCCACATGATATAGAGGTTTTACAAACGGTAATTATTTACTTTACAAACTTTGGTCAGTGTACGTTAGGATAATCTCCGTTCAAGGAAAGTAATGACAATCCATCTTGTTTGTGTGTTTAGCTTGCGCATTTACTTTATGTCAGTTTTTCGTTTGTTTACAGTCAATCGAGCCAACTCACCTCGACACTTGTATAAAATATGATATACATGTCTGCAGAAGATAATGATGTAGAATACAAGTGAAATACAAGATTGGCGCCCTCTATATTGAATTCGGTTTTGTGTTGAACAAGAAACCATACGGGTATAATGCTAGCATAAGCGGCAAAAAACTGCTAATGACCTTCAGTTGGAAACCCTGAACATTCTATTTCTACGTTTATTTGGCAGATTGTGGAGCGCCCTTGTCCGTCAGTGGAGCGCGAGTGTCCAGTAATGGTAACTTCCCCACTGCTGTGGCCACCTACACCTGCAACGACGGCTACCAACAGTGTCCCACCAACAACATCAGCGTCTGTCAGCCAACGGGGCAGTGGACGCCTATGGCTGACCTTTGCCAACAGTCCCGATGGACTAATCCAGTTAGTAAAATATACCCGGAGATGTTTCCATGGTGCACTTATTTGTTTGGATGTTGGTTTGGTGGCTGGCAGATGAGGTGTTTGGTTGTTTGGTTGGTTGACTGGTTGCTTGGTTGTCTGGTTGCTTGCTGGTTGGTTTGCGGTTTCGTTGGGTGGGTGTTTGGTTTGTGTTTGGGTTGGCTAGCTGTTTGGTTAGTGATTGGTTGGATGGTGGTTGGTCGGCTGGGTAGGTTGACTTGTGGGTTGGTTGGATGACTGTTTAGTTGGTTGTAGACTGGTCCAGCTATACGGCGTCTGCCTGTCTAATCGCTCCAAGACCAGACAAACTAGTGACTGATATCATGAGCGTTCCTCATAGCGTAGGAGCACGGGTACCCGCAATCCTGACCGCCACATCAATGTAATCCTACTTCTATAGGCCGTCAAACTTACGTTTGGAACACGTTTTGTTCTATTCATTGTTAGCTATTCTAGTACTTGCTAGTATTCCCTTGTGAAATTGTTGTTTATATGATGGTCACGTGCAACCAAAAAATCAAACATAGTTAAAACACAGTTATCACTCGTTCATGATATATAAAATGCATTTGTGATTGTGAAAAAAACAAATAAACAAAATTATACGGGTATAATCGCAAATCAACAGTGCACTATTTTGTACTTGGGTTTTTCTCCCTCGAAACGAAGCAGATACCGAACCCAGTCAGGGCCGGTGGATGTGAACTCATGTGTAACGACGCCTTGTGATTGGCCACTGGTTCATTTGCCGATACGCCTAGCCGGCTCTTTGGTTATGGCTTACAAGCCCGATAGGTCAGTAATTGAAGTTGTGCATTGCACATTGTCTTTAGCAGACAAGCAGGCAGAAATATAGATGTGAATAAACCAGACATTCAGTTTTAATTATTGAATCGTTTGAACTCCGATTTCGCGGGCATTTATTCATCACGTTTTTTTTTCAACTTTATAGATTGAATTGGCATTTTTCATGATTTGTTTCGGTAAGTGTATACCGAAAGGTATCAGAATCTCCAAAATTGTGTTTTACGTTGGATGTGACCTTTAATAGGTGACGTAAATTTATAGAAATCCAACACCTAATTAGGTCGTCAGACGCAAAGAGACGTACTCCAAAAGTTAGGTTTGCGGATAGTGGGAGACATCGGAGCACGTGTTTTATCTGGACGTGACGTTTTACGCATTATTTGCCAACAAGTATGGATTGCTGAAGACCAATTCTAACCCCGATCTTCACGCTTTGAAACTAAGGTCAAACAATTTGTAGTGTAGATTATTGTGTGTTCCCGCACTGCGTCCCTGACTTGCTGTAGTTACTGTTGTATTAGCATCGACTGTATGCAGGCATGGCCGTGTGTGTTGTTTACCGTTGGTGGATGTGGAAACAGTAAAGGTGTTCAGCAAGGTGTTCAGCAAGGCCCTCTTCAAAAGCTATCGTAGCGCTACGACTGTCGCAAGTCTATGTTGATCGCTTGAAGTCACTTGCTTCTTATTTCACTGGCAGTAGAAATTCGATGAAATTTCAGCCCTGAACCGTTTTGAAATATACTCTTGAGAATCCAGTTTAAGCAGTATCTGATTCACGAAAATGCATCTTCTTCGTATAATGCCTGTACGTGTCCTCGGCTAATACGTTGTCTGCTGTTATCCTGACACATTACTGCCTACCGGAAGTTTTAGTTGATAATGCCCCTTAATTAATCTAATCAGATTAGTAAGAATCCTGAGACCCTTCAAGATCTCCAATAGCCACTCCCATCGATGCTCATGCTGTTGATCACTGGATTGTCTGGTCCAGACTCCATTTACAGACCGCCGACATCGAGCTGGAATATTGCTGAGTGCGGTGTAAAACTAAACTCACTCACTCACTCCAACATCCTCTCCCAAACAGATTTTACAGGCCAGTGACTCCACGGCTCACACTGACCCATGGAGAAATCACACAGGCGTGATTGGTCAATCCAGGTATAGTCAGGGCCCAAAAGTTAGACGAACCAGGGCCCAGATTTTGGAAGCTCTCTTAGGGCTAAGACAGTCGTAAGCCATTGTTAATACTAGTATATGGCACGGCTATGTCACTGCTGAGAAAGCTTCCAAAATCTAGGCCCAGGTTGTGATAGCTTAAATAAAATCAATAACATTCTTAGTTTTTTCAAAGGCATTTAGAAGTTGGTGGAATCAAACTAAAATGCCTTATGGTTCAACTTCTTTATTACACAAGGTCACAACGTTTCGAGACAGTTCCTAGTCTCTTCTCCAGGTGAAGAAGAATAACATTGTTATTTCAGGCCGTACCCTTTCGTGCTTCCGTTCCATGTAGCCCAAGGAACAAGCTGACGCTGGTAGTGAAAGGGCAGCCCACGAGCACACAGAGGTGAGGGGACACCGTATAGTGATGGTGATAGTGTTACCGCTTGCAGTATTCTTGAACAAATGGATCCGAACAATCTTAATATTTCACGGAACAATATTTCTTCAAGACATTCAGCATGTTTAACGAACAGGCTGTATCCAATAGAGGAGATCATGTCTTAGGGTTTTTCAGTAGGAACGTAGATCTGGTTGGTTGGTTGGTTGGTTGGTTGTTTAACGCCACATGCAGCAATATTCCAGCCATAAGGCGGTGGTGTGGACCAGACAATCCAGTGATTAACAGCATGAGCACCAATCTTCGTAACTGAGAAACGATGACGTGAGTCAACCAAGTCAGCTAGCCTGACCAACCGATCCCGTTAGTCGCCTCTCACAAAAACCAGTATGGGTTGGTGACCGATTCTGACGTTACGGTTATAATATTTGTCTGGAATAACACACCTCACAAAAATTATATTGTCATTAACATATTAAAATTCGATATTATATTTTTGAACTGCCGTTATGATTTTTAATCCTTATTTGTTTCAGGTTCATTATCAATCTGGAAAGTGGAGCAGATATTTTGCTTCATATATCGCCGTACCATGATACGAGGAAATTTGTGGCGAATACAAACCTCGGACAATGGGGGACACAAGTGGACTACAATGTGTTTCCCCTGGCTGTAGGTGAAACATTTGAGATGAGGCTGTCTTTACAAGACGGTGTCTACACGGTGGGTACATGCATACATTGAAGTGAGGCACTCGTGTTCCGCGCTACCAATCCATGCTTGCATTCACCCGTAGAGATCCGGGTCAGAATTGGTCTTCAGCGACCCATGCATGTGTTCACCAGTGAAGGTCGGGGTTAGAACTGATCTTCAGCAACCCATGCTTGTCTCTACCCGTAGAGATCCGGGTTAGAATTGGTCTTCAGCGCACCATGCTTGTCGTAAGAGGCGACCAACGGGATCGGATGGTATGTTCAGTCTTGCTGACATATGCTATCGTATCTCAGCTCCGTAGATCGATGCTCATGCTATTGATCTCTGAACTATCTGGACCAGACTCGGTTATTTACGAACTGCTGAAATATTACCGAGTGCGGTTATAAAACACAAACATGCAAACTACAAGGCAGTTAGCCAGTAACATACATTCATGTTGCTCATGGCTTACCTCCTCCTGGTGATATTACTTATTTATGACAATGTCGGATTACTAATGGTAACATGAACTAATCAGGTGACCTCTGACCTGGTGGCATATGACAAGTTCATTTGAAAATAGGCTATTTGACGCATAGCGCTGCACACAATACACACACAAAATGCGCTACTTCTGCACTTGTATGATGTACATGAAAGTTTCTTTTCAAATACAATGATGCCTTCACGTAGCAGTGCTTTCAACAAGCTTTCTTATACAGTATGGTTCAAAATTATTGAGAATAGCTAAAGCATTTCATATTATTAAACGAGAACAAATCAGATAAAATTGAATGCATTGTGAAAGTGAACTGACCTTTTCATGTTGTGTAGGTAACAATTTAATATTTTATCAAGTCTCCTTGAGCTTCACGGCACAGTCTAAGACGGGTAGGCATACTTCCTATCAGAGAGGTTAGTGTCTCGTGAGTTATGCTGTCCCAGTATCGGACCACTTCTCTCTTCATGTCTTCAATTTTTGTCAAACCCTTTTGATTCACACATTCCTTCATCATCCCCCAAATGTTCTCAATGGGATATAAGTCAGGACTATATGCAGGAAATGGTAATGCAGTCACATTTTTCTCCTGAAACCACTGCTTGGCATGTTTTGCGGTGTGTTTAGGGTCATTATCTTGCTGCAAAATCCAGTCATTTCCATAAAACACATGTGCACTTGGAAGGAGAAAATGATCTAATATGTTAGTGTAGCGTTGACTTGTCAGATTTCCCTCAAACACTCACAGCGGGGTCGTTCCTAATAAGGATATTCCTCCCCATACATGAAACTTTGGGATGTATTTATGTCGTCGATACAACGGTGCTGACGCAGACTTTGTCCATATTTTCACATTATTGGGATATACCCATATTGAGCTTTCATCAGTAAAAATCACATTTTCCCAGTCAAAGTTTTCATGTGCCAAACACCACTCAACACGCCTGTCTTTATGTTCTTGTTTCATGAGATGAGAAGGAATTCCAGTCTTTTTCTCCCATCCAAGATCAATCAAATTTCTTCTAACTGTAGATTTTGATACAACTGTTGATCCCCTTTCTATCATTTCATACCTGATGTTGGAGATGCTTGCCCTTTGCTTTTTAGACGCTAAAATTCCCAGCCGGACGCGATCTGAGAAGTCCAATTTTCTGGGTCTCCCTGCTCCTTTCTGGTGCCCAAAATCTTTAAAATTCTTCCTAATCCTATATACAGTAGAAAGAGGAGTTCCTGTTCTCTCTGCCAATGTATTTACATCATCAATTCCTTGATTACACAACTCAAAAATCAACCTTCTTTTATCTTCAGCAGACATTGTTGACAGTGCTGAGGAAAATGACGTCTGCTACAAATTCAGGGGAGGTAACTCTAATTGTACTATACTCAGTAGGCCAAGATGAGTTACCTCCCTTATACCATTACTTAGTTTTAAGTATCAGTGAATCAGTTGAGGTGTTAGGATAGCTCAAAGTAAGAAGAAAAATTCTCAATAATTATGAACCAGACTATATCTTAACAATATCGCCATTTTCTTCATCAGTTGGTTGCGAACAACATCACCATCTTCAACTTTTCCGAGAGACGAGCAGGGGCGGAGGTGGACCGTGTCACCATTGAAGAGGCTGTTCAGTTGCAGTTGGTGGAGGCTCACTGAACGTAGCACATCTCCTGTGGATCGAACAATAATGGATACAACTCCTGGCAATCTCCTGAAAGAAGCCACTGATCTTTGAAAGAGTATATCACCAGGGTCGTCCAGTTTAACTGGAGAGAGAGAGATAGAAAGAGAGGCAGAGTCATCAATAATTAAGCCGCCATTTCCTGATACTGAAGAAATGCTCTTAGGGAACTTTTGCCCACAATATACATCTGTGAAGTTTTCAGATGCGGACCATTGCACATCTTTATATATGCATGATTCCTCTCTATATATAATTCATTGTTAATACTTACGTTGGAATGTGTTCTTAACTCAAATCAGCAGCATCATTGTTTGAAACGGGTCAAAATATTTGAAAACAGCAATATGCAAGTACATTAGTCAGGATTGCTGCTGGTCGATTTAAGCAGAAATCGAGTTACCGTTCTTGTTTGGAGTATCTTTGATGTTCATCAGATGTGAAATAGAGACACGCGTCGTTATTTGGCTTGCTTCGGAATTAGGTCAATAACCGATTTTTCGACACCGAAAAAGCACGAGGTAAATATTAATTATATTCGCATCCATATGTGAAGTTAATAACTGTATATTATCCGATGATAACGGATAAACTAACAAAACTTTCGGGTATTGATTCGGGAGTAATCATCTACCCGTCCTATCCAATCCTTGTGACCGTTACAGCTGAGAGCAGTCATTGAATCGGACATAAAATATTCACCTAACTATCTATTTAACACAATCATGGCTAAGACGCTGGGATTTTATTTCTCTCATGCTGACTAGACTAGACAGTATAGAGTCATGTTAAGCTATATGTTAAGCGGGAGGAATATATACGCAGAAGAATTCACAGGCTGGACAGCAATCAACAATTGTTTTGTAAAAATGACTTGCGTCACACATCAGTACAGGGGCGGTAGGGTAGCTTAGTCGTTAAAGCGTTCATTCGTTACATGACGGGTTCGAGTCCCTGCATGGGTACAATGTGTAAAGCCCAGTTCTAGAGTCTCCCGCGGTTATGTTGCTGGAATATTGCTAAAAGCGGCATAAAACCATATCGACAATACCCAGGCATCGGTCATATTGATTCCATCAGGGTAACTGTTAACAAAGCTACCCGATAATAAAGCAGCGGTCCAATCACCCTCATTCGTAACTACTCGCCTCTTTCCGTAACCTGCATTGTGAATATACTGTGAATATTTTCTATGTGTGAGATGTGTTAAATGTCTGTTTTTTATTATTTGTTTTAAATATATGTTATACACGGGTATCTTATAACCCGTGTCGGGTGGCCAATATAACAGAAAATGTATTTTATGTATTCTATGTATAGAGACTTAAATAAACAAATAATATCTCTGTGTGTCTCTCTCTCTTTATAAGAATCCGGCTTGCCGGAATGACACGGGTAGTTGCGAATGTACTCTGTCTTACACCTGCACCTTGAATTCCACAGACGCATTTACCATGCTTTCAAATATGTCGTTCTGGAGAAATGACGACCTTTGGTCAACGTCCGTCACCAACTGTGTGTGTCTCTCAATCTGCAAAATACCGACTGTGACACATAAAGAGCTCAGAGTCTGTGCTGTCTCGTTCCAGCGTAGCCTTTTGTGACGTCACAGACGAACACGTTAACTAAGTTTAATTCAAGAACATCCAGTCTCTTCTGAAAATCGCTGAAATTTTGAAAACCAGTCTGACAGATTTCACAATAACACGTGCACATCATGATAAACGATTACACGAAATTGAAATGATTATTTTCAAAACCCATAAGCATTGACCAAATGGCCAATGGGTAAAATAAAACCACCCGAAAATGGAATATCCCCATTATTTCTAATAGCCCTGAAAGTAGCACACCATGGTGGACTAGCCTAATGCCACTCAGAAGATTCCAGATTACACTTGGCTCCAGAAGCAAAACAAAATATTGTAACTTCCACACCATTAATGAGTTAAATAATAACGCATTCCCGACAACTCATTGTTCAACCCATTTTGTTTTAAACAACAACAAAAGAACATTTTTTACAATTTACACTGCTGCATAACAGTGGTATGAAATTCTCAGCCAAATGTCCGTGTCTATGGCGAAAAGGCTGACGATCTATTTGCTTTCAGAAAGTATTATTGCACGCACTAGTTTTTGTGTAGCATTAACCCCCTCAGTAAAACATGTCTTGCTCTAGAAACCAGACATTGATCATTAACTGCTGACTGTCAATGACAAATGAAGAATGTAGGAAGAACCTTTTCATGTGGCATACATAATTAAACACTGTTTGCCATCGAGACTTACCTAAAGTAACCCCACTGTGACAGGAATGAACTCCGTAATTGACTGGGACGTGATCCGACAACGTACAGTATTGTTTCCAATAAATGAGACATGCGAGACATAGTAGCGGGAGGTGCTGGTAGTTTTACCGAATGGTAAATCGACTCCAGGTGTACTAAATTTACTCTTTAATACTGCTTAGTACATAATGAAATGACCGTCTGTGATACCGTATGCAGTTACGACAGGTCCTATCTATACGGGCGCTTGGTGGGTGGGGACCCTTGCCTCTATGTTAGACCTGGCTTCAGTGAGATTTCATCAGTGATATTTCCAAGGAGGTAATACGGTGCTCCGCGGACGTCAATACTATAACGTTACAATCAAACGTTATCACTAATGTCTGTCACGAAAGCTGGATCCCGACCCACCAAACATTCGCGGCGCTACGACAGACAGACAGGTATATTCAGTATATGGTCTTTGGCTCAAAATACAGAAAGTTTACTTCTACAAAATATTGCCGCGCATAACACATATTTACTTGCATTCCATGGCATACGATGTAGAAGTGTATGATATAAAAATATTAAATATTACAGTGCGTTTTTTGCGTGTTTATTTAAGTGGACTCCGTCCGTCCGTGCACATTTGTCTTTTCCGGAGTATACTGTTCAATATTTTTTCACCAAACTTGGCACATAGATAGATTTGGTGGTCTACTGGTGCAGTTTGGTAGTTTTAGATTTCTAGATAAAATATTTTGTTGTTTTGCGATTCCATGGCAACAAATTTGACTTAGACTTGGTGGTAGTACCATTTTCAGGAGCAGAACTCTAAAACCGCTCAATGTTTCTTCGCCAAACTTGGCACTTAAGTAGACCTGGTGGTGAACCGGTGCCTTTTGGTCGTTTTGGGTTTCTGAATAAAATATTTTTGGCGTGTCCATGGCAACAAGTTTGAGTTTGGTAGTAGTGTTCTTTTGTGGAGTAGAACTGAAAAACTGTTCATTGCTTCATCACCAAATTTTGAACATAGGTAGATGGTAGTGCTCCTTGGTGGAGTAGAACTTTCAGTACTCTCAGTACTTTCAGTACTCTCCCTCCACTATGCTATATACACACGAAAACATTGACATAATCATAGCTCACAGACATATTCATGTAGAATATTTTACCATTGCTGAGGATATTGACGATTTTTTCTTATTGATCGTTGTTATAGGCAAAATATTATATTTATGGAAAGAGAACACTGTTATCGGTATCACGAAATGAACGCGCTTCAATCAACCCCATGTTCAGCACCTGCTAACTGGGTTGCGTCAACCACAGTGAGATTTAACATCAAGAGGATAACGAAACTGCACTTTCAATTTTCTTCTTTTCCTCTTTTCTGCTGAGTTCACCCTAGACAACCACAACTTAAGATATCTTTCCGTGGATCGGATGGATGTCAAATGTTGTCAGAAGTGCATAGTGAATGACTTCCTTGGTTGTCCTAGTGTTATGTGTTTCTGAATTTGTTCACATATTCCACAATGTACTGATAGTTTCCATGATCAAAGAATGTGCTCTGGAAGGAGTAAAATCTTTAGTACATGTCAAAACCATTTACACATTACTCTTTATTCTTATGCTGTGTAGATTATTAAATAATTATGGGAAGAAATTATAAATCAAGAGAAATAAAGTTATGTTGAGAGGTAGACCAATCAGGTTATTACGGGAAAAGCTATAAGGTCCACAGATCAAAGGTACATGATATTCACTTTGGAGAGGACATGGTATGACATCTTGATATGGTGTAGCTTGGTGTCATCCATTGATGACAGCTATTCTAAAGTTACTACATCTGAAGCGTGGTAAAATCCTTTTAAGCGAGATGAAAGTGCAATTGTAACTACTCGTGTCATTCAGGCCATTCTCTTCCCACAGAGGTTACTTGTCATGTCTTCCTACGAACGTTACGTAGGAAGATGTGACAAGCAACCACTGTGGGAAGAGAATGGTGGGTTACGGAAAGAGACGAGTAGCTACGAATGATGAAAGTGATGAGATCAGATTCTATGCAACAGTCAGTGGGGACGTATTTTGTTGACATGAATAAGAGTCTAGGGCGTTATTAACATTTACACTCCAGGTTTGTTGTAGATTGTCAAATAGTCTCTGCTTGAACATTGAAATTATAAGAAAGCATAATTGTCTCCAACACCTTGGGATATCCATGCATATCCAAATCAATCTGAAGACAATATTGTTACTATTAATAGCATGGGAGGTGCGTCCCATATTATCAGTGGAAGTAAGCATCCTGTAGCACTGGTTGGGGAGTCTCTCGGGGCCCATTTGAATCAGCCTACACCTGTACTTGGTAGCTCTTGATCCACAAAACATTCGTAAGCGTTACGGCATTCGTAAGGCTATGATAAATTAGAGAGTTACGACATTCGCAAGGCTATGATAAATTAGAGAGGTAAGACATTCGCAAGGCTATGATAAATTAGAGATTTACGACATTCGCAAGGCTATGATAAATTAGAGAGGTAAGACATTCGCAAGGCTATGATAAATTAGAGAGGTAAGACATTCGCAAGGCTATGATAAATTAGAGAGTTACGACATTCGCAAGGCTATGATAAATTAGAGAGTTACGACATTCGCAAGGCTATGATAAATTAGAGAGGTAAGACATTCGCAAGGCTATGATAAATTAGAGAGTTACGACATTCGCAAGGCTATGATAAATTAGAGAGGTAAGACATTCGCAAGGCTATGATAAATTAGAGAGTTACGACATTCGCAAGGCTATGATAAATTAGAGAGGTAAGACATTCGCAAGGCTATGATAAAATAGAGATTTACGACATTCGTAAGGCTATGATAAATTAGAGAGGTAAGACATTCGCAAGGCTATGACAAAGTAGAGAGTTACGAAAGGTCGTAACGTTACGAACGCTTTGTGGATCCTAGTTATAGGTATCACATTTACCTATTTCCCTCATTCCTTGATGAAATAGAGGCTGTGCTAGCGCCATCTGGTAGTAGAGAGGCACAATAGCTGTTTTGCGTTTACATTCAAAACACTGCTTGTTGTTTACAACAATCTGAACAAGTTTAAAGAGCAATGCTCTATGATCAACAAATGAAGCATGTTTCATGTGTTTGGTGAAACAATATATGAAATCATCATTCACATACGTATGAAATATTTTGTTAATTAAATTTAAACATTATCAACCCGAGCCTGGTCACTTCTCAGTTCAGGGACAAAGGCAAGATATAATTGTATTCGAAAATAAAACAAAATCGTGACTAATCACCGTTTATAATATGCATCAAACGATCCCTATAATCTACGCACGAACGTCATACCTCTGTGCTGACGGACTTCTACATTAGAACCACAACCGTAGGTCAAACAAACTAGGAAGAGCATGTTTGCGAAAAGACATCTGCTGTTTACAATGGCATAAATACTGATAATTTCCCCTATCGATCGAGTGAAATGAAGTCGCTCTTTTTTGAAAGCTGTCAATACGTGACTGAAGTGTTTGAACAAGGGTAAACTCGCTCGAAGCGAGACTTGGTCTCGACACCGCACAGAGAGTGATAGTCACTCACAGTCTGACTCTGCTGTGCACTGTTGTGCACTTAATGGTTTAATGACACAGGTCATCAGCGCGAGTTTCCTTCTCGAGATTCCCATGCTTGTTGAACAAATATATTTGGTTAATCACACATGTTTACACGATCCATGGTTTTGTTTTGTGACAACATACTTACTGTCTACTGACTAAAGGCCCCACACGTGACTGTGTCCCTAGACTAAGGCTTAGTCTCTGAATATATATAATTTTGATAGTAACAGACAAACCCATTTTAATTCTCCCCAGGGAGACCTGAGATTCAGAACCTGAGGAAATCTAGACTTGCTTCATCTAAGGCAGAGAGGTCTTGGCAGTAGGCAAAATAATGTACTTCTAGACACGTATTAGATGATCCTGCGCACTAAACGCATTTGTGGCAAAAGAGGCGGTACAACGAATTGGGCGAGTACACTTGGCTGCTACAGGTAGCTTGACGATTATGCACTACCCACTCTGGGTATGATGTATGATATGGCAAAATGCCAGTTCAACTACAAGGGTTCTAAGGAAAGTTTTCGAAAAAATCTCAAAGACATGGGGTTTAGGTGGCAAAAAACGCAGTAAACTTTTAATAGAACGTAAAGACATTGTTTCCAAGCATTTGCAATACTTGCGTGCAATAAAGAAAGAGAAGAAAATCGAACACTCATCTTTATCGATGAAACATGGTTGCATGTACACCACATTGTCCCAAAGTGTTGGCAACTTGAGGGTGAAGTCGTAATAAATGGGGTTCAACCTCCGTCTGGCACCGGACCTCGGACCTTGTGGTTCATGCAGGGGGTGAAAACGGTTTTGTTCCAAATGCTTTGCTTGTTTTCGATTCCAAACTCAAATCAGCAGACTATCATGACGAGATGAACTTTGATAATTTTTCCAAATGGCTCCAGGAAAAGTTTATCCCAAACCTTCCACTTCACTCTGTCATCGTTATGGATAATGCACCATATCATAGCAAGCAAGTGGACAAATGTCCGACAACCGCCAACAAAAAAGATGACATAAAAGCATGGCTACAAAGGCACAATATCTCATTTGATGAGAAAATGCTTAAAGCCGAACTATTGTTTCTTGCAAAATCCAACAAATCGGACCCTGTCTACAGAGTAGACACGATGTTGAAGCAACATGGCCATGATGTACTACGTCTCCCTCCATACCACGCAGAACTAAACCCGATTGAGTTAATTTGGGCAAATGTGAAAAATTATGTCGCTTCACAAAACTTGCAGTTCACAAAAAGTTCCTTAAGAGTTGCCATAAATGAAAGGATGTCTGCAATCGGTGAAAAAGAATGGTCGGAATGTTGTAAACATGTTAAACCAATTGAATGTTAAACGCAGTAGAAAGGGAAATTGACAGACTAGTGATTGACTTAGGACTTGCAAGTGATTCAGACTCCGAGACTGATTCAGAGAGTGATAATTAAAGCATAAATCAGTAAGTCCGTCTAATTTTCCAGCATTGTTGTGTCTTGTATAATAACTGACACATATTATATCAGGTTTTTACTGTTCCCATACTTTGTCATCAAAAAAGAGTAATCTTTGGTGAGTTGTCTGTATTTTATATTTTTTTAGTCACCGATAAATCTACTGAGTCTGGTACTGAGTAATCCCCAAACCGACAAATTTGTGTACAAAGATATTTCTCACTGACTTATCAATGTCAAAAGGTATTTTCAGTTTTCTGTACACAATTTTGGTGACCGTAATGAAAATATGACAGAAATTTGGAAATATTGTTTGAATACAAACCATTTCTCTGGAACCGGTTATATAAATTTCCAAGACATGTATTCCCTGTCGATCACCAGCGGAATTATGGGCGAAAATCAGCGCGTACAGAGAAATAGGAACAAAATTATGGGATAAAAATATTTCCCCCTTGCTACTCTTATTTAGCCACCGCCATTCAGTAACAGATAACTTTTAACATATTAAATAGTTAAATGAAACACAATTAACTATATGTAGTTATTATCTATTTAATATTTAGCAGACGAAAAGTCAACTTTACCCATTAAAACAACACCGCATATTCCTTCGAATGATAAGACTGCAATTTCAGGCATAAGATACTGATTCCACGCTAACCTTTAGTTAAGACGAAGACAAATAGATGATTGGGGCATTGACAAGCATTTTAGATATTCAACAATTTTGTTTAAAAAAACACCAGGAAAATGCCATTTGCTTCGTGAAATGGATCGGTGGTGCTAAACATATTTGCTCAGTATATTGTGTTGATTCAATTCGTTGGGATTGTACCTGTTCCCAAATCGAGTGTGCTATAACAATTCATGCGTGAAACGCACGGGGAAAATGAACTTCTCGATATTTATCAGACAACCTGTCTCCCTCTTGTTTCAAGTGGATCGTTCTGTGGGGCGTTCCCAAGTATGCAAATTGGGGTCATTTGTCAGGTCGTGGATCATCTTATATGTGTTTACCAGTAGTTCATGGAGAGTGAGACAGATTACTGTGTCGCATTCTGGAACATTGCTGAAAGCGGAGTATAACTCGCTCAGTCGATATCACTCGCTCGCTCAGTACTATCATTATTTAGTTGACAGAGAGATACATCCTTTACAGACTTTCCCAACTCCACGTTTAGTTCCAAATCGCTGAACTGCAGCGTCATTCAAGGGGCGGTGGGGTAGTCTTGTGGTTAAAGCGTCCGCTCGTCACGCCGAAGATTCGGGTTCGATTCTCACATGGGTACAGTGTGTGAAGCCTATTTCTGGTGTTCCCCGCCGTGATATTGCTTGCATGTTGATAAAGGCGGTGAAAAGCATACTCACTCGCTCAACAACCTCAGCACAAAGTTTACACCGACATACATACATGTACAGACTCAAATATCCTATGTAAATATCAATACGTCTTGTGCGACCCGTGGTTATGATGTGCAATAAACATGTCGACTGGCAATAAGTCACCGGTGGACAGGGGTAGTGAACTACCGTGCTGTTTATTCCTGCTTATCAGGAAATCTGTTTGAAACTAAGGAAATGAAGTTTCGACAGAATGTTATTTGCGTCACTGTACATGTGTAACAGTTACAGCGACACTTGACCAGGGCAAATTACGACATGACCAGTTTTCATTAACCCGAGATATTGCTCGACTTGTGATTGATGTTTGCTCAGCAGGGCCCAGAATGTAATGTTATGAGCCATGAATTAGAATACGTACAGTATAATAAACATCGAGAGGTTTGCGTGCTGTAGTCTTTGAAGTAGATACGCTGACTCCTTCAGCTTTGCAAACACAGGTAGACAACATAACGTTGTAGATTACACCCGGTATAACCCTGGCTGTCGATAAGGTAATTTGATATTGAGTCGTCTTCATATACTGCCTGGCAATAACACGCTTCAGTTTGGTCATGATGTTTGTTTGCTTGCTTGCTTGCTTGCTTGCTTGCTTGCTTGCTTGCTTGTTTGCTTGCTTGTTTGTTTGTTTGTTGATTAACGCCAGGCTTAGCAATGTCCCAGCTATACGGCAACATCTCTGTAAATAACAGAGTCTGGACTAACCAGTCCAGTGATCAACATCACGATCTACGCAATTAGGAACCAATGACATGTGTCAACCAAGTCAAAGACCCTGACCATCCGATCCCGCTAGTCGCCTAGCTCTTACGACAAGCATGGGTTACTGAAGACCAACCGTATCCCGGATCATCACGGGTGGAGAAAAACTATGGTTACTGAAGACCAACCGTATCATGGATCTTCACGGGTGGAGGAAAACTATGGTTACTGAAGACCAACCGTATCCCGGATCTTCACGGGTGGAGGAAAACTATGGTTACTGAAGACCAACCGTATCCTGGATCTTCACGAGTGGGGAAAAACTATGGTTACTGAAGACCAACCGTATCCTGGATCTTCACGAGTGGGGAAAAACTATGGTTACTGAAGACCAACCGTATCCTGGATCTTCACGAGTGGGGGAAAACTATGGTTACTGAAGACCAACCGTATCCTGGATCTTCACGAGTGGGGGAAAACTATGGTTACTGAAGACCAACCGTATCCTGGATCTTCACGAGTGGGGGAAAACTATGGTTACTGAAGACCAACCGTATCCTGGATCTTCACGAGTGGGGGAAAACTATGGTTACTGAAGACCAACCGTATCCTGGATCTTCACGAGTGGGGGAAAACTATGGTTACTGAAGACCAACCGTATCCCGGATCTTCACAGGTTCTGTTACTACAAAATATGTGTTTGTCACAAGTCGAAAGATCCTCGTTAGTGTGATGGTGACTATGGAAGCGTCTTAGCAGTAGTAGTAGTAGTAGTAGTAGCAGCAGCAGCAGTAGTAGCATTAGCAGTAGTAGTAGTTGTAGCAGCAGTAGTAGTAGTGGTAGTAGTAGCAGTAGTAGTAGTTGTTGTAGCAGCAGTAGTAGTAGTAGTGTAGCAGTAGTAGTAGTACTAGCAGCAGCAGCAGCAACAGCAGCAGTAGTAGTAGTGGTGGTAGTAGTAGCAGCAATAGCAGCAGTAGCAGCAGCAGCAGCAGTAGTAGTTGTCATGTCTTCTGGGCATTTAGCAGTCTCCCAAAACAAGAGCTATGGTAATGTATACTGAACAGCAAAAGAAACGCAATTTTCGAAAAATTGAAATCTTAAAAAACTAAGTGTTCATTAAGATTATTCGTTATGTCGCGAGAGCAGAACAAAGCAATAATGCGCTGGTCTCAAATGCATGAGAGGTTGCAGGTATGAATCTATGGTGATGTATTTTAGAATACACATGAAACTAAAATATGTTGAAGGGCTTTCATGGACCATATTGCTTGGATCCACTGATAACGTCAGACGCGTCTGGCGAAATCGCTGTTCTGAGTGGGTTGCACATCCTCACTCGAACAATACACTAAATAGTAGCGGGATGACGCCAGGTTAATTAGACTTAAATATACACTGCTGATATTGCAAGTTCGCAACAAACGCTGGTACTAGTATTTGACTTTTTCCTAGAAATTATAAAAAAATACTGAGCGGCGAAATATGTCTCCGTCTGATCATGCTAAAGTCCATGGAGGACGAATCCACATGATTTTTTTTTAATGAATCCATGGTTTTAATGCTTTCAGTTGCAGAGCTAAACTATCTTTGTTATTGGCTGATATTACGAGTATTCCAACAATAGAATACCGTACAAATTAGTCTCTGTTGGTTTATAACAATCACTCAATGGTTCTTATCATATCATGATATTCAATTGCTCAAGTAACAGTAAACAAAGTCTAGATATTTTTTTAGGTTATAATGTTATCAGTTCAATCAGTGCTCCACGAACTCCTAGAAATGTTCGACAGACGTAAAAAGATATGTTATAATTTACAATACAGTTATTGATGGCTTCCTCCTCTCCAAGAGTATGTTTCTGGATTATCGAACATCAACGATTGGTGTGGTTCAGAGCGCCATGTTATGGCTGGAACACCGCCATCGACCTGTACAATACATAACCACTTTTGTGCGAGTCAACATAACCATGCTTGGTGTCCTAGTTGTTCAGAGCGCCGTTGTCATAACAAGTATTTGGATTTTTTTTGCCTGTCATCGCTGATTGTCTGTTTCGCAACAGAGCAGTCAAACTGCTTTCATAAGCACATGGATTTGTATATAAATGCATATCTTTGCAGATAATGGTGGTGATTTTGATAACAATCATGTGTCGCGTGTTTTGAATGATTTGGAAAATAATAGACTAAGTGTTAATCCAACTGTGCTATTTAAAAGTTGACAGTTTAAACTCAGATCTAACTTTATAAGAGGTGACGGGTGTGGTATACAGATCCAAACGTGGCAAATCGACGGGACTGGACATAATCCCTGCAGAAGAACTAAAAAAACCTTCATGCATAGGTATATTGTTTAAACTTTTCTCTTACTGCTTTAATAACAATACGTGTCCTGAAATATGACAAAATAACATCATACTCCCAATCAGGAAACCGACCACTGAACTACATTACTCCTTCACATATCGGGGTATTTCGCTCATCTCCGTGCCGTGTAAAATTTACAGGTACATTTTAAACTTCCGTCTTTCTCGGTGGATGGAGGATAACAACATATACTAAGCATCAAAAGAAACGCCAGTAGATATTCCAAATTTGACAGGCACTTTATTCAATTCATTACAGAATGTGATGCAATAAGTGTATGGAAAAACGGTTTTGTTTACAGTTTCTACACACATTGATGAATAACTAACCAGCATTTCATTGGAATACGTTAACGTTTAATGTCCAAACAGAGTCCTGACTTCTGTACCTCGTGAGACCACCACGGGAGGCAATGACCGCAGCACAACGTCGAGGCATGGAGTGCACAAGTCGATTGATGAATGCCATGGGCACCTGGTTCCACACTCTTAGGAAGGCTTGACGCAGTAAATCAGCTGTGTTTGGTCTTGGGATGACGTCATTCAACCGCCTTTGAATTTCGTCCCAAAGGTGTTCAATTGGATTTAAATCGGGACTTAGGGCTGGCCACTGCATTACATTGACACCATTCTGCTGTAGGAAGTCCCGTGTAGCCCTTGCAGTGTGGGCTCTGGCATTATCGTGCTGAAACACGTTGTGACGGTGACGAGCAAAATGTAGTATAGCGTGGGGTCTGAGGGCTTGGACAATGTAACGCGCTGCTGTGATGCCGCCTCCTCTTCCAGGACCAAGATTCTGGAATACCACAGGACCAACTCTCTGGTTTAGGCCAATTCCCCCCCAAACCATGATGCTGGCACCTCCCCATGCGTCCCTTTCCATCACACACTCGTCTGCGTAACGCTGGCCTCGACGTCGCCAAATTCTTGTTCTGCCATCTGCCGTAGAAATGCAGTACCGACTCTCATCTGTGAAGAGAACAGTTCTCCACTGTCTGTGTCTCCAGTTTTGACGGTACTGGGCAAACTGTAGACGTTCACGGCGATGACGTGGCGTGAGGATTGGTCCACGGTAAGGTCTGCGGCACTGAAGGTTACTGCTGCTAAGACGTCGGCGTACAGTGGAAGTGCTGAGCGGTCGCCCATATGTCCCAATTGTCTGACGTGCTGTCTCAGAGGCCTGTTGGAAAGGAGTCTGTACGTGGCGTCGCACAATGTGGCGATCTTGACGTCTCGTGGTGACCCTTGGTCTGCCGGTGCGGGGACGGTGGTCCGGATGTTGGTGGTGTTGGTGGTCCGGAAGCGTTCCTGAAGCCTGTAGATGGCCCGAACATTAACATGGAAGTGGTTAGCAACGGCTTGGGCAGTGTGACCAGCTTCTAGTCGTCCTATGGCTTGGTTCCTCTGAGCTGACGTAAGACGTGGCATCCTGCAGACGTTTTGACGTTAATGTTTCAACCAAGTTTGGGGGTGCATTTCATAGGGCTGGATCAAGAGAAAAGCACGTGCAGCATTTGATGCATGCACTGTATGCAGAACACCGTACCCTCTTCATGTTCATGCTGCGTTTTGGTGGACCTTTCCTGGGTTCGAATTTGTGTTTGGAGACAAATGGTTTTTGTCACGTAAAGCTTGGTTTTCTGACCAAAAAATACAATCACAACATTTGCTAAGTTTTCAGTTTTATGGTCGCAGTAAGGAAGCTACCAACCTGACGTTGATGCTTAGTATATTATGGGATGAACAAAATGGTTTTAGGAGAAATAGGGGAACTCATGATCATCTCCATACTTTGTGTTCAGTCCTTAATAACGGGCAGATTGCGGAACAACCCACGCCTGTGTGCTACATGGACGTACTGAAAGCTTTTGACAAAGTGGCTATGGCTTCTTTGTGGTATAAAGTGCAACTCTCAGGAATAAATGGTAAATTCTAGGAAGCTATCAATCAGTGTATGATAAGACATCCAGTCAAGTGGATGTCAATGGTTTTCTCCCTAGCCCGTTCAGTGTAAAATCAGGAGTCCGGCAGGGTTGCGTGCTTTCCCTAACACTTTTTCTGTTTTTATCAACGACCTTGCTAATGAAATAAATAACCTTGACTGTTTTGAGTTTGAGTTTGTTACTGTACTCCTATGGTATTGCCCTTAAATCGCCCGACGAACCGAGTTTACAATGTATGCTTGATGTGGTTGCCTCATGGTCGAGATGGAGGATGATTGCAAACACAGAGAAAACTAAAGTTGTCCATTATCGAACAGATTTAAGCGAACGAAGTTTTAACTTCGACAGGGAGGTTGTATCTTATGCCATTTCATGCAAGTACTTAGGACTGGGGTTCCATTAACATTTAGATCTAAACTTCACTGTTAAGGAGCTCGCTAAATTTGCAAACACTACATTACGGGTGATTATGAGAAAATTCAAATACGTCGGTGGAATGCCATTAACAGTCTTCTACACCCTATTTAGCAATCTTGTGCAAACTATACTATCTTACGGGGCCGATATCTGGGGACTACGTGAGGATAAATGTTCAAAATCGTGCCTGCCGTTTTTTTCTTAGGAGTTGGATGTACAACATCGAATTTATCTGTGAGGGGCGAACTGGGCTCGTTGACGTCAGTCACTATTCAAGGGATAGAAGTCGCGCGTATGTGAAAGAGGTTTACCTCCATCGATCCGTGCTGTCAGCAACTGGTCGAAAGGGTTCCGAAAACCATAGTATAACACTATAGTGAGTTGGTTAGTTTGAATAATCTCCGATGCTACGAATATATCTCAAACCGACTTCATACTGGTCAAAGACCGGATACTCTTTATTCATGCAGAAGATTGGGTAAATCAGTTATGGAACGACCGAGATTTAACTAATGGAAACAGATTACGTACATAGAGATTGTTCAAGCCCAGTCTAAATGCCGAAACTTACCTAAGCTCGATATCTACCCGACGTCGGCGTAGTGCATCAGCAAACCTGAGGTGTGGTACTCTCCCTCAAGAAGTCGAACTAGGGAGATTCAGTCGTCCCCCTGTCCCTCTGCAGGAACCAGTTTGTACATTTCGTGATCTTGGCGAGATCAAAGATCAATTTCACTGTCTAATGAATTGTAATCTCTATGCAGATATTCGTGCTGATATGATTAAGAAGCCTTATAATACTTCACTGGTACCATTACCTGCCTCAGACTTCTTTATTTCCATAATGAAAGATAATATTAACTGTGACGCTATAGCCGCAGGGGTTTTCAGTATGTGTGAAACGTCTTAAACATCGCTCGTGGTTGTATTTAGTTAAGGAAATGATATTAATAACATCAATACAAGGTGCAAATGTACTGTACAGTTCTTCTGTATTATATACATGATCTTTGTATTGACAATTATTTTATGAGTTTTACACTCAGTATATTTTAACGCTATTTTAATGCATACTCGTCTTTCATAGGCCTCAATATAACTTATTTTCTATAACAAGCCGATGAAATGCACTTGCACATGTCGAAAATATGTGACACGGAATAAATTAATTTTCGTCTTCTTTTCTTCTTTCTGAGGAAATCGTTTGATGGTTTGGATAATTGTTGGACATAAATTTAGGATTTTTTTCTGAATGGATCTACACATATCCCATACACATAGCATCGTGTAGTATCATGGTGTATTTATTGTCAATGTATAAAATGTGATCCACTATATCAACCTTCTATATTATTTTGCTAACTGGATACAAAACATTGTCCACAATGATTTTATGATGTTTGGATTAGGATCACATACATGATATATTTCCTATATTTAAATTCAATTCAACTCATTTTCAATAAATGAAATTAGCATTAAAATAATTAGAATTCGTTGTCGTAAAAGGTTAAGAGGACGCCGTTTTCAGTCAATCTGTGTACAATTGAAATATTTAGGCATTTTATATAACACAAACGCGTTTAACGGACTGAGGATTTAGTGTTATAAATATTTTAAGTTGAATCGATTAAGGAGATGAACTTTTGTGAGAACGTTTGTAAAATTAATTGTTTTCAGGTACACCTGCAAAACGACATATTGTTTACCATTACAACTGAATGTCATGATGTTTTTGTGGAAGGAAACGTCTTGCAGTGTGTTTTGTTCATGTTAGATAATTTGTGTATGTGAATAGCGTGAAAACTAACTAATTGATAGTTTTTAAAGCGCGAAAGAGTGGTACCCTGGTGTCCTGTCCCTTACGTGAGTGAGTGGGTGAGTGAGTGGGTATTGTGTGAGCGAGCGAGCGAGCATGGTTTTACACCGTTGTTCACAATATTCCAGCAGAACCACGGCAGGGGACACCAGAAAAGAGCACCACACTCTCTACCCATTTTGGGAATCGAACCCGGGTCTTCTGCGTGAAAAGCCAAGGCCTTAACCTCTAGGCGACTCTACGGCGCCTGTATGAAATTGAATAGAGTGGTTAAAAAACTGAAAGTACAAGCAACCTTTGCGCTAGGAAAGACTTTACATAGCACATCAGCTATATAGGAGACAGTCTACCGTATACCAGTACATGACAAGAAGGGCGTTCGGGTCAGTTCTTCTTTATATGTTCTATCTCTACCGGGTTTGCAAGTCTAATTCAAGACGCTACGTGACATATCCTTGTTTGTTCTCTCTGAATCCCCTCACGGCAATTCTTAAACATTATACATGCACCCTGAACTATTCAATCGGAACTTCCATGCTTCACAAACTTTGTATGACCGTCCCCTATCGACAAAACATCACTGAAATGTGAAGAAGCACATATCGGATGACCCCGGTAGCGATCTTACAAAAGCTACGTGTTTGTAAACTGTATATATTTTGTAAAGAATTTGAAAATATTTTCCCTTCAAATTTAGGACTATTGAGTATCTCTGAAATAAACACCACAATCTTGGTGGTAGTGTTTCAGTTTATGTTTGATTGAGAGCCAATAATGACTCTGTTGGTAAAATGGGTCGTCAAGTCGTTGTCTTGATAAGTACCTCCGTCGGTGTAATTTTAGGGTGCAGCCTAAGTATTCTTCCTGTCATGTTCATCATTGATTTGCACAGTCGACCTCCATAAGATCCCAAGCCCATCACGTGATGACAGGAGTTCACGTTCAGGGTTACTGAGGGTTGTGTTTTCTATTGTTTGGTTGGTTGGGTTTTTTTGTTTTGGTTTGGTTTGCTTTTTTATACCGGGATATTACATCTTATGGGCTTCACACACTTTACCCATGTGAGGAATCGAACCCGGATCTTCGGAATGACGAGCGAACGCTTTAACCACTACGTTACCCTACCGTTCCTTCTCATTCATAACGTAAGCGTACGTGTATTCTTTGCATTAAATCCCGAACTAATGATTACGTCTCTACTCACCTGAGGAACCAGCAGTCTTTCTTTACATTTTGGATAGTGCCTGGTGGCAATGCTAGAATTTGTATGGAAATTGTTTGAACGGAATCTATCGAATACCCGTCAGTATTGTGCAATATTGACTCTCTTACTTTTCATACGGTCCCTCAGCTGCGCCGTTATACAACATAAGATAAGGAATTCATGCATGAATAGCCGCGACCGGACCAACGCCTTGTCCGTGAAATTATGTAGTTTCCATTTTCAGTGCTACGTCCGTTCTGTTCTCGGTGACACTTGGGACAAGGAAGCCGGGATATATAAGCCACCTGGTATATTGATTCCTGGGCGCTACTGGCACGGCTTCAATAGACGGTGTAATCTGCACCGTCATTACCGTAAACCTTACCGTAAACGAGTTGACTGAAATGAAACCCGTGAAGATCCGGGTCAGCAGCTCAGTCTTCGAGCCTTGACCAAGCAAGCTTGTGATTGATACACTGTGCATCTATGTACACAATTACGATATAATGACATGTGTCAACCAAGTCAGCGAGCCTGACCACCCGATTCCGTTTGTCGACTGGTGACAATCAAGGGTTGCTGAGGACCAGTTCCAACCTGGTTCTTCACGGGTCTGACTTTTGGACTAACAATTCACACTGTACATGCTCGTCCGTAACAGTCAACATCACTCCTAGCCGTAAATTATGACGGTCCCTGAAGGGCTTGTGGGTCCCCTTTAACGAGAAAAAATAAACGCAAACAAGTTTGTAATACTCAATAAGGTTTTGATATTCCTATTATCAAACAGAGGTATTCAATATAGACTTCAGTGGAAGTTTAATGTTGACGAAGTCCCTTGAGAAGTGACCTTTAAACTTTGCTGTTAGCAGAGATGAGTGTATATCTGGACGTCTCCTCATACATCTACGCAAACGTCCCTTTTATGCCACTTGTACAGTTCTAGCATATACACTACAATAATATACGATTCTAACAAAAACCATGTCATACTTCGACTGTCTTGAAAATAACACCGGAAGCAAACAAAGGGGAGATAACTCACGCACCCACTCTTCACAGGTGAATAAACACATCTCTAGTTCAAGGTGTGAGTTCGAATCCCACCCTGGTGCTTTAAACTTTTGTGACTATAATTACTAAAAGTAGGTTTAAGAGTTAATTCATATGACATAATTAACAAAACACATCCCGATAACAGTAGGTCGATAAAATGGATTTGCAAGTTTTTTCGTAATTATCGCACTTACACTGACCTATGGCTATAATGTCGGTCTTTGGAGTGCCTGGTTCAGACTCGACTGTTTTCAGAGCGGTGCTAAATGACTTCAATATCACTGATTCGGCGTTAAACATGCGCAAACAAACCAAATTCTCAGTCAGTCGTAAACCCATACTTTCCCCGGCTTTGTCTGACACGGAACACAATTATGTTTGATGTAAGCCGATCTGTGTTCAATTAAATGAGCTGATAAACGATGGAATTACTCATTTCACACATAAAAGGCACGGCATCGTATAGCCTGTGTTCCATTATCCGTTTTCCATTGGAACCATGCGGCCATAACATGAAACAACACAAAGATGGGTCATTTTCCTCAAGCTTCTACTTTATACATTGACATTAACCATGGTAACACCCACACCCACACCCACACCCACACCCACACCCACACCCACACCCACACCCACACCCACACCCACACCCACACCCACACCCACACCCACACCCACACCCACACCCACACGACACTACTCTAGGCGGTCTGTAAATAATTTCGACCAGACGTGATCAAAATTATCGGTATCGATTTACACAACTGGGATACGATGGCAAGAGTCCACCAAGTCGGCGAGCCTGACCACCCGATCCTGCCATTCACCTCTTTTTACTACGAGTATTAATTGTTGAAGATAAATTCTAACCCTGATCATCAAGGGTCCCTGTTTCACTAATAGAACATGTACATAAGGGAAGGACCACGTCGAGTGGTTTAAATACACGTAGTCAAAAGATGAAAATAATACGTCTGTCACAAGTTTTGAAACACTGTTTCATAATTCACTTTTTCATCTACTAACGAACATTGCCTCACTTAGATAATTAAATCCACCTTAAAAAACATGAATTCAGGTTTCGCTTTTTTATCGAGGGTGGGGGTGCTTGGGTAACCTACTGGTCAAAACGATCGATTTTCTTGTCACGCTGAAGGTCCAGGTTCGATTCCCCACATGAGTTTCTGATGTCCCAAACCGTGATATTGCTGGAATATTTCTAAAAGCGGCGCTACACAAACCTAACTCTCTATAAGCTGGTATAATACGAAACACAACCATCTACGGATACCTCACAGGTACATAAAAGTCGAAGGACACGTTGAAAATAATTTTGTGATATATTGTAAAGATAATTTTATAAGGCTAAATAAAAAATTGAAATGTTTCTCGGGCATCGGCGCGTCACTTTGTGCGCTTAACAATTTTTTATTGCCATAAAATAAGATAATTTTGACTTGGCTGGGACTCAATCATCAGTTTGTCCACTATAAGAATGAGTGTCTGTAACGACGAGTGTGACTGAATCTACAATACATTAACACGTGGTAAACTTCCAAAGCTGTATCTCTGAGAGTAAAAATATAAAAATGTGTTCCTCCGGCGTCAGATTTTTCCTGTTAAAAATGTTAATAAAAGTGCTACCGCCCCCGTCACTTTTAAACAAAAATGTGCCCGAGAAGCATTTAATTTTTTAAGCAGCCTAAGAGATTCACCTTTGGGAGATATAGCCCGCCGCCTGAGGGAGATACAGTCCGACGTAATGGTCTGTCCTTACATCTCTTCGCAGATGACCTGCAATTATATCTTGCAGTCAAACCCATGCACCGACCAGATATCTATCAGCTCGGCTTTCAGTCGGATGACACCCTGTGCAGAGGACATTAAACACTGGATGGCTTGCCGCTTTTTAAAGCTGAACAGTGAGAAAACGGACTTAGGATCTATGATCTTTTTCCCAAATCTGCGCGACAGAAGTTGAGTCTTCCAGCATTTCACATTGGAGACCATGTCGTCAAACCAGCACAGAAGGCCAGGAATCTTGGCTTACAGCTGAATCATTCATCACCAAAATATGCCGCAGGACAAATGACAGTATCCGCAATATCAACCAAATAAGGAAGTTCATCACTACCAAAGCTGCTGTTTTGATGGTTCAATCATGTGTGGTCTCGTATCGGGACTATTGCAACCCTCTGATGTATGGTCAACCCAAGACCCTCATCAACAAGTTGCAGCTGATACAAAACTCGGTATCCAGAGCGGCGACGAGAACACGGAAATCGTTCTGAAGTGCCTTCGTTGGATGAAAGTGGAACAAAGGGTGAAATACCAAATACTGATGCTTGTGTTTAAGTCAAAACACAAACTTGCTCAACCTTATCCTCAAGATCTCATCACAGGTTATCAACCTTCAGAGCGTTGCGGTCAACTAGCGAGAATCTGGTTGATCCTCAATCTTCAAGGTCAGTAACCTATTGTAGCAGGGTGGTGGATATAACTCTGAGTTGTATCCACATAAATACCATCCTGTCATAATCCCCCACAGTTTCACCATATCCATAAACAATATATATACATATTGTCATACATATTGTCATTGTCATCATTTCATGCTATTTTATGTTGTCCTTGTCTACAGTTGAATGTGAGCCACTAACATCTTCAATCTCCAATACTCTTAGCAGCCTCTGATGTCTCCTGTTTCACCTGGACTTCCCCTTCTCTATTTTTAGAAACTTTCACCACCTGATATAACTTTCTAGCATCTGACATCCTTTTGCAAATATTTAAATAATGAATGAAATAATATTGTAAATAAATATGGGTTTTTTTTACAAGTATATAGCAGTGAGATACCCTCTAACTAAATAATGACGGTTTGCAGAACAAAGTATACAGAGGTAAGACTGTTGAAATCTTCCTCACCTGCAAAGAGAGAACCTCCCTCTTGTACGAGTTCATGCAGAATGCAAGAGGAGGGCAAGTGATGAAGGAAGTTAGACAAGAGGACCAAAAGGTTAATCAAAAGACAGGTAGCATCTGACAGGTGACCGTAGATCTGCAGCAGCAGGCCCAGCACTGTGTAACTCACTTCCAGGAAGCAGGCGATCTATTTCGTATCTGAATGATTTCAAGAATGTCATCAAGACTCACTTGTTCCAGGAGCCATACGAATAGGCACAAAATTATTCCTAGCATTTTATGTATATATATTGTTTATATCCATATGTTGTCAGACTCCAGCAGCGCTTTTGAGCAGTTGAGCTCAGCTGGTAAAAGCGCTATATAAATCTATTGATATTATCTAGAGATGGTTCATCTGCCTCGACGTAAACCCTGTCAACAGGAGAGGTTCTATAGGACCCAAGACAAAATCTTGGACCTTGATTTTGGACAGAATCTAATAGTTGTAAGTTGCCTTTGCGCTCTCCACCATAGAAGATGGAGCTATAACCAAGCATTGACTGGACCAGTGATCTGTATAGGTGGAGTAGCGTAGCTTGGTCTCCACCCCATTTAGAGTTGGAAGCAACTTTTAATAATTCCAGTGTCTCAAAGCATTTATTTTCTGGGCATTTATTATATAATATGATTGAATGTGAGTCGAAAGAAGAACTTTGGCCTCCTTTACAATTTTAATGGGTGTGCCATTTAGAAATAGTTCAGGGTCCTTATGTGGCTCATATTGTCTACAGAAGTGTTGACAATTAGTTTTCTTAGAACATTTAAAGCCGTTTTCGAGACACCATTTGTCTGTTTTGTTCAAACACAACTGCACCATTTTTACCACGACGAAAAATATTAAAATCATCCACGAAAAAGGACCCATCGAATCAACGAAAACCTTTGATCCGGGAAGAATGTGTGCTGAACTAGTGCGTTTGCCATAAGGCAACAATTTAAACATTTAATTTAATCACTCATTCGTATTAATGTCAGGTCAGGTGAAGTATGTTCACCAGCTGAGCGCAGAGGTAAGGCGAGCGTGTTCATCAGCTCAACCCAGGGGTAACTGAAATGTGCACCACTTGTTGTTTTAAGAGATTAGCGCGGTCTACCTGCCAGCAAACTGGGGCCACCCTGTGTATATTTCGGTGCCTTGACAAACTGGGGCCACCCTGTGTATATTTCGGTGCCTTGACAAACGATTTAATGAGCTATTGTTACCAATTTGGTTAATGAGACTGAAGGGCAACGTACGTTGTTCTGACCGTGGATTACGTCCTATTCATCTCAAACGTTGGTCTCCTGGTGTGTAGTTAAACAAAGTCCCCATAGTCGGACTGCTAATGCTGGAATTAGTCTAGGCTGATTACCAGAGCAATAGCTACTTGTTTACCCTTCAATAAAGTTTAACAAATCAGATTACATGTACATAAATTTGAAGAATTCGAAGGATGGGTGTGCCACGCATTTTTAATAATTAAATCACACCGAAACTCACTCATTTTGAAGTATTCACCAGTAATCCCTTATTTGAATTATTCACAAGGTCAATTTATTCAACTTTAATGTGAAACATATTTCACTATTAGCACTAACACGGCTAAAGCGTTAATATTTCACACAAGACAGAATATTATCTCATCATTCGGAATAGAATACAGATCACACATCTGGTGGAACGATGGGTGCGGAGACTTATTGGATGGGTGACCGTGTACGACAGCTTGCCTCTTGTGAGTCTCATGGACATGTACGAGGTACATGTGATACAGGTGGTGGACTGTCTTCAAAATTGCCTGTGTTCACCCAGAAGACCATGATTACGTGGTGAAATAGGTTGTGAGATCGTTAACCTGCTAGCTGCTAGCGCCTATCCCCTCTCTGGATGTGTGCCTTTACGTCAAATGTAAAATGTAGATAATGTTGTGACTTAAATGAGACAGACTAACACCATGTTACTGGACGCCAAGAGTTGGCACAGACACAATATCTCCAAAGACAATGGCGCCGCTCATTCTTATATTGTCGTCTATTACTGTGTTCATCATACATGTGGTGTGGTCCATCCATGAGTTTAGCTTTACGTCGATTTTAGCCATGTTCCAGCAATATCTCGGCGGGGAACACCCAAAAATGGGCTTCGCACATTGTACTAATTGACAAATGCAGGTCCACGGCGTCACCAGCGAATGCTTTAACCACTTGGCTACCTCACCGCCCCCGCAGTACCAGTCAGAATATGAGGAGAAGAAGAAAATTATTTTGTTTGTAGAGGACGTCATGGAAACTTTCAATTACAAATTCCTTGGAATAGGTTTCTACAGTCTAAGACAAAGAGATGTTTATGTTATGAAAGCAAGTTTATCTCAAATTTAGAATCAATTGAATAATCATGTACTGGCTATCAGTATTGGTGTAATTAAACGGAATTGAAGTAAAATTGTACTTAAATGCAATGACGATGAGCGTGTGGTGTACTGCATCTATAGAAATCTCTTTCCCACCCAAGACAGAATATAGTACATTATTAGTTCGCTATTGCTGCATAATATTCTTGTTCTATTTTGTCGACAGGTCGATAATGTAAGCACAATTTGTTCAAACATCGATCGCATTCAATGATGAGTTTTCATGCAAAGAGGTAGAATCGATAACTGTGTTTTGTTATGTTGAATATTTATGTTCTAACCTTGGCAGAAAAAGCGTTCATTCATTACGCCGAAGATCTGGGTTCGATTCCCCATCCGTGTACAATTGATGTGGAAATTTCAGATGTTCCCCGCCCTGCTGGAATACGGCGTAAAGTATACTCCCTCACTATATGGTAGGAAGATATATTTCGCAACAATCAATGTCAATGCATTAACGCTCCCTGGCTTTCCGTGTTCGGGACGAATCACTGTCAATTTAGCCTACTGGCGTTCTTGTCCCGTATCGGACCGTGATTGTTGAACGCTCTGTTTGTAATCTTCTGACCGGCTCGGGGTATTAAAACTCTATCTACCGCAGGATCACCGATGTGAATTAAGCCAGTGATCCGGGCTGTACGACGCATATAGCTTGTTAACAATAACGAGCACCTGTATATTTTGTTGCCATGGAAGCGATCACGTGACACTGTACACTGTCATGGCTGAAGATAGACTTCGTCGAGCGAACAGTTGACATGAGAAGAAAGATGGATTTACGAGTGTGTTTAGGAATTGTTTGTGTTCTCTCTGTGAGTTTTACATCCTCCGAGGCCAAATGGGTAGAAGGGGATTTACAGTCAAATAGTGTAAGTTATTCAAGATCATATTTCAGAACGAAAGCTCCACCAGGTTATTGGCGCGAGCGAATGTCATCAAGTTCAACGTCAAGAAAAAGCGTTTGTTTAGATCTGCCCAGTGCGTTGCAAGACTCTGTGTTTTCATATATATGTTTGTCAGGTGTGTGTAGGAGACTCACGTTAATTGCAAAGTGTAAACAGTTTACAGGTGAGGTATTTAGTCTAATGCCAGCTAGCAGTGTCGAAAATAGGCGAAATATTACAATCACTCGGCTTGCAGCCGAACCACTGATCACTGACTTCGACAAATTCTCACATTAATTGATTTTCACAAACCAGTGGATGATATAATCTTCGATGAAATAAATATCAAGAGGTGAATACATAATCTTATTACTCAAGATTTCACTGCATCACAAGGCAAACAAGACTTTCGATTTGACGACTCATCACAGGCAGGGGTGGATCGCAGAGATTCTAAACTCTTAAATAATGTGTTGTCTTTAGGATAAAGATCTTTGACAGTTTATTGACGTGTTTTACAATCAATAATCAAGACAACAAGGTATGTTTGAAAGGGGCTCATATATCCTACTGTTATTGCAGAATTTTACAGCCAAACAAAGATTTGTTTGTTGTTTCAAAACCGTTATCCGTCATGGGGTCAGGGGTTTATGACGATCTAAAGCAAAAACGTATTTTTTATCTTCAGTATTATTTAATGGTTTTTTATTTATTTTACTAGCCTTGAGTGATAAAGGATCTATTTCACACAATGATATCCAATGTTTCCTACAAGAATCACACTAGTACATGTACTAAGTTACATGGTCCACAGGCCTCCTATGCTGTTCAAGTCAAAGTAAATACAAGTAATCTTACCTTAATATCTTTTCCTGGGTTATGGAGCAATGGCATAATATGAAATGAGTCTATTGACTGTCAAAGGATTGTTGGTGTTTGCTCAAGTGTCTGATTGTATTATACTCTTATTACTTAGTGTGTAAATTTGCTTCTGCCATCATAACACATGAAATGCCAAGAACAGTCTCCTTTGAATTACAAAGTGCAAAAACCTGAGCACTCTTTCCTTTAGGGTCTGTAAGTATTTTATATGTCTTTGACACATACATATGGCAATAAATAATCCAGTTTGAAATCTCAATGAATTAGCCCCAAACTGGACAACAAAAACATCATTTATTGCAGAACTCCATGTGGTGAAAGGAAACCCATTGGCCCCTGATTCCACCTAATATGATTACCTTGATACTTCAAACAATCACAGGTTCCACCTCCTGCTCAACATATAATTACATGATCTACTAGTCATATGTATTTTTTGGGTTTTTTTTCACAACATCATGACAACTAAACTATTCTGGTATGATAATTTTAGATTACTTCATAAAATTTCATAACATGAAAAAAGTGTCTCTCTTTCTATCACTGTCCTAGCCAGTTTTGGTCATCAATCTGTTTCCCAGATGAAGTCTGTTTCACAAAAAATACGTTTTTGCTTTAGATCGTCATAAACCCCTGACCCCATGACGGATAACGGTTTTGAAACAACAAACAAATCTTTGTTTGGTGTGTGTGTAGGAGACTCACGTTAATTGCAAAGTGTAAACAGTTTACAGGTGAGGTATTTAGTCTAATGCCAGCTAGCAGTGTCGAAAATAGGCGAAATATTACAATCACTCGGCTTGCAGCCGAACCACTGATCACTGACTTCGACAAATTCTCACATTAATTGATTTTCACAAACCAGTGGATGATATAATCTTCGATGAAATAAATATCAAGAGGTGAATACATAATCTTATTACTCAAGATTTCACTGCATCACAAGGCAAACAAGACTTTCGATTTGACGACTCATCACAGGCAGGGGTGGATCGCAGAGATTCTAAACTCTTAAATAATGTGTTGTCTTTAGGATAAAGATCTTTGACAGTTTATTGACGTGTTTTACAATCAATAATCAAGACAACAAGGTATGTTTGAAAGGGGCTCATATATCCTACTGTTATTGCAGAATTTTACAGCCAAACAAAGATCTGTTTGTTGTTTCAAAACCGTTATCCGTCATGGGGTCAGGGGTTTATGACGATCTAAAGCAAAAACGTATTTTTTATCTTCAGTATTATTTAATGGTTTTTTATTTATTTTACTAGCCTTGAGTGATAAAGGATCTATTTCACACAATGATATCCAATGTTTCCTACAAGAATCACACTAGTACATGTACTAAGTTACATGGTCCACAGGCCTCCTATGCTGTTCAAGTCAAAGTAAATACAAGTAATCTTACCTTAATATCTTTTCCTGGGTTATGGAGCAATGGCATAATATGAAATGAGTCTATTGACTGTCAAAGGATTGTTGGTGTTTGCTCAAGTGTCTGATTGTATTATACTCTTATTACTTAGTGTGTAAATTTGCTTCTGCCATCATAAAACATGAAATGCCAAGAACAGTCTCCTTTGAATTACAAAGTGCAAAAACCTGAGCACTCTTTCCTTTAGGGTCTGTAAGTATTTTATATGTCTTTGACACATACATATGGCAATAAATAATCCAGTTTGAAATCTCAATGAATTAGCCCCAAACTGGACAACAAAAACATCATTTATTGCAGAACTCCATGTGGTGAAAGGAAACCCATTGGCCCCTGATTCCACCTAATATGATTACCTTGATACTTCAAACAATCACAGGTTCCACCTCCTGCTCAACATATAATTACATGATCTACTAGTCATATGTATTTTTTGGGGCTTTTTTCACAACATCATGACAACTAAACTATTCTGGTATGATAATTTTATATTACTTCATAAAATTTCATAACATGAAAAAAGTGTCTCTCTTTCTATCACTGTCCTAGCCAGATATGGTCATCAATCTGTTTCCCAGATGAAGTCTGTTTCACAAAAAATACGTTTTTGCTTTAGATCGTCATAAACCCCTGACCCCATGACGGATAACGGTTTTGAAACAACAAACATATCTTTGTTTGGCGTGTGTGTAGGAGACTCACGTTAATTGCAAAGTGTAAACAGTTTACAGGTGAGGTATTTAGTCTAATGCCAGCTAGCAGTGTCGAAAATAGGCGAAATATTACAATCACTCGGCTTGCAGCCGAACCACTGATCACTGACTTCGACAAATTCTCACATTAATTGATTTTCACAAACCAGTGGATGATATAATCTTCGATGAAATAAATATCAAGAGGTGAATACATAATCTTATTACTCAAGATTTCACTGCATCACAAGGCAAACAAGACTTTCGATTTGACGACTCATCACAGGCAGGGGTGGATCGCAGAGATTCTAAACTCTTAAATAATGTGTTGTCTTTAGGATAAAGATCTTTGACAGTTTATTGACGTGTTTTACAATCAATAATCAAGACAACAAGGTATGTTTGAAAGGGGCTCATATATCCTACTGTTATTGCAGAATTTTACAGCCAAACAAAGATTTGTTTGTTGTTTCAAAACCGTTATCCGTCATGGGGTCAGGGGTTTATGACGATCTAAAGCAAAAACATATTTTTATCTTCAGTATTATTTAATGGTTTTTTATTTATTTTACTAGCCTTGAGTGATAAAGGATCTATTTCACACAATGATATCCAATGTTTCCTACAAGAATCACACTAGTACATGTACTAAGTTACATGGTCCACAGGCCTCCTATGCTGTTCAAGTCAAAGTAAATACAAGTAATCTTGCCTTAATATCTTTTCCTGGGTTATGGAGCAATGGCATAATATGAAATGAGTCTATTGACTGTCAAAGGATTGTTGGTGTTTGCTCAAGTGTCTGATTGTATTATACTCTTATTACTTAGTGTGTAAATTTGCTTCTGCCATCATAAAACATGAAATGCCAAGAACAGTCTCCTTTGAATTACAAAGTGCAAAAACATGAGCACTCTTTCCTTTAGGGTCTGTAAGTATTTTATATGTCTTTGACACATACATATGGCAATAAATAATCCAGTTTGAAATCTCAATGAATTAGCCCCAAACTGGACAACAAAAACATCATTTATTGCAGAACTCCATGTGGTGAAAGGAAACCCATTGGCCCCTGATTCCACCTAATATGATTACCTTGATACTTCAAACAATCACAGGTTCCACCTCCTGCTCAACATATAATTACATGATCTACTAGTCATATGTATTTTTTGGGTTTTTTTTCACAACATCATGACAACTAAACTATTCTGGTATGATAATTTTAGATTACTTCATAAAATTTCATAACATGAAAAAAGTGTCTCTCTTTCTATCACTGTCCTAGCCAGATATGGTCATCAATCTGTTTCCCAGATGAAGTCTGTTTCACAAAAAATACGTTTTTGCTTTAGATCGTCATAAACCCCTGACCCCATGACGGATAACGGTTTTGAAACAACAAACAAATCTTTGTTTGGTGTGTGTGTAGGAGACTCACGTTAATTGCAAAGTGTAAACAGTTTACAGGTGAGGTATTTAGTCTAATGCCAGCTAGCAGTGTCGAAAATAGGCGAAATATTACAATCACTCGGCTTGCAGCCGAACCACTGATCACTGACTTCGACAAATTCTCACATTAATTGATTTTCACAAACCAGTGGATGATATAATCTTCGATGAAATAAATATCAAGAGGTGAATACATAATCTTATTACTCAAGATTTCACTGCATCACAAGGCAAACAAGACTTTCGATTTGACGACTCATCACAGGCAGGGGTGGATCGCAGAGATTCTAAACTCTTAAATAATGTGTTGTCTTTAGGATAAAGATCTTTGACAGTTTATTGACGTGTTTTACAATCAATAATCAAGACAACAAGGTATGTTTGAAAGGGGCTCATATATCCTACTGTTATTGCAGAATTTTACAGCCAAACAAAGATTTGTTTGTTGTTTCAAAACCGTTATCCGTCATGGGGTCAGGGGTTTATGACGATCTAAAGCAAAAACGTATTTTTTATCTTCAGTATTATTTAATGGTTTTTTATTTATTTTACTAGCCTTGAGTGATAAAGGATCTATTTCACACAATGATATCCAATGTTTCCTACAAGAATCACACTAGTACATGTACTAAGTTACATGGTCCACAGGCCTCCTATGCTGTTCAAGTCAAAGTAAATACAAGTAATCTTACCTTAATATCTTTTCCTGGGTTATGGAGCAATGGCATAATATGAAATGAGTCTATTGACTGTCAAAGGATTGTTGGTGTTTGCTCAAGTGTCTGATTGTATTATACTCTTATTACTTAGTGTGTAAATTTGCTTCTGCCATCATAACACATGAAATGCCAAGAACAGTCTCCTTTGAATTACAAAGTGCAAAAACCTGAGCACTCTTTCCTTTAGGGTCTGTAAGTATTTTATATGTCTTTGACACATACATATGGCAATAAATAATCCAGTTTGAAATCTCAATGAATTAGCCCCAAACTGGACAACAAAAACATCATTTATTGCAGAACTCCATGTGGTGAAAGGAAACCCATTGGCCCCTGATTCCACCTAATATGATTACCTTGATACTTCAAACAATCACAGGTTCCACCTCCTGCTCAACATATAATTACATGATCTACTAGTCATATGTATTTTTTGGGGTTTTTTTCACAACATCATGACAACTAAACTATTCTGGTATGATAATTTTATATTACTTCATAAAATTTCATAACATGAAAAAAGTGTCTCTCTTTCTATCACTGTCCTAGCCAGATATGGTCATCAATCTGTTTCCCAGATGAAGTCTGTTTCACAAAAAATACGTTTTTGCTTTAGATCGTCATAAACCCCTGACCCCATGACGGATAACGGTTTTGAAACAACAAACATATCTTTGTTTGGCGTGTGTGTAGGAGACTCACGTTAATTGCAAAGTGTAAACAGTTTACAGGTGAGGTATTTAGTCTAATGCCAGCTAGCAGTGTCGAAAATAGGCGAAATATTACAATCACTCGGCTTGCAGCCGAACCACTGATCACTGACTTCGACAAATTCTCACATTAATTGATTTTCACAAACCAGTGGATGATATAATCTTCGATGAAATAAATATCAAGAGGTGAATACATAATCTTATTACTCAAGATTTCACTGCATCACAAGGCAAACAAGACTTTCGATTTGACGACTCATCACAGGCAGGGGTGGATCGCAGAGATTCTAAACTCTTAAATAATGTGTTGTCTTTAGGATAAAGATCTTTGACAGTTTATTGACGTGTTTTACAATCAATAATCAAGACAACAAGGTATGTTTGAAAGGGGCTCATATATCCTACTGTTATTGCAGAATTTTACAGCCAAACAAAGATTTGTTTGTTGTTTCAAAACCGTTATCCGTCATGGGGTCAGGGGTTTATGATGATCTAAAGCAAAAACGTATTTTTATCTTCAGTATTATTTAATGGTTTTTTATTTATTTTACTAGCCTTGAGTGATAAAGGATCTATTTCACACAATGATATCCAATGTTTCCTACAAGAATCACACTAGTACATGTACTAAGTTACATGGTCCACAGGCCTCCTATGCTGTTCAAGTCAAAGTAAATACAAGTAATCTTGCCTTAATATCTTTTCCTGGGTTATGGAGCAATGGCATAATATGAAATGAGTCTATTGACTGTCAAAGGATTGTTGGTGTTTGCTCAAGTGTCTGATTGTATTATACTCTTATTACTTAGTGTGTAAATTTGCTTCTGCCATCATAAAACATGAAATGCCAAGAACAGTCTCCTTTGAATTACAAAGTGCAAAAACATGAGCACTCTTTCCTTTAGGGTCTGTAAGTATTTTATATGTCTTTGACACATACATATGGCAATAAATAATCCAGTTTGAAATCTCAATGAATTAGCCCCAAACTGGACAACAAAAACATCATTTATTGCAGAACTCCATGTGGTGAAAGGAAACCCATTGGCCCCTGATTCCACCTAATATGATTACCTTGATACTTCAAACAATCACAGGTTCCACCTCCTGCTCAACATATAATTGCACGATCTACTGCTCATATGTTTTTTTTTGTTGTTTTTTTCACAACATCATGACAACAAGCATTCTCAAACTATTCTGGTATGATAATTTTATATTACTTCATAAAATTTCATAACATGAAAAAAGTGTCTCTCTTTCTATCACTGTCCTAGCCAGTTTTGGTCATCAATCTGTTTCCCAGATGAAGTCTGTTTACATGGACAGTGTGCAAGTAGGTATAAATATCAGGTTACATTCTGCAGTTTTAGGTTGCACCAATGCAAAATCTAATTTTTAAATGGTCAGTCGAGCCATGCATTGAGACACTCAGTACTATAATTTTTCAAAACACACACAGGTCACACAGGTCACACAGGTCAAACAATGTGGAAAACTAGTATGTACAAGTAAAACCCTTAAAGCTCTGCTGAATTTTTCAATTTTGCCCAACCTGAAAAACAAAACAAGTGCTGTTTAGCTGTTTTGATGTCTAAAATAAATGCCGATTTAGAGTGAAATGCAATTACACAAATGATGGGTATTTTTTTGTCCAGTCATTCCAGTTTTTAAGAAATCCATTTACATTCTTACACTAGCTCTTGTTTCATCCATTTCTGCAAAAGGAAAAAGATTTCTTTAGTGACATGTTCAATAATCAAAATTGTCCCTTTTGGGACGATGGACACAGAACATATTATGTTATTGTAATGACATGCTGACATGTATTATCAGAGGTTCATTATTAAGTGAAGTGAAATTCAGGTTTACTTGCAGTTTGAAACCGTAAGTGGAAATTATCAAGAAACCAATGGAGAAGTAACATACCATTATTTGATTGCCCGAAATGGAAACTGACTTGACCCTGGAATCTTTGCAACTGTAATCTTTCCCTTGTTTTTTTTCCGTTATTATGGTTCCAGAATCATCCATGATCCATCATGTTAATCAAACTTAGATTCACTTCCTGGTATTTCAGCGCTTTGTGCATAGGAATGTGAACGCCAGTTATTAACTAATCGAAACGTCTCTCGGCACAACAGAGTTTAATAACTGATCTTGTAGAAACAATGTTGAACTGTATACAGTGTAGTCTATTTTGATTTTAAACAACTGGCAAATTAAAATATTGCAAACACTGTGTGATACCAATGACCAAATTAGACGATGCTGCACTTTTAAATTAAAAATCATAAATTTAAACAATATTTGTGTAATGATTATTATTGTTGGAAGGAGAGTCATGAACAGAGGGTTATAAAAATGGGGAAGGCATTTAAACCATACAGTCCAAAGATCAATTCCACCTCTACCCCTTATAGTATCTCAGCAGTCCCGAATGGTGATTTATTGCACATACTTTAAGCAAATACATATACACATGTTATTTGTAGCATTGAGAAACAACTTTCAGTGGAATCATTTCAAGTTTTATTCCATTTCAGGACTGGGAGTTTCTTGGCAGATTTTGCTTCCTGTCAGCAAAAGGTGCCCTTGTGTATAGTTTTATGTACCCAGTGGTAAGTAAGTTAGAAATGATCTTTAATAAAGCATGCTTGTTTCCCTGTGAAGATCAGGGTTAGAATTAATCTACTGGAAAGCATTCTTGTCTCCCCTGTGAAGATCTGAGTTGGAATTGATCTTCAGTAACCCATGCTTGTCATCAGTTTGGGATCGAGTGTTCAAGGTTTACACAAAAGAAACCATTCTTGAAAATGTTGCATTACTTTGAGTTGAATTCATGGCCATCATCCAGTGTAGACGAATAGATAAATTTGTGGAATTTGGATTTGAGTCTGATTTGAATGAATAATCCAAAGAAGAGCCATCAAAGTGGTTAATTCTTTTATGACCAGTCTCAACAGTACTTGACCTTTCTTGTTGTGTCCTGTCTAGGATGGGGGTGGTGGTTACCGTATTTGTCTGCATTCTTTGTGAAATGTCCAGAAATTACTTTTTCCAGCTAATAGTAATAATAATAGTGCATATATCATGCGCATTAGTCCATGCACAATGCATGCTCGAAGCGCCTAATCAAATCTGATTGTTATTACCCCGATTTAACCCAAGCAGCCTGTTAGGCATTAGAAGGTTAGTGGTTACGTGACTTATTCCACCGGGTACCCATTTTCTGCTGGGTGAACAGAGGCAATTTTGAACAAACTAACTTGCCTAAGGTGAGAGCACATGTGTTATGTACTTCTTTAAGGGGCTGGACCGAAGTCCCAGAAACTCTCAGGAATCAAGCTGACAAACACGGTCACCAATCCAAGGACTGTCCGAGCTCAATGGTGCTAAATTTCAACTGATTTGTGACCTGAGCTTTGCACACAGGACCACATGCCACCACAAAAGATAAAGATAATTTCTAACAGTTCTTTTTGATAAAACGTATCAAGTGATCACTCATACTAGACCATAATTTTGAAATTTTGTTTATGCTGCTCTGCTAAAGTAGTTTAATGTATTTTGCCAAATTTCTGCAGAAACTTCACAACTATCTGCAGACATTCCTCAATTTATGCAGAACCTCCCTAATCATCTGTAGAGATTCTACAATTATCTGCACATTCACTGTAGAAGTTAGATTTACTCAACAAATCAAACATATTTTAGTTGGTTTGAGAAAATGTTATGCAGAAACTGTTGAATGATTTTGTTTGGCCATATTGTAATTACCGCATCATTCTTCCTTGGGTCTGATAGCTGAAACTTTGAGAAGACACAATATCATGAGGACTGGAGATTGTTGAGTTACCTGCATGCTTTTTTTGGCTCTTATGACAAGCAAGACTGCTGAAGACTAGATCATCACAGAGTTTGTGCAAAACAGGACACAGTCTGTTGTCTTATAATGCTAGCAGTGCTTAAAGCTAAGAGACACCCTTTTGTCTCTCCTCTAACAGCACAAAAACAGGATGTACCATTGAATTTTAAGACACATTAACATTGCTGGGAAATTGACAAGATCCACTCTTTTACATCAGAGCACCCAATCACCTTTGATAAACTGTGTCTTTATACCCAATATATCCACAATCAACATCAGTACGTCATATCTACAAAATACACATTCAGACTGCAGATTTGCCCCAAGCAAGAAGTTAATTGCTTCATTGTGTCAGCCTTGTTTGTCGACACCTGCTGTTTGTTGGTTTGCTGCGCCAGAATGAAATGACTGAGACTTTAGATGTGTTTTATGCCGCATTCAGCAATATTCCAGCAAAATGGCAGCGGTCCGTAAAAAATCAGACAATCCAGTGCTCAACAGCATGAGCATCAATCTGGGCTATTAGGAACCAATGACATGTGTCAACCAAGTCAGTGAGCCTGACCACTCTACCTTATGACAAGCGTGTAGTTGCCTTTTGTGGCAAACATGGGTAGCTGAAGACTAGTTCTACCCCAGATCTTCCAGAGTCCAGAATGAAATGAAACATCATGATGTGAGTTGGGGATATAGTCTCCTGAATACATAAAGTCCACTGTTATGAGTGACAGCGTATGTTCAAGACTAAATTTAGTTAATATGGAGACAGTTTATGAAAGGTATTAGTTGCTCTGAATATGATTATTTGTTCAAGTTCTACAGATTTGATCTTCTGAGATAACCTTGTTTGATTGCTTCTTTGAGTGGCTTTTTTAGAAATTGGAGAATCAGGTAATAAGGACAAACTTTATGGATAGACAACTTCTTTATTCAACTGATACAGCATTCTGAGACATACCTACTTGCCAACGATGTAAGAATCTGTATCAAAACATTGCATCACTTGAATGAAGAAGTTGTTTATCCATAAAGTTTGCCCTTATCTTACAATCTTACAGTCGAGCCTGCCTGAACTCTAACACAAAATACACTTTGAAACAAGCACATTGACATAACATTCAAGTTAGGTTAAAAATTAAAGAATAGAATTATCCAACAAGTCGACTACCCCTTAAGCCACATTTGAATATGCTCTCAGATATTCAGATCAATGCACATGCGGTTGATCACTGGATTGTCAGGTGTAGATTTGACTATTTACAGAACACCACCATATAGCTGGAATTTTGCTGATTGTGTCATCTTAAACAACAAACAAAAGAAGCTAGAGCAGAGAGCTAGTCTGATCTTATGTGATCTCTTAAGGGAGATAATTACAATGTTTGCACCATACTCGTTCTAGGTAAACTTAGTTTTTGTACTTTTCGTTACACTCCACTACTGAGTCTAACAAAACCTTATGGGAGGTCACGTCAGTTAGCCTATGAGATTGACCAATCAGAACACAGCTTACCAAATCATGAAAGTGGACATTCGCACATACTTTTGGAACTTTTTATCCTGAAAAGGTTAGTACCCGAACCATTCTGAATGCTATTTAGCATACAATCACTTCTGGGTGATGCACATGGCGCACGTTACAACCATGACAACGGTAAGTAGTAGCCATTGTCTGATTGGTTAAATCTGTTTAACTGTCTCGCTATTGATTGGACGGTTATAGGTAGCTCAAAGGTTTACTTAGACTGGCACTATACTATGAATAATTTGAGAATAAGGTTACCATTTGCAATTTCATAACTTGCCTGAGAAAGCCCAATGATATTTTCAAACTTGTCAAGCGTTACATAATTTCATGGTTAGGCAAGTTGGTATATTAACATGACAGAGCAGAGTTGTGTCCCTTAGTTGCACCAGAAATCTATGGTCACTGGTATGAGTAACCCTGGTTTATTGTTGTAATGCTTCTGTTCATGCGTGTCGCCAAGGCAATCAATGTCAAAGACCTGAATCACTTCACGTTAGAACTGTAGTAAGAGTTTTTCAAGTGTTCAGCAAGTCAGTCAGTTGATCCAATATTTTGTCATGATAGTGATAAAAGTTTTACACAGCTTTTAGCAATATTCCAGCAATATATAGTGGCGACATCAGAAATGGGATTCACACACTGTATCTATATGGGGAATCGAATCCATTCTTCAGTGTGACAAGCGAACATGGACGAAGCCACCACTCTGCCCAATTGTAAGATTCAGTTGCAGGTTGATAGGAGTAAAGTGTGAACCTGTAATTTAGGTGTTCGTTTACAGATGCCATCAGCACACTGCTGGAATATTTCTGTCTGTGTGACAAAGTAACATCAACTCATAGACATACAAACCCATGTATCGTAAGAGGTGACTAACAGGTTAGGGGGGTCAGGCTTGCTGACTTGGTTGACACATTGTATCACAAATGATTGATGCTCATGCTGTTGATCACTGCATTGTCTGGTCCTGACTGGATTATTTACAGACACTCACAATATAGCTAGAATATTGTTGAGTACAGCGTAAAACCAAACGCAATAAGTCAGTCATAAACATGGAGAAAGAAATGATATATTCCCCTCTGTTGCAGGACTATGGAACACAGGAAGTGTTGCTCTATTATGATGCTGCTTCCCAGTGGGATGCTGTGTACAAGACAAATAAGGTAACAATCTCTTCATGTAAAGATATTTTTGAGTAAGGATCTGACTCTGTAAGGATCTCTCTGTGTAAGGATCTGACACTGTAATGATCTCTTTGTGTAAGGATCTGACTCTGTAAGGATCTGTTTGTCTAAGGATTCTGAAGACCCAGGATAGAATTATTCTTCTGTAACCCATGCTCCTCACAAGAGGCAACTAGCAGGATCACTTACTTCAGGTTGCACATTTCACTGTATCCCATTTATGTAGATTGATGTTCATGCTGTTGATCACAGGATCATCTAGTACAGACTTGATTGTTTACAGACCACTGTCATATGGCTGGGATATTAATGAGTGTGACGATAAACAACAAAACAGCACAAATATTTTGCCATAAAATTCCAAACACTTAAAACGATTAGCTTTCATCAGTCACTGGACAAGAAACCAGTCTAAACCAGTCTATTGATTTTTACTACGCACATGTGAAACGTGAATGACCATTGTGACACTTGTTAGAAATAGCTGGATAATATTGGAAGTATCCTTGTTAACCATGGCATGCAACTGCAACTGGTCGCAGTTCCTGTGATAAATGGAAATGATTTACCATCTGACTGTTCCCTGGATTTTATTGGGAACATTTTACAACACAGCACTTGGTCCTTCAGATACGTTACATTGTTGAAACACATCACCATGGATGTCATGTCAGTATTTTAGCCAAACAATAACAGCCATATGTTTTCGCTGTTTACAGACTTCCGAGACAGATGGTTTCAGATAGTGAGATTAATTAATTTCTGTTAATTTTGGGGTAAATGAGTGAGTATGTTTTTATGTCACTTTTAGCAATAACCAGAAATATCATGGCAGGGGACTCCAGAAATGGGCTTCACATATTGTACCCACATGGGGAATCACACTTGTGTCTTCAGCGTGAACATTAAGTGATTTCTTTAACCACTTGGCTACCCCATGGCTCATATTTTGGGTGAGGATACATGGATGCATTAAGTTAACATGGTGATAATTATACTAGAATGTTTAACTCATGTGTGGGATTTTCATCACAAAATGCCCTAATATGTAGAAGATCATGACAATCCACTGAAATGAATGTTGCCATTCACAGTACATACATACTTCCACCTCAAGACTCCGTAACGTAGGGTTGGTCAAAATAATGATGTGTGCAAAAGTTATATTAAGCTGAAGAGTAGTTCAAATTCTGAATGTAGTAGGTATTGCAATAACCTGTCTACATGGGTAAGCGAATTATACCAAGAGTTGTTATTTTGTATATCATTTGACCTAACTTCTTTACCAAAGTTTGTAACCTGTAATGTTCCTCTTCCAAACTGAAGGAAGGGTAGAGACCTATTCAGACTAATACATAAAATGCTGTTTGTTTGCATATAGTGTCCAGTGCCTTGCCTGGTCATTAACTAATGACCTTGACCCCATCCATGTACCTGCTGACCTGTGAAACAAATTGTTATTGCATTGTTACCATAGTGACACATCAATGATCATTCATATAACACAGGATTGGTCAGATTGTATCAAGTATAAACTGGTTTTCATCAGTCATGTTATCAATAAGGGGCTTTAGAAGGATCATTTACATCAGGTTTTGGCTTGGTTGATTTTCCCTGCTGTTGACTGAAAGGGAAGTAATTTATTGGAGCTTCCTTTCACATGCTTGACTGGTTGTATACAGTGTTTGAACTGCATGTTCGTATAATGCATGCAGTTTCAACTTTCAATAGCAATGTCGGGAAACAAATAATGAGTTTTTGATGCAAGTGTTATTTTAGTGGTGTATGCAACCAGTCAACCAGCCTATTGAAGCTGGGACAAGTATTGAACTCCTTGTTCAAGTGTTCACTAGTGTGACTATATTGTCACAGACAGGGTCTTAGCTCTTTACAGAGTGAGTGAGTGGTCTGTTATGCCTCTCGTAGCAATATTCCAGCATTATATCACGACAGGCCGTGTTCACCAAAAATACATACATTGTACACATGTGGGGAATCGAACCAAGCCCTTTCACGTTGATGAGCGAAGGATTTAACCGCCCTGGGACTCCACCACCCGCACTACAGAAGGAAAGGGATGTAATGAGATCACCAAGTTTGTTGTCAGAATTAAACATCTATCACTGTAAATATGTCACTCTATACACTCATTTCAAGATTAACACTTAGTTTATATATATCTATAATTTTGATAGTAATGAATAATCCCATTTAAATTGAAAATGAGCCCAGTGAGATGGGAGATTCAGAACCTGAGGGAATGTAGACTTGCTTCATCAAGGTCTTTAGCATTGTAGGGAGAGCTGGGCAGGAGGAATATATATTGTGGTTCAGTGACTGTGAGACAGACTAATTCTAAGTCTTTGAGTGACATTTAGAAGGCATATACTCCAAACCAATAGATTCAGCTACAACATGAGCCTTAGATGACAAAAATCAATCCTGACATTGATAGCAACTTCAGCAGCTTTGAATATTGTGACTTTGCGATTCGTAGTCAGAATTCAGACTCAGAGTTTGTACTGATACCTTATCCAATTTCTTGTTTATTTCTTGTTGTTTGCACAAGCACCTAAACATCGGCACTCCAATCATATGTCCAAAACTGAAAAATATTGTGGTTCTGATTACACCTGACCCATGAATGTCCACGGTAGAGTAGGCCTTTAGCAACCCATGCTTGCCATGAAAGGCTACTTTGCTAGTTGTAAGAGGCAACTCATGGGATCGGGTGGTCAGGCTTGCTGACTTGCTTGACACGTCATTGGTTCCGAAGTGCGCAGGTTGATGCTCATCAACTGGAATATTGCTGAATGCGGCGTAAAACCAAACTCACTCTGATTACAGTCCTCTTTAAAATTAAATTTGGGGTAGGTAAGTAGGATTTTGTTTTCTCTATTTTAGAAGTAAAGCACAAACTAATAACAGTTTATCAATGTGTGATTGTTTATTCAATCAAACTTGTGGTTATAATGTCAATCTTCTCTATCAGAATGACCATTGTCCATCATTGCAGGGAAAAAACATTGGTACTTGTATATGAAAGCTTATTTTCTTAATATTGCATGAAAAAAAATTGTAAGGTGCTAGAATTCAGGGGTGGGTCTGGTTATCAGAACCACAACATTTTTTTAGGCCTAATGCACAAAAACCTAACAGCACATATAGTCTTTGACCTATCCTTTTGTCTCTGATGACCTTGGCCTTGACCTCCATCCCACTGAGTGAACTGATTCCAGGATAAAGAAAATATATATGCTAAAGCATCGTATGACAGGATTATTTTCTGACAATCATCTGCTTGTGTTTACCCATGATAGTTCCAGTATTGGCTGTAGTCTGTCATTTCAGCCACTGAAACCCACATTTTGTAAAATTCTGTTTGATCTAATAAGCAGCTATGAATATGCATCCATGTAATAATACTAATCTATTAACAATTATTTTGGCCAGTATTATCAAACGTTTTGATCACAGACTGGTTTCCCTGATCGTTTACTGTTACATCTCTTCCTTGCAGAACTGCACTGCGAAAGTGTCTGTATTGAGGCCAGAGAATCACCAGATTATCGCCTTAAATACCAGTAACACTCTGACATCTCGGTACTCTGGCTGTCGCTTCACCCAGCGGGATGGCAAGAACTGGTACAACTGCACCGGGAGTCGAACCTTCAGGTCCATGCGAGAACGATGGTGGTACATTGCTGTGTCACGGTGTGGACGATCCAACGGAAACGTAAGTGGATCTATGTCTATAAATCACTGCAATCATACACTAACCAGTTATATTTCCTTGATTTCATGAAGCCTTTTTGTCTCCTTCACCCAACAAATACCCTCAAACTCGAACCCAATCCTTCTGGATGATATGGTTTAGAACTGGTCTTCAGTAATCCATACTTGTTGTTAGATGAATAACTAGACCAAGTAGTCAGGCTTGATGACTTGGTTGATGTGTGTCATCGTATCCCTGTTGTGTAGGTTGATGCTCTTAATCTGAATCACTGTATTGTCCGATCCACCCTTGATCATTTACAAATCTCCATTGTTGAAATATTGATTAATACAAACCAATACTGTCTGTTCTTTTTTAGTAAAAAATATGGCTTGAAGGTTCAAGAAAAAAAGCAAAATTGCTTTCCAAACAAAAATCTGTGGCCATTTATGTTACCTACTTTCTCCTTGTACAGCATTTTCCTGTTTGATAGACACGTTAAATTTTTAGGACAGAAATTTTATCATTTTAATTCAGACAAAGTCTTATTTTAGAGCAACAGAGCCAACTGACATTCAAAATATCTAACTTTATGTTTTTTAACAAAATGAGACAAAACGCAATCAAACCCTTGTTTAGTGACTCTGCCAAAGTGACTCTTCAGTCTGTCGTGCAGTATGGACATAAGAAAATGATACCTGATACTTGAGGCATGTCATAGATACTGTCAACATAACGTGTCAACACTCTTGCCTTCCCCAGTGTGTACATTAGCAGTGACAAGTATTTGACAACCACATAGCCATACATCTGACAGATTTGGTTTATTTTTTAATGTTCTATACTTGGTGACCATTATTTTTCTTGAAATTGCCTAATTGAGATGTGAATCTCAGGAAGCTGAGAATTAAAAGAGTGAACACTGCCCTAGAGTTGATATAAACTGAGTCAGTATGTCATGTTTTAAGGCATTTTTTTTAAGACTAAGTGTGAGTTGGTTGGGTTTTACACCTTTACAACACTGTACTCTTTTGGCAATACTTCAACAATATCATGGCCGATTACACCAGAAATGGGATTCGCACACTTTACCCATGTGTGCAGTCAAACCCAGGTGTTCAGATTGATGAGTGTACACTTTAACCTTTAGGCTGCATCACCTGGCCTTGAAAGATGGTGCCCTATTCTGATATCACTAGTCATTATTTTACGAGACTGGCCTAATTAACTTGGGAAGGGAGGGGGCTGGGAAGGCTGTGCTTGCCATATTTTGCTCACATCCCATTTAATATTTTCAAGATTCCAAGATTCCAGTTTGGTGTCACATTTTGTTACTTTCACAGAGTTAAAAATTGGGGTTTTTTTGGCAGTTATGTCTGGGGAAAATGCTTCAGGTTGATTTCTTCTGCAGATGAAAACATAAAAATAGCATTTGTACGGAACAAACTAACCTAATGGTAAGGCTTTTGATCATCATCTTGAAGACCCAGGCTCGATTCCAAAATTGGGTACAATATTATGGGGACATGTCTGGTGTTCTCTGCTGTGATATTGCTAGAATATTGCAAAAAGCAGCACAAAACCTTGCTCATTTACTGCCATCACCTCTCAAAGTAATTCTCTTCGCATTTTACAGCATACTTTTTCAGGATTTAGTTTCCTTACTGTTAGCATAATTAATGTATTTATTCGCAACGAAAATTAAATAGATTTCAAAAATCACTTTCGAATTATTTGTTTATATTTTTTTTAAACTGCCAGCTTGTAAAATATGTAAGTAAAGTGAGAGCTGTAATGTTTATGGTCACATTCTATGTTGTTTTTGTTTACACTGACAAGTTATATTGCACATGATGTTATCTGCACGCTTTGGTAAATAAATGTCTCGTCCATTGTGCTCATATGTCCCACCTAAGTGATAAACGTCTGAAAGCTGCATCAGTTCAGGCTGTTTAAGCGTCAGATTGACATGCAGAGATGAAAATGATATACCATCACACTCATTTTAAGGGGCAGTGGGGTAGCCCAGTGGAAAAGTATCTGCTCATGACACTGAAGTCATGGCTTCCATTCAAAACACGAGAAACTTCATTTTAGGTGTCCTGCTATGATATTTCTGGAATATATTAAAAACAATGTAAAACCATACTCACTCGCTGACTGATGTCAGCGATGACTCAATGACAAGAAATACTATAAATCAACAAAGTTCCCCATCGTCAGTGTTTTGCGAGATAAACAGCTCAGCCAGTCCTACATCTTGTTTGTGCACCTCTTAATGATAACAATACTCACTCACATGAATAATCTAATATAAACATGATCTTCATGCTTTAGTGTAGTGAATTGCATTAAACATGTCATGAATTGTTAAGTCCCTTCTTGCTACATGCTGCTGTTATATTAGCTGAAGCATTTGCTTGTCATGTCGAAGTAACAGGTTCATTTCCCTACATATCATTCTTGTGAAGCCTATTTCAGTTGCACCCTGCTGTGATATTGCTGGAGGTTTGCTCAAAGGAACATAAAACCTAACTTAGGTACAACCATAAATATTGTAATTTGGCCATGTACAATGACAGTCCATGCCAAACATTTTGAGTTTGTTGGCCTGAATGTGTTACTTATAATGAATTGAAGAAACTATATGGCTTTAAGCCGTTTTTACCAATATTTAGCAATATCACAGCATGGGACGCCAGAAGATCTTTTGGCCACCAGGCTACACCAGCACCCAAGTAAATATTTGCCATAGTATTTAGATCGGTTCATGCTGACCTAGGACATCAAGACAGTTACTTGACTACTAGAGGACTCATGCCTAGTGGATGTAGTTGCAGACTTCAGTTATTTACAAGAATCCCCAACCTCCCCAAAAGACCAATCAGTTCACTCGTCCAATACAGCCCTGCTTGATAGCAGGTCTCCAAAGTCTCGAATATAGCGCCAATATGTCAGACAGACTGACAGACATGATAGTGTATCAAGTCTCTACACACATCATTTCCTGGTAAAGATATGACAAAACTTCAGTGTTGCTTTGATGAGGAAGTTTTTATGACTCCCTCGGGGTTGCAGGTGCTTCTAAACCAACATTGAAAGTTAGATAATATCTGTCCCAGAAACCTGGTTGATATCCTTGATAACAACTCTCTCTGCGTACATACCCTGTGATTGTCAATGCCTAAAGGGCTTGTGTACACTACTCATAATATAGACACACATATGGAGTATTGTCATATTGCCTATATGAGTGACAGGGATATATTTCACATGCACATTTATGAGTGATTTATTCATAACTCCCAACAAAACCTGTAAGAGCATCTGACCTATCACAAAAACACTTCTGGGAACATATGTCCTGGTTCAAAAATATCCTGTGCAAACTTGACTGTGTGCAAACTTCATAACTATCTGTGTTATCTGTCTTCATTTCCTATGACCCAACATGACTGCTCCATCTCAAAAGTAGCCACTGTGAACTTTTGTCCTGTCTCAAATGAAACCTGTGTATGAACATCTGCTCTGTCTCAAAAGAAACTTCTGCAAACAAATATGTCCTGTCTCAAATGAAACCAGTGTTTGAAGGTCTGCTCTGTCTCAAAAGAAACGTCTGTAAATATCAGTTTCAAATGAAACCACTGTGAGCAAATGTCCTATCTGGAATGAAAGCTGTGCGAACCTATAACATTTCATGAGATTCTTTATGGTTCTTCGAAACAAAGGTAAAGCCAATAGGAAAAGACTACCAATGAATGATCAAATTGTCAGTATGATTCACATTGATACTAAGGAAGTTATCAGTCTCAGTGGAAAGTAAAGGACAACATAGTTTCATAATTGAGGTCACCGTGAAATGTCTATCCAACACATCAGTACACAGCCTTGTAATAAATGGCTTTGCTTTTCAAATTTCTTATCAGCGACAGACCTTATCTGTACATGAAAATGTTCATAATTTATATGTTCAAAGGGTTTCACCCTGCTTGCTGTGATTGAATTATTACTGGTGTTGTAGTTTGAAGCCATTGAGGGCGCTGGGCTGATCGCAAGTTATTGAGAAAAGGGGGGTGTTTTTCAGTCCCTGTGAAACATGGAACTAAGCATTCTGTTTGGGGGAGTTACATTTAATTGGGAGTTACGTCCAATACATGAACATTGGGATGCAAATTGAAAAGCATGTAGATCTCAGAGATCACATTTATGATTTGCCCCAGAACTTTGAAACATTGAAACCATTCAAACCATTGCTGTTAACAGATTTTTTTCATTTTTTTATGGTTTCCATGGAAACGATTTGAACTTAGCCTCAAAAGGAAGGAGTGACATTAGTTTCTGAGCACAGCTCGAAAACTGTTCAATGTCTTTCATCAGGACTTAAAAGATATATCCAACATGAGCTAAAGTGGTGTCTTTTGAGATTTGCCGGTATTTGGCCTTCTTATTTTCTGGGTTTCCTTAGTGGAAACGATTTGGACTTAGTTTCAAAAGGGAGGTGTTGGCTTCGTTTCCAGTTCACAACTCAAGAAATGTTAATTTCTGTCTACAAGACTTGACAGATATATCAAACACATTTCAAAGTAGCGCCATTTACTATTTGCAGACTATGTTTTTCATGATTCCATGGAAACGATATGAAACCAAGTAAAAAATTCAAGTTGGATATTACGTAACTGTCAGACATTAAGTAACTGTCTGATGATTTGTTCTTTCAAATTTAAGAGGGCCAGGGGAATTTGTCATCGTCTGATGACTCTTGTTATAGCTGACAATCACATGTCAACAAAGTGTTGTCACAGTGGGAACAGTGAGATCACATGAAACCACATTGGTGACAGGTCACATTGTTCCATTATGCAAATAATATCTGGCATATACACCAAAGTTGCATGACCATTTTATGACTGTAAATATTTTAAATTTAGAGGTCAAACCTGTTGTCTCTTGTTGGTTCACACACAAAGTGATATAAGGTCTTTTTCTTACCACCAGAAAAACAAGTTTGGTAAAAATGTAACCTGTAGATGAGCCAGACACTTTCTACAACCTTCCTTATTTGATCCTTAAATTTCAGCATATCTACAGCCATATACAGTACTTGTTAACAATGAACAGATGTGAGACTGAGTTTTAAGTAGTTAATCAAGCAAGGATGAGAATGTAAAAATAAATAATTACCAATAGAGTAGATCGTATGGTCTAGTTCATGAGAATCTTATTCTCCTAGCAAGCTAGTGGTAACCTGCAGAGCAGAGAGGGTCACAAGTGCTTTGCAAATGGATGTTGTGATCTTGCATAAAGACACTCGCTCGATCAGTATAACTGTAACACTATACTCTGTACAGTGTTCCACTAGTCAGACAGGTGATTATGAGGGGTATCACCAGTGATAGTATTGTCAGTGATGAGGGTTCTCCTTCATTATGTATAACCAAACGTTTGAGGTGATTAGTTTTCTATGAAAAAATATTTGTCTTTCTTGAATTATTTACAAGTTATTGATCATCGTCTTGCAACGAAAGTACCAGAGCACCTCTGACTGTTAAGGCGGCAGTGGGGTAGCCTAGTGTGACATGCCATTAAACCCACATGGGCACGATGTGTGATGCCCATTTCATGTGTCCCCGGCCATGGTATTGCTGGGATATTGCTAAAAGAAACATAAGACTAAACTCAATCAATCAATCAATTTGATCCTGAGTTATTCTTCCCAATGTTTCAGATATTTCTAGTATTAAGGTTTAAGACATTCAAACCATGTCCAAACTATATGTACAGTTTATATATATTATATTATTATGTTATTATGTTATTATGATTGCTGTAAGATGTGTGACACATGTTATGATGAGACAGGTACACAGTAGGCGAGGTGACAGTGGGGAATATAAAGTCATAACACACTGATAGAATGGATTGATCTACCTACATATTATCCCAGCTTCTATATATAACTGTTCAATAACCACCACTGAGAAAGGGGTCAAACATGTAGGTTTCATGAAAGGCTATTGAAATATATGGGTGTCGTAAGTGTACAAAGCATGTTTTGCCAGTGGGGGACTGGAGAGAGGCAGGGGTCTGATTTATAGGGTTTCTGTGTGGTAATTGTTCTATTGACAACTTGATTAGTCGGTGCGTCTGATTTTCAAGTTCTGGAAAAAACGTATATATGAGATGAATCTCTGGGTGTTTTGGCGACAGTAACCAAGGAGTACATGACTTAGATTCAGGTGTACAAGATGATTTTGTACATAACATGCAAGATGATTACCTACTTTGTACGCAACGTACAGACTTCTCCAGAACAATCATCATCATCCCTATTTGTATGTATGTCTCTTTTTCTGTCTATCTCTGTCTTCTTTCTGCTTTTCCTTGCTGCTTGCTTTTGTTCATATGCACAGCAATTGTAGCATTTTCATGCTGTCTCTCTCTCTCTGATCGAATGTCATCTCTGCTATGACAACCAGTGAGAATGAACAGAGAGAACCTTCTGGAACCAACGTCAGCCGGTCGCCTTCAACAAACAGATCAAGGCTGTCTCTGTAAATTTCCATCATTCCTCTCTCCAGGAAGCAGTTATCTGTGCATGTGTAGCAACACAAGAAATCCATCTTACCAGTACACTCTCATTATTTATTGGACAAAAGACCTATTCACTCTCACTTCTGATGGTGATTTCGTAAATAGATGTCTTAGTGAATATATAACCCAGGTCGATAGTTTCTGCCATCATGTTGGCTCAAGCGTCTAGCACAAAATCTTTATCGATTGTTTCCAAACAATGGCGACTTATGTTTGAATTCTTATGTTTGAATATCAGTTTTGTAGTCTTGCCATAAGCTTGCTTTTACAGTTCCATTTAATTGATTTCTTTAATGATTAATTTCCTGAATAATAGACACTGAAACATAAAACAATGAACAAATATAAGATAAATAATGGTAGTCCCCATTCAGGAAAACAAATACAGTGAAACCAGTTCATTAAGTGAGTCTGTCTGTCTGTCTGTCTGTCTGTCTGTCTGTCTGTCTGTCTGTCTGTCTCACAGTTATTTTCATGGAGGACGCTGTGGCTGACCAGGTTAGGCAGCTGACTTTGAGTGGGTTTGGTGCCCGGATGTCACTCAACCTAAACAAATTACTAGAATCTGCACTTTACTAGTGTTATCCCAAGTATAACATATATACTCTTCAAAAAAAGTAGGGGAACCTGAACTTTCAATTTATATAGGAAGTGTAAACTTTAAGAAATATTTCAAAGACAGACATCTTATGAATGCACCTCCATTTCCCTCTATTACCACTCCTAAACACAACACATGATATGCACGTGCACAAAGTAGTAGCTCCATACACGTGCATGGGGTCCCATTTTTTATTTTTACGTAAATAGGTCGAGAAATCACTTAGAACACTAATTTTTACTCTCATCTTGCATCACACATTTGTTAGTGTTTGTTTCTAGTCATTTGTTTTAAAATGAAAATCGTATACATGCAAATTACATGCCATACACCAATCATCTTTCAAAAGCGACTGCATTCCAAATAACTATGGTAGTAAGGAAGTGCAAATGGTGATGCGCTCTCAAAACATTCAGTAATATCATATCAACATTGATTGACGCCGATAAGTCTCCTAGTTTTAATTGTAAATAAAAAAATATCTAGTTCCCCAAATTTTTTTTTAAGAGTATATTACATCTGACATTGTTGTTTATACAACTCTACTGTAAATCCAGAGGGACCTCAGTCAGCAACAACTGGAGAGTCAGTCCACTGTCCTGAGATTTGATATACAAAGCGTGGTTTTACTTCAATTCACAAACTTGCAGGTACCGCAGACCCCTAATTAGTAGTTTTAAGGGTCCTTTGCTGCAATGATGAGAAGTATCTGCGTAGAGAACTATACCGTTTATATAATTCTTTCGGTGCCGGGAATGAATCATTGATTTTGTTAGTGAGGGCGGGAGTTTAGTTTTATGCTGCACTCAAGCTATATGGCAGCGGTCTGTAACTGAGTCGGAACCAGTCAGTCCAGTGATCAACAGTATGAGCATTGATTGATCATGTGAACTGATGGATGAAATGATGTACAGAACTAGACTGACAGAAACAGCCAAACAGCAAAGTCATCGATGTGTTGTGGGTGCAATAAATAATATTGTGCATCCCTCTGGACTCAGTGAATATTATTTTGCATCCATTGTCTACATTTGAGCTTACTGGATGTACATTTGTATGTCGCTTAAAACGTTGTAGCATTCCGAACCAGTATAACCCTATTGTGATCTTAAGAATGTCATAGTGCATTGAACTCTTTGTGAATCAGACATCAGACTGGTTGTGTTTCATGAGTTTGAATGTTGTGTTTACTCTTTACACGCTGTTATTTCCAAACTTATTGACTGAATATAGGCTGAATATGCAAACAGTATAATAGATTTCAGCCACTGGCTCTGCTTACCCAGATTTTGCAACCCTTGCTTACCTGACATGTTGCTTTACAATCAAATGTACACTCATTATTAAGTACCTGTCTCTCACACATTTTCTATTTGGTATAGGCAGACCTGTTTCATATTTTCAAGTGCCCATAGATATTTTCTTGTGTCCCAATGTCTTATGTGTTTAAGATGTCTTTATGTCTGTTCATTTGTCCGCCTCTCTGTATTTTTCTGTTATAAAGTGTTCAGAAATTCTACCATGTTAATAGCTTGAAAGTCAGGTCCTAGATTACGATCCATTGTTTCATAACCTGGTAGCCAATACGTTATTCATAATCTCCTGGGAATACATTCTGAGTGGAGCAGGATTTATCATTTATCCTGGAGATCTTCCAGGATGTAACCAGTGTAACACATGAATAACAAACAAACTGTCTGGTTCAATGTAAAATGTGGGTGAATGTGGATTGTTAGTCTGACTTCTGCCTTCATTGTTAGTAAAATTTGTGCTTGGAAAATATGAAAAAATCTTACATTGCATCATTAGATTTAGGTAGATACCCTTTTATGATATTTTAGAATGGTTATGGCAAAGTGTTGAGTTTCTTTAAGTAGTTTATATGGAGAACTTATGTTAACTGTTTGCAGTCATTTTTTTTTCACTAATGTACCCTTCATTAGGACTCCTATCAATCACTGTCAGTTTCTGGGAATCACAGTATACAGAAAACATAATTTACTTACGGTACACTACAAAAGATTAGAAAAATTTATATGCTAAGCTGTATAACTATCAGTTCATTGTATGTAACAAAACATTTTACTCACTGTACCCATATGCTGAACTGTATAGCCATGGAATGGCTGCCGTCAATGACTGATGCATGCTGGGTTGTAGGTGCCGGGTCTGAAGCTTGAGTATTCCATGCACATGACCAATGGAGAACCGGGCGACAAGCTCACATATGAGTTTTCTGCTGACGAATTTTGTAAGTAGCAGTATACTCCTGATTGTATATGTTTCATATACTCATAAGTCTAGTTGTCAGAGTGACAGTCTTGAGAGCTGGAGGTTGGGGTTTGATTCCACATTGGTGTTGTCTGTTTGTATCTTGTCTTCAAATGCTAAATTGCGCCTAGTATAGTGAACTGAGTGTCTGGCCAGAGAGCTGTAAAAGATTCAAACCCAGACCACTTCATGCGTGGATATTTCTATGCATAGTTATCTGTATGTTTGAGATTCAGATTTATATTGTTTAGAGAGTTGATATTTGGGAGATTTATGACGTTGATTGATTGATTGATTGATTGATTGATTGATTGATTGATTATGGCAATGATGATGATGATGATGATGATGATGATGATGATGATGATGATGATGATGATGTCTTCCAGATATTCTGCCCATCAACATCGCCTTCCTCCTAGCATACATCAGTCTGCTGTTTGTGTCCATTGTTTGTGCAGGTAAGCCAGGTTTCCTGGGATGGTGGGGTAGCCTAGTGGTTAGAGTGTTCACTTGTCACACAATAACCCAGGTTTGATTTCCCACATGGGTACAATCTGTTTTGTGGTTAATTGTTCATAATATTACTGGAATATTGATAAAATTGGATGAAACTATAATCAGTCACTCAATAACGTTTCTTTCTAATACTGATAAATCAGTGTTGAAATCATCATAAATACCCAATTAGTCCTCCGTACAAAGTGATGGAGAGACTGAGTGACATGGCAGGTTAAGTGTTTATTTGTTTACCTGACAATATGTGAAACCTATTTTTGCTGTTCCCAACCACATTTGATAGTAAAAACAGCAATAAAATCTAACTCTCACTTGATGTTGACAGTGGTACTACGGAACCGCCAGCTGTTCCACACGACATACAAGATGTACATGGTGGCTGTCGCGCTGTGGGTGTTTCACCTATTCCTGATGTGTATTGCCTATGGGAAGTATTCTGACACTGGCCGAGAGGAGAGAGGTACCAAAGTGACAGGTGAGCTTCAGAAAATATTACATCCTGTGCTCATGGCCTGACTTGTCATCGGCTGACTTTATACATTGTAAACCATGAATCATGATTTTCAGTAGCAGGGAAGATCCCGGTTAGAATTGGCCTTTAGTAACCCATGGGATCAGTGAAGATCCCGGTTAGAATTGGCCTTCAGTAACCCATGGGATCAGTGAAGATCCAGGTTAGAATTGGCCTTCAGTAACCCATGGGATCAGGTGGTGAGACTTGGTTAACTCTTTCAACACCAGCCAATCGGAGGCATATGCTGCCATGACATCAGTTCCCAGAGACTCTCAGGTCATAGATGAATATTATGTTTATCAAGGAAAATATCTGCTCATAAATCATTACTACTACATATCATACACCATTTGGAAGTAATACAACTACAACTTAAAAGGTTAACTTTTAACGAAAATGCAACTTACACATTTATAAGTCCAGATAAAAAATGAAGGAACCAAAACTGAGGCGATTTTTTTTCCATTTGTTAAAGTGACATGATATCCCCTTTCCATTTTCTTTTATATATTAATTTTTACTGAATCAGAAAATCATTGTAAGAAGATTTCTGAAATAATATGTATTGTCGCCTATTTCCCATTATCAGTGGCAGTCCACTCAGTAACATGAGGCAACAGCATGAAATACTTCCGTTTTCCAAGCTTTGTACGAATAACTTGTGAGGCCTTTGTTTGATGGCGGGTATCGTTCAATAGCTCTGAACATCAACAATATCACTGTACCTTTGCCAAGAGTATTTTCACAGTTGAAAGAAGCAATTTTATTGGATAAAGATTGGTTTCTAATGATGTTTATTTGCCTTATTCTTCTATGAGGATCGTGATTGGACAATATCAGACATGTGACCTAAGTCAAATAAGCAGTTTAGTGGAAGCTGTCAAAACTGGCATCTGTCCTGTCCGGCAAGGTGTCAACACCAGCATAAAATCTCAGTCCCGTCAGTGGCTTGAACATTTGTCATCAGTCCTACAATCCTGCACTTCTAAACTGGATTATTTCTTCAGTCCCAATGAGTACCGATTTAGACAGCTTCCACTGTAATTGATACTGTCCTCACAAACAAAAGCCTCTACATTCAGACAAAAGTTTTTACTTGTAATTGCTTTACATTTGTTTAATTACATCTTCAAAATATAGTAAATTTGCTCATTAAGAAGTCAGATGTCAACCCATTGCCAGTACATGTGTCCAAGAACCCTTGTTTTTCTTTTTTCTTTTTCAATAACATAGTGAAAAATTGTTTATAATTCTAATACTGTCGATAATGATATATTGTTTAATTACATTTCTAGTGTCTTCCTTGCATGCTTGCATTTCATAGCATGACAGTATTAGTGATATAAAACATTGATTAGAAAAAACCTGTGGAAAAACCCCTTAAAATTGGGGATTATAAAAAAATGTATGTATTTCGGTTATAATCATTGATCGTTCACCTTAAGTCCTCCAATAGTTGAAAGTGGATTTGCTTTCCAATTCCCAACACTAGTCATCTCCACCATCAGTCTAGGACATACATGTTTCCTCCACAGCGCGTGTGTTCTCATCAGCCAGCGACATTGTCTACTTGCTGATGTTGATCCTGATGGCCAAGGGGTACACCATCACCCGTGGCAGACTCAGCACGTCCGGAACCATCAAGCTCACAGTCTTTGTCTGCATCTATGCTGTTGTGTATGCCGTCCTCTTGATCTGGGAAGCTAATGTAGGTGTTCTTGGTGTGTTTTGTTATGATAAATGTTATGTATTCATAAAGATTATTTGATAAAGAGATTAGGTTATTTAACTAGGAAATCCGAGTTACATTTTATCTTCAGTTACACATGCTTGTTCTAAGAGACTTACAGGATCAGGTTGTCTGGCTCCCTGACTTGGTTGACACGTCATCATATCTGAATTTCATAGATCAGTGCTCATGCTATTGATCAGTGGATTTACAGACCGCAATCATATTGCTGGAACTATTGAGAATGGTTTTAAACAATAAACGAAATGAAGAACGTGAAGACCTGACCACCCGATCCTGTTAGTACCTTAGTATGATCAGCATGGATTGTGGAAGACCATTTCTAACCCAGTTGCATAGATTGATGCTCATACTGTTGATCACTGGATTACATTGTCCAGACTGGATTACTTACAGCTAGAATTATTATTTTGTAGCTAGAATATTTGCTAAGTGCTGTGGTAAACAACAAATAAATACTATTGCTTTTGTAAGAACAAGATTCTTTTCTTTTTCTGCAGTTCTTTTTATCCCAATATTGTTCATGTTTACATTGTATTTGTTTATTTTTTGATGTTTCAATGTTATTTTTGTTCTAGCATCTTCATTTTTATCCAAACTCCTCTGTATTACATTTTTTATAATTTTGTCATTACAATATTGCAAACAAATATCATGCTTTTGTAACAATATGCATATTTATAATGTGCCAAATCCTGACACTTAGTCAAAGCTCTATGTATTCACCCTGCCAACAGACCAGGGAGCACTCAGCACTCATTCTCAGTATGGAATATTCTGCTCATGCTGTCTGAAACCCCAGAATGTGACTAGTTACCGGGTACCCATTCAGTGACAAGTGAACAAATTCAGAGAAGTGTTACAATATTTAAAAAATATCATTTTACATTTCCATTCTTGTCCTGTTCCAGTTCTTTGACCCTGGCCTGGTTCTGTACATCTACGAGAGCCCCCCTGGATATGGTCTGGTTGCTATGCGTCTAATTGGATGGGGATGGTTCCTGTATTCTATTTTCTTTACCCTGAAGAATCATCCGGGCAAAGGACTGTTTTTCTACCCATTCCTCATTTTCTTCACGTTGTGGTACGTATTGAAATCATTCAACAAATCAGTTTTTACTGGTCAAGCAGTTTCTACATATTTTGTTGTCTGTTAGAATCATTCAATCGGTCAGTCAATCGCATTGTGGTGTTTTGGAAAATTTCAACCAATCATCCTCGATATCTACAGGATACATGTTCGGCCCAATAATTTTATTACCTCCCTATGCTGACTCTGCAGACTCTGCATTATCACAGTAGCCAGTCTGCGAAGCCACCACTACAAATGAACTTGCTAGTGTCAACAAACATTGCAGTCGCAGATCTAGCTAGATGTGAAGGTTTGTTCTCAGAAAATTTTACGGACAAATGGACAGGTCCTAAATTTTTTTAAAATACACGCAAGAACTCCTACTACCTATTTCAGAGAAACTCTGCATCGTTTGTGTTGCCAGTCTTAATTGAATACAGAATTTAAGAAGCAAAAGTGAGCTGTGACTGGTTCGCTCAACTTACCAGCATAGACACCTGATTGGATAAAAAGCCAACCAAGGGAGGTAATGAATTCTAATCAATTCATGGGGCTGAGCCGTAGATGCATCCAGGGTATAGTGGAGACTTCGGAGTATATACCCTGTAGATATCGAGGATGTCAACCAATCAGTTGATACTGATCTGGTTATGCATAAGAATGAATCAATCAGTCATGTTCTTGACTGGACCAATCATGATTCTTTTTGTGTTAAGCGATCCTGATTTTCTGTTGGTTATTTCAGATTCAGGGCTGGACCAGTTATGATCCTCATTGTGTTCTGTGACGCTGATATTCTGTTTGTAATTCCAGGTTCTGGGCTGGACCAATCGTAATCCTCATTGCCATGCATGTGATGAAACAGTGGACACGGGAAAAGACAGTGAACGGTGTCGAGCAATTCGTGTCGCTTGTCGGACACCTCTTTTTCTTGGTAGGCAATGCATTCATTATGTTGTACAGTAACTTTATGCCAAGATCCCATTGTTGCTGTAAGTGGTGTATGAATTTGCCTGTTCCATATGCTAATGCAAATAAGGAATTGATTGAAAATATTTAACTTATACAGAAGGACCCGTCTGGGAACTTAAAGTGTCAGACATTTTGAAAGGATACAAATAAATGTAGATGAAGCTAAATTTTTTCTCAGTGACACAAATATTTTATCTGATGATATTGAAAAACAATTTCATTTCTTCTGCATGTATTAAAGTAACATATTGAATATTTAGACTTGTTAATAATGATTCATGACTTGTTTCCAGATATTGACTCGTCCCTCTGCAGCCAATTCCAACTTCCCCTACCACATCCGGACATCCCAGGTCAGTATGTACTAGGAAAAGTTTATTGAGATAGTTTGATGTATTTGTTTGGCACCATATTTAATTTGTATTATATGGACTCAAGCCAGTGACCAAAACAGTTTCCAAATTTTGCACGCCAGACTAATATTTACCAGCCCTCAAAATATTCACTAGCCGAAATGTGAATGTGGAAACTAAGCAGAAGATTGCTAAAAATAGAATTTGACGATTTCACTATCAAACACTTCAGTTCCCAAGATATTGCAATATGTGTCTCATCACAGGTGTCTGAACTATGTATCGTAATACATGTCTCATTACAGGTGTCTGAGCTGCTTTGTATTGCAATACATGTCTCATCATAGGTGTCTGAACTGCTATGTATTGCAATACGTGTCTCATCACAGGTGCCTGAACTGCTATGTATTGCAATACGTGTCTCATCACAGGTGTCTGAACTGCTATGCATTGCAATACGTGTCTCATCACAGGTGTCTGAACTGCTATGCATTGCAATACGTGTCTCATCACAGGTGTCTGAACTGCTATGCATTGCAATATGTGTCTCATCACAGGTGTCTGAACTGCTTTGTATTGCAATACATGTCTCATCACAGGTGTCTGAACTGCTATGTATTGCAATATGTATCTCATCACAGGTGCCTGAACTGCTGTGTATTGCTATGTATACAATTCATTTGCTAATACACAGCCCTACACACCATGCCCATGCTCTTTCAAAGGCACGCACACATGCAGGCACACATGCACACACACGCTCACACAATCCCAGGTCCTGCCATGCCATACTCTGCCTTGCACATTGAGGTCCAGGGGTTCACCCAAATGCAAAATATCATCAGAGGCATAATGAATTGTTGTGATACACGTTGAGCATTTCGCTGTGAATGTTTAATATCTGTGCCCAAAAAATCGTCTACTTCTAGATTGGGATCTTGACTGGGGAGGAGGGTGAGACAGCATCTGGAGATGGGTCTGTCCCCATGGGTGGCACAGACAATGTTGGGGGTGGCTACCCCTATGCCACTGCATCCACCTACAATGGCACAGCGCCAGACTTTTCTGGACTTTTTATCGTATCACAGACACACTCAGAGAAGAGGGTCAGTATTTCACATTTCACTGTTTCTAATTTTGTGTCATGGAAATTCTGTAAGAAAAAATAAATATTTTTATGCACTATTATTCGCTCACCAATGACAAGCAATCAAGAAAGCTTCAAACATAAACCTTGAAATAAAAAAACAAATCATGATCCAATACAGCATACTCCTGACATATCCAAGCTTTGCAGACATTTGCTCCATTTTATTTCAGAATGGTCATCTCCCTCCCCTGCCTGCTGATGCTAAATCTTTGCCTCCTCTCGGGAGTAACCTAGGCAGGAATGAAACTCTGCCACCAATACAAGGAGCAAACGTCACACCCTCAGCACCACCTTCCTACGAAACCCTCTTCAGCGCTAACAATGCATAAATATGGATCAAGCTATTTGGGATATTTTTAAATTTGTGTCAACAGTTTCTTTTGAAATATCAGTATTTGGTTGTACCACTGGAATAAATTTTCATGTACGACAAATGTTTAAAAGGATGATATGAATGATGTGATGCTGTTACACACGAAGTCATGTGAAGAAGAGAAATGGGTTTTTTTTATTTAGTGGTCTGATATTTTTTTGTATTTTTGCCCCATGATTTATTTTGGAAATATGATGTAAAGTGATGTCTGTACTGTGAAACAATAACAGAATGTTCCATTTGAGTATTTCTTAAAGGCACACATACTATCACACCACACACATTTTCTAACAATCAATATTGCATGTCTGTTATTGATACAAACTTTCAGCAAAGCTACATTTATTTTGAAATAAAATTACATATTAAGATTGCAATATGAAATTAAAAAGGTTGAGTTAATGCAAAGTTGCATTAAATCGACTGTGTGTCCCAAAGTGTTATGTCCCTTGGAAAGCTCTTTTCAAACGTCCTTTAGTGTAACCTATGACTGAGACCAGTGCGTCATGCAACTGCATGCAACAGTTTTCAATGTACGGAGCAATCATTTACATTCCATATATGGCAAGTGTTATCTGTAGGAAGCTGTTCGCCTCAGAGTTTCAGTTATTGATTTCAGGCAAGTCACAGGGATAATAAGTCTATATATATATCATAGGCCAAAATGTTGCCTCAAAAAAATGTGACTTTGTGCCTTTGAGATTCTCAGTTATATGTGGAATAGTGTCCTCTGTCCCGTGCCTTCTGATTCTCAGATTAATGGATACAAATTTTAATGTAATGTTTTTATTGTTATTATGCTCTTCAGCAGTGTGATGGACATGCCTCCTTGGGTGCAAGTTTCAACAAGAATTGCTTTCTTGCTGTTTTAATGTGAGGTAAAATGTTACATTGTATTGTTTATTTACAATGAGAAAGCATGTGTCAGTGTAGTGGTAAATATTGAGAAATGTGATGAGGAACAATTTCAGAGGTGTATATATTCTGCAGCTGAGTTTAAAATTCAACTTGCCTATTTGTTCTAATCATGAATAGGGTGGTGGGATAGCCTTGCAGCCAAATCCTTTGCTTGTCACGCCAAAGACCTGGATTGAATTCCCCACATGTGTACAAACAAATTGTACTCCCTTATAACTTTTTGTGATGAAAAATAGGTTTTGTTGATGTATTTGTGTAACAAATAGATTTGCAAAAGGGCTTAATTCCCTTAGTTTAAACATGATGTATACCCTTTTGGTGTGTGGAAGTGGGTTTTGAGTGGTGTTAGGTATATATGTACTGGTGACAAAAAAACAAAATGAATTTTTTGGACTTTTGATTTTTAGTGTCAGTGTGGTATGTTTATGTTTTTGAAAACATATACTCGGCAGTATTCACACTTCATGATTGTGTTCTGTAAATAAGCGAACTTGGAACAGACAATACAGAGATTGACAGCACAAGGCTGAAGCCGTGTAATACAGAACATAATACAGACAAAATTTCGTGATCTATCTGCATTATTCAGTCTCTTTCAACCACCTCATGTGGCGACTTTTATTTACACCAAAGTCAACAAACAGGAAGATGACTCTTAAATCCCTTGACATCTCCTGTATTTTATTACAAGGGACAGCCAAGTGGTTAAAGCGTTTGCTTATCATGCTGAAGACCCTGGTTCAATTCCCTACATGGGTACAATGTGTGAAGCCCATTTCTTGTGTCCTCCGCTGTGATATTGCTGGAATATTGCTGAAAGTAGCTTGGGCTAAGTTCACTCCCTTGTTTCTTACTAGAACACTTTTTCAGTCTTATTTCATTACTTTTGAACCACCTGTATCGTAACCTTCAAATGATTATTGCAAGACAGATTACACTAACAGATTGTATGTCTTATTTGATACATTTATTTCACAATGATATTTCATTAATATGTGTTCATCTTTTTGTTGTATGCTGTTATTAATAAGGTTGTAACAAGCACAATAATCAAAGTCATCGCAGTGTTTTCCTTGTTGGAAATCGGTATTAGCCTGAAGTTCTCATAAAATCTCAAGCAGTTGTTGGCTTGGTATGGTTTCTCCTTACTAATTTGGCTGCTGTGTGATGGGTTTTGTGTAATGGTATCGGGTATGCTGATGTATTCTATGTTGATATGTTACAGATTTAAGATGATCAGCAAATAAATGGTGGGGTTTTATCCAATATCCATCCATGAACAGAGTTAGTTCCCTGTGGTGGGCCAGAATTTTATGATCAGTTGGGTTGAAGACCAGACTGAGATGAATATTGGCACCACTAGATTCAGTACTAGAGCAGCACCTATCTTGGACCTAATGGACCTAAAGCTGTTGTTAGATGTACTACGTACATTATCTTGATTTAGAATATAGAAAATAAACGTTGCGTCAGTTGCTTACTGCTTTCGTACATGCAGAATTAAGGTTTGTTTTAGATCAAAGCGTGATCCACTTATTTGATCAGATCTGTTTGATTGGCATGATTATCTGTAAGGTGCTGCAAGATTATCTGTAAGGTGCTGCAATTCCCTGTGCAGCAGTTACCTCCCTTCTTATCAGGATTCAATTCCTCTCAAATGAAGCAGATTCACAGTAATATGACCGGAATACACTTTAGTGCAGTAAAGCCAAAATTACCCACTGATAGATGTGAGTATACAAGTAACCCCCTTGTTATTGGTTGTTGTGTATTTGTTTTGCTGTAAATATGAAAATGAATATTTTAGCTAGATGGAACTTTTATGTGACATTATCATACCTGGTAACACGTGGAATATATGACTATTTTGTAATCGTTTACAGTGCTTTCTGAAGTCCAGTTGATAAGCATACATGTGATGAGCTATATGTGATGTGAGGTATGATAAGTATTAAAGTAGGCAATGCTGATTTCATCTTGTAATCATTAAATCAAAATAATTCAGGTCCAGGGATAATCAGTGATTGTCTCCATTCCAGCTGACAGCACTGATTTAAATTACAAGAGAAATATATTTAACTTGTTAAACATATTTTTTGTGATTTTTATAAATGTACATAAAAGCACTTTTACGAATTCCGTCCAACTTTTAATGTTAGAATTCAACAGTACATTGCTTTTTCTTCATTTCTTCAAGCATTTTATTTCAACTATTTTTGATAGTTTTAATCTTGTCCAAAATTATTTTGCTCTTATCTGTTTTTTCTTAATTTATTATTGACTTTGGCAGGTGTCTCTGTTAACAGTATGACAGCCTGTAGGGGAGGACCATAAAATAATACATATGGTCAGGGAGGGCCATAAAATAACATACATGTTCACAGAGGGACATAAAATAATATACATGTTCAGGGAGAGATGTTTATTACTAATATTATGATAATTAGTGATTATTTGCAGGAAACAGATGATCCTTACCATATTTTGAGTAGTATATTTTGTGATGTCTTGTATGAAGATAAAGGTGTAATGTGAAACCCCTAGTGTCTTTGACTTAATACTTTATAGCATACTAGACTATGGACACTGCTGAGGTCTGCCAGGCCGTGCACCCTGTATTTCAAAGTGCTGATAGATATTTCACTGTAAATACAATGGATGAAGTCCTTTACTTGTTTCATGCAAATTCAAAGTATTTGTACAGTGATTTATTAACAGTTGGTTTCTACCAAGTGACATGTTTCTTGTATTTCTTCTTTCTTTTTTTCAATTCAGGGATAGCAACAGGTGAAAGCGATTTCAGCTGAAAATCAGCTGGGGTTTGGGGACCATAGGCCCCCAACAGGGTCCAGGATTGATTGATTGCCACTTAGATAAGTAGATTTCCATGGATTCGCAGAAAATTGCCATTTGTGTTAAATTGATTAATTCTGTAATTCTTGATGTGAGGGACCAAAAGAGAGTACATGTATCTTCAGGAAAAACTGACATGTGTTAACTTCATACAGTCCTGTACGGAGACCGAGGAAATTATGATTCAAATTACAATTCTGTGTTGACTCGGAGCAGTGACGTATGTATTTTTGTGTCTTTTACTGCATAATTTGAAGAACATATTTTCTAATGCTATCTTTCTCCTCCCTGTCCGATACAATATGGTTCTGTACAGTTGTGTTATAAGAAATAAAGTTTGTATGAAGCAGTGAAACATTTGATGTATTTTATGTTAATGTCAGTCTCAATTTCTTGTCATGGATACCACCTTTGGTCTCTGAATGTAACAGGAAGTCCAAAAGTCCAACTCCTTTAAAATTGATCTTGTTCGGCTCAGTTTTGTTGTTTTATCACATATCACCAGTATTGCCGAGTGTATAAAGTCTAAAAGTCAAAATGGGCCTGCAGATTTCATTCAGGACCTGTAGATTTTAAAGTCTGCAGGCGCTAGCAGGCCCAGGTAGCCAACCGGGAAATTAAAGTATTGCAAACACTGATTACAGCTGGGGTATATGTGATGGCGAACAACTTACAAGTGGATACTGTAAACCAGAGAGGCTAAACCCTCACAAGGTGGTAATGTCTGCTTATCTGTTGCATGGTGTAAGCTGAGTCAGACAAGATGTAACACTGTCCTGTCGATAAACTGAGATACACGTGGAAACAGATGTCATAGCCGATGACACCAGACATGGGATTCACTGTTCACTACTGAGCACACACCACGCACCCTCTTCACTTTTCCTCTCAGCTTCTTTAACTCAGGGATTGTAGGGTGCTGGCTAAAGTACTCTCGTCTCGTCATGCCTAAACCTGGGTTCGATACCCGATACGTGTACAGTGTGAGAAGCCCATGTCTGCTGTTTCTATCATGTCATCCAAATTGATGTTACAAATAAATCTTTTTCTTGATTCCTTGTACCATTATATACTGGACAAAAATAGTTAGGGATAAATGTAGATTTTGAAATCATTAATAGTGATATATTTATTTATTGACACCGTGATAAGATATTGATCATAAACATACCAATATCCCTAAATTATTTGTCCAGTATACATTACATGTACATGGTACCCACGCCTTCCCTTCATCCTCATCCACTCTCTAAGATTTCATCATACCTCCCAGAAGTATGTGGCATACATTTTTTAATGATTGCCCCATTATAGATTACTTGTGCCTTGTACCTTCCTTAATCTGTCTCAAAGTCCCTGAACCACATTATTTTCCCAACTGCCAAGCCCCCTTACAAAGCTCCCATCCTCCAGATAATAGCTTTATCCACTACACCAAGGGAGAAGAACTGAGGGTCAAACCTGGCAATATAATACTGAAACGGTGGCTGACAAAAGTGGATTTAAAGACTGAAACAGTCAAAATACAGATGGAACTAAATGATAGCAAACTCAAATGCCACTAACATTCAGTCTATGCTTTATACAGTTTTATATAAAGAAAATACAGGTTTAGTCAGATGCGGGGTTCATATAAAAGCCAAGAATTACACATGTATTTATCCATTATATCTTAATCACATAAGAGACTCATGCATATATGGTCAACAATCCTCTTTGTTCCACTGGTAATATCCCCCCTCTAAGCGCAATGCTTTACTAGGGGGATCTACTAGTTCTAACAAACTTCTGTATTGTCCATGAATCTTGAACTGTGATTCCAGATATCCAGTTTCCAAGAAGCAATGTTTCAACATACCTTTCAACATTTTTTTCATCGACAAACATTTGTGACAACCACACGAAAACAATTATTTGTAATTTCACTAATCTGACTGATTATATTACTAGTTGTTTAGATAAGATTAAGCCAATCTACGTTGCTGATATATTTTCAGAATGTGGTTCTAGTAGGTTTCCATACTTTCTCTGGTCTCTCCACATGCAGCATTGTAACGGCCAGGGAAGAGCCGTACATTATATCATGGCCAGCTGTCCTAGAACGTGCCAGTTCTTGTTTCAAGGGAAGTACAGTGATGCAGACACATAGGATAGCCATATGTAGAATGAGGACTATGATTTATGGATATGCAACTTCTTTTATTCAATTAGTGCGTCGACATAGATACTAATGTATTTGCTGTTGTCAAGCATTTGCTTGACAACGAAAAATGCTTGACAACGAATGCTTGACAACATTAGTATCTATGTCGAAACGTCGCACTCACGGAATAAAAGAAGTTGTATATCCATAAATCATAGTTCTCATTCTTCATCTACTCAATTTCTAGAATGCCTCTCAAAGATAGCCATATGTAGTTAATACGGTGCATTTGTCATACTGGCTTTGCAGGCGTCATACGGTGGCGGCGGCGGTGCTGACGGAGTTGGCTGCAGCGGTGGTGCTGATGGTTTCGCTGTTGTAGATGCACATGTGTACTCCTGATACGAAACATGCTTTGACCCTGGAACATAACCCAGTTGGTGAGTGAGTGAGTGAGATTAATTCAGAACTTCGTTGTTTAATTCCCCACTCAACGGTATTCAGGCTACATGATAGGGGTCTGAAAAAATATGAAGTCCGGACCAGACAATCCGGTGATGACATCATGAGCATCATGAGTGTAATTTATCTGGATATGAATACAAAGACACATGTCTACCAAATCAGCATGTCTGACCACCCGATCCCGTAGGTCGCTTGTTACTGCAAGCACGGGTTGCTGAAGACGAGTTTTAACCCAGATCTTTACTAGAGAAACAGGCATAGGTCGCTGCGGACCATTTCTAACATAGATCTTCACGGGTATTTCTCTTCTGTTGAGATACTGGCTACAGAGCTCAACGTCTGTCACCTGTCTCCTACAGACTGACCTACGTACCTGTCTGCAGGTCTAGTTGGTTCTGGGTGACCATGTGGTCCTTCTCCCCATCGGGCTCCTGGCTGCAGCACACCCAGAATACGATCACCCCAATGAACATACTGAACATGACAAAGACCACAGTCACCGCTAGCAGGTTGTATCTGTCCAAGCCGGAACTACGGATAAACATGAGACTCATGCATTGTTCACATGAAATGGTTTGCCTCAAACAAATATCACACGCAAATAGCGGACTGACAGATATAACAACCTTGGCCCCAGTACTCAAAGCGACCGTAGCGCTACGACCATCTTAGCTCTACGATCGCTTTGAGTGATTAAAGGGGCCCTGGCCCCGATTTCTCGAAACAAACTTAAGTCTGAGTTTTGACTTATGTTCAAGTTTTTTGAGAAAATGCATTTTCCAGAATGAAAGGAAATTGGTATTCAGCTCAAACATAAAAGACAATCTGAATTTGATGGACAGATTTCTTTAGCTGTTTGGACTTCTTTAGTCTATAAAATGCAGTTGAGATAAAAAAATCAACTGTTTCAAATTGTCAAACTCAGTCTGAGATTTGAATTAAAACTTAAGTTTGTTTCGAGAAATCGGGCTCTGGTTTGGGTCACGGTCGCTCGCTGCATATTTTAGTTGCGGTTATAACAATAAAGTTAATGTGTTTTTGTTTGTTTTTTCATTTTATTTTAAAAAAAACAACAACAAACAAACAAACAAAAAAGAAATAATAAGCTAAAGACATTGGTTTGACAACTGCTTTCTTCCGAGTTATGTCTTGTTAATGTATGTAATATAGCGTTTAATTAAAGCCAGTATTCCAGCGTATACATTCGTTTACCCAGACGGATCATCATACAATGATACAACCATACAACCATACAATCATACAACCTCAGCATATACTCATAAGTGAAGTGACCATGTAATAACTTAACATGCACGCATCACGTTGTGTAAATAATTCTCAACAAACAAAATAATCTTTCAGTCACCCAACTACTTGGAATATCTTAAGGAAATGGGTTTACCTATCTTTACATCGCAACGATTTTATTTAAAAAGATTGTCAATAATTGATTAAAATACATACTCTGAATCATCTTGATAACGTGGCTCTGTATGGAGCTTGTCCATGAAGGTTCTTGCAACTATTTATTGCAAATCGGGGAGCATCGCTTTAAGAGAAACAACAATCTGAAAGTACCGTACCACTGCTCACCTTTCCAAAGGCCACAGAGACATGCTTATTTTACCTATATGTCACGTGAAACTCAAATGACTCAAGTCCCTACGGATATACCTACATGACACAATGGAATGCCCACAAGAAAAGAGTTCAGTATTGCGCAAACCCTTCTATATATGCCCCGGAACTTATTAATAAATCCCCGTAAATGAACACAATAAGCGTCATTGCCCGAGTGTTTCCATAAGTGTTTGCCTACAACGACAAGCAGAATCCCAAGGCTTACAATGACGTTATCATTCAATGTCATTCTTGTGCGTGCGTGCGTGCGTGCGTGCGTGCGTGCGTGTGTATTCCACGACAAGCAGGGTCGTGCGGCAAGATTCGCTGACTTGGTTGACACTTGTCATCGTATCCCAATTGCGCAGATCAATGCTCAAGATGATATTCACTGGATTGTCTGGACGAGACTATTATTTACAGACCGCTGCCATAGGGCTGGGATAATACTGAGTGCGGCGTTAAACAGCACGTCAGTGCGCATTGAAATAGTGTGTGAATGTTACCCAAGCTTACCTGCAATCCAGACACTACATAATTACACAAAATCCAAAAGATATACTCACATTGGGGAATACATCAGGTGATAACGACAGTCATCTTCCTCAACTTCAGCCTGCTGTATGCTGACTACGAAGTGAGTCAAATTTAATTGTTGCTACCTTTGTTGTTTATTACACTGACTTCAATAGATTACACCTCCGGTTGCACATTTCACAGCGAACAACGGTTCTCAAATCGATGATATATTTATGTGAGAAACAGCTGCAGTATATGACATCGAGTCAACAAAAGACTTTGGCCCCGAGATGATTCCTTTTGAAAAAAAAACTTTTTATTCTCACCACGCCGCACGGCGCACTTACAGCTACTACGCACGCACATGCGATTATACACGCGCGCGCACACACTCACCACACACACACATCACTTAAGTTTGATATTGCCTGTTAAAGGCTGTAGCTACATGTGGCGGCAGTCTGTAAGACAGAAAACTGAACCAGACAATCCAGTGATCAACAAATTGAGCATCGATCTCCGACTGAAGTTCGAAGGTCTATGGACACTCGTTGTACGGCCCGACAGAAACCAAATTTACTAAATTCCACAGACGCATACAAGTACATGCCAAGTCAATGTAGGTTATGATTCAGTAAAATGTTTTCATTCATCACTGGATAAACGAAACTTTGTGCTCAATGCTTTTCCCTTGTGTTATAATTGAACCGTGAAAATCCAGGTTAGAACTGGCAACCCATGGCTATCGTAAGAGACGGGATCGGGTGGTCAGATTCGACATCATATGCATCGATCCAAGCAATTTGCTAGTTTGTTTGTTCCTTTGTTGGTCAACACCTCATACAGTATTCCAGCTATACGACGGCAGTATAGGTGATCGAGTCTGGACCAGACAATCCAGTGAGTGACGTCATGAATGTCGATCAGCAAGTCAGGGTCCTGGATGCCGTTGCTCAAAGTGATCTTAACGCCAAGGTGGCCGTACCTCTCATGCTTTGCCATAGGTAGCCTTAGTGCTAAGGTTGTTTTGTATAACCGCACCCTAATCTACAAAGGGTTCGTAAGGTTACGAACGTGTCGTAACTCTATAGTTTATCACTGGCTTACGAATGTCTCACCGCTGCGAACGTTTTGTAGATCAAGGTCCTGACAACTCGATCCCGTTAGTCAACTCTTACAAGCATGGGTTGCTAAATATTTCTGTTCCAGATCTTCACGGGTGTCTACGTACTATGGACATATGGCGCACAACAAAGTCACTTGGAGCCAGTACCTTAATCGTTTAGTCCCTTCATATAGATATTTACCTACTTATTTCAAATCGACAATACCGTTAATACCTCCCGCTAATACAGGTACATGTATTTATGGCAGCCACAACCATCTGTTCCCGCACATGATCGCCGCAGGATCCGCTAAAGCGGCTTTGTAACACCTGGCAACATGAGCTACTGTTCACAACAGCACTTAAACCTGACTACAAGTCCACACAGGACGATGGTGTGCGCGGTGATTCGAAAAGGTTAGTCGATTTCAAACGATGCCATCTACGTTGTATATATACATGGACACTTTCTGCAAATTTGACATTTTTCTGTAAATTTGGTATCACCTGAAATGAATTATGTTTTATTAAGGGCAATAATTACGTTTCGGCTGATCTTTGCTATTTATCACACTGTCAGACTCTGGGATCTCGAAACTACCGACATTTTTATAACTTCGAGATATGCGGATATTCGAGATAGCAAGGCACGTACGACGACGGAGATCAAGTTACAGTATTATTTTCTCTGATCTTATATCAAACACTGATTTTACGTGCGCAGTAAAACAATATACATGTACTACTCAAAAGATGTTTAAGACGCCTATTGTTTCATTACAGCGTCACTACCACCTGAGGCTTATTCATGTTTACATTTATTCACTGTTTGGATATTGCGAGTAGCTTCGCACGGCTTTTAATCACATAATCCGACGTTGATTGTTTTGTAAAACAAGGAGAGTGAAGCCACATACTTACTTATGTCTGCCTACTCACATAGTTGGGGTGATGGGAATCAATAATATTGCCTTTATGACTGCATCAAAATTATTTGTCGATAAATCACATTCAACTGCACTGTTGGTACTCTTTTTGTGCTCTCAGTGAATACATTTGCACATTCCAAGGCAAATGCCAAATTATTATTTTGTAAAATACGTCAAACAATATCATGACGGGACACCAGAAATGGGCTTCACACAGAAATGAGTGAGTGAGTGAGTTTAGTTTTACGCCACACTCAGCAATATTCCAGCTATATGGCGGCGGTCTGTAAATAATCGAGTCTGCACCAGACAATCCAGTGATCAACAACATGAGCATCGACCTGCGCAATTGGAAACCGATGACATGCGTCAACCAAGTCAGCAAGCCTGACCACCCGATCCCGTTAGTCGCCTCTTACGACAAGCTGAGTCGCCTTTTATGGCAAGCTTGGGTTGCTGAAGGCCTATTCTACCCCGGGTGGACCTTCACGGGTCACACAGAAATGAGCTTTAACCACTAAACTACTCATCTCCCTCCGAGCTATTCGGGCCATAAAAAGAACTTATCTCAGCCAATGTGTCCAGGGTATGTAACATGGCATAACGGGGACAGTACAAAGTGGCTAATTGTTTTTCTGTGTTTGTTTTGGTTGTTGTTTGTTTGTTTGTTGCTTTTGTGCTTTTTTGTTGTTGTTTTCTTTTCTTTTCTTTTGTTTTTGTTTTGTGTTTTTGTTTTTGTTTTGTTTGTTTGTTTTTTGGGTGTTTTGTCTACATTTACTATCTCCCTGACTTCAGTACAACTGAAAGAGTCCTGACGATCATGTAGTCGTTTGTAACCGATCCCCACCAACGTTGTCCTTCACTGTGTCCGGGTTGGTGGGGTAACCAAGCGGTTAAAGCGTTCGCTCGTCACGCTGAAGACTCGCGTTCGATTCCCCATATGGGTACAATGTGTGAAGCCCGTTTCTGGTGTCCCCCAACCGTGATATTGCTAAATGATTGCTAAAAGGGGCGAAAAACTAAACTAAACTTTATCTGGTTCCAGGCTTCCTGTACGATGGCTTCCTTTTTGTCAAACGGAGGATGACGCGGCTTTACCGACACCGTTACATGATTGTCGTCGTTGTCGCCATCGTCACTATCAGTCTCGTGGTCATCCGACACTCCGTCCACAATGGGCAGTTGCGTAAACACGGATCCAGTCCGAATCCTGTCATAAAGGGTCAAGGTCAGCTGAAAATAGGTCAAGGTCAGTCGCTCAGTTTCGGTAGATTGCACAGTGATGAATTAAATTATCCGACTTCGAAAGTGATTAAAGGCAAAGAAGGTATTGAAAACAGAATTAATAAGACACTGCATGAAATACTTCAAAACCGTTTACCAAGTGGTTTCAAGGACGACATTCTTAATAAGACACGTGGGAATATCAAGTCCACATTTAGACACATGTTGGCACTGCAACTCCCGGACAAGGATCCTGAAGCTTGGCACAACAACGTCTCCGACTCCGTCTGGTTCGACTACTTCACACCAACGACTTCTGTGACCAACCCGCACAAGTTTGAATTCCTCCTGTCAGCAAAGTCAATGTGTGACAATGTACAGGAGATCGATGTCGTGGTCACCATCCACTCCAGACACCAGAACCGGAAGCGACGTGACGTCATCAGGAGTACATGGGGCGGAGAAGCCAGAAGGGGTCTTTGGATGAACGAAAGCCTTCCAGGAACAGCAAGAGTGGTATTTCTATTCGGGAAAAGCCGGAATAACACAGAAAATATTCTCCTTGAAAAGGAAAACAAGATCCATGGTGATATTGTTCAAGAAGACTTCACGGACGTGTATAGAAATCTGACACTGAAGAGTCTGATGGGGTTGCGTTGGGTGGCTCAATACTGTTCCTCTGCATTCTACATGCTGAAAACAGACGATGACGTGTTTGTGCATCTGTCTCGCCTGATTCGTTTTGTAAAGAAACTAAGATTCAATCAGGCCCCAGAGAAATATATTTACGGCCGACAAAATTATCCTATCCCTGCTCTGAGGTCGGGCCACTGGGGTGTAGACCGGAAGTTGTACCCTTTTAAACGTTTTCCCAAGTACGTAAGCGGCGGAGGGTATCTACTTCCGGTTTCAATGGCACATCCGCTGTTTAACATCTCAAAATATTTCCCACAATTCCCACTGGAGGATGTTGGAGTGACGGGAGTTTTGCGAAAGGCGCTTGGTTATCAGCTGCAGTACCTCCCCGCTCTTATAGAGAGGAGGTACCGGCATCATTCCGCAGTGTGTGATATGGCGAGGATTACAGACTACGTTCTCATTCATGCTGTTGACCCCTCGCTCATGCAAGGCATTTATAATACGTTGGCAATTAATGGGACAGGTTGCCCTGAGAACGTGAGAGTATTCCAACAGCTGAGACGCTATTTGGGGAAAGACCTGCCACTGCGTATTGTGTAAACAATGCCAGACACAGTTACCACATCTGTTTATCTGTATTCTCGGCCCTGTTTCACAAAACTATCTGAGAAATACGGTAGTCATACTGCCTAGATCGCTTTGTGAGACGCGACACTGGGTTGGAATCATCACCTTAACTATCTTATCTATGTGGGGAATCAAACCCGGGCCTTCAGGTAACTGTCAAGCCCTCACCCACTAGACTATCGGGATCGTCCCACATGGGTTCGAGACAATCAAAAGGGTTGTTATCTTCCTACATGGTGGCTGGCTTTGCTTTTGTGTGGGTATAAAACATTAATAACTGTTTCACGGTGTGACTGGACTACAAATGATATCATAAAATGTTTATTCAAGAACCTGTTGTGTTTTATTATCCAAAAATGGCTTCAACTTTAGAACACCTGAAGGAACAGAATTTGGCTGGGATTTTTATATTTTTTTTAAAAGAAATAGTTAATGTGTCAGGTGTCCTGAAAATAAGTTTTTTTACCTCTTTTCAAAGAATCATTATTCAAAGAAAATCTGCACGGTGACATATACTGTCTTTATCATCGATGGGTATTTTCTACCCTCATGTCCAAACATTTTCGGAAAAAGAATATTCCAGTGTTGTGTATTATGGTCACGTGTGACTTGAAATGTTGCAGTCTCTGGGTGACGATTGATGGATCACTTTCATATGTATAACTGTTACCCACGTCGTTGTCAACAAGCACACATGGTATTTTATCAGAGTCACGTGGACCAATCAAAACTCGACATTCTTTCATGAGGCTTCAATGAACCACACACCAAATGGCAATCCTCCCATTCAACAGGGGTACACCACTTAAAGGCACACTCACCGTTGTCTTCAGCCTATAGAAAAGTAAATGGTGCATTAAGTTAGTATCAACTGTCAGCTGATACCTAGAGTAAAGGTGACACTAATCTGACGTGAATATTATTTTGCATCAAATCAGCGTGCCGCACAATGTCGTACACATGGGTAAAGCCATTTCATTTAGCTTTTTTCACTTGTTGTTTATTACTTAGTGGGACCCGTGAAGATCCTGGGTAGAATAGGCCTTCAGCAACCCATGCTTGCAATAACAGACGACTATGCTTGTCGTAAGAGGCGACTAGCGGGATCGGGTGGTCAGGCTCGCTGACTTGGTTGACACATGTCATCGGTTCCCCACTGTGCAGATCGATGCTCATGTTGTTGATCTCTGGATTGTCTGGTCCAGACTCGATTATTTACAGACCGCCGCCATATAGCTGGAATTTATGTCAGTTTCATATACTTTCTCGTGGTACCATGACATCACATAGAAGAGAAACTGTCAATGGAAGTTCTTTCTCCCCTCGGTTATCATATGCTGTGCCTACATTCAGCCTAGTTGAGATGGGTACGACAGCTTAGCTGGTAAATATGACAACTAGCCGTCAACAAGTCGCGTGACCTGCACGGGTTCCATCGCGAAACATGTCCATAGTAAGACATCGTCAGAATTTGTCTTCGCCCAGGGCCGTGACTTACGAAGCTCTCTTAAATCTAAGATAGTCGTAAGTGCCATGCATTAATATTAACCTACGACTATCCTAGCGCTAAGAGAGCTTCGAAAACCTGGGCCCAGGTGTAGAGTCGGACGCTCAAGTCAAACATTCTGTATGTTACCGTAGTGTAACACGGACACCCTACTGAAACACAGTATACTGATTCCGAGCGGACCCATAATGGTGTGAGCAGTGGAGGGTTACGAGCTGAATGTTAGGAGAGAGTGAGTTTAGTTTTACGACGTTTTTATGAATATTCCAACAATAACAGGGCGACGAACACCACAATTGGGCTTCTCACATTGCAGCCATGTTGGGAATCGAACCCGGGTCTTCAGCGTGACGAGCAAACGCTCTTCCCACTAAGCTATGCCACTGCTCCAGTTGAATATTAGGACGTTTAAGACAGGGTAAGTGAAACGTACCACCGGTATCCATTAAAACAAACCCTGTCCACTTCACCATGGCTCCTCTCCATGTGAAAGTACGTCACGTGACGTAGCATAATATTTGAACCGTGACCAAGAGTTGTTAATTTTGATTTGGGGAAATAGATATGGTCTTTTCAAATTCAACACTGGCTAGTGCTGTAAATGATTGGATAAAGCACTGGAGCCGTTGAGTGGGCTGTTCCGGAGGCTGCTAATTCCATGCTGACATCATTTTAGCTTCAATGGAATTTTAAACTCAGTAGATCAGTGCTGGTGGTCATAACGTTGGTTTCTCGCGGAAACGAGATTCAACTTTTGCATGATAGGGTCACGTGCTGCTTTTCCTCATTGCTCGTCAGCGTCAGCCAACTCTGGACACAAAAATAACAGCAACGGCATATGAAGCGTTCGTAAAATATATGATTTGTCAACAGTCTTGTTTTCTGTGAATTTGCCCTAATAGGTTTCATTCGAGTGATAGAGCATTGAAAAAGTTTTTTTGCACCACACAAAACCCAGTCCCGTATCCTCTCAATAGGCATGAAATAACTCAGTACAACACACTGACATGAAATAACTCAGTTCAACATATAGACAGAATATAACTCAGTACAACATAGAGACAGGAAATAACTCAGTACAACATACAGGCATGGAATAACTCAGTTCAACACACAGGCATGAAATAACTAAGTACAACAATGAGACAGGAAATAACTCAATACAACATAGAGACAGGAAATAACTCAGTACAACATAGAGACAGGAAATAACTCAGTACAAAATAGAGACGGGAAATAACTCAATGGAAAGTAAACAGGTAAAATAGCTTAATACAGAATACGTGATTGTTAATAACTTGGTATCCCACAGTTATTTAAAAACTCATTACAATGCGAACCCATATACTACCTCAGTATAACAACGTATGTTGATTAAAGCTTTGATTCGTCATGTTGTATGTATACCCGGACTCAATTCAAGAGCCAGTACACCCTGTCGGTGTGACAAATATAGAAAAGAGAATATGGCACATGCTGGAAAATCATTATTTTTCTAATATTTATGCGAAACATAATGTTTTGTCTTGGCAAACATCTAGCATCCTTATCCTAACGTGCAGCATGTGCAATGAACAGTTTTCCTTTTTCTTTTAAAATGTTCTTTTTTTTTCAAAAATGTGTAAAAAAATTTAAGCGATAAATGTGTGTGTTTAGCAGCTGGTGAAAAACACGCAACTTTCAACAGTACAGAGTAATATACTAACAGATAACAGTTAAACTTAAGTCTTAACAAAGCCTTAGGGGATTCCTCAAAACAGTACCTGTTAATCGAACAATGAAACCTTTAATCTTCTTACAGGCAAATATTTATATTGATTTTGCTAATATTAACACCTCCTTTGAACATTGATCAGGAAACGCTCTTGCCATAGCCTTGATTCTCTTCAGAAAAGTGTCTTCAACTGGCGTTGTTAATCACACTGGGTTATTGACAGGTTGTTCTCTCCGACGTCCGCGCCTCAGGTTCATGTCCATGGTATAGACATGCTGTCGCTTGTGATATGGAGTCATGTGAGAAATCTCGCCTATTAGTGTTCGATTTCTTCGTTTGCTTCAAATCTTGCATCCACGCCAACAAAAGTTACCTCCCTTGATCACAGCTGATCTACCCATTTGGAACCCACAAAATATTAGTGCATCTATATGCATCACTTTTCTTTTTCAAACTTTTTAAGTTCGAGATTTCTGAAACAGCTGATTACTTGTGAAATGATTAAATGTATTAAACTATTTATGCAGTTAATAATATTTAATAAATAAATAAATAAATAAATAAATAAATAAATAATTGCAGACTTGGTTGGCAAATGTCATCGGTTACCCATTTCGCAGATCGATGCTCATGTCGTTGATCACTGGACTGTCTGGTCCAGACTCTATTATTTACAGACCGCCGCCATATAGTTGTAATATTGCTGAGTGTGGCGCAAAACTAAACTCACTCACTTACTCACTCACTCATTCAGTCCCATTAGTGACCACACCATCGTCTTGATAATCATCGCTGTCGTGGTAGTCATTTTAACATCGTCGTCGTCATCATCCAAGTCAACAACTGCAACAGTGCGTTAGTTTAGCCTCAGTGCCAACAGTGATGCATAATACTAATGACATTCTGAAGGACGCTGGTTTCGGGTTTGGCGCCCTTTGAAAAATAATGCCGTATAACTGGCCCGAGATTTACTGTCCTACGTTTGACTCATCCGTTGAGGATACAGGGTCAGAGACCCTGAAGATCCAGGTAAGAATTTGTCTTAAGTAATCCATGTTCGTCGTAAGAAGCGAGTAACAGATCGGGGTCTTTGACTTTGTTGGGGCATGTCATTGTATCCCAACTACGTAGATCGATGCTCATGACCTGTATATATTTGTCTGTATACATTTCCTGTGCATATTTTAAACGTATCTTATGTACCATTAGACTGGCTATAAAATGGATAGTTACAGTGTTCTGAGGATTGTATGAAGCAAACGCTGGTCAACAAAATACAAGACAGATAATGATAACAATGTATGTTTTACGCCTGCCGCTAAAGCGAAAGCGTTTGTAAACAAAACAAACACACAAATGTTTCGCGTGTACTAGCACGCCTGAAATATCCATACATGAAACGTAGTGCACGTGCGACAGTCGCTACGCGTGACAGTTTAGACGACATTGCATGGTTTCTAAACGAGGTCAGGTGACTTATATCACTCGTTATGTACAGACTGCAGTGCATTCGTTGGAGAGAATACTCCTGATTTCCGCTGTCATTGCTTGGGGATGTTTGGGAGATACATTGGTCGCCTATTCAACATGTGAAGTTCGCCATGCTCTTTGGGGTATTTAAACAACTTTGTGAATGAGTGAGTATTGTTTTACGACGCCTTTAGCAATATTCCCTCAATATCACGGCGGGTGACACCAGAAATTGGGTGGATTTACCGCTATATAAATTTTCAGTATTATTATTCATATTACTATTATCTTATACTGTGCTGTAAGAACAATGCTTATGCTGTAGAATTATTATATATTTCAATTCTTCAGCATAATCTGAATATACAATGCGGTTGAAATATACTCGCCATTTATGTACCACACAAGCTAACAATGTAATGTTCACTGGTTTTGATTATCAAGAAATTTTAAGTTTTTAAGGGCAAAGCAAGGCGTAGAAAGAAAACAAATTCAGCTCTGAGCATACAATGTATGAAGTCTGTTTCAGGTCTCAACCGCCGTGGTCAGGCTAAACCATTGCAAACAGCTGCTTACTCGCCCACTTTCCCGCCCACTTACTCGTCCACTTACTTGTCAGTTATTTAACACCAATGATATATTCAATAAATGTGTATAAATATAGTGCTGGTTTCTATAACGTGTGTCATCAATCATTTCGTCCAACTACATCCACACGTGTTCAATCAAGCAAAGCTGAGCGGTCGCTCAAGTTCCATATTATCTACTCTTGTATCTTGCAGTCATGCTGGAGGCAGTACCAGGCTGTCGATGATGCACACGAGTCCCATCCCATCCGCGTTATCAAACTCCCCAACAGGGTGATCCAACTGTGACTCAAACTGTTGATTGCCTGCATCATTCAAGCTCCTTACACTGATCAGTGACGACATTTCAGGAAGTCGAGAGAAGTTTCTTTCAGAATCAATTAAAGTCGCCCAACGGTTCACAGAAGCTTTAACCATGGCGGGAGTAAGACAAAGTTGTGTTCTGGCCCTTATTGTTTTTAGCTGTTTTGCGGGAAAAGGTAAGTTTTTCTTTATGGTTGCTATTATTTAATATCATTGACGTATAATCATGGTTTAGCGTGACCAATTATCCCAAGAGTAAGTTTGATAGCGTCAACCCAAACTTTGGAAAACAAAAGTGACATCACCTTAGTATTTTCATATTTCCTTCTTAAAAGCAACTACTTTAATGCCACAAACAAACTCATTTATACATACAGTAGATTAGGTGAATCTTACTTTGTTTTATCATATAACTGAGTTTAATAGTTTAAAGTCTCACCATTCAAACGCCATAGGTTTTACATGGCATTCGTATGTTTTACATAATTACAGACTTCATGAGAGAGAATGACTTATTTCCTGGGGCACTATGTTCTGTCACATCGGCTTGTGTGGTTCTGTACTTAAACAGCAAGGAGAGTTTTGTGGATATACAACATCTTTCATGTAATTTGTAAGTCCATAGAACTCCCCTTGTTCATCACACCAACATCTAAATGTCACTCAAAGACGTTCAGATCAACCCATAAGGAAACTACATTGTGCATGTATACTGAACACAAGAATAGGGGTCATGAATTTGCTTCAAGGTACATTGTGTTTTATGACATTGTGTTCCCCATTTACACTACAAATAAAACGTACCCAAAATAATGCCTTTCCCCTAACTTTTCAAAAACATTTATCTACATATCAGGGAAGTGATGTTTCTATTCTGACATAAAATACATTCAAGTTTAGCACGTCAGTAGTTAATTTCCATCAAAAAGACATTTAAATTCTAACCTATTATAAGTTCATGATTTCCCGGGACTGTGGGGTAGCTTATTGGTTAAACTCACTCACTCACTCATGATTTCACACAATGCCCAGTCACATGACCCCAATGGAAGTCGAGGAAAGTTGAGCATGGCCAGCTACTGATAAAATATTAATGACTTGGATCAAACAAAACAAATGTTAATGAGTGTCCAGAGACTGAAATACGTAGATTTAGGTAAAATACCAACAATGAGTTATTAATGACCTGGCTTGTTGTATAACATTATATATGCAATCCTGATAGGTGCAGGCGTGTGATCATGGCGGTCTGACATGAGAAATGTTGCGAATGTACATATGTAACATTCATGATTGATTCTTAACATAAACATTTCATCATTGCTACTACTGAACGGCTACTGTTGATTATACTTCTCTGTAACTGGTACGGATGGGCAGTTCAGTGGTAAAAGCGTTCGCTCGCCGGCGTCTGTTTGCTGCTTATCGTAAACCTGGGCCTCGTTCCGTAACGCCACAACTGCCGTAAGTCTATGTTAAAGTATGGGACTTGCGATTATCTTAGTTCTACGATCGCTCTGAGTGAGGAATGGTGCCCTGGACGGTGGGATAGCCTAGTGGTTAAAGCTTTCACTCGTCACGCCGTAGACCAGAGTTCAGTTCCCCACATGAGTACGATGTGTGGAGCCCTCTCCGATGTCCTCATTCGCGTTATTGCTGTAATATTGCTAGAGGCTTTAGGAGGACTGTCCTCAAACATTCGATAACAGACCAGACCGTGTGTACACCATCACATTCAGCAATTTTAGAAAATGGTCGTGACTGTCCAATGCGGTACACTGTCTAAACCGGCATTTTATTTCGGTCTCATGGGGTGCCGGTTTATACACGTTTCACTGTATATACACTCGTTAGTCGCCTCTTACTACAAGCACAGGCTACTGACGACCATTTCTAACCCGGATGTGAAGCAGGTTTAATTGTGATGGTTGTGACGTGTGTCTCGTTTAAACCAAACTTGTGATATATTTATACAGAATGGTGGAGAGGAAGGAAGTCTTAGTCACGTCAGTTTAGAAAAGCGGGTTTCAATTGTGTAGGTTGGTGCATGTATGTGAGATTTCAGGTCCAATTATAGTTACATCCTTGATCGGTTAAACTTTGACCTTCTCTTGTCAGTATGCAACAGGAGGAAGAATATTTCTGTCGCTCATGTGAATTATTCGGAAAACGAAATTCGCAAATTTCTGATTTGAATTTACGTAAACTATCAGCCACCGAAACTATACAGCTATAATGCTTTTGACGTACAAACAACAAATTTCGCTAAACACAGTCGCCAAAAATGTGCACACTTGACTCGTTGTTCGTTTTCCGCTCAGCCATTTTGAAATCTATGAGACTGAGCTTAATTAGTTTTACGCTGCTTTTAGCAGTGTTCCAGTAGTATAGCCCGGGTCGTTATACCCTCGACTATGTGTCTCCAGATTGATACAAGAGATGATATCTTGATGTCTTCCTTGGTGTTGTTCCCAAAGATAGGATGTAGTCGGTTCGGCACAAGCGATAAACGTCGATCTACGGGAACCTTCTATGCTTTCAGTCTCCACACATCTCACAGGTTATATATCACGTCGCATCTCTTCTAGGGTAATGTTTTGTAAGCTCTCTCTCTCTCTTTCGTGGCTGATTACAAGTAATAGTTAGATTTCCCAACAGGGATTCAGTGTGTGAAGCCCATTTCTGTTGTCCCCCGTCGTGATATTGCTGGAATATTGAAAATACCTTCTTCAAACTAAACTTACTCTCAATTAGTAACTGGGGCCGTGGTGTAGCGAAGTTGTGAAAGGGTTCGCACGACACGCCGAAGACCGAGTTCGAGTAAACACATGGGTTCAGTGTGTGAACGCGTAAAAGCAAACTCACTCATTCACTCTGTAATTTCACTCACTGAGCATCAAACTCACTCACTTACTCACTTACAGTATTTGTCATGGGTTTCAGCCGTGATGTTCACGGATGCCAAAAAGCAGGTTTCATTTAATGACTGGTTTCTGACTGATCAATCACACCAGCGTGAGAGGATATAAGAACTTTTGATAACCTGTGCTCATAAAACACAATCTCTTCCTATACTTACTTTGGGCGTTCACGCAGTAACGTCCCATCAATTACTGTCACTTCGTCTCCAAAAGGGCGGCCATGCTTGGCTTGTTTGATCTGACCAGAGGCTGTTGCCGTTACGTCAACTACTACTCAATTGCCGTCAGCTACGACGTCACACGTTGGCGACAGCTCAGTTTCGTGACCTAGTTATCCAGCGTCAGGTCGAAGACGTGGTTCGATTCCCAATGTGTAAGCTTGGTCTTCCCGCTGTGACAGCTGAATATTGCTACCCGCGCGTAAAGCCAAACCCATGTGATACTGGGCGATAAATAAGGAAGAAAACCACCTATCGTCAACAACAACAACTCGAAATGTTGTAGACTGTTACGTAGGCGAAACATCGCCACCCACCAACACCCGAGTGGAAGAACATCGCACCTCCGTTACCAATTCCATCAGGAAATCAGTCATATATGGCTACATCAAAACAAGACCCGGGATCAAATGTTATCAGTTATTAGGTCGAAAGTATTATAGAAAAATCAATTCCTCAAATGATATATTTTTCCAAGGAAGAATAAGTGAGGACGGAGGAATGGGGAAAGAAACGAGCTCAGAGTTATCTCTCTTCTGTTATAGACATGGATGGCTCTTATGTATTAATTTAAATTACTGTCTTAACGAAAATCAATTAGTGATATTGATAGCTACAGTAATTATTTCTGGTCGGGGGATGAAATTAACACCACTACCTGCAGTTGTTGATATTTTTCACAGTTCAATAGACTACACGCTTGTAAATTAAGTTACAAAATGTGCCCTTTTCTTGTCTAATATGACTTTTTTCTATTCGGGTATTTCGAACGGAAGAGGTTTCCATTTCTGTGCTACTTGTATCCCTAGAGGTTCCTGGTTAGAGTTGTTCACTGACAACTATTCTCAGAATTGAATGAATGAAAAAACTATTGTTTGCTTTTGCGCTACGAAGACACAAGATAACCCACTGAACGATTTATTTGCATTAAAGACACTGACAAAATATCGGTGAACCATTTTAAAATGCATCATGCTATTTCAGTCTGCTTCACTATGAATACCCATTAGTGCAAACTAGAGCACACGCACACGCACACGCATACACACCAACGATGCTTCATGAATGAATAATGAATACTTGCAAGTCGACGTTTTAATCCCTTTTCACGTCACAGCATCTATGGCGTCGACGTATAGACAATCATTTCAACTCATTGTCAACATGTACAAAAAGTAGTCCGGTAGAAACATTATTATTTTATACATGCAATTATTTTAATATTGTAACATTGTTGTTTTAGGTACAAGTTTAGACATTTTCGTCCCACACTTGATCGAAGTCTACAACGGCCGAAGTATCACATTTGACGTCATTTATACTCCCTACAAGACAAGCGATGACGTCACAATTAACATCACAAAACAATCACAGAGGTTCGCTGTCATTGAAGTGGCTAATGGCTCGATGGCACAGATTCAACGGTTCGGGAGTTGGTCCCGACGAGTCAGACTTGTACAAAAGGAGGAAAAGTTCTTCGTAACGTTGGATAAGGTTGCCGTTGCTGATGACGGCGATTATGATGTCACGGTCAAGGTCAACGGTGTATCTAAAGAAAAACGCATGCATATTGGCGTTCTAGGTAGGTTTTACTAATTCTTTCAGTGTTACATTTAATACTCACATTTACATGCAGATAATCTCCCATTCAATTTCCGCAACTACTTTGGCTTAGTGTAAAGGGCAGAGGCCTCGCTGAGCCTTGAGGGACGCCACATGAAAGCAGCGCATTCTGAGAGACAGCTTCAGATGACTGCCAGTTGACATCTGTCACAAAGATAGGGGATACGCCACTTATGTACTGTGGCATCAATGTAATAATCCAGTTTGAGAGAATGGCTTAAAGTATGATAGTCAAAGGTATCAAATGAAGCAGAAAGGTTGTCCAGGAGCACCAACATTGCAAACAGGAGAACGTTCATCAGAGTTCAAGGCTGTTCCTGTGCTATGAGCTATACAACGTCCATTTGGGTATCCATGTAATACTGGTATTCCTTAGGGCAGGTATTGTTTCATTGTTGCTTAATACCATTGCCCCTCCAATGTTAATCATTATTCAGTGACACTTTTGTGTAATATACTGAGTACAAACAATGAGGATTTTTAACTTTACGGGCACTGGCCATTGTTCTTAAAGTGTTTTTCAAATAAGATGTATATGGAAATAGAAATATTGCTCTATTGTTCACCACGTGACGTGCGTTCTATCAGATACTATTGTATTTTAGGCTATGAGGCCGAAATAGTGACGAAATACATGATATCATATATCACGGACTTTGGAAAACCGTCTTTGGTATGGATTAATGAGAACAACTAAATAGCGCGCGCACACACACACACAGACACAGACACAGACAGACACACACCTGCGCAAGTGTAGTAATTTTATATATTGCTCCTTTTAAAGGGTTTTCTTGTCTCAATTTCCACGTGGAAATTCATGCCATGGGTTGCAATAAGCACTCGTCCTTGTACACTCAAAGAAAATCGGTCAGCCTGATGGTTTTTATCTATATTTATTGTGGAAAAATCCGGTTCAAAGAGATTCGTTGCGCATCGTAAATTTCTTTCAAGATTACTATTACGGCAAATAACCCATGAAGATCTTTGTAAGAAGTGATCTTCAGTAAGCCATGCATATCGAAAGAGGCAACCAACAGGATCAGGTGGTCAGGATGACCGACTTGATTGACACGTCATTTTATCGCAGTTGCGTAGATAGAAGCTAATGCTGCTTATCACTGGATTGTGTGATCAAGACTCGATTGTTTACAACACACACACACACACACACACTCACACACACACAATGAATGCGGCGTTAAGAACAAACATGGTTGATAAGCATTTGTGCTCATAATATTAACCCTTTTTCAGAGTACCCATCGGATGTCAACATCGAAATCATCAATGTAAATCCCGGATCCTACCAAGTGACAACCCCAGTGCAGTTCATGTGTAGTGGAATCGGTGGAAGGCCATTAGGGGAGATAACTCTCGCAAGAAGAACTTTAGGCGATGTGAATTATGTCCCCTTGGTGGCTGATCTCTTGAACAAAACTGTAGTTGGGCGGGTATTTAACTACACGTTTCAGCGACTCGTGGATCAGCAGGATAACGGATCCCTGTTCGTGTGCCAGATACATAGAGGGCCGTTCTTCCTAGAAACTGGACTTCTTAAGCAAAGTTCTCCCGTGGAATTATCGGTAGAATGTGAGTACATCGTTTATTATTATTTTTCACACTCTTGTATTTGAGGACGATATGTAATGTTGCCGTATCATCAGAACTGGGAGGACATTGTATCAGCGTGGAATTAGTTTATCAGTAATTCATGGGGGGGATGCCTGTTGATTGAAATGTTTCTGTTGAAACGTCAGACATGTATCTGAAGCTGAGAAGGAAGCCTGTCATTCCCAGTTTCAGGCTCAACGAACCGAATAGATACCTCCTATTTCGGGTTTTGAGGGTGATCTTAGGAACCATCTTCAACCGGGTACCTCCAACCCAAACTGACTGACTGAATGAATGAAAGATACGTAGCTGCCGAAGACAGTTTCCATTCCCAATAAAGTCCACCTAAAAGTGTCCTGATTCGTGATGACAATGCATTGTTGCAGTATCAAATTAAACGTACTTTCTATTCAGTCGGAAATATTTTATCATAATGGTTTTGTCATTTAGGGAAGCAAATACACTCCATGTGATGTATATAATGTTTCAGCATATTTGCAGTGTGGTTATATTTCCTGATATTGTCAGAGTCGTGACATTCACAATGATGACAAAACCTATGGAAATTGACCTTGTGAAGGAAACACTTCCTGATACTACAACTACCGTACTGTCATTTTACTCTGATGAGATATCTGTGAGATCACCAAAAGAAGGATGGTAAATGGTAACATCCCAAACCAAACTAATATGCCTCCCTCTGGTGCTGAACAGAGAGAATCATGTGACGGTATTTGTAATACGCACAGAGTTGGCGTACAACCAGAAAACTGTTTAAGCTAATATTTGCATGGTCGGAGTTACCTCCCTTATGCTGTTGCCCATCTGATGTTTTTGTTTTCGATTTGTCAGAACAGATATACACTGATATGTCAGAATGTGTTTTGCATTTAAGAGAGGACTGCAATGCGAGTTTTTCTTCAGTATTGGTTTTATCTACGTTATTTCTGTGTGATGAATTTTCCTGGTAGAACAGATTCCATTTTATCAGTCTTTGGATCACAATCTTGATATACTAAAAGTTTTCTTTGGTTTCCTGGGTAGAATAGTTCTCAGTACAACATACTTAACAGAAAAATGGACTGTCACGGAATTCAACGTTTGTGCCCAGTATAATATCATGCCTGACATGTTTAAGAACTCGTGGGTAGAACAAGACCCGGTATATCATGCTTGACATGTGTAAGGACTCGGGGGTAATCAGGACCCGGTATATCATGCTTGACATGTGTAAGGACTCGGGAGTAGAACAAGACCCGATACATCATGCCTGACATGTATAAGGACTCTTGGGTAGAACAAGACCCGATACATCATGCTTGACATGTATAAGGACTCTTGGGTAGAACAAGACCCGATGTATCATGCTTGACATGTGTAAGGACTCTTGGGTAGAACAAGACCCGATATATCATGCTTGAAATGTGCAAGGAGTCGTGAGTTGAACAAGACCCGGTATATCATGCCTGACATGTGTAAGGACTCTTGGGTAGAACAAGACCCGATGTATCATGCTTGACATGTGTAAGGACTCTTGGGTAGAACAAGACCCGATATAACATGCTTGAAATGTTTAAGGACTCTTGGGTAGAACAAGACCCGATATACCATGCTTGACATGTGTAAGGACTCGTGAGTTGAACAAGACTCGGTCCAGGATATCAAGCTTGACGTAGAAGTTGACATTGCGTTTCTGTAGTAAGCTAGGAGCGTTTGTTTGACATGCACCAGCGGTGAGCTCCTGGGGAAGATGAGCTGAAACAATACTGTCAATACCCAATTTCTTGGAACGGTGATAACTGAAAACTGGTCCGCTCACTACATAGCATGGTCTGCCGGACCGGTAAAGTTTTTGTAACAAAATGGTAGCAGAACCAATACCGACCGAAGATTGGAGTAGCCTAGTGGATAAAGCGCTCGCTCGCGACACCGATGGCCCGGATTCGATTCCCCACATGACAAAAAATGTGTGCAGCTCATATCTGGTGAGACCCGTGAAGATCCGGGTTAAAACTGAACCTCAAAATGGATCGAATGGTAAGGCTTGCAAGCTTAAGTGATAAATGTCATCATACCCCAACTGTGTACATCGAAGGTAATGGTGTTGATGATTGGATTGTCCGGTCCAAATCCGATAACTTACACACCGTCAATATATAGCTTGAATAATGCTGAGGGCGGCGCTAAACAACGAACCACCCAGCCAACCAAATCATATCTGGTGACCCCTTACGTGGGATTTCCTGAATAGTGATAATGCGGCATAAATCCATATTCACCCGAACCCCCCAAGACACACATCCACAAAATATTGCTGTTTGGTCTGACACACTGGATTTGACTATAATTGTCTGAAAATTGAGTGAGTGAGTGCGTGTGGTTTTACGCGGCTTTAAGTATTATTCCAGCAACATGACAGAGGACAACAGGATTTTCCTTTACACCTTGATGCCATGTGTGGGTATCGAACCCGGGTTTTCGGCGTGACGAGGGAATGCCTTAACCACTAGCCTATCAGACCTCCCCAAATATCCAAATACCCAAAGAATACACTAAACAAGCTAAAACAAGGTAAATTCATGGATATGACTTCCTTCTTTCAAACCGTTTAATCAGGGTGCAATCGACATGATGGGACTTTCCTACGAAGTTTTTATAAACTATGTACTGAAACTATAAACGACAACCAACCCGTTCTGATATTATCTCACAACATTCATGTCTCGGCATAAAATCATAGTTTATCTAACAAACAACCTTGATCTTCCGTGTAGTTCAGCAGCCTTGATCTTGTGGGGAGACTTTCTCACGCAACGGGACATTGAGGCGCGCGCGGGAAATGGCACTCTGCGATAGGGACTGCACCGGACGAAAGGTGGATTTATGGGTACATTGTACCACTTTTTTCATTTGATAAAACACATTTAAAATGTAAATACTTCAATTTCAGAATCAGGAGACATTAATTTCAGCAATTGATATATAACTGGAAGTAATATTCATTATTAACCGATTATGTAACCATCTGAGATTCAGAATAAACATATTGCTGCAATTCGGTGTGCTGTGTGGTAGAGTAGTGGTTAAAGCGTTCACTCGTCACGCCGAAGACCTGGGTTCGATTCCACACATGGGTACAATGTACCAAGCCCATTTCTGACGTCCTCCTCAGTGATATTGCTGGAATATTCCTAAAAGCGTCGTAAAGCCATACTCACTCACTCATAACAAATATACGGTATAAACTTGCCGTGCAGCTGATAGTTTGGTGAAATGCTTCTGGCTGTCAACACGCACGTGGTCTCGCCTTTCACGCTCTGCATGCGTTGCGAAAAGCGACTTGCATGCTTTGATCTCGCCGCAGATAAATGAGAAACTGTCGACTTAAAGCGATATTGCTTCATTCCTCGTCTCGAATGAGCAGTGATTATCACAAATTATGCAGGTGAATATAAAACACCCCTACATTTCTGACAGTAAGTATGCTGTTAGACTCTAACACAGTCCCTGAACCATATATTATTTGCACAGTCACTAGTCCCATATATAAGTCATCCTTGCTGGAATTAGTGACTAACAGATTTGGGGAGGAATTCATTTAAGTTAATTATGCACGTGTAAGTGTTTCTATCAAAATTATGCTTTAAACGACAAAGTGCTAGTCTAGTACGGGCGACTGCAGGTGTTCTGTGAGGATAATTTGAATCTCAAGATAGATAGGGACGCTACCGGAGTATGACACAGGAACTGTCTCGAATTTGAAATATGCAACACTGGTATAGAGGCCAGGCCGACGGATTTTATGTCAGTGTTTCATTGTAAACCGCTGTCGGGGGTGGTGGGAGCGGGTATGTCCGTTCTGTCGGATCCGTGACTGTCACACACTTGAAACGTGCGTCCTGCCCTGTGTATCACAGGTGGCGCTTATCATTGCGATATCACATGCCTGTGGTATATGTCATACCCTAGACTTGTCAAATCGTGTTTATGGCGATCAAAAGAAATCAATGCGCAGATTGTGTTCAGGATGGTTCACCTGCGGTACGTCGAACCTCGTTTATCCGGATTACAAGCAAATGGGGTTCACAGCGTTGAGGATATGAAGACTGGTCATATACTCTATGCTACGCAACCCTATTTGCGCTGAAGTGTGCCTATGTCTAGATTAACGAATGCGTCTTCTCTGGATAAACGAATTTCAAGATATTTGAATCTGACCTGGTCCTTTGATGCTGGACCCGTGAAGATCCGGATTAGAACTGGTCTTCAGTAACCCATGCTTGTCGTGAAAGGCGATTAACGGGATTAGGTGTCCAGACTCGCTCATGAAATTACTGTTAATCACTGGCTTGTCTTGTTCAGACTTGATTATTTACAGACCAAATATCGCTAAGTACGACGTTCAACAACAAAACAAAACCAACATGGTATATTAACATACGCAACTTCGGAAATAATACCGTAAGCGTTGGAGGTGTCTCCCGTTACAAAGGACTTTTATCTTATATAGAGGCGAAAACTAAACTCACTCACTCACTCCTCTTATATGGTAATAGGGTAGGGTCAGTATATCTAATTAGTATATCTCATTCCCATGCTCCTTTGTGTATCTCATGATAAATACGTGCAGTGGGACTGGGCAATCTCTCACAGTGAGACGCCATACTGTGTATGTTATGCACGTGCAGCAATTAATCTTATGGCATACGTTTGTTACAGGTGATAAAAATGCGATGTGTCATTGGACAGTCCCTCTGAGCTGACCTGACCTGAGCTTTAAATAGATTCATTCTGTCAACAGCTAACAGCTGTTCGTAAATTTACCGTTTAAGTGGACTGTCACATCTGTTAGCTCGTTACAATACGTGTTTACATAGATGCAGGCTTATGCAGGACTTACTGACATGTTTCACAGTTACACAGAGCTCAGAGTTATTGTCATTCTCTGAGTGAATCCGGTCGATTCTGTAGGAGGCTATGCTAAACCGGTGAGTCATAAATATGACTTATGGTTTCTTCAACCAAAACCGTTCTATCAACGTATACATGTATTTGGTTGTTATTTCTGCCGTTAGCAAGATTAGAATTATGACAAGACTATGTAAATATCGCGAGAGGCAAACCATCGGTTTGTACAGTGTTCAAAATTAAGCTTGTAGAAAATACTTGCGACTGGGTTTTAAAATAGGTAGCAAAATTCCTTACCTGGTAGCAGCATTCTTTCGTAATTAACCCCTCTCTCCTGGTCCCATTGCTGTCTTTGACCATATGGAACTGCATTAGGTGTCCTGACCCTCTCTCCTGGTCCCATTGCTGTCTTTGACCATATGGAACTGCATTAGGTGTCCTGACCCTCTCTCCTGGTCCCATTGCTGTCTTTGACCATATGGAACTGCATTAGGTCTCCTGACCCTCTCTCCTGGTCCCATTGCTGTCTTTGACCATATGGAACTGCATTAGGTGTCCTGACCCTCTCTCCTGGTCCCATTGCTGTCTTTGACCATATGGAACTGCATTAGGTGTCCTGACCCTCTCTCCTGGTCCCATTGCTGTCTTTTACCATATGGAACTGCATTAGGTCTCCTGACCCTCTCTCCTGGTCCCATTGCTGTCTTTGACCATATGGAACTGCATTAGGTGTCCTGACCCTCTCTCCTGGTCCCATTGCTGTCTTTGACCATATGGAACTGCATTAGGTGTCCTGACCCTCTCTCCTGGTCCCATTGCTGTCTTTGACCATATGGAACTGCATTAGGTGTCCTGACCCTCTCTTCTGGTCCCATTGCTGTCTTTGACCATATGGAACTGCATTAGGTGTCCTGACCCTCTCTCCTGGTCCCATTGCTGTCTTTTACCATATGGAACTGCATTAGGTGTCCTGACCCTCTCTCCACTCACCCACCACCTGTTTACTAGTGGTTTATAGGATGGAAAGTTCTAAGTCTGTGTGTCTACAAGTTTGATTTTCATGAAATCTTCAAGGGTATCTGTCTACATTCTACATCTCCAGTCAAGTCGAGATCCTACCTTTGATAATAACGGTTAAATGATGAACGTAAGCAGTTTCACTAAAATACAGGTGTTTTCAAGTGGGAAAATAGGAATTTAAATAGCAACTTTGCTACCTCAAAGCGTTAATTTCGAACCCTGTAATAACATGAGCTTCAGTAAGTGACGTTTGACATTGACAATATATTTTATATCTTTGCAAACCATGGCGTCAGTCCTGGTTTGAATACACCCGCACCAACTCATATCCAGCTAGATATGCAGTATTCCAGCTATATGACATCGAGTCGAGACTAGTGATTGACATCATGAGCATCGATCTACACAACTGGCGTCAAGCAAACCAGACAGCCTGATCGATCCTGTTGGTCGCCTTTTTCAGACATTAACGATGTGGGGACAATTTTAACCCACTTATTCAATCTGAAGACACAGAGAAGGGTGCCCTGAAATTTTGGTACATGACCATTGAAACTCGGGTGAAAATGGGGTGTGAACTCCTCGATGGGTTGTGGCTCATGACATCAGTCACCGTTTTGTCTGGTCCAGACTCTATTCGCCTTCATACATCTGAAATATTAGTGCTGAGTGCGAGGTTAGACAACATTCAACAGTAACAATGTCTCACTTCAAACTACGCCAGTATTGTTTACACGAGATAGTGCGGCGTTATTTGTACATTTGAACCACGCCTATAGTAACACTGGTTCGAGCAGAATAGCATTGTTTAACTCTTCCTGAATGCTTCTTTCATTGACGAAAGCTTGCACAAACGTTTGCTGATAAAAAGCTCCTTCTCAATGCCTGCGCGATATACAACCTTACACAAAGCCTTTGAAAGGTGAAATTCTTTTAGCCTTATTGTATATGTGCTGCATATGTAAGTCTTTCTCACGCTATAGTATGAGAAGACTTACTCTACCGTGACGAAATTAGGGTCCATACACTGAACGATTCACATTTCGCTCGAGAAACGGCGATATTTTTAGCATGGCACCTTCAACAACTTGAACCTTGACCTTTGACCTACGCAAACGGCGATTACAGTGGCGTCGTGACAGTGTGGGTCACCCGTGTTGGTTGGGCAACCTGCGTGCTTTCTGGCGAGCATTGGAGACTTTTCACGGGAGTTTTTTTAAACTTTCATTTCCCAAGCGTCAGCTTTGAAAGTCTCTATGGAATGTGGAAACGCCGTGATATGGAGTTAGTTAAACCAGTGTTGAAGACCTGACAGGTGCTCTGTAACCGTAGAATGTTTACAATCGTCATTGACTCAGACCGAGCTATGACAATTGGAAAAACAGGAGACAGAAATATACAGGTCCATGAGTCATCCGTCAATGCCAAAGAAACTTTACTTATGACTTTACTAAACATGCTATGCATATAAACGCCTTAATGTATTTTCTGACCCGTGATGGTTCCGGGGTAGAATAGGCCTTCAGCAACCCAAGCTTGCCATAAAAGTCGACTAAGCTTGTCGTAAGAGGCGACTAACGGGATCGGGTGGTCAGGCTCGCTGACTTGGTTGACACATGTCATCAGTTCCCCATTGTGCAGATCGCTGCTCATGTTGTTGATCACAGGATTGTCTGGTCCAGACTCGATTATTTACAGACCGCCGCCATATAGCTTGAATATTGCTGAGTGCGGCGTAAAACTAAACTCACTCAATGATGTATTTTCTACTTTGGAAATCAAAGGTAGCAAAAACAAATGCACCACCTTTAGCAGAATTCCAGCGATATCACGGCGGGGAACACCAGAAATGGACTTCACATATTGTACCCATATGGAGAATCGAACCGCCGAGTATTTCGCATGACGATAGAACGATGTTACCACTAGCTACATTACCCTTGAACAACCCCGGTACTAGTGTTAATAGTAGCAGCTGTCGTAGTCGTAATCATAGAAGACTGAGTAGTTGTAGTTGTGTGAGCTGTAACCGTGTTAGTCACAAACGTAGCAGTGGAAGTAGTAGTAGTAGCAGGTGTAGCTGTAGTAGTATTAGCAGTAGTTGTAGCATCATTATGGCTATCATCAGTAGTAGGCGTGTCCTGTCGTCGGTCATGTCGTCGGTATCATGCTTACAGTGACGTTGACATGTAGTATCAGCAGCATGCGGTACGCAATACTAACGGTTTCACCAGCTGACATCAGCTGTTTCCGGATTACAAAATGTCTATGTCACATCATATTACACACCCTCGCACCCGTTGACATCGGCTTATCGACAAGCTTGTCCAGATGGTGTAATACTGGTGGAATTCACGAGGTGTTTGTCATCAGGCCTGGGCAATACAGTATTGACTGCCTTGTGTGTACTCCCAATAAATACATATGGGCGTCTAACGGAACTGTGTGGTCAGGCTTGCTGTCTTTGTTCATGTATGTCATCTTATCCCCACTGCGTAGATCAGTGCTCATGATATCAACCCACTAGGTTGGCTGGCTACACGTCACTGTATGTAGAGAACGCCATGATAAAGATGAAATATTGTTTACACCAGCTTCCATTACTCACGCAGACTACTACTTGCGCTACTGCGTATTCCTTTAAGTTGACATGTCTAGAAAAACTGAAGTCCACTCCGGCGCCACACACACTCATCCACACGTATGGTTTGATGCATACATCTGGGATTGCACAACGTGTGTTTACGACGAACCAGCTATGCGTATAACTGCTGTATAAGGGGGCATGGTAGTATTCAACTACTGTTAAATCTCTCCAGGAAGCTTTGATCGTGGGTTCGAATCCCACATCGTCTTGTTTCCAGGTTAGTCAGCACCATACACGTGGTCTTTACCAAAGTTCACTCACTCACCAACTCACCAACCCAATCGTTAACTTATCAACCCAATCAGTATCCCATACTCGTCAACCCACTCACTCACTTACCAACCCACCCACTCGCTCACTTACCAACCCACTCACTCACTTACCAACCCATCCACTCACTCACCAACCCTCCCTAGCAGACAAACCCATTCACCTACCAACCCATCCACTCACTCACTTACCAACCCACCCACTCACTCACTTACCAACCCACTCACTCACTTACCAACCCACTCACTCACTTACCAACCCACCCACTTACTCACCAACCCTCCCTAGCAGACAAACCCATTCACCTACCAACCCATCCACTCACTTACCAACCCACCCACTCATTCATTTACCAACCCACTCACTCACTTACCAACCCACTCACTCACTTACCAACCCACCCACTTACTCACCAACCCTCCCTAGCAGACAAACCCATTCACCTACCAATCCATCCACTCGCACACAAACCCACTCACTCACTGTATAAGTTACGGTACGGTAGAGTACGGTAACTGCAACTGTATTATAAAGTAACAAATCTGCCAGGGTGATAGCACCTTCAATGAGAGGGAGAACACGGTTTTGGGTTGTAAAACCAGGAACGGGCACCACATGTCCGTCATGTCGTGACTGTCAGTAAACACCTCGATGAGTCACAGTGATCCAGAGCAAAGCTGATTTATCGATCCACTGTCATATTTTCCTTACACATTTTTGTAATACCCTTGCTCATGTCCTGACTGACCCCGACCAGGTCATCATTAGGAAGGATTGGTTCCTGAAGACACATCGAACTAGGACTCACAATTCCAGATTATTACAGTGTCGAACCATTCGTATTTATTCCCAGAATGCGTTCCCAGCAACGTGACCTTGACAAGGCAACCAATCCTTGTTTGGGGGCGATGTGGTTAAAGCTTTCGCTCGTCACGCCAAAGACAAGTGTTCGATTCCCGCTTGGGTACAATGTCGGAAGCCCATTTCTGATGTCCGCCGTTGTGATATTGCTAGAGCATTGCTACAAACCTAACTCACTCTGTCAGTGACTCTAAAACCACTATTCGGCCAAAAGTGGCCTCAGAAACGGAAACGCTGAGTCGTTGAATACCAGGAATGTGACATCAGTCAGAATCTTCGATGCTTGACATATTCAAACGAGAACGTTGAAAGTTTCACAGCAGGTTTCTTCTGCCGTGTTTACACGCTTGTTTCGTTACTTGTTTCGTTCAGGGATTTCGTTAAAGAAACATATGCGGTTGGTATGCTAGGTCACGATACCCTGAGAGATCACTACCTCCAGATACGATAATGATATATTATATTATCTCGCCATTTAATAATCCAGATGTAACACAGCGTTGTTTTATCCTCATAACGCCCAGCCTTTGGTATAGGGCTTGAGTTGGTTGTTGTTTTACGCCACACTCGGAAATATTCTAGCCATATAGCGACTGTCTGTAAGTAATAGGGTCTGAATCAGACTATCCAGTGATTGATGTCATGACCGTCGATTTACGCTATTTGGATACGATGTGTCAACCAATTCAGCGTGCCTGACCACCTGATCCCGTTAGTCGCCTCTCACGACAAGCACAGGTTGCTGAAGGCTAAAGACCACCGCCATATGACTGGAATATTGCTGGATGCGGCATAAACCTAAACTCACTCGCTTTACAACTACTTCTAGAACTACTACTACTACGACTGCTACTATTACTACTGCTCAGCTGCCTGCACTACACAGCTACCTCTACGACTTCCGTTCCTCTTTCGAAGACGACAGCTACTACAACTACTCGTCCAGACTTGCTTTTCTCTCAGAACAATCAACTGTGACCATAACCCATCAGAGCAGGATCATAATCGACCGCATTCCACCCATATAAGGACAAATTGATTTCAACGATTACAGGTGCGCGTTTTGTATGGCACCAGTCTTCCAGGATCACTATATACCAAATTGATCATTAGGGAAAAACTGTCTTAATATGTGTTAGTTTAATGTGTGGACACAGTATATCCATTAGGTTGCCACCGAGTGAAATACCTGTCCTCTTAACGATGGTACGGTCCAGACTCCATTATGTACAGATTGCCGCCATAGAGCTGGAACATTGCTGAGTGCGGCGTAAAGCTAAACTCACTCACTTACTCTTAACGATTAGTAGGGAAGAGCATCCCCGGAACTATGCATTGTACACTATAGCTGTAGAATTCATGGAAACGAATGGGAGAACAGAAAAAGCACATATTATTTATTTTATTCATTTCCAGGATTTCACCCACTGTGCAAATATATGCCTTGTGGGGAAACCGGGAAAAGAACAATGGAATATTTGTACTTGCACGTGTTCCCTTATTCGTTTCCATGTGTAGTTACGCGGTTCATACTCCTCAAAAGAACATCAGATTACGAAGTTGAGTGTTTTCATAGAAATCAGACACGACAGATGAACTGTAGCCAAAAGAAGCCTTCGGGTGTTCCCCTTTTCAGAGGTATGGTTTCCCCAAAGTGACGTCATCGCACGCCTCGCAGTTAGCACATTTGTTATCACCATAATGGTACAATATACATTATGACGTTATAATCAACACCTTAATGTTATGATAATGAACATCTATAAAGTCATGTTATAATCATCATCATCATCATCACCCAAATATGACAACAATGATCTCCCTTAAAGTCGCAATCATCGTCATCACCATCACCACGCCGATAGTATGATAAAGTACACCCCTTAAGGCCGCGCTGTCAACATGATCACCATCACCACGCCGATAGTATGATAAAGTGCACCCCTTAAGGCCACGCTGTCAACATGATCACCATCACCACGCCGATAGTATGATAAAGTACACCCCTTTAGGCCGCGCTGTCAACATGATCACCATCACCACGCCGATAGTATGATAAAGTGCACCCCTTAAGGCCACGCTGTCAACATGATCACCATCACCACGCCGATAGTATGATAATGTACACCCCTTAAGGCCGCGCTATCAACATGAGCACCATCATTATCAGCATTATATCACCACCCTCACAGTTTACCAGTACCCCATTGTCATAATAATGTTTTATGCATCCCGTATTTAAGGCAGGTCACCATCACCTTAACAATGCAACCCTTAAAGTGACGTTATTATGATGACACTATAGATATCCCTTAAGGTGACGTTATTATGATGACACTATAGATATCGCTTAAGGTGACGTTATTATGATAACACTATAGATACCCCATTGAGTGACGTTGTGATGATGACGCTGTAGATATTCCTAAAGTGACGTTATTATGATGACGCTATATACATCCCTTTAACCCCCTGGATGCCGAGTTTTTTTTCAGGCGCACATTTTCATAAGGTTTGAAAAGTGAACGTTGTGCGAGATTTGTGCTCGCGTGGTCCTGGATCTGCGTACGGCTATGAAATTGCACAGACATGTAGAATATTTAATTTCCTATCCGTTGGTATAAATATAATTGCGGCTACCTCAGGGGTTTGAGAAATAGACACTGCTAAAAGTTGTCCAAAACTTTTGTGTGTGTTGAAAAACAGTAAATTTCTCAGTGTTTTATCGTGCACCAATAAAAGCACTCTGCTACGATTTTTTAAATTTGGCATCTTTACGGAAAGTGTGAGCGAAGAAAATACAGCTTGATATCTGAACGACGTAAGTGTATATGAAATGGATGTATGTGCTAATGCATAACGTCATGCTCACAAAATAAAAATGACCCGCAATAAATGTCAAAAATCGATTTTCTACTATGACGTCAAATGTCGACAGAGAGGTCATGCACGTATAAAGGTAAGGGGGCATAACTCCGCTATGGTTTACATTAGGTCAATGTAACTCCGATCACATGGAGAGAATTTGCTATGGATATGGACAGTATATTTTCGTGATGTTTTGTTCACAGTGAACCAAACTATTCCAATACAAATTTCCCCAACGTGAGAGAATACCTTTTGGTAGTTTCACAATTTGTAAGAAAAGATGCCAGTGTACTACATCAAAAAGCAGGTAATAGCGATTTGGATGTCCCTATCCGATACATAATTTAGTTCTTAGATTCCCATATTCTCCTGTTTGTGTAGATGTATTTTGATTAATTTTGCATCATTATTAACGGAGTAACAGCCACATTTTCAAATGTAATGAAATTACTGAAAATACTGCGACATTTTAGTTGACGTCATGGCATGTTTTGTGCATTTTGTGACGTCGGAAAAAGACTACTCTGGTTGCTGATTAGTATATATCTAACCTAATTTCTACTCAATGTGTAAAAGATCTCGGCTTCTGTGTCAGAATTCAACACTTTTTAGCCAAAATATGAAATGAATGGTTTTATCACTGAAATAGTGTCCTGAATATATCAACAATTACACGGTTTTACTACATATCTTATTGTGAGCAACACGCGCACCTGTCTAGCATCAGTTTAGCGTAAATGAAAATTTCACAACACCTGAATATTCATAGAGTATTCATTTAGGAAAAAGACTTTTCTTCTCGTGATTATGAAATCAATTCCCTTCATAAGTATGCAATGAAAGGTACAAAGAGATCGCTTTTTCAGTAAAGAAGTATTAGAAAATGGACGTAAGGCTTGTCCAAATTAAGACTTGACCTGATTTATATATTTTTAACAATTTCCGTATAAATATTGTTTGAGTTAGACATTCTGCCATCAGATATATTTTAATCGCATTTGAATTGACTTTATTATCGAAAAACAATGATAATGAATCATGAAACGTTTTGACAAACTCGCACCTGGTCAATTAATATTCATAATAGTTTTGTCTATAAAAACGACACAAACCAATACAATGAACAAAACAATTCCTTTAAATAGTAGTATGTGTGCCCCTACATTTGATAAAATGTACAAATCATTTTCATTAATATTATCCGTTTTACTTATAAGTTGGAAGTAAATCGCTGTTTATTAACCTGTTCATATGAAACTGCAATATTTGTCCCATCGTATTGAATATTGCACATGACGGGAACTAAAGCATATGTTGCAGTAATGGCTACGTGTGATCTTCCAACACTTGTGTAGAGGCGTAAAATGTGGTGTAATACACTTACTGAGTCAATTTCCCATGTAAATATTATTCAAACAATCAAAAGCTTTCAAAGAATAAAAACGGATACCTTATATCCACACATGATATGGTGTTGAACATGGATATATGTAGATACTGAAATCAATTTCATGAAAAAATATCTGAACGATGCACAAAATATACATCACAATACTAAAAGTGCAATCGGAATGGTATGGGAATTGTGTTTACTCTTGTTCAACCGACCTTCACCTCAAAGAAATTGCCTAATATGTGCAACAATGTTGACGTGTGACATCACTACCGATGACCGATTTCTTTCAAAATGGCGGCTTCGTTGAGAAGGGTACACAGGATTTTGCGACGACTTTTTGCTTGATTCAGGGATCTTTTGTATATAAATGTGAGATGTAAGTAATTAGATTTATTCTGACTATCTGTGTATTGTTATATGTTCTTATCGTTTACATTGTAAATGACGGAAGAAGCCAGAAATGCCGATAAGTACCGTTGTCGTTCTGCGTGATTTTGCGTCAGTCATGGCGTCACGCTGCACTAAAAGTTTGACAGTTTCTTATGAATTACCAAATTATTTCATTGTATCTATTTTCAATTTGCTATTTTTTGCCACGATACTCTTCCCCTGAATATACTAAGCGTATTGAGCCATTGTAAACAATGATTAGAGAGCTGGATGTTGGAAAATTTCCGAAAATGCTAGGCAGTGTAAAATTGGAATTTTTCTTTGTTTACATTTCAGTCAAGCGCTGTCTTTCGAGCACAGCGTTCGTTTTCATACAAAGTATATTTCGTTTCGTTTGTCTAGACAGTTGGTATTGGTGACAAAGACCATTTCTAATTTGATTCTAAGATGCTTGGGGAATTCAATAATGCATTTGTCGTAGCTAACTATGAAGTATACATGATGTAATAGGCTTCTCAATACCGGCCTTCTCGAAACGTGATTTTGTAAACACTAACCAATATGGCGGAAAGCGCACTTCGGCGTTCGTGTAAGTGTATTTTCGAAAACATCCCAACCGATTCTGGGTACATCGGTGACGTTTCAGAATTATCATTCCTGGTTACATGAAAACTTGATATCAGTGATCATTAATATGCTATTTTTGAAATTCATTACTCCCAGTAATTATCCGATTTTCACATTTCAAAACATACTGCAAATAACGCTGTGAATCTCGATTTTGTACAGTTTGAAAAATGGCGACATTTACGATGAAGCCTATTTTGAAAGGCGATTTTAAGCACTTTAGCTTAGTCTGAGTTAATAGCGGATGGTACCAAGAAACTGGGAATTTTCCGCAGAATTCAAAACTGTGAGGTGTTTATATATGCGTGGTATATTTAGAATTTTAATGGACTTCCAAGTGAGGTATGTAGAGGAAGGACATATATGTCCCTGTGGCATCCAGGGGGTTAACGTGACGTTATGATGAGGACAATATAGATATTCCTAAAAGTGACGTTATCATCACTTCTTCATCATCATCGCCGCCGTCTCCACCACACTCTCCGCATCAGCAGCATGTCTGTCGCCAAGGTCAAACGCCCCGGAACTACAACTAGGAGATAAACAATGACAGTTAGTACCTAATCAGCTGCAGCGCTGAGACCCGCGTTGATTCTGATGACCCGTGAAGATCCGGGCCAGAACTGATCTTAAATAACCCATGTGACCTTTCTCAACCAGTGAAGGTCTGGGTTTGAATCGATCTTCAGTTGTCTCCATCAGTGAAGATCAGGGTCTGAATTAATGTTCAACAGCCCATGCATGCTTGTCTCCACCTGTGAAGATCCGGGTCAAAATCGATCTTCAGTTACCCTCACTTGTCGCAAGAGGCGACTAACGGGATGTGATAGGTACGCTGACGTGTTTGACGCATATCGTATTCAAGATGCGTAGATCGATGCTCATGATGCTGATCACTGGATTGTCTGGTCCAGGTTCGAGTATTTACAGACCGCTGTCAGGGAACTTTAATATTGCTAAGTACGATGTCAGACAAGACAACAAACATCGATTCCGGTGCCTTATTCCAAATTTGGCACCTCATTTATACTTAGGATATTCTGTGCCAGGATGACAACCATCAACATTGTGGTATCGTCCTTTCCAAACATGGAGACAACTTAGTAAAGGATGGCAGCTTTTGGGTGTTAACAATGGCTGGAGAGGAAAGCCACATATGGCAAACGAACCTATGTAAAGTTTTGATTTATGATTTCAAACATTCCTATGGGTAGAACTAATACCACATGAATTTTATCAACTGTTTTATATTTCACTCACGCGTTTTCGATTTCAGCATTAATGTTTTACAAATCAGATAAATTTCTTATCTTTGTTCTTCACGCAGATCGGGCAGCAGATCATCACGGTTAATAATACTTAAACAATGGAGATACAATCACACTCGTGGTTCTGGTTAAGTGTTTAATATTTAACGTCCATATATTATTTAACATAGCATGTCTTTCGTCTTAATGTGTTTTCTTTCAGCTCTTGTGAAACCCTTGTGAATTAATTGTGTGGAAATAAACGCTCAATATATGAATGGACTATACTAATCTAGTGAACCAGTGACCAGCCCCTTTAGGGTGTTTTATAGTTCTGTTCAATAGTCTTTGTTTCCTTACGCATTTTAGTTCACAAAACAGGTGTATAGTTTCCTTTTCGAGTCAGTTTACTTGTCACAGTTAAAGTGAGTTCATGAGTGAGTACAATTTTTCGCCACATCCGCAACATTCCAGCTATACGACTGTCGTCCGTAAATAAGCGAGTCTGGACCAGACAATCGCGTGATGAACATCATGAACAATCTACGCAATTTGGAACCGATGACATTTGTCAAAAATGTCAGCGTGTCTGACCACCCGATCTCATTAGTCGCCCCTCAAGACATGCATGGGTTCCTGAAGATCAGTTCCAACCCGGATCTTCACGGGTCACAGTGAAACCATGTAGTATGATTATATGGATAATATGGTTGCCAGGAAGGAATTATTACCCACGACGTTTACAGAAAAGTGGGGTGTAGGCTAGTGTGGGCATGTGTCGTTTCTTTTCTGGGTAACGTTACATCATTAATAAATTGCGATATTTTCTTATCATCTAACTGAATGCGCAGAATGAAATATATCTATCACACAATACGGTCGTCTATTACAGAATCTGGATGTGATTAGTTGGTTGTTTACCGCCACACTCAGATTCCGCTATGTGGCACCGGTCCGTAAATAATCGAGTCTAGACCAGACAATCCAGTGATCAACATGACGAGCATAGTTTTACGCATTTGGAAACCGATGACATATGTCAACCAGGTCTGACCACCCGATCACGTTAGTTACGACAAGCGTGCATGGGTTTGTGAAGACCGGTTCTAACCGAATCTTCTCGTGCACCATAATCTGGAAATATACGAACATACCAAACATTCTGCCAACAGATAATAATTTGACCTTAATGCTATTTTTTATTATGAAAGTGTTTTCTGTTTCAAAGACTGCCAGGGGAAACCGGGCATGGGTTAACATGCACATGTACTGTTGTACGGAATCGAACCGGGACCTCGGCGTAACGAAAAAAACCCAGTCTGGTCCGCTTCGAAAACTTCTCAAGAGTTATTATCTAAACAAAATGCATTTGAAGCATTTGGCGGTGATGGCATTAGTTAAGTGAGTTAGACGTGTACATGCATCCGCCCTTGCGAATATGCAGGCACGTCTTTCCATTTAGGTAACACAGATCCTGTGTCAAGGACAAATTTCGCAACGTTTGACTTGAAATCCTCTGTTGACATAAGCATGTATTGCTGAGCGAATTGCGACAGATATGTACGTTGTAGGCGATAATGCTTAACCTATATTCACTTGGTTACTGTGGAGGTCAAACTTAACGGTCGTGACCCCGCTTCAGGGAGCTATCGTAAGTCTTTGTTACAGTATGTGGAAGGTACGACCGTCGCAGCGCTTTGGTAGCTTCGTGAAATGGGGCGCTAGTGTCGAAATTTAGACACAACTAATATCACATCATGCATGCTGATATTTGACGAGTAAAATACTTTTAGGATATTCTTCATTAGAGTCTTTAACATGTAGAAACATCGTGGGTGGTCTTCTCTGGAAGGAAATGTACGTAGTCGTTGTCGTAAATGTAGCAGAGAGAGTTGTCGTCACGGTACCAGTTGACGCAGAAAAGAGCGAGAGTGATGTAGCAGTTTTTAATGGTGTAGTGACAAGCATTTTATGATGAAATAAAAGCATTCAAAACGTCATTTTAATTTGGGGAAAATATTAGAACATTTTGAGAATTAAATTTCAATTTTGGCATCTTGATTAGGAATTTTTAGCGGTACGCATTAAGAATACCTGTAATGAGTTGAAGAGTAGATAAGGACATTTTAGAGGAACTATAAGGCGTTTGAAATGGATGTAATCATATTAGTAATCAATGTAATCATTTTTAGTAATATAAGGATGTAAGCGTTTTGTAACGAATGTAATTTTTAAGTACGCATGTAATTGCTTTAGAAACACCTATAGATATTTAGTTGTCGACTGTAGTCGTTAGTTTTAACATCTGTAACTAGTACATGTACTGCAAGTTGCTTTAATCGAAGCATCTACATCTACTCTATACTATTTAGACAGTTCTGTTTCCTATAGCGCATTTCCTGATTAACATTTCAAGCGACACGCTGTTGAGACATACATTGTTAATAGTGTATTGTTGTAAGACATTCAACTGTGTTAACATAACAACACTGTGACCCTACCAATGATTAGCGAGTCGTGTAACTTTAATCATAACGGCCCGCTCCCAGTCGATATTTCAACTACAGATATAGGATAGCCTACTTTGTAGCGTCCTCTCATGATATTAAACATGAGGCTTACAACCGGTGGTTATATGAACACCAAATATAGGCCTTGTATATTAATAAACTATTGTTCCATAACCTTAAATAGTTATATCTTAAACATTGATCTGTATTATTCATATGTTTTATAGTAGGAAAAATCGCCAAATATTATTAAATGAAATATTAAAATGGATGTGTAGACACCGGTATGGAGCCCCAGGGTTACACATTCCAGCGTACTGGATATCCACAAAACCCTTCCAACCATATAATTTGGTAAAGAGCAATATTTATATTATATGTTTCCGGGTATCAACGGTGCAGCTGTAGCTGACAAATCTAAATGCATATATTTCCTGCGCTTTAGAGACAGTCGATTATTAACCCAAGGACTGACTATACGAGTCACGTGACAAGTAGACATGCCAAGCATAGCAGGGCGATGACACAGCCGTGCGCGCAGATGTCTCTTGACTGGGCTTCTGTCTTCCTGCATGAGGAAGCGCGCCAAGTTTCAGCGCGAACAGTCAAATTACTACACTGGTAATCGGAGCACGGCTAACAATGCGTTCAACATGAATGGTTCTATTCAAATAGTTTGAGTCGCGTGAGAAGAAAATTTCCCTTGTATAAGCACTCGTGCGTATACACAGCTCTAAACTGCTTTCCAAGCTCGTTTAACTGAACATGTCAGACGTGAACATGTTCAAATGTTTCTGCGAAAAGCGGAAAGTGAATGTTGTTTTGCATCGCGTCTTCACAACTTTCACAGTCACTGTATTTGATGTCAGTTTTTAGATTTAATATTTACGTAAGAGTTGAACATAATGATATGTTTTATTCATTCTTTGTCGAGCATGTGAGTGAGTATGGTTTTCCGCCGCTTAATGCAATACTCCAGCAATAATTACTGTGGAGGACACCAGAAATGAGCTTCACACATTTTTACCCACGTGGGGAATCAAACACGGGTCTTCAGCGTGACGAGCGGACACTTTATCCATTAGGCTACCCCACTGCCCCTTTGTGGGAATTTGTGTGGTCGCTCAAAATGAGACGTCTTGGAAGATCATGGTTAGAACTGATCTTCTGCAACCAGTGCTTGTTTGACTTGTGGCTTTTGATCGTATAGATCACGGTTAGAACTGCTGGCTTGTGTGGTCCATACTCCGACGTTTTTAGACGCCCGTCATGTGGCTTGAACATTGTTGAACGCAGCCTTAAACTAAAGCCAAAACATCAGTAATATTTATAAGAGTCGACTATCATCCATCGTCTGTTTACAATATGGCGGCTTACTGACGGCATAATTATTAATCAACAGCTGTGATGCCAACTGCTGATTTACTGGTCCACACAATCCCCAATGAAACAGGTCTACTTTTCGGCATGGAGAGCTGCGTCCCTTTGTACATTTAGGACCGAGTTCAGAATCAACCCGAGTCTCCTTTCACGAAGCAGCCTTTACTAAGGTTAACCTTATCTCCCATTCTTTAACACTGGACTAAGGTAACCTTAGTGCAGTGTTAAAGAGTGGGAGTTAAGGTTAACCTTAATTAAGGTTGCTTTGTGAAAGGAGCCCCAGATAATGCACATTGATGTGTTATGACCACACCTTTGTCACGTCAAACATGCGTGCCATGTTCAAGCTGAAATAATATCGAATGCTACGCTCGACCATCCACTAGCTCAATCACACACACATTTTCAAGTCAACCCCTATCCACTAACCTATCATTCCATCCATCCGCCCGATTACCCATTCAGCCACTCGATCATTCATTCATTCACTCACTCACTTTATCATGCCCCCCCCCCCCCCGTCACATCCTTTTCTCACCAGTCCATCCATTCACTCGCTCACCCACTCACCCACTCACTCAGTGTCCAGTCAAAGTTACTCACTCACTCTCCGACTCTTCTCCACGCTCTTTCAAACCAGGGTGTATATCAGGGTCGGATACAGCTTTTTGAGAAGACGGGGTGCATACTTCATTTTCACCCATTTTCACGGCTTTTAAAAAATGGCCAGGACAAAAATATAAGTAAGGGGGTGAGGGTGCGCAGACCCCTTAATGGGTCCGCCTATGAGTATGTGTTCCACAAACTTCGTCCATACATTTGACTTCCCAGAATGCAGCTGAGAATATGGTTTATCACTCATTGCTCCACTGATGCTCGGCTTGGATATAATTAAGTACGTGCCTGAACTACTTTCGCTCTTGGTGTGACCAGTACGTACATCTGAGTGCAACCACCCTTGTATGACAGTTGACTGTTTATGAAAACAACGTTTCCCGTAGTCACAACAAATCTAGAACATCCGACAAAATGGCTACGGTCCAAGCGGCCATATTTGATTTTCGGCGTGCGTGCGGTTTCCCGACCTCAACAGGCAAATATTTTTCCCCGCCTGAGGCCAGTAACCAAACAGTGGTTGTTTGCGTATTAATGGTTGATCCAACATTTACATCTTGTTGAACTATCTCGTTATACGTGAAAACTGCTTGTCTGTTTGCTAATATTTGAATGTTACTTCCGCCATCTTGAATTTTATGAAGATATGCACTTCCGCTAAACAGGAAATATCCCATTAGGGAATTACGTTTCGAGTTCTCTTGCGGTTTCTGTTTTAATCAGGATAAAACATGGAGAAGAGGCATACTATTGTTCTCACTATCGCGAATGACATACGTATATGATCGGTTAGGTTTATGCCGTTTTGGCAGTGTTTCAGCAACATCACAGAACGATACCAAAATGTTTCCAAATTTCAGCTATGCGGGGACTCAACCTCAGCTAGCTCTTCGCCGTCTAGAGCGGTAGGGGTATCCTAGTGGTTAACCCCCTGGATGCCGAGTTTTTTTTTCAGGCGCACATTTTCGTAAGGTTTGAAAAGTGAGCGTTGTGCGAGAATTGCGCTCGCGTGGTCCTGGATCTGCGTAGGACTATAAAATTACACACAAATGTAGAATATTTAATTTCCTATCCGTTGGTATAAATATAACTGCGACTACATCAAGGGTTTGAGAAATAGACACTGCTAAATTTTGTCCAAAACGTTTGTGTGCGTTAAAAAACAGTAAATTTTTCCGTTTTTTATCGTGCACCGATAAAAGCACTCTGCTTTGATTTGTTTTAATTTGTCATCTTTACGTAAAATGTTAGCGAAGAAAATATAGCTTGATATCTGAACGACATAAGTGTATATGAAATGGATTTATGTGCTAATGCATAACGTCATACGCACGAAATAAAAAGATGACCCGCAATAAATGTCAAAAATCGATTTTCTTCTATGACGTCAAACGTCGACAGAGAGGTCATGCACGTATATTGACAGGGGGGCATAACTCCGCTATGGTTTACATTAGGTCAATGTTACTACGATCACATGGAGAGAATTTGCTGTGGATACGGACAGTATATTTTCGTTATGTTTTGTTCACACTGAACCAAACTAATCCAGTACAAAGTTCCGCAGTGTGAGCGGATGCCATCTGGGAGTTTTACAATTTATAAGAAAAGATGCCAATGTAGTACATCAGAAAGTAGGTAATAACAATTCGGATGGCCCAATCCGATACATAATTTAGTTCTTAGATTCCCATATTCTCCTGTTTGTAGATTTCCATCATTATTAACGGAGTAACAGACACATCTTCAAATGTAATGAAATAACTGAAAATTATGCGACATTTTAGTTGACGTCATGGCATTTTTTGTGAATTTTGTGACGTCGGAACAAGACGACACTGGTTTGCTGATTAGTATATATCTAACCTAATTTCCACTCAGCGTGTAAAAGATATCGGCTTCTGTGTCAGAATTCAACACTCTCTAGACAAAACATAAAATGAATGGCTTTGCCACTGAAATAGTGTCCTGAATATATCAACAATTAGACGGTTTTACTACGTATCTTATTGTGAGCAGCACGCGCACCTGTCAGGCATCAATTTAGCATAAATTAAAATTTCATAACACCTGAATATTCATTGAATATTCATTTAGGAAATAGACTTTTTTTCTTATGATTATGTAATTATTTTACTTCATAAGCATGCAATGAAAGGTTCAAAGAGATCGCTTTTTCAGTAAGGAACTATTAGAATACGGACGTAAGGTTTGTCCAAATTAAGACATGACCTGGTTTATCTATTTTTAACAATTTTCGTATAAATATTGTTTGAGTTAGATATTCTGCCATAAGCACTTTAGCTTGGTCTGAGATGATAGTGGATGGTATCAAGAAACAGGGAATTTTCCACAGAATTCAAAACTGTGAAATATATATATGTGCATGGTATATTTAGAATTTTATTGAACTTCAAAGTGAGGGGTGAAGAGGAAGGACAAAGGACATATATGTCCCTGTGACATTCAGGGGGTAAGCCTTACTGCTCGCTTGTCACGCTGCAGATCCGGTTCGATTCCCCACACTGGTACATTGTGTGAAACCCCTGGTGTCTGGTGTCCCCCGCTGTGGTATTGCTGGAATATTGAAGAAGAAAAACAATATATCGAAAATGTGGCGTAAAACTCTCTTACTTGTGTTTCAAAAGCCTACGCTTTAACCAAGATGCTACCTCACCGACCCTTTCCACAAAGGAGCAAAGCATATAAAATACGTTATTGGAAGAAAAGAGATGCGACCGAAACAGTTCAACCCCAATTTACCGTTCCTAACCGTGACTGACTGGGTATGGTTTTACGCCGCGTTTAGCAATATTCCAGCAACCTGAGGAAATCTAGACTTGCTACATTTAGGACTTAAGCGTTTCAGAAAGAATTGGGCGGGAGGGAAAACAGTGCACTTCAGGAACTGTGAGACAGACAAGCCCCATAACCCCGTCATAAGGGGGTAAGCAAAGAGAAGAAATGAGGTTATTTGGGACCTGTTCGGCGCGGTATTTCAGCACAGAATTACAGATTGATTCTGATGATCTGGGATGATCCAGGTCAGAATTGTTCGTCAGTAATTAACCCATGTTTGTCTTAAGATGAGACTAACAGGATCAACAGTCACACTCGCTGACTTGGTTGACACGTCACCGTATCCTAATTACGTCGATCGATGATAAATTATTTACAGAGCGCCCGCCGTCATGTTACTTGGATGTTGCAGAGTGCAGCTTAACAAACAACAGAGGATACCTACATAGTTGATCCAGTAATCTGAAGATGGCTAAACACGATAGATCATAAAACAGTGTAACCGGACTGGACTGGACTTGGCTGTGTAGCCTCCATATAATTCTCAGACGGCAAGAACTCTTGTCATACCTCATGTCACCCCCCTCGTGACAGTTTACGCCATTCCTTGTGTAAACAAGCTTCCTACTGGACCAGGTTATGTACAGGAGGATCCCTTTGTTGCACGCGACGACCTATCATGTGCTAGATATGTTCCAAAACGTTAAGGGTTAACCCAGTGGTTAAAGCGTTCGCTCGTCATGCCGAAGACCTGGGTTCGATTCCCCACATGGACACTATGTGTGAAGCCCATGTCTGGTGGCCCCCGCCGTGATATTGCTGCAATATTGCTAAAAGCGACCTAAAACTAAACTCACTGAATCCAAAAGGTTAAGATCGGAATTTATGTAATCGTGCGTTCTGTGTGTACACAATATATAATCAAACGAAATTAACGACCACCTTGTTTTTCTTATCTTAACTACGCTGTCATATCATATCATTAACCGTTTTTGAGTACTATACTTGAGCATAATTAAGTGCTGGATTTTGTTTTCAACCAGTGTTTATATTCCTTTGCGCCGCCGACTTGATAAAACCAGTTTAAAAAAATCATCACATTCCACCCGTCTTAGTTACCTTGGAACGTGTCCCTTATCTGCCTTTTCTAGCACACTTGACTAATTCAAAACACCCACACGCTACAGACGTTGGGAGCCATGGGTCATTAGTACGAAATCGTTTGACAAGCAGTCTTCAGTACTGTGTTTCCACTGGTTATACAAATATTACCAAATGGACGTGCCAGTAGCGACTGTTCTAACATCGGGGTGACAAAAACACACTAGGATACTTTACCATTCTGGTTCTTGTAGTCTGCTGCGCTGCGCTTCGTCGGACAGCTATTTTACCAATCGTCCTTTTTCGTAAAGCTTGTCCCTGAATAACAAGACTGGGCCCCGAATGCTATTTTACTAGCGCAAGAATATGTTTGGCTTTAATTACAGCCATGTTTGAGCGAAGTCCTCGGAATACGTCAATTGTTTTGGGCGTTACATCCAACATGCCGGCACTGGTCAGGGAGGGCTTCTGTATATTTGGTCAGGAGGAAGGCCCAAGGGATCGCTTGGGCGCTTTTGGAGGGATTTCTTGTGTTTTTGTAAACATATTTATCTTTCAATTCAAATAGATTAGAGACACTATACATCGATACGAGACACGAGTGAGCTGTCTTTTACAAGACTTTGTACTATATTTCTTGGTCGGGAACTCAAGAAAATGGGCCTCAGGGTGTTGGTAACCGAACCCAGATCATTAGCGTTACCCTGGTGTGAGAACTAAATCATCTAAAATATGCTATGACCTAATATATTTTGACTCCATGGCAAACTTAAGATATCTCATCTTTGGATTTTAGCTGAGGGTTTCTTAACAATTTGTTGTTTGTGTTGTCCAGACTCAACCATGTACAGGCATAAAACAATAATTCACCACTCACCTCTGTGCACTGAAATAATTAGCATGCACAGTTGGAGTGACATGTTTATTTGAAACAATTTGTATGGTCCGTGTGTACTCGAAACATTAATATTAATATAAATATTCACATTTCTGTATACTTGACTGTATATCACTATACATTTCGTTTTTGTTTGATTATATGGATCGGACTCGCAAGTAAATATTTTTGTAATGTTAGTTTAGTTTTACGCAACTTTTAGCAATATTTCAGCAGTATCACGGCGGAGGACACCAGAAATGGCCTTCACATATTGTAACCATGTGTGGAATCGAACCCGAGTCTTCGGCATGATGAACCAACGCTTTAACCACCAGGCTACCCTAGGTTTGACCTGATCATCTGACGTCATCCTCCCTCAGTCGACGACTTTTGACTTTTGACGTTAAGACCAACAACAAACACCGCTATACACTGTCCGCCTGGATTACAAGTGTCATGGGTTTTAGCCTGGGATATTTACATATGCACATCATATGATTAATGTTGATTTTACACGCAGACGTTACCAGTGATGTGTTGATAAACGGCCTGACAAAAACACTTACAACGTGAGCAATGGCCGCCTATGCAGTCAACCAGGTCACACACCGGTTCCCCAGTTTTTGGCGACCTCGTCCGTTACCAAAGACCGGAAGGTCGTTTTGCAGTGTGTTGGGTCTGAGTTGGGTACCCATATTATAACTGCGTCAGCTTTTCCATCCAACCGACTTCTTCATACGTTGCTGTTGAATGCGGCGTAAAACAAGAACCCGACAAACACACCAACAGAAAGTAGTTCCGTCAGGTGCGCGACATGCCGTAACACCAACTTAACGTCTTACGTAACTTCCTTGTCCGTGTGTGGGTGACAAGCCCTGGGTTCACGCGTCTGAAATAATTCTCATAAAAGTACTGCTTGGGGGACAACAATGTCACCCAAATGACCCCGGGCAAGTCGCCCGGGTCAGTGTGTCGGGAGATCCAGCGGGGAGCGTCTCACACCGACACGTAACGCTCGTGCGTCTTCCGGATTCAAGTGACCAGTCCTCCGGCGGGGTGAACCAGTCGCATCATGTTGTATAGAAGGGGGATCAACAGGAATTTGGTTACCATGGTTACTGATTATTTTCCCCTGAAATATGATTATCTTTGATACATTTCTAACATCACTACTGCTTCGCCCGTAAAGACTTCCGCCCGTATCTCAACCCCCACCAGGTTTTGTTCTAGTCAAATCATACCACCTGTGTATGAAAACACACACACACACACACACACACACACACACACACACACACACACACACACACACACACACACACACACACACACACACACACACACACACACACACACACACACAAATGCCTCCAATGTTTCCTCATTTTTAAAATTGAGGGAGCATACTGCTTCGTGTAGAGATTACCCACATTTTACACAACGAGTGAAGGTTTGGGGCTTGGTGCGATTTAACAAAACACCCGTAGCGCTAGCACCACCGGAAGTCTGTATTAAGGTATGGGAGTTGCGACCCCCTAACGGTACGACTGTACTTGAGTTACGACCCGTAACGGTACGACTGTCGTAAGTCTCTGTTACGGCACTTGAGTTACGACCCCCTAACGGTACGACTGTCGTAAGTCTCTGTTACGGTACTTGAGTTACGACCCCCTAACGGTACGACTGTACTTGAGTTACGATCCCCTAACGGTACGACTGTTGTAAGTCTCTGTTACGGTACTTGAGTTACGACCCCCTAACGGTACGACTGTACTTGAGTTACGACCCCCGAACGGTACGACTGTTGTAAGTCTCTGTTACGGTACTTGAGTTACGACCCCCTAACGGTACGACTGTACTTGAGTTACGACCCCCTAACGGTACGACTGTTGTAAGTCTCTGTTACGGTACTTGAGTTACGACGACTGACGGTACGACTGTTGTATGGATGCGTTACGGTATGGGAGTTACGATCCCGCTAACGGTACGACTGACGTACCTCTATGTTATGATAGAGGGTTAACATCACCTTAGACCTCGGGTCTATGTTGAGATGTGACAATTTAAGATCACCTTAGCTTAGATTGGTTTGCTTCAGGGTCTACATATATTAAGGTGTCTTAGTGCTAAGATAGCCACAAGTGCCATTCATTAACATTAACTTAAATCTAACCCAAGTGGTTAGTGTCTGTCAGGAGTGCGGAAGGTCGCCTTATATCAAAAGACGTTAATCCATGGTACTTAGTGTTGCCGTGCCTCTCGCTCAGTGTTGTAGTGATAAAACAAGGACAGATCTGAGTCGTCAGCAAACTGTGTCTGGGATAACGATAAAAAATCTGCTGCGTGGTATCACGGTAGCAGTACTTCAAACCTGACATAAGTCCACACTACACACGCGCGCAGACGCACTCACGCACGCATACACCGAGTGTCTGTATGCACGTTTACAATTCATAAACATTAACATTATGACTTTCGTAACTGAAATAGTTTAACACGGAGATTACCGCGATCTTTGCATCTATGGGGTGGTGGGGTAGCCTAGTGGTTAAAGGTTCCCTTGTCACTCCGCGGTCTGGTTTCGATTCTGCACATGTGACGTGCCTGACTAGCATCCCTACACGGCGAGTGTGTTGGTAAATCTTGCGCGATTTTAAAACTTCTTATTCTTCAATACATAAACATTAATACGTACATTCAGTGCAGTCAATCTACTTGTACAATTAAGGTTTATCAGTATACTAAATAATATTGAATGTGTACACGCAGAATGTGTATTCGAGTGAAATAATCGCTAGACGATCTACTTGATGGGTTGTTGCCAAAAGCAGCTTGATACTAAAATCACTCACTCGTAATGAAACATGGTACGTAAGTAATCGTATTATCAAAACTGCCAGGTATGATGACAATTCGGTTAACTGCTTTGATTTTATGTAAAATATTTAGTACACTATTCCTTGATTTATAACTACTGACAACCCAGTATCCCCAATCGCAGATGAAACAAAGGTCCAGCTTTAAACACGTATTTTGACAGTCGGAGAAATATGAGAGGTTGTCAAGGCAATTCACGTGACACTGCAATATACAACTGCCCCCGTTCAGACAAACACAATGCATTCGTAACTCACGTGCCCTTTGGCGTTGCATTGTAACGGCCCATGCGGAAATATACAATTTCCACCGCAGCGTGTCACATTTTATTGCTTGCATACCAACCGATAGAGCGACCCTCACCCTGATAAGAGTCAACACGTTTACGGATGAATAACCATGTAATTAGCCTGATAAACCTTAGCAATGTTATCGTTAGAGATAATACAATTAAATAACACTCAAGCAGGTGTATATTGACAATAATTACCAGTATTGGGGAAAAGATTTGGAGACTGCGATCGGGCCGAGAGTATATTGAATTAACCTGTGGTATTCGGTCTCACGGAAATTTGTGTTTCTTATTAATGAGTAAACTTTGTTTCCATTACTACGTTCTTCTGTTTAAATACACAATGAATAAAATCTATGTTCTGTAGTTGTTTATATACTAATCAGAGGAGCTATTCCATTCAATGATAGCTTCCAATCCACAAGGGGTTCGTGATGTTACGGTTTATCTTAACTGTGTCGTTCCTTTTGGACTTACGAATGACGTAGGGCTTTGAGGCGTAGCTGAAGACCCGGGATCGATTCCCCATATAGACACTATGTGTGAGTTTAGTTTTACACTGCTTTAACCAATATTCAGAACAAGTGACATCAGAAAGGACTTCAAACATTGTGCCCATGCAGGGAATCAGACCCTTGTCTTCGGCGTGATGAGTGAACGCTTTACCTACTAGGCTACCCCACCGTCCGTTTGGCCTCAGGAACGGTCAATATATAATAACATTTTGTTGATATAATATTTGTACTTTTTGAATAACAGCAGACGTGCTAAGGAATGAGTCAGCATGGCTTTGTGACATATTTAGACTGTTTATATTACTGGCATGTAAATTACTGGTGGTTGTATCGTTGCGGATTTACATTGTAATATTTGCATTGGCAACTTTTCCTGCTATACATTTTTGGGCTAATAATTCAATATCTTATCGGGGATTATTATATCTGTAGTTGAAAATGAACATAATAGCCATTATATATTCCTTATGCGTGTCCATATGTCCATATTAGTGCGTAGGTAGGCGGAGAGAGAGAGAGTCGGGGAGGGGGGTCAAGAGTGCCACCCTCCACCTCCTTTTTCTCCCGAAAGTTCATTAAATGGCCACTGAAACAGGGATCCATATTTGGGGCCCAGTTGTTCAGTGACACAATCTTTGAGCAGAGTTGCGTCACATGGGCGTGGCAGGATCCTGTGACTCTTTGGGTCTGATTATGTTTTTAGGTTTGTCAATATCTGTGCTAACAGGTTTCAGGTTTTGTTTATGTGTTCTTTAACGCCGCTCTCAGCAATATTCCATCTCTGTGGCGGCGATCTGTAAATAATCGAGTCTGAGCCAGACAATCCAGTGAGCATCGACCTACGCAATTGGGATACAACATGTGCCATGTGTCTCGATCCCGTTAGTCGCCTCTTACGACAAGCATGGGTTACTGAAGGCCAATTCTAACCGAGCCGCAGCACACAGGACATACTGTTTAAACAATACTCATTTATAATAGATATATTCTGTAAGTATGTAGATGTGACGAGTGTCGAAACTTTTAGTGTTAACCCTTGTCCTTCTACTCCCAAATTCGCTTTTATTGTGATAGAGTTTCAGCAGTATCACTCTAGGGCCTAGTTCTTTCGAAGCTCTCTTAGCGCTACGATAGTCGCAAGTCCCATACATTAACATTGACTTACGACAATCTTAGCGATAACAGAGCTTCGAAATTCACGGCCCTGGGACACCGAACTGGGAGTCATATTCACCAAAGGAAGAATCGAACCGGTTTTCGGTGGTACCGGGAAGTGTTTCAACCGTAAGGCTACCCGCCGCAGTTTCAACGTACAAATGCTACCTTACTGCGAGACGTTAACTGTATCACTTGGGGAGACGAAATGGCCAGGCGGCTGGATTAACGGTCGATTCATTGCTGACGATATAAGTCACTGGATTGCCTGGTCCTACTAGATTTATTACCAACGGTCTTCATTTAGCACGATTATTACCGAGTGCATCGTCAAACAACAAACGTAGACAATAAACAAACATAGACATGTCAGTCGGACCAGCCATGCATTTAGGACAGCTTTGTATTAACCTGGTGTGACGACACGTCCTATCTTAGGATATGGACGTTTGTCTTTGCCTTTTACATGTTTTTCTGTAAGTTTTTATATGTTTCTCTGTAAACATTTACTGATGGGAAAGCCCTAATGTTATAAGAGTGTTTAAACATGACTGTTTTATTTTGTCGGAGTACCACCGATTGGCGTCAGAAAAACGTTCAAGTCTCAGTTCCAGAATTATGTTTAAGAGTGAGTGAGTGTAGTTTTACTTTTTACTTCCAGCAATATTCTAGCAATATCACGACACTAGAAATGGACTTCACACATTGTACACATATAGGGAATCGAACCCGAATGTTCGGTGTGACGTGCGAACCGTCTATCCTCTCAGCTACCCCACCACCCCATGTTCAAGAGAACAGGTGTTTTTACTTTTAAGTGTGCACTTTGAGCTAAGTACAAAGTAGTTGTTTTACGTCGCAGTCAAAAAGACTCATTTCCAATTAATGCACTATGTAAATTATCAGAGCCAACTAAACCGGTGATTGATAGCATGAACATCAGAGAATACGATGAGTCAGTGAACCTGACGACCTGACTCGATCATCTCCGATTTTCGACTGGAACTGAAATATTTACACGGCTTCATCTTTGTCACCAGTCCTTTTATTGCAGAGTCGTGTCCCTTAGTCCTGCTAGTATACGGCGATCGATGATTTCAATCCCAGCTGAAGATCGTTGGATTATCATCATCGCAAATGTCCAATACATGCATTACTTCGGGTTTTCCTCCCACACTGTTATGACTGCAATAATGACCAAAGCGTCGAGTGTTCCACTGAGTGAGTGAGTGAGTTGGATTTCAACAATATTCCAGCAATATCACGGCGGTGGACACCAGGAATGGGCTCCACACACTATACCCATGTGGGAAATCGAACCCCGGTCTCAACCGCGACGGACAAACACCTTAACTACTAACCCCCATCTCTCCACGCACCCCGTGTCTATTACTGCTCTCACTCACCGTACGTCGGGGATGAATGATTCTAAGCGACCTCTCTTGGGTAAGAAGATTTGGGACTCATTTGTGTATTTTATGAAATACCCTTCTCCCAGTAATGCTCTCGTACAAATATGTAAACGAGTGGGTAATAGTGTAAAACGTTTTACAACGTTTTAAGCAATATTGCAGCACCATCATGGTAAGGGACTCCATAAATGGGTCTCCCACACTGTACCCATGTGGGGAATGGAACAGGAACACATGAAACTCTGTTGTTAAACACAAACCTGCTTCGTATGGATAAATGTTTTATGTTTGCACGACGTATTACGGGATTAGTGCCCCGTGCATGAATATCCGGGTTCAAGTCTCCAGCAATCCATGCGTGTCAAAAGTGGCGACTAACGGGATCGGGTGGTCACGCGAGCTGACTTGGCTGATACAAACCATCAAGTCCCATTAGCACAAATCGGTGTTTATAACACCACTCACGGGATTGTCAGGTCCAGACTGGATTATTTGCACGCCGTTGTAATATGGCGGGAACATTGTTGAATTTGGCGTAACACAAAATAAAAATAAATATCGCAAGTCGGGGGTATGAATTACCCTATCGCAGACTCAATATCGAAATATAGTATATATGTCTAAATGTATGTGAAACAAAACCTACTCATGCATATTCATGAAGTTAAATATTGGCCGATTAGCGGCCACTTCGTGAGTGTGTCATATCCAATACACAGACGCTCTCTGCATTAGATCATACGCTATAAACATGACTGGGATCGTCATTTCCTTGTATCAGAGCAACCGGAAAGCGATTTATCATAGTCATCGACAAAATAGGGTCGGGACACGCCCCGCAGTCAAGATATATACATCTCTGGTTGATTCAACCATCACGTACGCAAATAACTATCGCAATACGTGTAATTAAAATAGTTTGTCTTGAGCGTGAGCAAATACGTTCAGAGGGCTGTTTTTGTCTATTTCGCTGCCAGCACAACAAACTGATTGCTGATAAACAACAGCCGAAGCTCAAACACTGAAACAGGATTGTCCACCGAGTACCTGTCCAATCCGGGCCTCATCACTACCCAGTGACACGCCGCGCGGGAACTAAGCGCGTGGGATTTTCCCAAACTGCATTTCTTAATCTGTTTTAATCGTCCTTGCCCATCAATCAGTAGCCATTAGCCGTCTAACAGGACTTGGGGACGAAGCAGAGTGTTAATTACCTGAGGGTGATTGCCAATTACCTGAGGTATTCTTCCGCTTATAGAGGTCACGAACAGGTGTGCAGCAGTTGTGCCACTAGGAAGAGATTTGAATGCGGCGTTTTGAAACCTAAATATTCGTGATATTGCGGTGACATATGCCGAAATGGCGTCTTGGATATGTTTGAGTGTCTGCATAATCACAGCGTTCGTTTTGGAACCAGGTAAGTCACCACCTGTCTTGCAGGAGCATTATACACCTGTAGTTGTATCGCAAATTGCGGACATTTTGAAATAGGTCGCTGACACTAGATACCAACGAGACGTTGGGTTTGAATACTGTGTCAAATGGCTTCGCGTTGTACACGGGATTATATACTTTTTGCGTTCATGAATAGCGCAACACTGTGACAGTTTGAAAGTTCCGTTAAAACGGTATTATGTGATGCTTATAGTATACTGACACAATAAATATAAGTAAATAATGTTTGTTGTAAGAGCGTTCAAATCTGACAACTTGTGACTTGCCGTCAAGTGAAATATGGTACAAGCTAGTCGTGTATTGTTCGTTATCGGGATACTTGTCATCCCCAAAGAGCATGGCAACATGTAATTTGTGCTGTTTCATTTCTGAAACTGCAGACCCGTGAAGGTCCCAGGGTAGAATAGGCCTTCAGCAACCCATGCTTGCCATAAAAGGTGACTGTGCTTGTTGTAAGAGGTGACTAACCGGATTGGGTGGTCAGGCTTTCTGACATGGTTGACACATCATCAGTTCTCAATTGCGCAGATCGATGCTCATGTTGTTGATCACTGGATTGTCTGGTCCACACTCGATTATTTACAGACCACTGCCATATAGCTGTAATATTGCTGAGTGCGGCGTAAAACTAAACTCACTCACTCACGCACTCACTCACTCACTCACTCACTCACTCACTCACTCACTCACTCACTGAAACTGCAGAGTGTATCTGTGTATTAGCAACAAATTCGGGTCATTTTACGCTATCACTGGGGTTTTCCTTGTCCCACAAGCACATTTGCAACGCGGAACACAAGTAACAGTCCAAAGTTTACATTAGTTGAATTGTAGGTATTACATACTTAAAAACATTATTCATGAATTCATGGACATGACAAAAGTGAGAGTAACGATTTCAATACTTCAACCGAAATTTGTAGTAGGGAATAGGTTTAATGAAGCAACATTTTGTTTGATAAATTCATCAGGTTTCACTTTCAGGTATGGCAGTTATAGAAACTCCCCATAATAATACTCATATAATTGGTATCTGCTCAAATAAGGATTAACTTGAAATATTTCCCCTGTGTTGCTATCGGAAACAGTTGTATTGAGCCTCTGTTCCTTAATGTAACGACCATAAAATGTTTTGTCTTCTAGTGGGATTTGAACCACAGACTTGATCTGAGACCCAGTGACCAATGATGTCAGAAAGCTGAAAATTTGGGGGTCAAACAATGTACAACCAATAATTATTTTTTCAGGAATATACCTCAAGTGTCTGAATTCTAAAGAGTTATTGTGTGTAATTTCAAATCAGTTTGAAATCCAAAATCGTTTAAGTTACATTTATTACCTATAGCATTGAATTGTGTGGGTGCGTATCACGTGTCATTGCGAGCATTAGAGATTAAAATATATATATATATATCAGACAAGGCCAGACACTTTGGAGTACCCCATCAGCCTGCTTTGCCAAACGCTACACTACCATCGCATGCATTTGATTAAAACTTCATCTAAACATAGTCATGGGTGACTAACCTATCCATCACCACTTATGACACCTACCAGTTCTTTATTGTTATTTCTACAAGTCAATTGAAAGCTGATCATGCTGATTTTGACCCTTAACTAAACGGTCTTGGCAGAAATGGCAAGTAATAGCAAGGACAATAAGGCCGCATAATTGGGGGTCTGGTGAAAGCAAGTCTTCTCATTGGTCAATGCTTGGTATCATGCAGATGCAGATGTGTATCACACAACTCCTGAGAGAATGGTCATAGAGAGAGAGGGTCCCCTGCCTTGATATTGCTGGAATTTTGCTAAAGATGGCATAAAACTTAACCCACTCACTTTTGATTAACAACATAGGTATACTGCATTTGAATCATGGCATTGTTACGGTTAAAAATTGCTGTGACACAGGTGTAAGAAGTCCCCTCAGAACCAGCAAAATACAACACTGAGAAGTCTGACATTTTCAAAACAAAACCAAGATACAAGAATTCACAAGAGAGGTTTCATTTACAATGCAAATGAGTCAAATTTACAGTAATGGGTCACAGTATAATGTCAACTCACCACACCCCCTGGAACCACTGTCCTGCAGAGTGCAGTGATGGGGTGACTGTCCGCTGGTATTTGCAGTGATCGCATGCTTGTTTTGGTGGCGAATGTATGATTGGTGTTAACATCTAGTCACCATTTGTGAAACATGAAAGGTATGGTTTAAATATTAGCATTTCGCGAATGCACAGGATGTGGTGATTATAAATAGGAAGTTTCAAGTTGGTAGGTTAAACATGAGAGAAGCAATCGTCGATTATCGACAGAACATATCTTTTCACGTAGACAAATACTAAGTTTATTTCCTAATGGTTTGATTTTACAACATTTCAGTGAGCAGATATTGTTAATAATACACTTTTCACATATTTTTCTTTGCCCTATTGAATGCATAATATTCATTTGATCTATCTATATGGGATCGTGAAGTGATCACGGTCCAGTGACTGTACACTCATCTGTGCATGCTTGCAGTGATCATATTTTTGTCTTGCCATGATTGGTATCGTACAGTCTTTTCAAAGTAAAAATCAAACATGTGCATGGACCATGTAGAAGTGAAGATGACTGAAATATGTTGTTTGGATCTAAGCTTTATTGGCATAGAATCAGAAATTAAAGTCCCAGCTATTGTGTGAGAAAGGATTGAGACAGCACAGCACACGTTAATGAAAAAATAATGGCACAGCTCAAGTTAATGAAAAAATTACTCTCTCGGCACTTGTGCGCGTGCTTTACGAACACGTGGCTGTCCCTTTCTCTGCACTCCTCCCTCGTAACAAACAGTGAAATGTGTGAATATTTTAATATGACAGATTGTTAAACAACAAAATCCTCAGAGTTGGTATGATGGTTTGATTATGATCAGCGTTTCACTGAGTATGCTATGTTTAACAGTTTCTGAATTAGATTGCAATTCATCGTCCTCTTTTGAGCCAAACGGACTATGGTCATTAATAAAGAGTCAAACGATGTATAGCCTAACACAAGCCTAGAAATGTTTATTAGAAATGATAGAGTGTCATCATAATGTTTATCACACTTCACGCCTAGATGTCACTTTGTTATTGGCTGAGCGCGTAACATTTTCTATGTAACCTGCCGCTGGGAATGCTGAAATCATTTGGAACTTTGTTGTAGTAATTCTTTTTCTCGTGTTACAATGAATCACGTACGATAAACTGAAATTACACATATTTTGCGAATGTAATGGAAGGGAGATAACGCTAAACTTGGCTTTCTTGGCATATTCTAGCTATGGCCACAAATAGTTTTGTACCCTTGCTCCGAACAATTCAAAATTGACATAGGGAACATAAACAAACATCGAGTGTACATCAACCCATGTTCGCCTCCTGACCAGTGAACAACTTGTATTGTGTGTATACTAAAAAGTGGCTGCATGGGTTTGTTAACCTGGGGAGGTGGAGAGGAGATACAATCAATGCCTTGTCTGTCTGTCCTCTGCCTTGGACATGCAAATTGAATCTGCTTTCATCTGTGAAGAGCGCACAAGACCATTGGCCATGATGTCTACTCCATCTCAAACGCGCTTGCCTGTGACGTGGTGTTAGAGGTGGACGAAATGCAAGTCTCCTACAGCAGAGTCCAGTTGCCTTTAAACGTCGATGACTGGTGCTCCTGGATATCTTTACATTGTTAACATTGATGTGTTCTGTTGGAAGATCTGCTGGGTTAAGGAATCGGTGTCATAACGCAGCGTTAGTCATTGGCCTATCTAAGACTGCTCACTAGTTTGAATTCGTGAAATCTCTGTCACAGTCTACCAACAGCACCCTGACTCGTGAAAAAGCAGATAGCAATCTACTGCTGAATTTGACCAGGCCTATGGTCTGACACTCCCACTCCCTGAACCATATTATTTTCCCTACATCCTAGCCTCCTGCAATGCTAAAGTCCTAAATGAAGCAAGGATTAGAATCCCTCGTCTCCCTGGGGCTCCTTTTTAATTTTTTGATATACGTTTGTTGGTTGCCATCAACATTTATAATTATCTATTCAGAGACTAAGCATTAGTCTAGGTCTGACACCTTGCAGCAAGTATCAACAAGTGGTTTTCCATGTCAACATTTTGAATAAAATGTGTGCCATTTGAAACAGAATGTCTTGGACACGTAGATTTGTCTACGTGAAAAGATATGTTCAGCTGATAATCGACAATTGGTTTCTTCATGTTTAACCTAGCAACTTGAAACTTTCTACTGCTAGAAACATATTAGATGATCCTGCGCACTAAACGCATTTGTGACAAGAGAGGCGGTACAACGAATTGGGCGAGTACACTTGGCTGCTACAGGTAGCTTGCCAATTATGCACATGCTATACATGCTAACCGTGACATGAAATCAACACCGCATAATCCTTCGAATGATAAGACCGCAATTTCAGGCATAAGATACTGATATTCCATGCTAACCTCTAGTTACGACGAAGACAAATAGATGATTGGGGCATTGACAAGCATTTAGATAGTTTGTCAAAAAAAACCCCAGGAAAATGTCATTTGCTTCGTGAAATGGATCGGTGGTCGTAAACATATTTGTTCAGTGTATTGTGTTGATTCAATTCGTTGGGATTGTAGCTGTTCCCAAATCGAGTGTGCTATAACAATTCATGCGTGAAACGCATAAGGAAAATGAACTTCTCGATATTTATCAGACAGCCTGTCTCCCTCTTGTTTCAAGTGGATCGTTCTGTGGGGCGTTCCCAAGTATGCAAATTGGGATCATTTGTCAAGTTGTGGATCATCTTATATGTGTTTACCAGTATATGTCACTATCACTATCAGAATCTGCATCCGTGAAATGTTAATATTTAAACGTTTCTGTTCGCGTGTCGCAAATGGTGACTAGATTTTTAAGACCGATCTTACATTCGCCACCAAAACAAGCACGTGAACACTGCAAATGCAGACGGACAGTCACCTGATCACTGCACCTCTGCTGGACAGTGGTTCCAGGGGGTGCACCAAAGTTTTGATATGAGAGTGAGAAACAGTTATGCAGAATGTAATACAGCAAGCGATCAGGCAGCGGTTATGAAGATCAAGCGTTGACGGAGATGCTGACAGATGTGTACTCCAGTAGTCAGTGTGTATTTCCGTGTCAACAACACGGCAACTAGCCTTTATATATATACATTCAGTCATTTCCTGAAAGTTCGAGCACATGCGACCATCGCCGCTAACGTGGCATACTCTAGAACAGTAGTAGTTTCGAGCTCACCTATTTTTTCAAAGGGAGGTAACTCTTAAGCACTTCCAGAAAGCCTGCTGCCATGATACGAATACTGCTGAACATTTATGATACGAAATGTTACCCATAATAATTAAAACAGTAAATGTTGTGACCTAGATAATAATTATTACTTAATTTATAATACAATTTACAGAAAAGACACTCTCATAACAGTATGTAGGTTAAAATTTTGCATGAATATTCTTCTTCGGTCCGTTTCATGCTACATAGACTGAACATAAACTAGGTTAATTCACTGAGTTGTAATATTTTGGTTTTGCTATTAAGTTCTTATAATCTTGAAAGATATAATCTTATGTTAGTTATGTTAATCACACTGATAGTCAAAAATATTATAAGAGATTATGTTGATTGTATGTAGTGTGTATGAATTATTAATATAGCATCAGTTATTCATCATTTCTATAAATGTGTATTGACTGGTTATATACATCCATTTATATGAATATAAGAGTATTGCTATATATTCTGGACAGAATAAGTTGGGGATAGTGGTATTTTCATGGTTGATATTTTATCAGTGTGTCAATGAATGAATAGATGTTTACTCATAATTTCCAAATTTACATTATATGTATCCCTAACTATTTTTGTCCGGTATACTGTGACACCCATAACAGATCTAGTTTCACATCACATATTCTAAGTGTGCATTGTCAGGTGCCCAGTTTCTGCTTATAACATGTATGGAGAGCTGACGATCACGGGTTGGACATATTATCCAAAAGATGTTATATTTGTTGGTCCTTGTTTTGTTGTCGGCATTGAAGGGTAGAAGGAAGACTGGTTGCTTTGGTATCAGTATAATTATGAAAATGTGCCAGAGTGCGGTATTCATGCTTAACTGCGGTATGGCATCACAGTGAGCTAGTGCTGTTAAACCAGGTTAAGTCTGAAGTAGTCCAAGTAGTCACACATACACACACATGTATGTCATCATACAGGGTTCCAGATAATTTTTCAATATAAGAATTATGTATGCCTTATTTTTTCAATATAAGAGTACTGGGAAAAGTTAGAACACTGAATGGAATTTGATGGCGTGTAATTAATCATGTGTTTCGTTTCATATATGCACCACAGTATTGTGTAAACAGGTCAATAAACAATAAAGCAATACTTTTTTGGATAAATACATCCGTAAATGATTCTAAGACCGTACACCATTGTTGTGGTGCGAATCTGCTACTTTCTGATTTTTTTCCCACGGAGTCTTGCATATTTTGTATCCATAAGACACTGATACGGCCCTTATCTGGAGCCCTGATCATATGAGCAAAGTATATTTTCAAGAATGGCATTAAACCCCATTTCCCCACACTTAGAAAATGTTTAAGGCTGCGAATTATGCAAAGACAGAAACATTTTTTCGTTTTTCACTGAACTTGCAGTGTGGTTATATGCTGGTGGGAGAGAGTGCTTGAAGATTCAGGATAATGTTTATGTTCTTGGATGTTGCAGGCATTAATGATCATGGATTCCCTCCAAATCCTGAACATAAACACCTGCACAGCTTTCCTTTTACATAAACAGTCCAGAAAATTTGAAACTGTCTGACTAGCCATATTTTCAAGGGCAACTAATTCGCGATTCATTGAGTTTGAGTGAAGTGAAATATTGCCAAAAACAGTGAAAAAACAAGGGTGCTGACACACCAGCACCATGTTTGATTCAAACACCCAAACACAACTGTCTAGAACAAGTGGAAGACAGATTTCCCATGCAGCTTGTGTCAACTCAGGGCACACACAGTCGTGAATTGGTTCCGAAGGGCTTGGAGCACTTTGTATCAACCATCTGCCGTAGATGTTCTCGTGGATCTTCCAGAGCAAGGTCTGGCCTGGAACCTGTCCCTAAGTCTGTGAATGACAGAAGTAGACACCTAAGACAGCAAGCAACACATCTTAAGGATTCACCATCCTGCAACCCTGCAATGGCGTTGCTTCTGTCACAGGTGCTTTACGATGCGCTGTAACATGATGAAGAAGTTGTGAGGCTTCAGTACTGTCTGTAGCTTCTTCTAAAGGGAATGTTGCCATAGATATGAATACAACCAAGACAGTGAATACAATGAGACTTTCCTCATAGTCACTTTCCTCATTGTCAATTGTTGACATGCAAAATATTATAGACTTAGTCTTACTCTTAGTTTTTGTTTCAGGGATTGTGTGATGGCAGAAAATCATTTTACAAGTACTACAAGCTCTAACCTGAAACAGTGTTTGGATAGCAAAAACTTGTGATGTTGCTGGAATAGTGCTAATAGTGACATACAGCCATACTCACTGATTTTAATAGTGTCCTTGTTAATTTAAATAGGTTGTAGAAATGATTAGTGAAAGGCCATTACATTACCCTGTAGATTATTAAGTTCTGTCTTTCTATTTCAGCCACAGAGGCCAGACTGACCACATCACCAACACAAATAACAATCGGTGGCAGCAACCCAACATCTCAGTTAACTGTAAGGTGCATGCCAGATGCACCTGGGATAACACAAGTGTTTAACATGGAGATTGGCAAGAAATCATCTACTGGCTCTAATCAGCCTATGATCCGAATAACGAACACTGATTCGTCAGTACAGGTAGTGGACACAAGTCTACAACAGCGATTGACACCCTCAGGTTCTATTAGTGGATCAACTAGCAATATACAATTCATCTTGACAGATCTGAGATGTGCTGATGCTGCTTCGACATATTACTGCATAACGTTTTACTTGGCTGGGTCATCGGGAACTGATGAAACAGTTGCCAACATCACTGCTAGAAGTAAGAGAAGAATTATTGGCTTGAATACAAATTTGTAACAAAGATTTGACTGAAATTTGGACCACACTTTTGTTCCTCAGAACCTGACTTTCCCATTTCTGTTGTTTCTGGTCACAGCTATGGTCCATGGTTGCCATTTTTACATTTTGAAGGGCATTATTGACTACACGAAAATGTCCATATGTATAAAAGGCCAATAAATGTATCAGTGGTCTGACTCAGAGGTTGTATGTTGATTCACATAAGGTGCAGTGGGGAAGCCTAGTGATTAAGGTGTCTGCAGGTCATGATGAACACCTGGGTTTTATTCCCCAGGTTGGGACAATGTGTGAGGTCCATTTCTGGTGTCCCCTGCCATGATATTGCTGGAATATTGCTGAAAGCGGCGTAAAACCATACTCACTTGTATCACTGAAAGGTTAAATGTGTCACACTCACAGCATTTATTTGACAGACTATTTTTTACAAACAGTTTTGACTGAAGTGGCATTGTAGCTGGAATATTACAGTCCCAAAGGAGAAACAAATCATTCCTCATTTTTAATTGATCTCTGTTCATTTCTGTCGCACAGCCTACCCAGAGCAGATAGCGATCTTCCCAAGTCCTGATAGGGTCCAGTATGACGATGGTCAGCCCGTCTCATTCAGATGTACAGGCAGGATTGGGAATCAGTTTGATGAGAACAACCTTCAGAACCTGTGGACATGGGAGTGGCGATCTATAGACAACGAGTTCAGTTCCTGGACACGGTACCCCAACGAACAAAACATCACCTACGACCTGCCTACGCCATCAACAGAATGTCAGTATACAGGGGCGTCAACGCTGGTGCACACAGTCTCAAATCTGGACAATGGAAGACAGTTCAGGTGTTCTGTCGTCAATTCGGACTACAGCGCAAACAAGACAGTATATGTTGTTGGTAAGATGTGTCAAAACATTTCATGCTTTGTCTATTAGACCTGTGAACGTCCAGGTTCGTATTGGTCAGCATGTTCAGCTAACTATGCCTGTCGTAAGAGGCGACCAGCATGATCAGGTGGTCAGGCTCACTGATTTGATTGACAATTAATAGATTGATGTTCATAATGTCAGTCACTGGATTCTCTGATCCAGACTCCATTGTTAAAAGAACATCATCATATATTGCTTAGAGCCATGGTAAACAACAGACCACCCAACTTTATCTACTGGCTTTGCATTTTTGTTTCATGATGAATTGTTTTCAGAGGAGAGGGTGGTAGAATTATCTGTGGCTTGTTGCTTATACAATGATGGCAAGTTGTATCAAGGGCTAGGAGATATTGGTAGTTGATATCATGCCTCATTTCAGTTTTAATTACATGTTTATAAACACTATGGAACTAACAGATGCCATTATTGTATTTGTTTTAATAAAATCATTTTCCTTAAAAATATCCGATGTCTGAAGGGGTGTTGGGGCAACCTAGTGTTTAATGCATTAGTGCGTCACGCTGAAGACCTGGTTCTATTCTCCACATGGTACAATGTATGAAGCCCATTTCTGGTGTCCCCTCCATGATATTGGAATATTGCTAAATCATTGTAAAACCTTACTCACTCAGAAGAAAAAATCATATTCCAAGTAACTTTTTAGGATTATAAAAGTGGTTTAACACTGGTTGTGAAGAATTCATTTGTGTGTACAGTAATCCTTAACTTTTGCATAAACTTTCGTCAAAGTAACTTGTATGAATAGACATGTGAGAACCCATTCATTATTCATTTTCAGAATCCTTTAGCTCGTTTCAGAATGTCAGTGTCTTATTGTTTATTTATGTTTTCATGTACCATTGTTCATGTCCTGTGCTGTGATGTTGCTGGATTATTGCTGAAGTGTAAAACTCACTCACTGCCCTGATTGTGAACAGGTTGATAATGCCATTTAGATGAGAGAGGAATACAGCTTTATTCAAAGTTTGCAGTGATGTCGAAAATGCATCATGTTGACAGCTCATACGGTGTAAGGATAACTGTCTGTCTCAAATCCTTCGAAAAACACAACCAACTGTTTTTTACTCTTTTAATGAAAATAATGACATCATTGTCGTCACACACATCAGCATTGACCTCAGAGTCTTAGTGAGTTCATCCTACTAGATTATTACTATTGATAATTGTTTTTAATCCTTCTTTTCGATCGATTTGTTATTATGAAGAAGTGAACACTGACATAAAACTCTGTGGTGTATTGAATTAACTGGAAGAAGGTGGTATTGAAGAACTTGAATTTCTGTCAGATTTCACAGAAAAGACTACAGTCATCCTCGATATCTCCAGGGTGTACGTTCCGATAAGTCTACACTATACACTGGATGCATCCACGACTCAAGTCAATAAAGTTATTACCTCCCTTTGCTGGCTCTGCATTCTCATAGTAGTCAATCTTAGCCAAGCTACCATTATAGCCGAGGTTGCCAGTGTCTACAAACATAGCGGTCACTGCAGCGAACTTTTGTTTGCAATGCAACTCAGATTTTGGGAAAGTTATACAGACAAACTGATAGGTCCGAAACTTATATTAAATATGTGCATGAACTCCTATGTCTTTCAGAGAACCTATGCATGATTTGTGTTGCCAAGTTTAATTGATTAGATAATTTAAAAAGTGAAAATGAGCAGTGACTGGTTGGCTCAACTTCCCAGGATAGACACCTGACTGGATAAAAGGCCTGCCAAGGGAGGTAACAAGATTATCAGGCCGAGCTGTAAATGCATCCATTGGTATACTGAAGACTTACCGGAATGTATACCCTGGATATATTTAGGATGAAGTGAGTTAGGCTTTGCATTTCCATGTCATATATGGTTAGAACCTGTGTGAGTGTACCATTTGACAGTTCAGTAAGTGTTGCACGTTCACCTGTCTTTGACACCAATAACTGGGTCGATCTCTATATCATGGTGCATTCAGTTTCCATTACTTGTGAGATGGTGATTGTATCACCTTCAGTTTTGTTAACTATTTGTGACAGTGTAATGTCATCTATAGTATTATCCCACCCCTAACTAGATGGCAGCAGTCTCAGACGGAATGATTTTGAAACTAAATACCCCTCACAGATTTTGAAATTAGAATGCAGAATGTGGGGATAGTACAAATTAGTTCCTCCATCCTGTCACTCAAGCTTTTTCCAAATACACCTGGTTGTTGTAGATTCATCAATGAATTGTTTGAGTAGCCCACAGCACTTCATAATGTCACCAATCAACAGAGACCATCCCATAGTGTATTTGGACCAAGCTGTTGTATTAGAATGAAATTACTTCTACTTACTCTCCTGGAAATAATTTCCAAGGGAATTATTATCTTTGGTAATTATTTCCACCAGAAGTTTTGTCCTGGGATATTTCCGTTCAGCAGTTTCTCGAGTATCAACATGTAGGGTTGTCACAGTACATAAGTTTCACGAATCATGTTACCCATGTCATGATTCGATATGTATCACAATACTTACTTTTGCAACACTATTGCGTAAATTTAGTTACATTTGAACATTAGTATTTCATATTTTTTAAGTGTCCATGAAAAGATTAACATTTTTTGCACTTAGAGATTAAAGGTTCTAATTTCCCATCATTGTGCTTGGAAAAGAATCATTTATAACTTACATAATATCCAAAAAAAAATGATACAGTTGCAAAATGTAAATGAAGCATAAATATTTTTATGCCAGTACTTTCAAAACTAAATGTTGATGCAGTTTTGAATCTGTCAATAATTGTGTCATGTTAGGAAAAGTATCACTATGTCATGGCATCCCTATGTATGTAAATTTTATTTTCCTTATGAAAATGTATCGTAAATCGTCAAAGCTAATTTTAACTCTATAAACAATAATTATGGTGACGTATTTACAACCATGTTCTTATATTTCCAGGCCAAGGAGGTCCAGTTACTGGTACCACACAACCAACTACAAGTGGTGAGTTTTGTGTTTAAATGTCAGTATACATACAGTGAATGAAGTTTCAAACAAAGAATGGACAGATGAAGATGTCATCATAGAACTGGAATATTCCTGAGTGCAGCATGAAACAAGCAGGAAAGTGAACAAACTTGTAACTTAGTTTTTGCTAAATATATTTTCTCATGTAGTCGCACAGGATGGGACCAGGGTCTATGTACTCTTAGCGGGCAGTAGGTTGGACAAGTGGTTTTAGAGTCTGCTCATTACATTGAAGGTCTGCATCTATTCCCCTCATGTACAATGGATACCCAGTGTCCCCTGCCATGATATAAGCGGCTTAAAAGTGTGCTCAGTATACACAGTTATGGTGATGTTATATTTGCTGTATATATCATTTGGATGAACGTGGGCCCCCTTGTTTCAGATGCCGGAGTGGATGGTGGCATGATCGCTGGTATTGTGATAGCTATCCTGGTTGTCATCGTCGTTGTCATTGTTGTCATCGTCGTCCTGCGCAGGAGGAAAAATGGTGGCGAACACTGTGAGTATACCATCAGGTCATAGGTACAGCATGTGAAGCCCTTTTCTGGTGTCCCTGGCAGTCATATTGCTAGAATCACACTAAACTCAATCACTGTGATCTATAAATGTGGCTGCTTTATTTTATATGTAAATATTTTTGTAAATGAAAATGAATTGTGCAGCATTTCTTAAAACTTACTCCTTTTACCCTAAATATCGGTTGCCTATAATATTTGTGTAATTTCCATATTCAGATGAAACAAAGGAAGAAGATGGGCCAGGGTAAGTGTGCATGCTGTTTTTTTAGATGAAATGAACAGGAAAATGTACCTAGGTTATAACATTTGTGAGGGAAGGACGCCATGGAGAAATGGCTGTTCTCTATTTTCAGATATTAATGTTCAAAATCTAACCATCATTTACTGACTGTTTTATTCTGGAGTGTAAATATATATTACTTAAAATCAGCTCAGTGGAGGGTGAGCAAAAATGACCAATAAACCAAAAGCAGATGTCAATTGTAATATGGTAGACTGAGATCTCGGCAACCCCCCAAACCCCTTCATTATTAGTCAAGAGTCTTGGTGGACAATTCATACTGATCATTGATCATGAGGATGATATGATAAGTTTTCTGTGTCAAAGTTATTCATAATATTTTTTGGTTGACAGTGTCTTTTTCAAGATTTTCAAGATTTTTTAGATTTTTGTGTGTGTGTTTTCAGTAATTTACATCGTCAGTCGAATCAACGTATGTTAAGTGAGACAAAGTATCAATTCATCAACTATGTTGATGCTGATTTGCAAAGTTCTTTGAGCATGTATCCTTGCATTAAAATATCGCTTTAGACCATCCCTGGATATTTCGCGCTTTGATCACGCTATATTCTTTTCATTTCGCCTTGCTGCTTCTCTCCCTTCACGAGGCACTGGAGAAGTCAGTCTAATGGTTGAAGTGGCCGCTCATGAGCCTAAAGACCTGGGTTCAGTTCCCCACATTGGTGTAATGTGTGAGACCATTTTTGGTGTCTTCAAATTGCTGGAATATTGCAAAAAAAGGCATAAAACCATACTCACTTATTTACTTTCTCTCACTTTTCACAAGAAAGCAGATTGCAGATAGACATTAAACGATTTATATTTTTCAAGTCATTGCTCATGCTGTCAGTCACTGGATTCCATTGTAAAGGTCAAATTAAGTACAAATCATGAAGCATGGTAAATATCATGGAAACATTTGCTGTTTTGGCTTCATTTTGACATGGTACTATGATGTGTAGTCAGGCAGCACCCAAAAGGCTACGTTAGTCCGTCCTAATGTCAGACACAGGTGAATTTTGTGGAGGATGGGGTAAAAAAAAAATCTAGTCTGTCCTCACGTCAGGTCAGTTTTAGCAAACCAATGACATATATAATGATTATAACCTTTTTGAATATTACCAAGGGATACTAGAACAATCAAACAGATAAAATTATTGCAAACGAATTTGATGAGATATGTTTATTTTAAGAACAGAGTTCTCTCCCTTAGCTTCTGGAGCTTATTAAGGAAGTGCATGATGGACCGCTTGTCACAGAATCAACGAATAGGAAAATGTGTATCTAGTTTCCCGCCAAATTTCAAACCAAAATGGCACGACCCTCATCAGTCAGTCTGCTGCTTTGACCAGTTTTAAGTTTTGAAATTTGGTTTTATTTATATTTGGAGGACAGGCTAGATTTTGCAGGACTTTTAAATAATTTGACCAACCAGTTGTGTGGAGAGACTAGATTATCTACATCTTTCCTACACTGCAAAGTTCTGTCTGAAATTACAGAAAGATTTACAAAAATACACTCAGTGATTCGTTAAGGGGATTGGCCTTGTAGATCAGATCCCCTCTGTAACCATGGTAGCAGGGATTATTATAAGATTGTGAATCTAGATTGAAATAGGCAGGGATTTACAGGAAGCAAATTCCTGCATCCCATATGCAGAATTAATGGTATGAGTCTCAGGGATCCTTAAATACAGGACCCAAGGTAAATGCCTGAATAGGTATTGAGGAACCTGTGCAGTCTAAGTAAACAGTGTCAATATTATTCGTTAGACTACTATGCTGAGTCTACAAACTCTAGTGGAAGGGTGTAACAGGTAACTTTTGAGAGAGACCTGTTAGAACACAGTGTACCAAATCAAGTTGACACTCGCACATACCCTTTGCACTTTTACCTTGAAAAAGTTTCTACCCAACTCGTTCTGAATGCTATTTTTTATATGATCACTTCCGGGTGATGCACATGGATCACGCCAGAACAGTGAGTAAACAGTCCCTGTAAATAGCGTTTTGACAATATTCAATGATGTCAGCTTGCAGAAATATTAGCTGATAGTAACCATGTCAACAGAAACCCCAAAGTGTATACACTGCAGGTCAAATATCTGTTTTATGTGGATTTTTGTTTGTTGAGAGATCAGTGTCAGTGACCTGGGAATTTTGTCCTACCGAACCTGTAACAGTAGCTGTTGTGTGATTGGTTCAACCCATTTGGCCATCACGCATTTCATAGGTCACCCAAAGGTTGCCTGACGGAACGTTCTACTAGGGTTGGGTTTGTTAGACTCAGTGTAAGGAATAACACAGAGACTAAGTTTACTGTGACTGGGAATCTGTGCTGCTAGGTTGATCAGGGTGCCATGGTACAAACACCTTCAGTGCAACAACTATAGTAAGCGTATGTTAAGGAGTGGGAGACACGATCACCTTAAGGTTGCAGTTGGCATAAGTTTGCTTAAAGGAATGGAACTCTCGATTATCTCAGCTTTAATACTGGTGCAGTCTGTATGAATAACTTAGATCATTGCGTTATGAATATACACTGTAGAAAGATTTGGTAATGTATTCATACACTATAGAGAAATTAATGCGGTATTAATGCTGACTTTCTACTTGCTTCTTCACTCCTGAAATAATTGAGTGCATGCTTGCTAACTGACTAATCCTTGTGTGCAATAAGATGGTCTGTGTTGAATTGCTCAGTGAATACTTGTCATGGTACATAGTAGTGCCATGCTGACAGCATTTAACACATTTTATCAACACATCAAAAATATCGAAACCCCACAGCATACTGACACCTATATTTTGTCAACAGTATTGAAACCACATTTATTTTATGGCATCTTTAATATATGAACAACATTGAAATCACACATCAATCTTACACACATGTTCAATGCAATTATCAGTTTGATAGATTTGACACGTGAGTTTATGCTGCTGTATTTATGTTCAGTATTTTGGTATGCAGACAGATTGGTCTCTGTCCCATGAAACTATTGTTGAAGTACGTGAATATATTTAGCATTTTCTCTTTCACAGTGAAAGGCCGGAAATGACTCCTAATGTAGTGTACAGTACACCAGCCAGCAACGACCCACGGGTAAGTACCTTTAAGAACGTAATTATAAATGTACTATATAAGAACATTCTAGGGTGTAATGTTGTTTTTCATACAATGTCCAACTTTGAGATATCAATGTTGAGATATCAAAGAAACCCCACAGAATTAGAATTATAAACTATTTTTCTCTATTTTATTGGAAACAATTCTCGTACACGTGCATCATCAACGGGACCATATCATCAAGTTGTCAAAGAGCAAATTAACGATGTTTTGGGGAGATAATTAATCAAAGTTAATAAGCAGAAGAATACAATCAACAACAGTACCCGTAAAAGTTGTCAAATGAACATTAGAACTTACTACGTCCATCTTTTTTGCGCGATTGTGTGCCGTACTTCAAGTGACATCTCGGCTTTCTTCGCCTCGAACTTGATGCTCGGACACAATGTTTAGTGATAAAAAATGTGCATAAAGCATTTTTGTCAAAGGTCATAACCTGGCACAGTACATGCACTAAACTCTGTAATGTATGTATAGGTGGTGGTATGTTGTCGATCACGTTCAGAGTAGCATGATTTTACTCATAACTTTCATCTGAATCTAAGTTTACAAAGGATATTATCCATTGCTGTTATCTGATTGGCTGCCATAGGTCATATGTTTGATTTTGACCATTCACGATCCTTATAGCAGACTGTGGCAAATAAGCGTCATTAGAAACTAGTTTTTATCCAAAGAGATTGCTTCTTACAAATCGAAAAATACTCTTGACAAGGTTGATGTTCAGAGCTTTCGAACGATACCCGCCATCAAATGAATCGCTGCCTCGCATGTTATTTGTACGGAATTTCGAAAACCGGGGTGAATTTGCCCTAGTTGTATCCCCGTTACCAAGCGGAAAGCCATTGATATTGTGGAAAAGATGATCATAGATATTAATTGAGAAATCTATAGTAATAATTTTCCGATTACTTGAAAATGAAAATATAAAAAGGTGAAGGGAAACTTAATGGTATCGCATCGTGGCTCTCAGGTCGGGGATATAATGACATGTTACAAATGAATGCCCCTGCTCCAATAATCACTCACTTCTTGAAAGTGCTTGTGCAAACAACAAAACAATTGCAATCGGGCCTCCTATTGCTTGCGTGGCATCTACAAAACAATAGGAAGCAATCACCGTTTGTGAAGTGACAGGAAACAGCAGATCCGATTGGCACGTCAAATGGCGACCGGACAGGATTATAACTTTTTAAAAATTGATATTGTGTGTAAATAGCTAGGTATAGAACTTAATAATGTCTAAGGGCAAAATAATTTGAAATAATGAAAACTGTACACTTCGATTTGTACTTTATTGAGCATGTATAACTAAGTGTCTGTAATTGTCGTAAACTTCCTAGCAGGTGTACCGCTAACCTGTAAGATTGTCCTCACATGGCACTGACAACCAGAAAAATACTTGCGTGAAATTGTGCCTTGTAGATAAGCTGACCCCCTTCTACTGACAACATTCTTTGGTCCTCAAAATTCGGCTTTAACACAGTAATATACGTTATTCCATCCTTGCCTGCTAGCCTATCACAAATGCATAGATTCTTTCCTCCTAAAGTATGATATATATGAATGAATGGGCCACTTAAAAACAGCATAATATTTAAAGTAAATTGTCAATTCTGATTCAGGAAACATATGGGATTTTTTGTATCACTGTATATTTTTAGACCTTTCCTTAATGGTTCTGTTTGCTTACCATGACATTCAAGACTTACAGGTCAATACAGGTCTAATGACCTAAAGGTCATGGTTACAGCAGCCTGAAGGTGATGGCCTTTGTGATAGTGACAAATGTCATGATGACCTATATTTCGTTAACAAAGGTCATGTCAGATTGACATATTCCTGGACACAGGTAACAGGTGGCAGAATTCATTGTCATTTTCGCTCTTACCTTCTGAACTTTACCTCTGAAGAACTGAGTCAAAACTTTCGAATAAGCCCTCATTAACATGGCATGGAAATTATGACAATCTTTTAAATTCTGCCACCTTACCTTGTCTTGCAGGAAGACGATGACAAAAAAGATCGAAATGCTAACGCAGAAGGCCTACATTATGCCGACCTTGACCTTGCTAGACTACCTGAGAAAGGAGAACCACGTGCCAGGCAAAAAGATGCTCCAACCGAATATGCATCCATTCGACTGTTTTGACAACTTTCTGTGATAAAAAAGACATTGTACATTGACATCCACCTAAAAGTTGTTTCTCCATGTTATCTGTTTGGAAGAGTTATTCCCCTTTTGGAATATGAAACATTCAAGGACCTGCTGGCACAGAACCACCCAAGCACTAAGTCTTTTGATAATGTTGTATATTCACTTGTACTTTAACATTTTGAAAGCCAAGAAGTTTAAGATGATCCTTATGATTTAAGACAGTTATGGCACCTGTATATTAATACTTACAGCAGGTACCGATTAACAACGATTGTAGCACCAAGATAGTATTTACAGTCAGGGAATAATACTAACATTATGACAAAGGACATATTAAGACCTTCAAGATTTGACAAAGATAACTATTTTTAATTTAACCTGTGCTTTGTCATGATAGTGTCTAGCAGGCCATTTGATTTGGCATGTTGTTAGGATTATATTATAAGACTAATTGTCAAGAGTGTATTATTTTTTGTATTAAGTGATGGAATTTGGTTTTAAATATTATTGAATGAAAATATATTTTCCAAATGAATATTTATCACAATGCAAAAAAATTGCCTTGTTTAGTAAACTGTTTTGTTGAGTAGACACGGGCAAAATGTTTACACAAAGTGAATGGAAGTGAATTAGGTTATGCAAGAAAGTAACACTTTGACATTGAGAACAAAGCAACTGTATTGTTGACGGTTCCTAAGCAAACCTAACTAAAGGTGGACTTCATAGTTGGTGCATAAGAAGACAAGTGAGTGTTGATTGCTGTCATGGTATGCTGAGTGTATTGAACTTTGCTTATATGTCAATCACATGATTAATGGTATTTCAGATAACAGCTTTGAGAGGCATTTCAGACGTGAGATTAGTTTTATGATGTGATAATATTTGCAAACATTTGATTCTGTGAAATTTGATTTGATGAGATTTTTGTATTTCATAATTTGTATGTTATTTATACAGTATCTTTGCTTAGATATACTGCAAGAGCTTTCTATATTTTGTATAAAATATTCAGGTTTCTAACATGTCTCAGTGTTTCATTATACCCAGACTACCCTGATTCTCTGATTTGTATGATTATGTGCTTTCATCAGTAGTTTAATATTGGAAATTCAGAAATGATGAAAGTACAATTCTCTGAAAATACTTGACAAATCTTAGCAGTCAAGACATACTTAATAAGAGAGGCAGATACTTTTTTTTATCGTGATCATGCAAATTTTAGTGTTCGAGGCCAATTCACGCACTTCAATTAAAAACTGTTATTTCAAGCCCTAAACCATCAACAGAGTGATAACTAATAATACAATCTTTCTTAAAATGCTGAAAAAAGACCAAGCAGAAAATCTGTTCATCCTGTGATGTGTTTCACACTGGATGGTGCAAGGTGGTTGCTAAAAAATTAACCCCATCGAAAACAGGAAAAGAAATGAACTACTACTTATATATTATACATGCAAACAATATCTACATAAATATTATTTCAAAGCCATCAGTACCAATTTTGGTAAATTACATGGTTTTGCCTATGGAATAATGGTGTTAAATGTCACCTCCTACTGTGAATTATCACTCATGTGGTATGACCTTCAAGATATGAATGAAGAGATCACAATTTCTCTCTAAACAGCCTCCCAGACATCACAATCGTAAATCTGTAAGTATTTATGCCCTTCGTCTGCTATAGATGTGAACAAAAAACTATGACAGCAACTTCTTTCAAATGTTGATATATGTATATTTTGTGATCAGATTACGTCCATTACTTGAATGTTATATTTAAAGGTGTCTATTTTGAAAAGGTTTAATAGACTTTGCTTTAGTAGATTCAGCTGTAGGTACTTTCTGTTTCTCAGATCTTTCAGAGTGGAAGTTCTTCTTTTAGATATTTGTCAAATTTACCCTGATTTATTTTTTTAATGGGAAATTGGTCTTTGGTACATAGACCCAAAATATAAACTAGAGTTAACTGTCCCTCTCTAAGCTTAGTATGGAGATGCAATTATATGTTAGATGACAAAGTATGATTAATATCAACATTTGAGGGTGTGTAACAGCGCCTTATTTTGCCTGTTCTTCGCAATAAGACTGAGCATGTCATGGTAGCTTTTGACTCACTAACTTACTCTATTGCCTCCAAACATGTTCATGTATATCTCAGTCGCCATCTTTTCACCACGTCCACATCATATGTTTGAGACAGGTAACTTCATCACGCTTAATCAAAGATACTCACCTCTCTCTGGTACACCATATGCTCATATTTGCATGATGTTTTGCTACATTACTCGAAACTTTTCTGAGTCATTTTTGTCCTATAAAAGAATTAGGGTTGATAAATTTTTATAGACCCATTTTGTTTTCATTTCAAAACTATGTCACATGGCATGGAGTCCACCAAAATGTTGCTGCAAACTTGTGTTTGTCTCAGGGGTTCAGTCAGGAATTTTTTCATACATGATACTCTGTTCAACTTTTGATAAAGATATTGAAAACTGGTGGGGATTTGTTCGGTCTCGGCAAGTGGGTGGAGGGGAGCACAAGTGACCCAGTGGTATGTTATGCTCCAACACTCAGAGTTGCCCCCCTTTGACGAGTCAGAAACTTATGACCCTGGCTAGAATTCACCCTTTTCGTGGTTTGTCTGAATAATGCTTGACTTGTCGCACCAATGTCAAATACATTTGGGACCTCTGTCACTTTAGACTTAATTTGTGTGCCAGGCTAATTTAACTGGAATCACTTTAAAAGCAGCTCCCAGCCATAGTCAACAAATCACAATTTGGTATTAGTTAAACACCTTTCGAAATCATTCCTTTGACTACAAGATGTTGAGTAGTACACTGGTTCAAGTGTTCACTCATCACACCGGATCCCTGGGTTTCAATTCCCCCCAACATGGGTATACTGTCTGAAGGTGGTGTTACTCAAATATTGCGAAAATGAGTCCGCAACACCAAACATGTTGTTGTCTAACATCTCTGGATGAGAACAAGACTATATTGACATGGCTGAATTGTGAGTTTTCATTCTCATAAAGGGCAATCCCTATCAGTAGTTAAACAGTATAGTTTCTAACATAATACATCAAATGTGTGCTGTAGTTAGAGTTTTGCTTCAGGCTAGGTACAGATCTAGGAACTAGATGTAGAAACGTATGCTATTTCTTGCAATAAAGCTTCAAACTTATTGTATTTGGCTCATTTGGCTAAAAGTCAAGTGAGTCTGTGTCGAGGGCCCTGGTCCATGAAGTGATTGCAGTGCTAAGGTGATTGTGACTCTCATGCTTTAACATCTTGTGGCAAGATTATCTTGTTTAATAGGTACTGTGTGAGTCTGGCATAAACATAATCTCCATGCAAACCACTGAGCCATTGAAATTTAAAGTGCTATTATTGAATATGACATCTATACGCTAAGAGGTTCAGATCTGATTTTCAGTATGGCAGGCTTGAAATGTCAATGGACATATCTCAGCTATTTTGGTTCAAAATGAAGTGAAATTTGGGAGTCAGAGAGCCTGAACAGATGTATTGGGTGTGAAGTTTGAAGTTTTCACCTTTATGTTACCTTTACTAAATCCTTTATGGCGTGATATTTTCAAATCTTGGGAAATGACATGTTAAAAGAAAGAAACCTGATCTTTAGGGGATACTAAGAGCAAATAACCGATGTAAGTCGTATTTTACACAACGCTTGTAGTATGTTTATGAGCAGTATGGTTCAGACAGCTTTGATCAATAATCCCCAGCCTTGTATATCATTCAGACTGCAATACTCAGTGATTTATAAGAACCCTTTTGTATATATGGCTATATACTTTCATTAAATAAGTACAAATTAGTTCTTTTGGCAAACACCTTTAGTTTGAGGTGAAATGTCTGAATTTGAAATGTTAGTGTTATTTATGGCAAGTTGTATTATACTATTGAATGATACATTCCCAAGTTTCATGTACATAGTTTCTGTGCTGCTTCTTTACCTATTACCTCCCTTGTACATAACATGTTAAGATCCACAGAAACAGTAACATGTCTTTGATAAATTTATTCCAGAAGACCGTAGCAACTGATCAGTCTGGTTTATTATGATTGTTTGATTTTGTTTATCAGGCCAGACCAACAACAGTTTTTGTTTCTCTGACCAGCTGAAACACTTGTGAGGTTTAAAGATATCCATATAATTTACTCTTTGTAGTAATGATTGTAGCAAGCTGCAAAACCATCAGAACTTGCTTTGATTACCCTGGGTTTTTTGTTCCAAATACATCCAGAATGACTTATTGCACAAAGAACCCAGTCCTCTTCTTTGATGTTTGAAAGATGTTTTTTCCAAGTAAACTTTGTACTTTTTTTCTCATGATTAAATCCATTGAGTACAGTCCTTAAAAAGGGCACTATGTGAATTGTAGATCTGGGCCAAACTTTTTCTTATATCTTGCATTTTGATTGGTTATAATCTCAGTTTGTCTGTTTAAACTTCGATCCCAGTGTGTTGTTAGACTGGCTATCAAACTCTCTCTTTATAATTGTGGGGGTGGGGTTGCATAGTAACCTAATCAATTCCCAACATGGATACAACGTTTGAAACCCAGTTCTGATATCTCCTGCTATGATTGATGTTGCTGGACTATTGCTGAAAATAGCATAAAACCATACTCGGTCACTCATTACAAGAAATCAGATTGGTCTGGTCTGTATAAACCCAGTCTAGTTATCTACAAGAATGTGCCAAATATACAGAGCAGTGTTTGTTGGTTCATGTTTCCATTAGCTTGCCAGCTTGTCTCAATGCACCGTATAGTTGTCTGGTGTGCTGTAACCTAGGAGGGTTCAAATCCCATGTTTGAACTAATATGTGTGGTATAGCTTATTTCCTGACACCAAAACCCTAATGACAGTTTTACCCAAACAGGGAATATTTTGAGTCAGTAACATTGTGTAGATCTGTTATGTTAGCATAGCATGATACTAAGAGCAATACGGTCCACAGCGCCAAATTCAGTTGCTATGATACTGTACTGAGGAAAACAATAATGGATAACATTATATCACAAGTGCAGCTGTAATTGTATTTTCCTCACAAGTTGTGTGATACAAAGGTTGTGAAGAAACCTTGGAAAAACATAAAGGACCACTTGTGTTTGTGTGATCCCTTGTTTTGCCCTCAGTCTTAGTAATCATAAATCTAGTAATAAGGATGTTGAACGTTTGGATAAATGTGTGGACGGTAATTGCCCTAGTCCATTTTGAACAGGTTACCTTTTAAAGGTTAATTTGAAAATTGATTTGACTATATTTTATGGTTGGTGCCTTAAACTGCTCATGAAGGTCACACGTTTCTGAGCAAATACTTTGTGTCAGATGTAAGTTTTCACAGCATGAATGCTATACCATGGAATGGACTGTACACATTCCGTATATTTTTGTTGTTTTCTGACAAGTATTGTACATATTAATGCTTGTTTACCCTTGTATACAACATCTGTTTTGTAAATAAATTTGACATATATCTTTCCTATATAAATAGTGTTTCTTCTTGAAATGCCATAGCTACGTGATAAGTCAGGAGAAATGAACTGAAGTGTTGTTAGGAAAACACTGTCATTTGTTATCGGTCTTACATGGGTACAATGTGTGAAGCTTATTTCTGGTGTCCCATGCTGTGATACTGGTGGAGTGTTGCTGAAAGTGGTGGAAAAACTAAACTCACTTACATAGTTTGTGGTTGATAGAGAAAAAAAGCACCTGCTGGATGTGAAGACATCACTGTGTAGCCATATTCGTTCTTCCATTTGCACATGTTTCACGGGTGGTTCAGGGTCCGTTCCCACACTGCGACAATGTGTGAAAACCCATTTGTGGTGTTCCTGATGGTAGCTGGATGTTGGTAAATGAGGTGTATAACTGTTTTCACCTATCTATTATTGTTCGAGGTGCTTTGTACAGTGGTATGAATGAGATTTCACACATCATGTACACCAGTATAAATGGTATTTCTCACATATGTACAGTGCTATAAATGAGATTCATTCACAATTGCACACATCTTTCCTTGGCTGTGCATTGTACTTGTTTACAATAGCCATGTACGTATGTACATTTAGGATAAATACTATTAATACTAAATCCACATGAGTTGCCTCCATTGCCAAGTAAACAAAACATGCAGATAGCATGAAATAGCATGGCCCTCATTTGATGCACAGTAGCTACAGAGGTAAAGGAATTATCTGCCAAATATCAGACATGTTGTCTTTATCTTCCATAAAGCCATACGTAACCATGGCTTTCTGATCTTTCTCCATAACACAGCTTTTTGTTGTCTGAGGCTGTGAATTAACAATACTTACTTGGCTTGGCTAAATATTATTAAAAGTGTTATAACAAGGATGGCATCAGAAAAATCTACTTAATACTGTCTCATCAGGGTTTTAGACGATTTACAGAGTTGATGAAGTTGAATTACAGTTGGAGAAAATCGGCAGATCTGCCACAAATTGCCATATTTATAAGTTACCTGAGTCACTGATGGATGTACATTGTCATACCCCTTGGGACAGACTGAAGATTGTAGACAAATGAATGACATTTGCATCTGAGGGACTGCTGATTGCAATGCATTAACATACCAGAAACCAAGGAATTTAGGTTCTAATCCCACTTCTCTAGTGTAATGTTTTCAGTGTTAGTGACAGTCATGTCCATATCTCAGAGTTACTTCCCTCACCCATGGGTCCATAGTCCAACAGGGACATCCATGTTGCTGTGTTGTTGGTAACAAGCCCTTCGAGCATCAGTCGTAATAAGTGAAGCAAACTTCAGGCTTGTTCATGAGCTGTCGGCGAGGTAGAGTAGTAGTAGATTCAGATTTGCAAGTCACACCGAAAACCTAGGTTTGATTCCCCACATAGATACAATTTATGAAGCCAATTTCTGGTATCCCCTGCCATGATATTGCAGGAATATTACTAAGAGCAGCATAGAATTAAACTCCCTCACTACAACTGTTTATGTTAAGGTATGGTATGATAACCTTGTCAGTAAAATGTTCATCTGCACCCAGGTTGGAATACAGATGTGTTGATTTCTGCTATTGTTTTCAATCTCTGGTGTGTCTGGTCTGAAACTGTCATGATAGGTATTTCTGAATGGTAAACTAAATTAACTTATTCAGTATAATTTAATGCCTATAATCGTACAACTGTTGACACTCACCTTTGCCAGTCAACCTCTCACCAGGATAGTATGCAGAATTTCTGCACTTATGGTTCCTACATTTGGTAACTTAGATTGTAACTGACCAAGGTAAACTGAACCAAGAAAGAACAGAATACTAGGAATGACAAGTCTTCTGTGGTTGACTTTATGACTATGAATATTGTACCAAACTGAAGTTGATCGTCCGTAAAGTCGTCTTGACATTCCTGTTACATGCTTCTAGAAATAGTAGAATGCCTCTCAAACAGAGCAAAATACTGTAGTGTAATGGATGAGTCAAGGTGTATCTGTCTTTAAAACAGTCAAGTTGAAGAAAGTATGAGAATGGAAGTAAGATTCGAGGAAGTACAGACTGCATTATGATGATATGTGAAACTGTAACACATAACAGTCTTGTGGTTACCATCAATACTGCAATATTCACATCATGCATAACCTATGTTTGTGTCAGGAATCATAATTTGGCTCACAGCCTAAGAAGAATCAGGTTATGTAAATGTTTTTGGTTTTGGAAATTATATATATTTAAATGGAACAAACTGACCACATTGATGTCTGTAAAGCCAAGGACACTGAATAGTATATGATACACAGTACCCATAGTTCATTTCTAGAGTTTGGGTAGCCCAGTGGTTAAAGTGTTTACTCATCATGTAGAATGCCTGGGTTCGATTCTATACATGGATGCAGTGTGTGAAGCGTATTTCTGGTGCCCCCCCACTGATATTGCTGGAATATTGGTTAAAAAGTGTAAAACCACACTTGAATCCCAAATGGTCCTGATTTTTGGTTTGACGTTTCTTAGTGTCAGAAACGTAGAGTTTGTTTCTCTTTTTCCACATTCAATCCATAGGCAGTAATGTTAGTAGAGTGCTGAGTTTAAACAATCATTTTAGACTTCAACTGTTTGTTATACTTAGCTGGCTTGTCCCCTGAAATGAGAAAAGAAACATATTTAACATGAAAATTTCGGCTACTTTGTTTAACATTTGGTGAAAAATAACAAATGTGAGATTTTGTCTCCTTTGTAGAAAGGTCAATAATCTTCATACTCTCGATCTAGCAACAAAACTAGCTATCTTTACATACTGATTTAAAATTGTACTTCTGTGGTTGTGTGGGGGTAGCCTCGTAGTTAGAGTTTTAGCTTGTGACTTTTAGTCTGAAAACTGCTCATGCGGACACAGTATTCACATATTACTGCAGTATTGCTAAAACTCACTCACTCACACACACACACTGTGACTTTGAATTTCAATCTTAAGAACGCTTTGAGCTTGCTGTTCACTTCAAGCTTAGGCATGGATATGTCCACGGTGCATATGCTATTTTTTCAAAAAGCAGCAGCACTAAACTAGGATATTAAATTCAAAAACATTTCCAATCAAAACACCTTGAATTTTGTGATTTGGATTTTGAAGCAACTGATGAAAAGTTCCAAATGTTATGATATCCTGTCTATACAGCAACTGAATTCATTCTTTCCAGCCAAACAGAATGAAGGGACGTGAAAACGACGCCATGGACGTGCCACATGAGCGTAATCCACATAACTACTACCACAACCGCGGCCAGGCTAACCCCGCTATGGATGACAACCTGGACGACAGCAGAGCCAGCCGACGCAGCTACGACGACGACGACAACGACACCAGGATGGGCAGATCACAGGGTTATGGATCAGCTGTATAAGAAGTGGCAGCAGCAGCAACGTCATAAATATACAACATTGTCGTCTATTCCATGGCTTACACAGAGCAGATGATATTCTGAAAATCTTAACATTGAAGTATGCAGGGATGTTTAGTTTTCAGCCAGAAAAATACAGATGTTTGGGAATTTGCTCTCTGTAAGTTAAGAATGAGGCTTTTCACATTGTCGTTATTGAAAATCACGTGTCATTCACTCAAATGTTTTTTTTTGTAAATTCCCTTTTTGTAAATTGAAGTGACATGAAAACGCATAAGTGATCTATAAAACAAAAATCCGTCCCAGTTCCCTGGCTGATGGACAGCAAACATATGAGACTATTTTTGTACTTTTCGGGTTGAAACTTGGCTTCACGTGGTGCATCCAATAAGTTCTGCAGCATTAGAAGGGAAGGAGTACTAGAAGATATTTGAAAATCTGCAAGAAATAATATGATGGTTGGATTTTTTTTCGTTGATATTTTTAGAGTAACTAAAACATATAATCTCTCAGCTTTTATAAATATGGCACAGATTGTGCTAAAAGATTTCCATACTTACAGTCATAGCAACATTTCCAGTGGTTTTTAGCGTAATGTCACATAAGAATGAACTTTTTTGGCAGACAGTGGCTTCAAACTGATGGATAAATGATGTATGCCCTAAACCAGCAAAGCAGAGATTTGAGTTTCCTTGCCCAACATGTATGTTATTAAGGAACCAGGAGGACAGTTTTAAGATCGCCGAAATTAATTTGAATCATGTAATGATACCTGATAATAAGTATATGCATGTTACAATTTAAAATCAGGAAAGATTGGTGACTCCTGAATGGATGCATGTACGCTTTCATAACAATAAGATTGATATTTTCAAGGCATTATTTGTACTGGTATGTTGGATGTGTTATAATCTTGCCTCTGGGTGTCCTGCTGTCTTGATTTATAGATGTGTGTAGTGATCAGTGTGCTCTCAGTCTGGATTTTTATCCAGAGGTCCCAATTTGTTGGCCATTGGTCCAGACTGGTGGTCCCTCAACATGGATCCCAGTTGATGATCCAATGGTCCACATTTGCAGTTCATCAGGTCTTGGTTAAGGGTGTAAATTGTTGAAGAATCTGCATCCTCAAATATCATTTGTCAATAATCTTGCTTTTCACATACATGTATGCTTCTTAGTGTTAAATAATCTTTGATATCTTTAGCTGCTTACAAATATAGAATTTAAAGTATTGTTTCCCCATTTTATTTTCCACCTAGCTGTAAATACATATACATGTCAATAAGAGTGATGACATGCCAGTGTTGTGAGACATGGCTAGTATGTGCATTAGTGAGACCTTAGGCATAGGAGTATTTCTGTCTTCAGCATGATCACTTCTTTCATCCTTTGATGTTAAATGATTTTAGGGTTTTTCATTATGGCAAATTATTGAAAAGAATTCACCACCTTTTGTATTCACGAATTGCAGTAAATATCTCTGCTTCAAAAATGCAATTTTTCTTCAGGAAAAGGGTTCTTAGAGTTTTTCTGTTAAACATCTTGACTGCAGATGTTTGGGGACTTTTTACTTTACAGTAAGCATCACAAGTAAATGTTACTGTGACTTGAAAACCTTGATTCATAACAATGATCACTTGGTATTTTGCCAGGCCTGTGATAAGTTGTATGTCAAGTAGTGTCACAGATACATGCACAGTCAATCTGGTCATAATGCTCAAAGAGATATTGTCCTCCTAAGCAAATTTCCAGATAAACAACTCACTGGCTCCTCGTACAGTCACAGTCCATCTCCCTAAATTGTCTCCCCTAGTTGTCGTTTATGGACAAGGAGACCAGATTAACAAGGTGTCACACTATTGGATAGTGGTGAACATGTTGGAGATAGATAGACATCATGTAACAGTGTAGAAACAATAGTGCTGACAATTGCCCAGTAAGTTACTTACCTACTTTGTTGACAGCTCTGAAACATATACAAGTGCTTTTCTTCATTTTCTCTCAAGTTCTAGTTCTATGATTTGGGTAGTGAAGGGACAAACAGTTTCAAGACTTCACATAATTGTTCTGGATGTTCTATTTCTGGATGTCGTTTTTCTCTCTTGTCATAAATTCTATCTTGTCATAAATTCAAGGGGATAGTGGACTAGACCTGGGCCATCGAAGCCAATGCTGACCCATGGTCAGGCTCCGGTCTCAGCATCTCTGAAAGGCAATCATTGCCATAGAACAGGAATATTACTGAGTCAGCATTTCTTGAAATTGGTTAAATCCTTTGCTCAGCAATATAAAAAATGATTTGTATATTTGATAAGAATCCTTGAAAATGAATTGTATATAGTTGTTGTGTGTCTGGAGAAATGTCTGATTGATTCATTAATTCACTGAATTAATTCATTGATTCATCCTTTCTGTTTCGGAATGAGATTCTGATTGTGTACCAAATATTTAGACATGTATATTACATATATCACATTGTATATAATCATTTTTGTATGTCCTTTATATTTTTACCATGCTGTTTGATGTTATCATGAAAATATCATATTAGCATTTGCGTTTTCATCTTATGCAATATGAAGATATATTTTTTTGTGATTTGTTTTTCCACATTGAATATTTCCTTAGAGGTCTGAACACATTCCATTCTTGTTACCATAGTTACATCTCTGAATTGGTTTGATTTTAGCATGTTAACAATTGCAACAAGCACAAGGTTGGTGACTTCAACAGTAAGATTTCTTTCAAACTCAATAGGCAGTGAATATCCAGATTTTGAAGGTCTCCATTGTAGTAAATACTTGACCATATCTGAATATGATAGAAGTTCACTGATGTTCAGGAGCATTGTTTTTCATGTTTTTTTGTTTAAAAAAATACCAAGTAAATTTTGAATTTCTTTTTGAACTTCTTCACTATTAAAATTATGTTTGGTTAATGATTAATTGTGATACACTTGTATTAACAGGGTGGTTAATTAAAAGCATGTACTGAGAGTTGGAAGGTAGTGACCAGTTATCATTATGTAGAGACACTTGTTTCTTATATTATAATTTGCCAATATTTCCCATGGACCTCAATCATCAGTGTGTCTGACGCCAGGTAGTTCTGTGACCATGAGATGATTTATGCTCATGTTTCCATGGTTGTGAAGAAAGTAACAACATGTACATTAATGAAACATACTATTTGCACTTTCTTGCTGATCCCAAACTTTCACAACTTCACTTAGACAGATTTATCATTTGAAATTTTATCCATTTAAAGCTTAAGAAAAAATAAAGGGTAACCCCTCTTTAGGTAAACAGCCCTTTTATTCTAACCTTATGCACTTGATAAATGATTAACCATAAAAAGAAATTTCATGCCACCAGTGAACCATTTTGCAAACCATGGAAGTGACCGATATTCAACACCCACCAATAGCAGGTAAGGGGACTACAAGAGGCAGTGACATACTGAAAACTTTGATCCATCCTTAGGCTTAGATATTTAAACCAAATGTGACCCCACATCATAGTATCTGTTTTATCCATGATTTGATCCTTAGCAAAGTGTGAGTAGTATATGTGTCTGGACAATTGAAGTTTGGCTCAAAGAGCAAGACTTGTTAATGGTAACAGTTTGACATGAAGTTATATTTTTTGTATTTTTGTTTGTTGTAATACTGACAAATTATTATATATAAAATCACATTTACCAGGTGTTCCTGTTATAATTTGCTTGAAATGTCAGAATTAACTCACCCAGAATTTGCCAGCCAGTATTGATGGTTCTTATTTCTAAACTGAGTGAAGACAAGCATATCCGTGTTTTGAAAATAAGGAAATCCAGCTAGGAAGCATTACTTATTATACAGGAACTTTTGTGCTCTAAACCCATCTAAAACAGAGTGATAACATCACATGGCCATTTAACGGAGATACTTTCTAAAGCTGTGTTGTAATTTGAAAAAGTTGATGCAGACTCATGTCCCTTGTGCATTGTCAGTTCAGTCCCAGATTTGCCCGTTCCCCATTCCCGAGCTCAAAGTGGCTGATGAACGGAATGCGAACACACAGTCATCCGACATCAAGAATACATTGGGGAAAAGTAGTCTGACAGCTTTTACCAGGCAGTTCAACACAAACTGGAGATCAGTTACTACCATGTTGTATGACAATTAAGATGGTTAACAGATTCAAACAGTTGTTGGTTGTTGAAATCATTCTTGTACATTATGAAGAAATTGTAGAAATTAACATGATTTTCATATTTAATTATAAATACTATTTTAGCTATAATCAATCAAAATAAAAAAATGAAAAACAATAGTTTGTTTGTTTGTTTCTAGTGTAGGGTCTTGGAAATCTTGTTTCGAGTATGAGAGAAGAAAAAGTAAACCTCAGCAATTATTTCATTTCTCATTTCTACAGACTCGCACATGGAAGAAGTCAATCTTTTCACACAAAGATCAAATTGCTGGCTTTAAACATTTTTTTATGTATAATTCTGGACTTGCATCCTACAGTTGTGCTCCAAGATCTGATTTGAATGTCACTTCATGTCTTATCTAAAATGTATTGATCTGTTGTGTCACTCGCTTCACCTTATTGGCTACCCTCGCCAATATTCCATCTGTGTGGCAGCGATCTGTAAATAATCCAGTCTGGACCAGACATCCCAATGGTTTTATCATCACTGGATTAAGATGACATGTCGGCCAAATCAGATCTACAGAGTTCATAAATGTTGCATGTTGTATCTTGATAATCACAGGCTTATGAATGTCACAGGCTCAACAAACACCTGTGTAGATAGGACCCTGATCACGCTAGTCACCTCTTATTTATGGATTGCTGAAGACTATTTCTAGACCAGATCTTTATGGTAACCATTTGATGAGGCAGGTAACCTGCAGATGTGTGGTAATCATGTTATACTGAACAGCGAAAGAAATGCAGGTTTGTTTTTTTTTTAAATCACGATTTTAAATAGAAAGCAAATGCTTACTTTTATGGAATTTCATTATTTTTTAAAATTGCATTTCCTTTGTTATTCAGTATAGTTTTAAACCAGCAGGGATGTCTTCTATCTAGTCATCTGGGTATTGATGAATTATTTTGAGTCACAACAAACAGTGCCATGTTAAAAAATGATAGATTTTTATTCTCACAGTGGTGATTGCTCTTAAAATATATGTCCGATATGTACATCATAACAGTGAAAACTAAAGCAAGGCAAACATCAACACAAGAAGCAAACAATACAAACAGTTTTGTGATTCACATCAAATACACAAACATTGATCTCTCGGACAATGCTGAACTGAAACCCAAGAGCCTAAAAATTAGAAAGAGAATTAGTTGTCATTTTAGAAGCAACCATACTACTTGTGCATTTGGTTCAACAGGACTAGGATCCTCAGCTGTTGGACTATTTCCATTGTTTTACATGCATTTTGTTTAATGCCACACTCAACAATATTCCAGCTGTATGACAGTGGTCAGATAATATTTAAGTCTGCACCACAGAGCCAAGGACCAAGTTGGAAAGATGACCGATGAAGACTACTTTTATGGATATGCAACTTCTTTCTTCTGTATAGTCAAGCAAGCCAATGACATTAAAAAATCTATATCTAAATGTTGCCTATACAGGAAGTTGCATATCAATTAAAACAGTGACCAGTGGTCACGAGCATTGAACTCTGTCATTGGTGACATGATATGTTGCTACTGGAATGACATTTAACAAATATTGATCCAGGAAATTTCAGTGTATTAACCAATCAACTTGTATACTGTTCAGTCATGGCTCTTCTGGTACATGCTAATTATAGTACAAAACTCACTGCTATCATAGCGATGTCTCAACAGTTTCTTGGTATCCATTGTCATCAAATAGACCTCTGAGAAGAAAGCTACAGGTCTATTGAGAATAGCTAGTTTCATTCCACAAAGCAATGTTCGGACTCTCACAATTCTGTTCTCCAAAACAGGTCAAGTCATATTGAGAAGATCGATTTGTGGAACAGGCCTAGACTGATTGTGTTTGAATTTCTTCAGTTCAAATACAAGCTACCACCGACGATGCATGCATGCACGCACGCACACACACGCATGCACACACACACAAAAATTGCAAGAAAAGCAAATCGCAGACCAAAAGCTCCCATTCCTGGGCACAGTAAAGCAAATATTACACAACATGAAAAGAGACATTGAGACAAGGGAGTGGGTAGGAGTCTTCAAAATTCACATCAGATTCCAAATCAACTGATCTTGAGAAAAATGGAATAAACTTGAGATTTGTTTGCAATAATTTAAATCTTCTCTCCCAATATTGGTCCTGTGTCAGAGAAATCACATTCCTACTCAAGGTGTTAACATTATTCATAGATATGGAGATTTGAGTGAGTGAAGTTTTACGTCACTTTTAGAAATATTCCAGCATTATCAAGGCAGGGAACATCAGAAATCTGCTTCAATGGAGATTTGAAACCAAATGTCTCCAAGGCAGATGAAGATCCTAGATTCCAAATTCACATGACAATAATGATAACAGCAGAAATGATCATTTCCTTCAACATTTCCATACCAACTAAATCTCCTGGGACTGACCACCTTGCCCCAAGTCAACTACACACACGACAAAAGCTTGGTACATCGAGGGCTGGAATGTTGGAATGAATCAAAGGCCATAGTGAGCACAAAAACACAACTGAGCAAAACACAAAAATTAAAACACTTCTCAAAAACTATGGATATAGATGACACTATCATATTATTGCCTGTACAGAAGATTCTTTAGTCAACTAAATAAACCCATGGTCAATGTCTCTTGGGTATATATAACTATTAGAGCTTTGCATCACTGTTGGCTCAGCCACAGCCTTTCCCATTTCATCTTGAACTTAGGGACATGGCATTAACACAGGCTGTAAACATTAGTAGCTGTCAAGGTTACCTAATGATAAGTTTCTGAAGTCATGATATGGTCCCCACATATAAAATGAACACCTGCTAATCAGAACAACAAAGTAAAAACTCATTTTCTATTTTTTTATAATACATTTTTTTTTTCAGAGAAGTGACAAGTAGTAATTGCCCTGAATGACAGGTTTTCAGATTATCAAAGTCCTGATTAAGTAAGTCCAGTTTAACAAGGTTTCACTTCAGTAGTTGGAAGAGGAGTTATCTACACCACATAAAGCAAATGACGATTCATATCCAATTAAAAAATAAGCACAAAAATAATAAATGAATTATTTCAAACTTTAAGAATGAATAACCAAATTGCAACTTTCTCATAAGCAAAACAAATTAATATTTTTTGGAATTAAGAAAATAACACTAATTTACTAAACAGCACATGTATCTACTACGACACTTCAGTGAAAACTATTGCAGGCAAAAACATCCAACAAGCTCAAAACTACCAGTTCTCTGCACAAAGTCGGAATTCTTCTCCAAGATATCATAAAAATACAAAGCAAATTAATATTTCTATAATTGTGTCTTTTAACGTCAGATGCAAACAAACTAACAAAGTCTGTCAAGAAAATCTCATTACAATATTTGTCATCCAATACCACATATACATATATTATCGTGATACTCCCAGAAGTAATTGGTTACAACAATATCTACAAAACAGACAGGAAGTTCTCCAATGTCTTGTTCACTGATTTGATCAAAATGAAACTTTCAAACTTGTTACATCTTCAAATATTTTTGTCAAATTATTCCCTCACAGACACAAAACATGACCGTGTACTGAGCGACTGCAGATGAAATCTGTACATCTGTTTTTAATCCCTTCTGATTGTCTTCAAGTTCTGTTGGTCCCCTAGACTTGCAGACCTCAGATCTATGGTATAAGGCAAATCTGTGACACGCTTGTAATTAGAGGCAGGAAAGTACAATCCCTTTGTCATGACAAAATATTTTTTGCTAAAATGGAGTTGAAAAGGAACTCCATCAATCAGTTGCTTTCCCTTCTGCGTCTTGGTTCCTGTTTCTCCTTGTTTTCAGTGATTCAACCATATGATTTCACTACACATTCTTTACATTTCACCCTTATCCTTTACAGCTCACCCTTTACATGTCTCACCATTCCACTTCTCCACAACTCACCCTTTACATATCACTGCTGCCACTTCATCCTTTACAGCTCACCCTTTACATGTCTCACCATTCCACTTCTCCACAACTCACCCTTTACATATCACTGCTGCCACTTCATCCTTTACAGCTCACCCTTTACATGTCTCACCATTCAACTTCTCCATGACTCACCCTAAGCATATCACTGCTGCCCTTTCATCGTTTACAGCTCACCCTTTACGTCTCACCAGTTGACTTCTCCATAACTCACCCCATAACATGTTACTTCTTTATCTTTTACAGCTCACCCATGTCCCAGAGTTCGACCAGTACATAACTCACCATTCACATAACTCCTTCCACCTAATCCTTTCACATGCTTCACGCTTTGATTTAGGTTTAGTTTTATAAACAGATTGGAACATCTATATCCAAAAAAACACAACTTTATAAAACACTGACTATCACAATGCAATAAAAAGACCTACCACAGATCCAGATACCACAGATCTGAAAATCCAGCAAGACCATTGTTATGTTTGTTACTGTCATCTTCACTTGACGACTGTCGTATAACTGTTTTTCCATAACAAAAACATCAAACAGCCGTAGTGTGAAGATCTCCAAGATGCACGGATCTTACAAAGAATAAAAATGACTATCAAACGATACCATTTTCAGTAACCCAGGAATAAGTCCACCACTTGACCAGACATACTGCTACAAAGTTTCAAATTGTCCAGTTTATTTACAGCTAAAACAAGACCCAACTCTGATGACATGAGTACACCCTCTCATATACAACTTAAGGACATGTATACATACATCGTGAACAAGTACTGTATTCAATGTATTAAGCACTCTGACACAATAAACATATCACATTTCTTAAGACCAAGTTTCATGTCCTTGACACAGATAGGACACAGAATGTATTTCATCAAGAATACTTCAGACATTTGTACAGACTGTCCCTCCATCACACATGAACACACACGGCTGCCATGAAGCCAACCTTGCTTTGTTCGAGTGAGTTAGCGAGTATAGTTTTATGCAGCTTTTAGTAATATTCCAGGAACATCTTGACAGGAGACACCAGCACTGGTCTCAACAACTTAATCAAATCAGGGTCTTCGGCAGGACAGGCAAACACTTCAGCCAATCTGCTATTGACTACAAAGGGCCTGTGTGTGTCCACGAGCGATAGTGGAACAGATATAGCAATGTATTACACTGCTGAAACATGTCAGAGAACACCCACAAATGGAATGCTTATCTGCAATACCCACCAAACACAGTCTTTACAAACATCAGGTGTTTAGTAACATGTTTTAAGATGAAAATACAAATATATGCAATTCTTATTCCAAAACTGATTTCAAATCAAGCACCTGTAGAGCAAGAATTCTAAAGAGAACCCTTCGAGAGCTTCTAATGACTCGAGTGCTTCAAACATTGAACACTATGATAATGACTCTATATCATAAAACATGAACAACATCAAAAGTGGAGAGCCAAATTCAAAATATACAAACTATTTAAATTACTGAGAAATCTTTGAAATTGCTTATACAAAATGATAAATTTGAAAATCAAACTTATTTGGGACGGTTTGTTTTCAATGGCTTTTCAAAGAGACAACACCAATAGATACGTTTGTGCTGAGAATAAAAAGTGAAAACTATGTTTCCTGAATATATTCACGTCTACATAAAGGTTCCATTTTCCATATTTACACATATGTATACACACATATATATAGGGTATAATATTTGAAGAGTATCTACAAACACTTTCACAATCCTTTCCAAACAATACATATTTACTCTAAATTATACAAGAGATTTCTCTTTGCTTGTAGCTGACAGTCCACAGCTTATTTTTCTCTGCTTAATTTCTGATGGGAGTTATCGTATATTCTGTTTCAAAATACTCCGAAAATGTGCTACACACAAAGTACCAACACTTCAACCACTATGCCACCTGTCTGCCCTACGTAGGAGATTCGTTATTTGTGACAGACTTCAGGGTCGCAATCCACAAAGTGTTCGTAATGATAAGACCTGTCGTAACTCTACAGTTGATCATAGACAAACGAATGTCCTAGTGCTACCGACATGTGGTGGACTGGGACCCTGCATTCTTATCAGGTGCTGAGGAGTACTTGTGGATGAATATTTTAGAGTAAATATGGCAGATTCATCAATGGCGTACATCCAACACTTGCATACATCCCCATCACCAACACCACCATGTCCAGTACCACAGATCCTCTTGTACATCAATAAGTATTGTATCAAAACAAGATCAACAACCCATGTCCTAAAAAAATATGTCATATTATCTGACACCACCCATCTGGGGCTTGGCAACAACCTCCAGTTTTTTCTATAAAGCTACAAGTGGTGTTCATTCTTTTGACCACAAGCTTGTTCACTACTTTGGGTAATGGACTTACTCATTACACTCCCCCTTCTCCTCTACAATGGCCTCTCCCATCTCATTTCCATCCGAAGTTACTTTCTTTTGCACAATGGACTCTCCTATCACAGGTTCCCCTTCTACTGTAGAATGGACTCATCCATCCATTTCCGTCAGCAAAGTCCCTTGTTCTATAACTGACTCCACCATCAATTCCTTTACATCTCCCTTCTAATGAAAAATACTCTCCCATTTCACACCCCAACCCTCCCCACTTTTTACACACTGAACTCTTCCGTCCATCACCAGTCCCCCTTCACTCGGTACAGAGGACTCTCCAATGTCCATGTTGATTCCAGACAATCACTTGATCCAACCACACCACTACTTGGTAGTAGGTGCCTTTAAATAATCTCACATTTGAGAACAAGCCCATCTCGTCTATATATTCAACAACAACTGCACACCTTGTCATACACTGACAAGAAGAAATGGACATAATGTTCGTATTTCCTTTGTCACCATTAGGAATGCAGACAATGATGCGTTACTTAAAGTGGTCAGTATACGATTACATGAATTTCCCCTGTTTAACAGACCATCAAGAACAGTTCTCAAATCCCAGGTGTGTTCATCAGGTCTAACCCAGCAACAGCCAACACAACCACAACAGTGTTCATAACTCACTAATCTCATGGACCCAAGTGACACGGACAAAAAGACACTCTGGAGCCATAACAAATTCTCAGGAGCTGATACAACACAATTTCTTTTCTTTCAAATGTACTGAGAAAAAAAATTAAGGGATCACGTGAAAGAACAAGTGTTCCTTTATCTTTTTCCAGGTTTCTTCACGAGCTTTGAATCACTTAGCTTGTGAAAAATAAAACTGGAAAAAATAAGGGAACATTTATGTTTTCATGTGATCCCTTATTTTTTTTCCTTAGTGTATTTACACAAAATTACATTTTGAAATGTAACTGCAATGTTGCCAAGTTGTCATATTCTAATGTCTCTGAGTATTGTTACTGTGGCAACACAGGACTATATGATCAATATGATGGTACAACAGTTTCAGCTTCTGAATCAGCGACATATAATACTTATCCAAATATATCAGCTTAATTCAAATCCAGGTACTGGACAAAATGACACTGTCCATCAGCTGGAAAAGACAGTTTCTCCTTCTGCTCGATCAGATTGTCCTTGTTGTCTACAGTCACTAGCCTGACTGACTGGAGAACTGTCGTGGCTCCAACCTACTAAGTTACAATACACTTGTAAATGATGTGGGGCTATGGTCTGATGAACATTTTCATCGTATCAGCTGCTTAATGATGAAACCTGTCACTACACTCAGATTTCAGGCTAGTGCACAACGTTTTGTGCTAGCAACTTTCCAACATACCTAGTCCAAATGGCTAGCAAATTTCAGCAACTATTTCGCACACTGCTTGAATCATGGGTTTGAACATAAAAATTAATAATTTTGAAATAAAATGTTTTTGAAACATTTTACACCTTCATTTTACATTTGATATCAAGTTGACCAGATGTCTGAGTATACTGTCAAACAAACAAGCAATATGACCTTCAACTTGGCAACATCCCTGTTTCAAGGTCATTGGCATCAAAAACATTCTCCACAATAAACATGATGGACGAGTGGTTACTTGTCAGACTGGACATTGCAAGAAGACAGTAGACATAGAGATTACCAACATTCTAGACACATAGTACTAATCCTATATTAGACACAAAACACATCTAAAATATATAATCACAGTTCGAGATTCTGTTTATGGGATATCTCAAACTCAACATACAAAATATTCCTCAATACAATGATCGTTACCATACCACATTTTTATAAACTGTTCAAATTCTATTTCTTGCAAAGAATTGATTCAGATAAAATACACTTTTTCTTAAATATTTTATCATATGCATTGAGAAAAGATCAATGAAAAGTTTGAGATAGTCCCTAAAATACATATATAACATTCAAATGGCCAACTCTGTTTCGTAAATATGACAAGTTTTAGCACTATGATTTATATAGACGGTGAACCGCCATCCGATGAACATCCGACGCCTACCGTCAACAAATGTGTTAGAGACTAACTGTCTGAAAGGTGATAACACATTTGCCTGAAGCTATACATAAGCATGAAAAAATCTTTGTTCTGTGGATAATGAGTAAAAAAATCATAATCACCAGCACTGTTAGTATAAAGGTTAACACTAACTGGTTATTTCAAGAAACAAAAGGCACTAATGAACTGACAAGGAAAATGTAATATACTGGACAAGGTAAGGTAGGGATGTTGGTATTTTTATGACTGGTATTTTATCTGTATGTCAATGAATAAATACATCATTACTCATAATTTAAAAAATTTAAATATCCCTAACTATTTTTGTCCAGTATAAAGATCTCAAACAAAGATAAAGATCCCGACTTCCTTATGATTATATGAAAAAAATATATCATAAAGTCTTAAAAAACGCAAAACCAGATTACCAAATATATGAAAACAATGAAACAAAGTAAATAATTCCCAATAGTATCAGATCTGACCTTCCTTAGCACAAACTTTCAAAACTACTTTCAATTTATCAGCTGTTACTGTATCTCAAAACATTTTCCAAAAAATATTTAAGAAAAGTCTAGCCTATAATCCAACTATCACTGTCAAGAGGCAACATCAAATCAAAATTAAACACAGTGTATCAGTGATTACCATACATGTTGAAACTTACAAATCTTCAGTTCAAGAGGATATAATTTAAGCACAATGAATCATGACAGTATTTTCAACAAAACATGGTCTTGGTCACACCAACTCGTGAAATTTGTCCACATCTTGAACATCAAACTACAGTAAACAAGGTGATTGCCAAACATTACTAGACAGCACCAAAAAGACTGAAAGACAATAAGTAGATTGTAAACAAGTACTGACAACATGGAGCACTGTACACAGGTGATATGGATGGGTATGTCCACCTCTCATATTTGATAGTCTACAAAAAATAACTGAAAATTATCAAACTAACTAACACAATACTTTACAAACCATTTTGCTAAATTACATGTTCTACTGATCCATAGATTGGTAATTTAAAAAATGTTTAATACATGAAATGGCTTATGCCTTTTTCTTGCCACATCACTCATGAATGTGAAGGTCATTGAGAAAGAGAGCTAACTCTTCCAATCCTCACCACAAAATGTAATTTCTGCTACAGTTTGTATTACAAATCAGATTCTTACTGAATGTATTCTGCAAACAATATCTGTACAATGAAAACATGTAGAAATGTTACTGACGGTATACAACACAAAGGTTAAACAAGTCAGTAATTTATGAAACAGAGTCACACTATCTGATATTGTGGCATTAAATTATATACACGGGTATGGAACAACGGTACACATATCCATTGTAACAATCATAAGAGGGTTTATCTGCAACTTACTGTAGGTTATATCATCAAATATACAAAGCAGAGGCAAAAAAGAAGTCTGGCTGTCATTTCTTGGTCGACAAATGATTAGTTTCAACCTAAACCTGAAAACTTCATTTGTAAAATTACACATTTAACCCCTGAAACAAAAAACCCTGATTGTTGAAATGAACTTTGCATATACAATTTGTTACATTAGGACAGCACTTGTAATATATATCTCAAGTCTGGACTTGCCTTCCTCAAATATATCTCAAATGGCTACACAGAAAACTCTTTTCACGATGATCTTTGTTTGTGTCAAGATTATTTTACAAACTCAACTTTTATCTTGTAAACAACAAAGTGATGGGTGTCTGACTAATAACGTGTGAGGTGTTTGCTTTAAACATAACTGACGTCATATCTAATTCAGCATTTAGATTTGGGGAGTTATTTTTCACATAAATAAAACAGGAATTAAACTGTGTGGTGTCATGAATCAGCCCGGCCTGCATATGGCATATTACGCAATGACAAGTGGAACATCGTCCGAGAATCCCTGGATCATAGGAGTGTCCTCATCATCACCTGAAATGACAAAAGTGAGTGAGTGAGCGAGTGAGCGAGCGAGCGAGTAAGTTGCCTTGGAACTGTGTCCCAGGGTTGAAATAACCCACTGCCCGACATCTCAGTCCAATGGGTTTTTTCTGTCGGGCAATCAAATTTGTATATCAACCAGTGTCCAGGATGATGGTTTATGTAAAATAAATCAACAAGAAAATATCAATATTTTCCCAGTCACATGTTATCAGAATATACTAGCAATTTTATAGTTATTTTCACCCCTGTGTCCCTAAAGTGAGATTCAGACAGGAGAAACAAACATGACTGGCACAATACTTTGTCAATATAGACCTGAACTCTGCTTCTCAGTATATATTAGGCCATCTCTTCTCCCAGAATAACAGCATTTGACGTTTGGTTTTGTTGGGACAGGTTTTACATTTTGTTAGTAAGACCTCTTCCCAGGTTTTACTTTCTGCAATAATCTTTCCCTAACTGTGTATGATCATCTAAATTCAAATGATATATTAGTGTTTGAAATCAACAGAAAAATATCATTCAAGATTAAGCTCAAAGTGCAAATGTCTTCCCTAGCAAGAAAGGAACTGCATCTCTCATATTTGTAGGCAGACTCTCTACCACACAGCCACAGAGCTAATGAAGAAAGTGGAGTTGAATTATCTACTAATAGTTACAGTCATTAAACCGATTTTACAGACACTTCATTTACTGTCATGTAGCTTCATTAAATGATCATGTACATTGTAATTATCTATTACTGACGGTATATATGTTAGAGAAAACACTTCTCCTCGGTTTTGTTAGACAATGTAAAACCAATGTAACATCCCTCTCCCTCTGGTTCAACATTGTCTGTTTTCTGCTATACATGAAGTGCAAATGTATAATGGTGACTGAATTAGTGGGCATTCAAATTTCATTTTCAGCTTCCTGGAAATCATGATTTAAAAGCGTTAACAGTCACGTTACCAAGTCATCCTACTGGATGTATATTTGCTGCTGACCAAGTGATTGCAGTGACATGACAAAAATTTAACCAAAGAATCACATTACCAAGTCATTCTACCGAGTATCAAGTCAATGCTGGGCAAGTGATTGGAAGGAGGTGACAAAATGAATCAAAGCAAAAGAGCCTGCGGCTTTTATGATTAGCAAATTTGAACTGAGAATAGATTGCTGAGTGTTACCCAGATCATCTGCTGCCGTGAAGGTTGTAGTTCCCGAGCGTGGGTCATAATGGCTGTTTGCGAAGGCGAGGAAGCTGCGTTGTAGTCGCCGATGCCGAACGATGTATACTGTCAGCAGCGTAGAGAGGATGAGGACAATTACGCCAATAGGGACGAGGATGGCGACGAGATTGGTGGTTGTCAGTACACTAGTGCTTGGCTGGGCGTTTGGAGCAGTGACATTGGATACTGGAAAGAAACATTTGTTTGTGTGTTTTGTAGAAGTGATCATTCATATCACGTATATCAGGGCTGGACCAGGCTATACTTGGATCCGACCCTACATTACTTCACCCTCCTGGTTACCTGCTGTTAGTCTCAGGAGTCAGGTACAAAATTGGAATTATTTTACAACAGCACTGGCAAAATGAATTTTATATGATGAAATTAATATTTTATACTTATCCTGAGTCAACTTAAGGTTGGTTGGCTCTGTACATCCCACTAGCTTCTGTATGCAATGCACTGTCACTGGCTTCTAATCCCTTGTCATGACATTGTTACTACACTTCAATACTACCACAAAACAAACCAACCAACACTAAGTGGTTGTACAACTTGTATAAATGTCCCAGCTCTCCTGCTCTGTACATCCCACTGGCTTCTGTATGCTATCTATTGTCACTGACTTCTACATGTAATCCCTTGTCATCACATTGTTGCTGTACATCCCAATTACGTGCTTGTTGTTATTTGGTAATTATTTACTGAAGATATATCATCCTGTCTTTTCTGTCTCATACTTGCTTGACAACGATACAAGAATCTTTATCAAACCATCGCTCCACCTGATTAAAGAAGTTGCTCATCCATAAAGTTTGTCCTTAACTGATTCACCAACTTGTAAACATGCCATTCAAAGAAGTTATGCACTTACTGCCTTGACAACCTGGAAACAAGATGGGAGTAACAGTTTACCTGGACATTGGACTGTAGCCTTTTCTCCGAGGAAGCCATTCTTGGTGTTGTACTCCACGGTGAAATTGTAGGTGAAGCCCACCTCCAGGGTGTAGCTCAGCTGGGTAGCACTGGTGTAGTTGGTCATGTGAAAGTCGGTGTCAGTCCGTGTCACGTCCACCTGGAACAATGCCTACCAGGCAAACAGGAGAAAAGTCACACCTTTCCTTTCTCCTATACACACTTCGAAAATTGTTTTAGGGTGAGCGTGTTTAGCTTTAATCCCCTGGATGCCACAGGGACATATATGTTCTTCTTTTTCATTCCTCACTTTGAAGTCATATAAAAATTCTAAATATATCATACACACAAATATAATTAGACATACCTGTAGAGGTTTCCAATTCTTTGAAGAGAATCGTCCTTGGGGTACATATATGCATTTTCCGCTGCCGGAAAATGTCACATGACAGTTGTATGTTTTAATAAAATATTGTACAATAAACAAAAAGTCTTTTTTGTTCATTATACGGGCCATCACAATGTGGAGTCACGCCTCTGCTGCGCATGTGCAGACAGCCAGGTAGGCATCCAAGCCCATATCATCATTCCTTCTGTTGAATAAATCAGTGAACAGAATTTCAGGGAGGTGGGTGGCCCTACTCCAAGGATGATTCTCTTCAAAGAACTGGAAACCTCTACAGGTTTGTCTAATTCTTTTTCATAGAGATCGTCCTTGGGGTACATATATGCATAAACTCAGACTCCCAAAGACCGGAGGCTAGGGAGGAGGGAATTCTGGTACAATACGTGATGATAGTGATAGTATTTACGAGATATAACTTTACGAAAAAATCTCACCTGTGTACTCCCGATGAGTTTCCATGAGAGACATTATGGGAGGAAACCGACAGGGAGCAACCGCACCGATCCCGACCTCAGAGCTAAGCATGATATAAATAGCACTGTCAAAAGTGCAAACATATACCCGCCCACATTGTGATTCTATAGAGAGCACCGTAAGTTGGAAATATTCGAGATTTCAGTCGTAGTATACGTCAACAGTGGAGACATGCGCTTGTACGCAGTAATCAACTGACAATCAACCATGACTCACTCAGCCAGGGTGGCAGGACACTGTCCACTGGACAGAACAGTATGGCCAAAGCGCACTCTCTCACTTGAGTGCATATCAAGCTTGATAAAAGTGCCTGCTCTAAATAGCAGCAGAGCAAATCTCTTCAATGGGTAGTGCCGATGCGAATGCTTTGGAAGTGGCAACTGCCTGACCGAGCGAGCCTTCAACCCCTCAGGGGGAGGCTTGCCCTTAACCTGGTAAGCAGCACAGATGACTGAAACTAGTCAGCGAGATAGGGTCTGTTTACTAGCCGGCGACCCAGCCTTCCCACCACCATAAGAGCAGAACAGATGGGTACCAGTATGGATCCCTTGATATACGGACATCAAACGGGTGAGTGCTTGTTGCAGAGGTCCCCGATGTGGAAGGCTGTAGGGATGTGAGAGTAGGAAGTTCGATAGGAGCTGTCTCATGGAAAGCGTGATCGATCTTCGGACGGTAAGAATCCGAGAGGCGAATACTGACACAGTCAGGATGAAAGACAGTCAGCGGCGGGTCTGCAGACATGACATGTAAATCACCAACCCTTCTCCCAGACGTTACCGCCTCTAGAAATATGGCCTTCCATGTGAACAGCTGAATGGAAATAGCCGATAGACGTGAGAAAGTAGGATCCGACAGACAATCAAGCACAATTGACAAATTCCAGGGTGGGCTGGTTCGCCTGACAGCAGGTCGAACCTGATGCACACCAGCTAAAAAGCGCTGCACATGAGTGTGCTTCCCCAGAAGAGCACCATTGACAGGGGTGTGAAAGGTGGAAATAGCGGTGGAATAGCTACGAATGGTCGAAGCCGCCAACATTTGTCGAATCCCATCTCGAAGCCAGAAATGTGTCTGCAACTACCGCGGGAATTCCGCGTGCCTCGAGGCTAGACCTGACAGAGCCCAAGCCACCCACTGAATCCTTTGATTGGGATGTGAATGTCCGGTGGCAAAGGTAATAGAACAGGAGGCTGAGCCAGAAACCTGAGAATTACCGGAAACCAGCTCTGTGATGGCCAGAGCGGTGCCAGAAGCACAAGCAACCGAGCAGGCTGGGTGGACAGCTGGGGAAGGGGCGGAAATGCCCACAGAACCTGTCCTGTCCAATCCAGCTGGAAAGCATTGGATGCCAACGCCCTCTGGTCCGGTATTTGAGAATAGAACATGGGTATCTGATTCGTCCCGCCGGACTCAAACAAATCCCCCTGGAACGATCCGTACAACTCGGAGATAACACCAAATATCTGCCGATCGAGCATCCACTTGGGGCCAGGATCCAGCGAGAGAGAGCATCTGCTCGCACGTTCTCCAGCCCCGGGAGATAAACTGGAATCACCTGACAGTCGTACTTGTCGCACCAGAGGAGAAAATCCCATGTCTCCCGAAGAAGCGCTTGGGACACCGTGCCGCCTTGCTTCAGGATGTAAGTCATGGCCGTACGGTTGTCCAACTGAAGACGAACCACCTGGCCCCTGACATGATCCAGAAAGCGCTCAGCTTTCAGTTCCAAGACACTGATGTGAAAACTGGCTTTGGCTTCGGACCAGCGTCCAGACGCTGATAGACTGCCCAGAATGCCCCCAGCCCGTGAGGGACACATCGGTTTGAACTGTAAGAGCTGGCGTCAGGAGCTCCAAAGGGACCCCCTTGGAGAGATTCCCAACTTCGGTCCACCACTGAAGGTGAGGAGACAACCACCCGGGAACTGTGAGACTCTTCTCCAGATCCTCTGAGTGAGCCCACAGACTCGCCAAAGCTTGCTGTATGGAGCACATCCTCAACTGCGCCCGCCATACCACAAACGCCCAGCAGATGGAACTCAGCCAAATCCAGTCGGCTAGTTGGCACTGCAGTCTGGGGATTAGCTAGTGTGATACGATGACGCACTTTCCTCAAGGCCAAGGAAAAGCGGAAAACTCTTTCAGACTCCTCAACCTCCCTGACGTCCACAGCCTCCATCTCCGATCTTGAGGCTGAGCTGGAATCCTCTCAAAACGAGGACCCACACCCGGAACCAGTGGATGATCGAACCATAGCGGGGAAGGAAGAGCCCAAGGCACATTCCACTCCAGTCACTGAACCAGTGCAATCCGAACCCCGAGTTCTCCGCTCTCATGGGGAGGGGTGGCACAGAGAGAAAGGGACTGGGAGCGAACTCTTTGTAAAAGAGGAAATCCGCGGCTTACTGTTTTCGGGCCCGGGGGGAGAAGCCCAAACATAATTCACACACCTCGGGCTCATGGTCCGCCTTCTCCAAGCAGCACATGCATTTGTCATGCTTGTCTGGCAAAGGGATGTTTGTCCCACAAGTGGAACATGCCGTAAAAACCTGAAAGCCAATACACTAAGCATAAGCTGACAGCCGACACAGCAGCACATAATTAACATGTACAAAACATTACGTGAATACGCGCGACATGAACTAGTTGGTACTCGATGCAGTATTTCAATACGCGAGGGTGCCGACTTCCCGCCATGGGAAAGCCAGAGCGAATACAAAGTCACAGACAAACAAGTCAACTCTAGGTTTAAATAAACGTTCTATTTTCTCTATTAACGAACAAATAAACCATACATACAGTCGAGGAAGACTCCGTCATCTTCACAGTACGCATAGTGTGGAGTTTAACTTCGTTGCTTTTAATTTCCAGCACAAATATCTGAACAGCATGGCGACAGGAGAAGGAATGATGATACGGGCTTGGATGCTTACCTGGTTACCTGCGCATGCACGGCAGAGGGGTGACTCTACGTGGTGAGAGGGCCATATAATGAACAAAAAAGGCTTTTTGTTTATTGTACACTATTTGATTAAAACATTGATACAACTGTCACGTGACATTTTCCACCAGCAGAAAATGCATATATGTACCCCAAAGACGATGGACAATCTCTATGAAAAAGAATTCACACTTAGTGAAATCATGAATTTCCTCGTGAAATTCCCTGTTTCTTGACACCATCCACTATTATCATTTTTAGGGCGAGTGAGTGTGAGCGAGTTTATGTTGAAGCTGTATTGGGCAATTTTCCAGCAATATCACTGCAGCAGCAAACAGAAATGGGTTTCACACATTGTACCTATGTAGGAGGATCTAACCCCTAACCTTCTGCTCTACCGGCTACACCTAATATAAATTATAGAGACTCACTTGAGAGCTGTTAGTGACTGGTGGTCTGTCCATTGTGGGCGCCCTCCATCTTAACAAGACCTTTCCTTGTCCTAGGTGTATGGCCTCAAGGTTGATGGGTGCGGCATATGCAGCTGCAAGACAACATCTACGATGATGACATTATCCACACTATATCAGAACAGACTATGTCACCCACGCACATGGAAAGACTGACTGTAGGAACACTGACAATATCCTGCATGTTATCTAGACTATATCACTTACGCACATGGAAAGACTGACTGAACACTGACAATATCCTGCATGCTATCTAGACTATGTCACCCACGCACATGGAAAGACTGACTGTAAGAACACTGACAATATCCTGCATGTTATCTAGACTATATCACCTACGCACATGGAAAGACTGACTGTGGGAACACTGACAATATCCTGCATGTTATCTAGACTATGTCACCCACGCACATGGAAAGACTGACTGTGGGAACACTGACAATATCCTGCATGTTATCTAGACAATATCACCTACGCACATGGAAAGACTGACTGTGGGAACACCGACAATATCCTCCATGTTATCTAGACTATATCACCCACGCACATGGAAAGACTGGCTGTAAGAACACTGACAATATCCTGCATGTTATCTAGACTATGTCACCCACGCACATGGAAAGACTGACTGTAGGAACACTGACAATATCCTGCATGCTATCTAGACTATGTCACCCACACACATGGAAAGACTGACTGTAGGAACAGTGACAATATCCTGCATGTTATCTAGACTATGTCACCCACGCACATGGAAAGACTGACTGTAGGAACACTGACAATATCCTGCATGCTATCTAAACTATGTCACCCACACACATGGAAAGACTGACTGTAGGAACACTGACAATATCCTGCATGTTATCTAGACTATGTCACCCACGCACATGGAAAGACTGACTGTAGGAACACTGACAATATCCTGCATGCTATCTAGACTATATCACCCACACACATGGAAAGACTGACTGTAAGAACACTGACAATATCCTGCATGTTATCTAGACTATGTCACCCACGCACATGGAAAGACTGACTGTAAGAACACTGACAATATCCTGCATGTTATCTAGACTATATCACCTACGCACATGGAAAGACTGACTGTGGGAACACTGACAATATCCTGCATGTTATCTAGACTATGTCACCCACGCACATGGAAAGACTGACTGTGGGAACACTGACAATATCCTGCATGTTATCTAGACAATATCACCTACGCACATGGAAAGACTGACTGTGGGAACACCGACAATATCCTCCATGTTATCTAGACTATATCACCCACGCACATGGAAAGACTGGCTGTAAGAACACTGACAATATCCTGCATGTTATCTAGACTATGTCACCCACGCACATGGAAAGACTGACTGTAGGAACACTGACAATATCCTGCATGTTATCTAGACTATGTCACCCACACACATGGAAAGACTGACTGTAGGAACAGTGACAATATCCTGCATGTTATCTAGACTATGTCACCCACGCACATGGAAAGACTGACTGTAGGAACACTGACAATATCCTGCATGCTATCTAAACTATGTCACCCACACACATGGAAAGACTGACTGTAGGACCACTGACAATATCCTGCATGTTATCTAGACTATGTCACCCACGCACATGGAAAGACTGACTGTAGGAACACTGACAATATCCTGCATGCTATCTAGACTATATCACCCACACACATGGAAAGACTGACTGTAAGAACACTGACAATATCCTGCATGTTATCTAGACTATGTCACCCACGCACATGGAAAGACTGACTGTAAGAACACTGACAATATCCTGCATGTTATCTAGACTATGTCACCCACGCACATGGAAAGACTGACTGTAGGAACACTGACAATATCCTGCATGTTATCTAGACTATGTCACCCACGCACATGGAAAGACTGACTGTAGGAACACTGACAATATCCTGCATGCTATCTAGACTATATCACCCACACACATGGAAAGACTGACTGTAAGAACACTGACAATATCCTGCATGCTATCTAGACTATGTCACCCACGCACATGGAAAGACTGACTGTAAGAACACTGACAATATCCTGCATGTTATCTAGACTATGTCACCCACGCACATGGAAAGACTGACTGTAGGAACACTGACAATATCCTGCATGTTATCTAGACTATGTCACCCACGCACATGGAAAGACTGACTGTAGGAACACTGACAATATCCTGCATGCTATCTAGACTATGTCACCCACACACATGGAAAGACTGACTGTAAGAACACTGACAATATCCTGCATGCTATCTAGACTATGTCACCCACACACATGGAAAGACTGACTGTAAGAACACTGACAATATCCTGCATGTTATCTAGACTATATCACCCACACACATGGAAAGACTGACTGTAGGAACACTGACAATATCCTGCATGTTATCTAGACTATATCACCCACGCACATGGAAAGACTGACTGTAGGAACACTGACAATATCCTGCATGTTATCTAGACTATATCACCCACGCACATGGAAAGACTGACTGTAAGAACACTCATACCAACCATACCAGTGAAATACCAACAATAACTTCCTGCAAGATAACTGGACTGTATTATTGTTCAGTAAGAAAGAGAAACAGTAATGACAGAAGCTGTGCTGCCCGTTGTAAGACTTACGTATTGTTATGCTGAGAGGAGGTGAATATTGAGATCCCGAGGTTGTTGTGGCCACCCTGAACTGGTAAGTGACTCCTCGCTTCAGGTTGATGGCCAGATGAGAGTTGATGAAGCTGGTCGTGGTATTGCCGAGGTCTAGAATCTCAGTCTTACCATTGTGTAAATTCTTTTTCTCTATCTGGTACGACTGGAATGACATAGTGAGTGAGTTACTTTTACTCTGATTTTAGGGGCCTGTTCATAATTTACAGGCGGGAGTGATTAGGATTGTTAGGAGGGTCCCTCATTCTTCAGGTGGAGGTAGGGGTGTCATCAGTTTTGCACACATGACATGGGCGTGGGGTGGGGGGGGGAAGGTTCACCTACTTTGTACATAAATTTGGGGTGGGGGCACAGTCACATTTTACTTGGTTTTCCATAAAATATCATCACCACCCTAGCCATAAACTATGAATGGTCACTTAGCAGCAATATCACAACGCAGACACCAGACACAGTTTTGACATACTGTACCCATGTGGGGAATCAAACCCAGATCTTTGGTATGATGAGCAAACACTTTAACCACCAGGCTATCTCGCTATATTTTGGAATGAGAGTGGAATGGGTGTGAGAACATGGGTGTGTGTAGAAACAGAACATGATGGGTTTTACTCGTTTTGTTATTCAATACTGCACACAGTAGTATTCCAGCTATATGGTAGCTGTTGGTAAATAATTAAATCAAACCCAACAATCCAACGATCAACATCATAAACACTGATTAGGCAATTGGCATAGGAACCAGACCACTCGTCAGTCACCTTGTAGCACTATGACTGTAATAAGTCAAAGTAAGATCTACAACTACTATCATCATGCAGAATGGGGCCCTGCAATTCCACATCCTGAAGATTAATGTAACCATCTGCAACATTAAGTTTCATGGTCGTTTGTAATTAAACCTACCTGGCCGCTCCTTTGATCAAGAGCATGAGGATCTTTCAAAAACCTTCAGTTACGATGACATGAGTCAACTAAGTCAGCAAACCTAACCACCCAATCCCATTGTTGCCTCTTATGACAAGCATAGGTTACTGAAGACAAATTCTAACTGGATCTTCACAGGTAAATTCTGTCTGGGCAAGACAAACCCATGGGCAGTTTCCAGTGCTTTCTAGATCTGAGAATGCTATTCGCCAACTCACCAAATGATGCAGTTGCCAATCACAAGCAAAAGTGGTGGGAACTGCTTTAAACCTTGAATCTCCTATCATAAACACTAAACACTTACTAAGGGAATGCCTCCATAGTAACAGGGTGCCTCCCATGTTATGTTGACAGAGATTTTCCCTTTCTTGTGCACAAAAGCATATCTCAAGTTCTTTGGGGGAGCCTTGGAATCTGTAGGAAAAGGAAGAATTCTTACATTATGGAAAACAATGACATTTGGATGAAGTGTCAAGAGATTGGATAAAATATTGAGGGGTTGGGCGAAGTGTACAGAGGTTGGACAAAGTGTTGAGGGGCTGGACAAAGGGTCAAGAGGTCATACAAGGTGTGTCAAGGGTTTGGACAAAGAGTCAGAGGTCATACAAGGTGTGTCAAGGGTTTGGACAAAGTGTCGAGGGGCTGGACAAAGTGTCAAGAGGTCATAAAAGGTGTGTCAAGGGTTTGGACAAAGTGTCAAGAGGTCATACAAGGTGTGTCGAGGGGCTGGACAAAGAGTCAGAGGTCATACAAGGTGTGTCAAGGGTTTGGACAAAGTGTCGAGGGGCTGGACAAAGTGTCAAGAGGTCATACAAGGTGTGTCCAGGGACTGGACAAAGTGTCAAGAGGTCATACAAGGTGTGTCAAGGGTTTGGACAAAGTGTCAAGAGGTCATACAAGGTGTGTCAAGGGGCTGGACAAAGTGTCAAGAGGTCATACAAGGTGTGTCAAGGGTTTGGACAAAGTGTCGAGGGGCTGGACAAAGTGTCAAGAGGTCATACAAGGTGTGACAAGGGTTTGGACAAAGTGTCAAGAGGTCATACAAGGTGTGTCAAGGGTTTGGACAAAGTGTCAAGAGGTCATACAAGGTGTGTCAAAGGTTTGGACAAAGTGTCAAGGGGTTGGGCAAAGTGTAGAGAGGTTGGAGCAAGTGTCAAGCGACTGGACGCTGTGTTCAGGACTTGGATGTAGTGTCAAGGGTTTGGTCGATGTATCAAGGAGTTGGATGAGTAAGTGAGAGTTCAGTTTTAAATAATCAAGTGCGGACCAGACAAATCCAGTGATCAACATCATGAGCATCGATCTGCACAACTGGGAACCAATGACATGTGTCAACCAAATTATACAAACCTGTAGAGGTTATGAATTCTTTGAAGAATGTCCTCCTTGGGGTACATATATAGCATTAAAATGTCCATTTAAAAATGCCTACGACAGTTGTAACAATATTGAATAAATATTTTACAAAACAAAAAACTCGTTTTTGTCTTGTGAGACCACCCCTACAGGGCCCCCACCCGGGCCCCTTAACAGCCAAGAGCAGGTAACTCTCGCCGTGTACCTCATACCTCACTTTTCATGCTGAGATTGTCAGACAGAATGTGGGGAGGCGGGTGGCCGTACCCCAAGGAGGACATTCTTCAAAGAATTCATAACCTCTACAGGTTTGTATAATTCTTTTTCAGAAGAAGTCCTCCTTGGGGTACATATATAGCATAAGACAGACTCCCAACGAACGTGAGTCGGGAGCGGCATTCTGTCTGCTGATGTGTACCCTACACACACTCTCATACACTGCCGAAGCTGCGAGAGATAGAGAAATACACTTACCCAATCACCAAGCCGCTGACGTCAATCAGGCGGGGGCGTGGCAACATAGGGCCAAAAGAGCCAATCGACAATAACCCAGCAAAGGTGATGGACATATGACCACACCTCATGCCATTCACTGTAAATATTCCCCCAAACCAGCGAAGTAGTGCCGGGAATAACAGTGCAAGGGTAAATATGAGCGTATGTCGACGCTAATAGTGAAAAAAAAACACGTCTATAGGTAGTTTCTCTTTGTGTTTTGTTTTTTTTATATATATATATATATAAAAACACCACCACCAGGGGATATCCGTCACCAATATAACAAGAAATGTTTCGTGAAAACCCACCACCAGGAACATTTCATGATAAACAAAGTCGAGATCTCAGACGCTCATTCAGCTAGGGGAATCACGACTCTGCCCACTGGTGAGAACTGTATGGCCAAACCGAGCACGTTCCCGTGAATGTTTGTCCAGTTGGTAGTGACGGATAAACGTGCTCGGTCGGCTCCAAATAGCCGCAGAGCAGATCTCCTCAATGGGCAGAGCCGCGGCATAAGCCTGTGACGTAGCCACTGCCCTAACAGAATGAGCCTTTAACCCATTAGGGATAGGTAACCCTTTATGAGTATATGCCATACAAATGGCAGAGACAAGCCACCTAGATATGGTTTGCTTGTTCGCCGGCAGACCAGCTCTTCCCCCGCCATAACAACAAAACAACTGGTTATCTTTTCGGATATCAGCAGTTCGTTTGATATAAGCCCTAAGGGTCTTACGGACATCTAAGACGTGAGCACGTCGAAGAGAGGTACCGGGCGAGGGAGGCTGCATGAGCTTAGGGAGCTCGATAGGCGCTGTAACATGAAAAGCGCTGCGATCTTAGGACGGTAAGAATCCGGCAGTCTAATACTGACCCTGTCTTTGTGAAAGACGGTCAAAGCAGGATCCGCTGACATTGCATGAATGTCACCTACCCGCCTGCCAGACGTTACCGCCACAAGAAAGGCAGCCTTCCACGTTAACAGCTGGAGAGAAAGAGACGATAGCTCGTGAAAAAGAGGACCGGACAACCAGTCAAGAACGACTGACAAGTCCCACGGGGGACTAATCCGCCGGACAGTCGGACGGATCCTAATCCACATCCGCTAAAAAACGCTGAACAAGAGGGTGCTGCCCCAAGAGAGCACCGTCAACAGGAATATGGAATGCCGAAATGGCCGTGGAATAGCCCCGGATAGTAGAGGCGGCTAGGCCTGACTCTAACCGGGACTGCAAAAATTCCAGTACTTCAACTAGAGTTGAAGAAAAGGGATCAAGAATCCCCCTGTTGACACACCAGCGCGCATAACAGGCCCATCTATCCTCATATTGAACGTTTGTCGAATCCCTCCGCGAAGCCAGAATTGTGTCTGCAACTGGTGCAGAAATTCCGCTCGCTTGGAGGCGATTCCTGACAGTGGCCAGGCCACCCACTGAATCCTGGGATTTGGGTGCGGCGCTCCGTTCTGGGATAGTAAGTCCGGTCGAAAGGGTAAAAGGACAGGAGGCAATGCCAGAAACCTCATCATTACCGGAAACCAGCTTTGAGACGACCAAAGAGGAGCAAGAAGCACTAACAGTCGAGCTGGTTGGGTGGCAAGCTGTGAGAGGACCCTGGGAATCAGCGGCAGAGGTGGGAACGCCCACAATACCCTGTCCGTCCAATCGAGCTGGAAAGCGTCCTGAGCGATGGCTCTCGGATCCGGTATCCGAGAACAAAACACCGGAATCTGGTTCGTCCCCCCAGAGGCAAACAGATCCACCTGGAACGATCCGAACAACCGGGAGATAATCCCGAATATCTCCCGATGCAACATCCACTCGTGAGGAGCTAAGACACATCGAGAGAGCGCGTCTGCTCGAACATTGTCCACCCCGGGGAGATACACGGGACACACCCGAACATTGAACCGGTCGCACCACTGTAGAAAGTGCCACGCCTCCTCTAGGAGGGACGGAGAAACCGTACCGCCCTGTTTCAGGATATAGGTCATTGCCGTCTGGTTGTCCATCTCTAGACGTACCACACAGCCTCGAACCGTCTCCCGAAAGTGTTGGAACACTAGCCGGACAGCTCTCAATTCGAGCACATTGATGTGCAGGCGCGTTTCGTGCTGTAACCATAGGCCCGAAACTGAATGGGCGCCCAGCACGCCACCCCACCCTGTGAGGGAAGCGTCCGTCTGAATTGAAAGGGTTGGTGAGGGAGCGTCCAGGGGTAACCCCCTGGATAGATTCCCTACCACTGTCCACCACCGTAAATGAGGAAGGAGCCACTCCGGAGTGAGGAGAATCAGAGACCACATTCGCGCCAAGGCGTACTGAATGGATCGCATCCTCAACCGCGCCCTCCAAACAACGTCCACCGTCGCTGCCATGTTGCCTAGCAACTGGAGCCAAACCCGAGCCGAAGCCGAGGGGGACTCGAGGAATTGCATAACAACTCTCTGAACTTTGGAGATCCGATCCGGCGACAAGGAGACTATGCCTCTCGCTGTGTCGAACCGTGCGCCTAAGAAGATCAGATCCTGTGTAGGAACTAGGTCTGACTTCTTGAGATTGATAATCCAGCCCAACCTGGTGAGAATACACATTATGGCGAATGTTGCGTCTCGACTCAAGTGAGCGGCAAGTGCTCGTATAAGCCAATCGTCCAGGTTTGGGTGACAACACCTGCCCTGTGACCTGGCCACTTGCGCTGGGATTAACATAAGCTTCGTGAATACCCTCGGAGCCGTAGCGATGCCGAAGGGAAGCACCCGAAACTGATAGCATACCCCGTCGAAGGAGAACCGCAGGTACTTCCTGAACTCGGGATGCATCGGAACATGCAGGTACGCATCCTTGAGGTCGATGGACGTAAGCCAGTCGCCTCTTTCTACAGATGAGATCACTGACCGTAGTGTCTCCATCTTGAATGACGGTACCTGCAGCATAGTGTTCAGCCGTTTGAGATTGAGAATCGGTCTGAACCCTCCGTCCTTTTTGGTGACCAGGAAATAAGTGGAGTAAAATCCCTCTTGTTCCTGGCCCCCTGGAACCACCTCGATGGCCGCCTTGTCCAGTAAAGACTGAACCTCGGCGCGGAGAACCTCGGCTTTCTCCGGAACTACCGGCACAGGAGTGCGCCGAATTCCGGAAAAGAGAGGCGGGTCTCTCTTCCATAGTGGTAAGTGGCCGTCCCTGAGTGTGGATAGGACCCAGGGGTTGGAGGTTACCTTTTCCCAATCCGACAGGAAGTGGGAAAGGCGGCCACCCACAGGAAGGTTTGGCAGGAGGCAATGAATGCCCGACGTCGGCAGTGCTCCGACTGCTTGATTCGGGTTCACTTGCAAGGGCTCCGGAGGATGACTTACTGGGAAGCCGGGGCCCTACCCTTACCCTTACCCTTCCGCGCCTGCAAGGGCTGTGCCCACTTAGCAGAGTCCTTGGCCGGAGCCGAAGGATAAGCGGAGGAAAGCACCGGGGGACGCGCACGAGAAGTGTGAGGCTGTTCTAACAAGGGTTTAGACTCCTTGAATGTAGACACAGCCTCCGCAGCCTCCCGGACTACTGATGCCGCTCCCGGGAAGAGAGTAGATCCCATCCGGAATGGCAGTGAAAGTAGCGCTTGTTGAGTGGCCGGCGAATACCGTGCCACGGACAGCCACAGTCTACGGAGGCCAATAACTGCAGACATCATCTGACACGCCGAGGACCTGATCGAGTCCCGCGCCAGATGTGACCTCCGTAAGCTGTTGAGCGAGCGTAGGGGAAACACACTCCTCCTCAACACCGCCGCCGTCAACAAGCCGACGCTGCAATACCGAAGTATATGCGGCGTGTATTGTGACTTTAAGGCATTGAGCTGCATTTCGGTACTGCTCCTCAAACGACCTATAAGCCGATTTGAGGGCAGTAACGTTAGAGGTGAACGGAGGCAGGCGGCGTCCTTGCTTAGCCGAAGCTAAGGAGCTGCCAGAGGAACCCCCCAGGGCGACCGATGCATAGATACAGTCGTCGACCACTGGAGGGTTATACAAGTCAAGATCACCCATAAGGTAACGTCGGTCTAGCTCCGGCAAATCGAAGCGTGACCGCGCTCCCGTTAAAAGAAGGTTAATCACTTCTGACAATATAGAAGGGAGGATGCGCAACCGAGAATCCACCACCTTGGCTGGGGCAAAAGCCTCACCCGGCAGTCGGAATTCCTCGGGGTCAGGTGTCGCCGAAGCAACCACGACCTGCGGCAGGACAGAAGCGATACGCTCCCGTACCTGCCTCGGCGAGGCACCGAGCGAAAACGAAAACTCACTCGGCCCACCCCAGTCCTCCCCCTCCTCCATTATCTCCTCGGCGCGATCCCCCATGAGTGACACCTCAGATCTGTCATCTAAGGATAGCTCCGGGGGATCGGTCGAGGGAACATCCGAAAGAGAGAGAGGCCCGAGCAGAGCCGAGCGGCCCGACGCCATAGACCCGACGACCGAGACTAAGTCTGGGTGGCGGATCGCCGGCAACGCTCCCAACATAGGTATGGTCCCATGACCAACACTGGCAACCTCGGAGTGGCTTTCAACCGACTCTAAAGTCGGTTCCTGCGCACCCCTAATGGAAGTCCCCACACCGGCGCCAGAGGCGTGGCTGGGGAGTCCCATGGAAGCCGAAGCCGGATACACACCCGACTCCGGACGAACGCCGATCTCCCGACGGAGACCGGACATCGCGTCCGAAATCAGGGTATGCACCGACGCCATTTGCTGCTGTAACAAAGACGAAAGTAAATCAAATGTTAATGGTTGCGAGGGTTCAGTGGGAGGTGCTGCGGAGGTAGAAGCCACCGCTGGAGGTGGAGCCGAAGTACCCTTCGCTGGTTTTGCCGTATCCCCCCCCGAGACTGAAGCCGAAGACGCCTTCTTAATATCTTTTTTGGCTTTTTTTGAAGGCAGCTCCTGAGCCCAAATATCCCCCCCTCCCTGCCTGGATCAAAGATCTATAAAAGATCAAGTCTGCATGACGGGATTTTTGAGCCCCTGGGGGAAAAGTCCTGACATACGGTGCATCCTTGCTCGTCGTGAGCTTCCTCCGCCAAGCAACACAGGCACAGAATATGCTTATCCCTCGGGGGGAGTTTTGCGTTACAAGTAGCACACCCCTTGAACTGGAAAAAACTGAACCGTGCTATGATTAATAGCAAGGCCCGTTAATCCAACAAACACATGAGTATTTAACAGAAACAATAATACGCACTGGCGATATTTAACCGTTAAATAATAAGAAAGCTATTTATGAAAACATACAATAGCATATAAGGATTTCTTTACCATGGAAAAGAAAGGTAAAAAACCATACAAATATCCGGTTTGTATCTATACATATGGAAATTAATTAAGCAACACCAAATTCAAAGACACATAAAAACTTAACAAAGTTTAACGAAGTAATTTTGATGATTGATTATTCAATTTTGATGTATTGACATACAGCATGAGCTTTTCATGGGTTGATATGACGCGCGTGAAGCTTGCACAGCGCACGTGCATTGCTTTAACCTCAACTTTCGAAAAATGCACTTTTTCCCTGGGGTGTTTACAAGCGCAGGTTGTCGATTGCATTCGGTTTTTCATTCATTTCAATGTCATGGCACGTAGGAAATTATCAGAGGCCACTCGTTGGCAAATAATCGGCATGAGGAATGCTGGTATGTCTCTAAGACAAATCGGGACTCAAATCGGACGACATCATTCCATAATTTCAAAACTTTTGAAAAAATACCGGGCCACTAATGAAGTTAAAGACCTGCCTAGACCAGGAAGACCCAGGAAGACCACAGTCCGGGAGGACAGAGCTTTACTGAGACTTGTACGGCGCAGGTCCTTCGACTCGAGCTCTCGGTTGAGACAGGAGTGGCTTCCAGGGAGACCCATCTCGAACAGGACTGTTCGGAATCGTCTGAAAGCTGCAGGATACCGGGCAAGGAGGCCAATCAAGCGACCCAGACTGTCTCCAGCCCATAAGGCAGCCCGACTGGCCTGGTGTAATGACCGTTTGCACTGGAACATTGCCTCTTGGAGGAAGGTCCATTTCTCAGATGAGAGCCGGTTCTTGCTGCACATGGTGGACGGTCGTACTCGGGTCTGGAGGCAGAGGAACACAGCAATGGCTCCACGGAACATCCAGGAGACTGTGGCCTTTGGGGGAGGTTCCGTTATGGTATGGGGGTGCATTTCCATGAACTGCAAGTTGGATATCATTACCATCCGTGGCAACCTTAACGGTGTTCGTTACCAACAGGAGGTTCTTGACAGGGCTGTGGTACCTCATTTTGAGAACCATCCTCTGGCAACGAGACCCATATTTATGGACGACAATGCTAGACCTCACAGGGCGCATGCTGTAAATGATTTTTTGCGGCAAAATGCAATTGACAGAATTCCATGGCCTGCCATGAGCCCTGACCTCAACCCCATTGAACATTTGTGGGACTTTATTGGCCGTCGTGTGAGGCAGAGAGACCCACCAGTCCATAATCTCAACGAATTGACGGCTGCCCTGCATGAGGAGTGGAACAGGATCCCCCAGAATCAGATCCGGAGACTCATCCAAGGAATGAGGAGGCGTCTGGAATCGGTGGTGCGTGCGCAGGGAGGACACACTAGATATTGATGAAAGTCGGTGTGCAGACTCTCAGATGACTGTTCTTTCTTTCCATGTGACATTTGTGTTAATACACCTGACAACAACGTCTGTGGATGAATAGTAAATTGTGTCCATTTTTTCATGAATTTAAGACAGTTTTAAGAATTTGGATTTCGTTGCAATAAAGCAAAGTCTTGATACTTTTTCCCTTTAAGTTGTTTGTCAGAGATCGTCTGTTGAATAAAAAAGTGTCAAACTATATCAACCCGGCATATTTTGATTGTCAGAACACTTCAAAGTTGCTCCAATAGAAAAAATTGGGGTGTTGCTTGATTAATTTCCAGGTGTATAAAACCACCTAAAAGAATAGGCAGAAGAAATAACCACCAGGTACGTGCCGCCCGCCATCTTGTCAGCCACATGGCTGAAGACCACGGTAGCCACGGAAAATTACAACATTTCATGAATGAAAAAGAGTGAAATGTGCATTCCTAATACCGCCCGTGCGTTAAAAAGGAACCATACATACGGTTTTCGTAGCTTTCTCACTCATTTCTCTTCAATTCGTAGGTTCTGGCTCTAAATATGAGAGCTTGCTGATGGACGACTGTCCTCAATGACGACAGCATGAAAAGTGAGGTATGAGGTACACGGCGAGAGTTACCTGCTCTTGGCTGTTAAGGGGCCCGGGTGGGGGCCCTGTAGGGGTGGTCTCACAAGACAAAAACGAGTTTTTTGTTTTGTAAAATATTTATTCAATATTGTTACAACTGTCGTAGGCATTTTTAAATGGACATTTTAATGCTATATATGTACCCCAAGGAGGACTTCTTCTGAAAAAGAATCAGCAAGTCTGACCACCTGATCCTATTAGTCGCCTCTTACGACAAGCACAGTCACTTTTTATGGCAAGCATGGTTTGCTGAAGGCCTCGTCTACACCGAACCTTCACCAGTCTAAGGAGTTGGATGACATGAGTGAAGTGTCGAGGAGCTGGAAGAAGTGTTAGTGTCAAGGGGTTGGAAGAAGTGTCAAGGGGTTGGAAGAAGTGTCAGTGTCAAGGGGTTGGAAGAAGTGTCGAGGAGCTGGAAGAAGTGTCAGTGTCAAGGGGTTGGAAGACGAGTCAAGGGGTGGGACGAAGCGTACAAACTTTGGAAACCGTGCACAAGGCGATAAGACATACCTTGGTCTGTCTCAATGGAGACCACAGGACCAACTGGACAGCCTTCCACTGTTCCCACTCTGAAGAAGTAACGTTCACATGCCTGAAGCCCAGAGATGAAGCTCTCCTTCACTGGTCGCAGAGGCTTCCTCATGGCATGCTGCAAGAACTCCTGCAGACCCATCTCTCTGTGCACCATGTAATACACGATGTGGGACTGAAGGAGAACACACACCCTTGTGACCTCAACTTTTAGTAAGCTAGTGAGCATGACTGTATGCCACATATAGCAATATCACAGCAATATTTTAAGTTAAGAGAAAATGGCAAAATTATTGATGGTTTAATTATTTACAGACCACCCATAAAAGCTGAGATATTGCTGAGTGCAGCATTAACGGACAACCAGCCACAACAAGCTGAGCCACGAAACGTCTGACAGTATTTTCAAGGAATATTCATCCCAACACAACTTTGGGGCAGTAAAAGTATGCCGTCCCCATCCCAACCACAGCACGTCAAAACAAAACCGACCTTTCAGAACCTTTCAAACAGGAAGCAAAGTGTTTCCTGTCAAAAAAATATACTATGCTATATATTTCAACATACATGGCAGAAGAGTGAGTACTAGCCTACACAGAATATCCATAAAAATAGTCCTCATTCTTTAGGCCAATAAGCATATGAAATAAGAGACAAGCAATAGAAGCTCTGTTCTTCCTAATGCCAGGACTCAATGGTAAAACTACTCTGTCCAAGGATACCTAAAAGGAGAACTTACTCTCTTTGCTTCAGCTGCGGGGAACCGGATGTTGACCTGGGTGGCATCAGACTTAGTGATGTTGACATTTTTGGGTGCCAGGACCTTGTTTCCTGCATCAGCAAGTAACCAATGAGATTATTTTAAACAGACCAGGAAGAAGCATATACAAAGATTGAATGAAACCTCTCAAAATTGTCATTCGTTGGGACTGGCAAAAAATGCTGGTAAAAAGGCTGTGCTGGTTTAGAGAAGTTTTTCCTTCCATTCACTTGACTGGTTGAGCCATACTGACACAGTGAGCTAACTGACACTCACAAATAAATTGTGACAAATGGTGACATGACAATAAATTTATAATACAAGTGACATGTGTCACTCACAAATTTAACTCCTCTACCTAGGCCTAATCCTTATCCATATTCCTTTTATCAGGCAACATCAATGAGCTTAATGGCGATGGTAATCCATTGTTATTATCAGGCAACATCAATGAGCTTAATGCTGATGGTAATCCATTGTTATTATGTTCAGCCAATCAACAGGAGTGCCGACATACTGGATGCCAGATGTGTGGTCTTTGTTGTGATGGAATACAGACTAGACTGATACTGGATTAAAGGGTTGGTAAATGATCATAAATCAACTATCTTCTGTCTGGCATAATTCTTGTGCCAATATTGAGAGAATGGAGGGCTGCCGATTTAGAGGACTTCCACTATAATATTTTATCATGCTACTATTTGAAGTTAAGCAACACTGAGTATGGAGAGTCCTTGGGTGGCTGACCGGGTTTGGCAGCTTGACTCCTGAGGGTTTCCAGGACTTTTTGGTCCTGTCCCACAACAAAGCACATGTGATACATGTGGTCTCCCCTTCGGCAAGTGAGTTTGTTCAAAATTGCCTCTGTTCACCCAGCAGAAAATGGGTACCTGGTGAAATAGGTCATGAGACTAATAACCCTCTAGCTCCTTACACGCAGCTTGGGTTATCAGGGGTAATAATGTGTTAGCACTGTGAGCATGTACGAGTATGTGGAAAAGGTGCGGTATAAATAGTCATTATTATTACATGACACACTTCAGAAGGCATGTGGTACTCTACACCTTCTTGACATACTTATAGGCAAGTACCTTCAGTGTTCTTGTAGACGACCTGTGATGGCACCCCAGGTCCGGCCTTGAAGATTGGCTGCACGATGAAGGAGTAGGCTGTCCCAGGGCAGAGATGTGTGACTGAAAGAAGATCAGTCAAGTCATCAAGTCATCACCATACTTTTGGAGTATGATTTGGTTTAACAATATTTCAAACGTAATTGGGAGTGTGAGCTCAAAATGGAGTGAAAGATGTGTCCCACTTGGGTGAAACAAATAGGTCCCCCTCTGCAGATTTCTTCAACAAGAGCTATCTCCCCTCATATGTTACACTGGTGTCCCCCACTGTGATATTGCTGGAATATTGCTAAAAGTGGCGTAAATCTATACTCACACACTCACTCACTCATGTTACAGTGGCATTCTTCAAGCAGAGCTATCTAATCTGAATAAGTAATGAATCCTCTACAGATTACTAACATATGACAGTAGGATTTTTTAATGAGTTATCAACCCTGTTCTCTTGACTGAGAATTCACATGTGTAAGCAGTGTTCACGAATAGCATCTGACCCTCTGGCAAATCTGGTAGATTCACCAGTGGTCAGGTAGAAATCACCAACTCGCCAGCCCCAGTGTCTGACTGATTATTTCACAATGTCTTTGTGTGAAGTTGTTATTTGCATCATGTGACACTTGCTTGCTGTATAAAAATTTTGTGTTTGTTATCATATAATGTTAATAATTTCAATGCCATTGCAAATTATGAGAAATGCTAAATCTGAAATGTTTGTCTAACTTTATTCTATGGTTCCTGTGAATTTTCAGTGGGTCAGACAGAAATCTGGAACTTACAGCACCCAATGTCCTGTTACTTTGAAACACCATTGTGAACTCTGTGTAAGTTGTTTCTCCTGGATTAGGTGTTATCCCCTCTAGTGACAACTCATATACTACAGTTACAATCATCCAAAGTGAGTTATCTCCACTATATGAGATAATTCCCCCTCTACTAATAACTTGCTTGTCATATTCAACACAAGTTATCCCCCTTGACACTTTGTCCAACAGTGAATGTGGTATTTAACAAGAATCATCTCCCCTGCATGAGTTATCGACCACTCCCAGTACCAATTCACATGCTACTGAGTTCTCTCCCCTGTGTGAGTTATTCTCCATGCTCCTGTGACTATTCATGAAACGGTTATCCCCAGATCGTATGAGTTATCTACCCTTCTCTGTGACAAATCACATGCCAAAGAATTATCTCCCCTGTATGAGTTATCTTCCCCTCCCAGTGACAACTCACATTTCACAGATGCAGTCTTCACCGTTTTCTTTGTCTCCATGTCATCATCATACGAAGACAGCTTGTGCCGCATGGTTGCCACATATGAGACGACGCCTTTGATTGGTGTCCATGACAGTGTGATGCTGGTACTATTTGACTTGGTTACTTTGAGATCTTGCACTGGCTTCCAGTTCTGGTGTTGGAAGGTGATGCTGGTTTTATTGGTGGGGTTGCTTTCTCCTCCATCAGACACAGCAGTCACCTGTAGAGACAACATTGAAGAACTTCCTCACTCAGTTTCTTGTTTATCATCACACTCTTACGAAAATAATCCACTGGCTGACATTACCTTTCAACGCCATGCATCAACCAAGTGAGCTAAACTCACCATCCATTCCTCCTTACAAAAAGCATCAACACAAAAAGTTGGTTGGTTGGTTGGTTGGTTGGTTGGCTGGTTGGCTGGTTGGCTGGTTCTTTAATGCCACTCTCAGAAGTATGCCACCTATATGGACGTATATACTAAGAAAGTGTAATCCCAAATATGACATAATGTTACGTTCAACCACTTACCAAAAGGCATAGTGTAATCATAGCCAATTTACCCATATCAAGGGGTACACAAAGTACACAATCTAGACTACCAGTTGTCTGACTTCCACTTTTGTCAAAGTCGCGGTGGCTGAGCTGGCTCAGTGGTTGACTTTGAGTACTGGCGATTAGATGCCTAACTCTTTGGGTGCGGGTTCGAATCCCAGATGTGACTCAACCTATAAAGTACTAAAATTTGTACTTTACTAAGAGAGTGTAAACCCAAATATGACATATGTTAATTATGTAGGTGGACTGTAAAATAATCAAGTCTGGACCAGACCATCCCTTGATCAAGAGCATGATTGGTACATGTGTGGCTGTCACTCACTAACACACAGCTCTGATCTTACCGGTAAACATGGCTGTCAATCAATAACACACAGCTCTCATTGGTAATCACAGATGACAATCACTCACACCCAGCTCTGATTGGTTCATCCAACTGTGACTCACCCAGATAATGTAGTGATGGTGTTTCTCCAGCTGGGAGGAGGTCAGGGTGTAGGAGTACTGTCTCCTGGTAGTGGCACTTGTTGTAGGAATAATCTCCATCCTGTCACCAGTCTGGGCAGTGTCCTTGTAGTGCAGCTAAGGAACAAAAGTTAACATTGCTTACAAAGCCAGAGTATCACATAAAGTCCATCCAACCAACAATGATAAGCTAGATTTCTGACTGATGATCTAAATTTACAGCTAGCCAGCCTGAAGGACTGGTTAAAAAGTTCAGATGTTCCATTCATCTGAATAACTTCACCACATCTTGGTTTCTGGTTTGGTTAAATAATTTGGGCTTACTTCATACACTGATAAAACTTGTGGTGGTGTGGTTATAGGGGTGTGACTGAGTGTGACATAGGTCTACCTACCCTGTACTGATACACACCTCTGGACAGAGGTGGGGGGGGAGAGGTTGTGTGTGACATAGATCCACCTACCCTGTACTGATACACAGCCTCCGGACGGAGGTGGGGTGCCTTCCACTGGACTACCACCTGCAGACTGTCTCCCTTCCACATGTGACACAAGAACTGGGTGGGTACTCCGGGCTCTGAAAGTACATGCTGTGAGTAAGTCTGGAAACATCCAAGGTTTGACAGTATTTCAGTCATATTAAGTGAAGCAAGTCCTTGATACTAAAGACATCTTCAAACATTCTGATCCTGACCCAGACTGAAAACATGTCTCTCCACAATCAACCACAAATACTCAAAACAATATCACAGTGGGGGAGAAAAGAAATGGGATTCACAACATAAACCTTTGTGGGGAATTAAGCCGAATCTTCAGTGAGACAAGTGAATGCTTTACCCACTGGACTACCCCATGACTTGTGACATACAAGAACACTCAGTGGACATGTAACATCTCTAGAATGCTCATGTCTGAGATAAAAAACAAGAGTCCTCAGAAGATGACCCCCCACATATTTGAAAGGATAAATCATCTGACAGTTACTTGATGTTTTTTTAGACTAAGTTTGAATTGTTTCCATGGAAATCATGAAAAGTATAAATGCCATATATCTGTAAACAGCTAAAGGCACAAGTTCAAGATCTGTCTCATATATCAGCCAAGATCTGTTGAAAGATATCAAATGGTTTTCGAGTTGTGCTCCGGAAACAAAGCCCATCCCTCCCTTTTGAGACTAGGTCCCAAACGTTTCCATGGAAAATGGGAAAATGATGAATCACAAAAACCTGTAAATCACAGAAGGCACCACTTTGGGATCTGCCTCACATATCTGCCAAGTTTTGCAGAGAGACATTTAGAAGTTTTTGAGTTCTGCTCTGGAAATGAAGCCCATCCCTCTACTCTGAGACAAAGTCTGAATCGTTTCCATGATAAATCACAAAAACCTGCAAAAGGCACCACTTTGGGGTCTGCCACACATATCTACCAAGTTTTGCTGACAGATAGTAAAACGTTTTTGAGTTGTTCTCCGGAAACGAAACGCACCTCTCACTTTTGAGACTAAGCCCAAAACGTTTCCATGGAATCCCTGAGAGAATAAATCACAAAAACCTGTAAATACCAAAAAGGCACCCCATTACATTCTGACTGGTATATCTACCAAATTTTGCAGAAAAATATATAACGGTTTATGAGTTCTGCTCCGGAAATGAAGCCCATCCCTTGAGACTAAGTTCGAAACTTTTCCATGGAAACCCAGAAAATAATAAATCACAAAAACCTGTAAATACCAAAAGGCACAATGTTACGTTCTGACTGGTATATCTACCAAATTTTGCAGAAAAATACTGAACAGTTTTTTAGTTCTGCTCCAGAAACGAAGCCCACCCAACCATTAGGCTAACACCAAAACGTTCCATAGAAAAACAAAAATAATAAAAATGCCAAAAATCTGTAAATAGCTAAAGGCACAACCACAGGTTCAGATTATTATATCAATCAATTCTGACCTAAGAATATTGAACGGTTTTGGGGTTATGCTCTGGAACCAAAATGTTTACAGATGGACAGACAGACAAGGCGTGGACGATTAAAAGAACAAAATCAAATCTTATGCATATTTAAAAGACCATTTTAGAAGCAATATTTAAAATATCAAAATAATAACAAAGAAACCAGGGCAACCAAAACAAGCCAATGCTTACATTCCTCTTAATGAGTTATCATCCCTCCTTGAGTGTTTACCCCTTACTCACTTCCTTCCAGTGTTGTGACAGCAAGAACGTTGGAGTGCCGATGGATCAGTGCACCTTCTTTCTCATACACAGCCACCTTGTACGTTGTGACAGGTTGCAGATGCTTCAGAGTGAACTGTGTCACATCATGCACTGTTCTGTTGAACCACTTGGTACTGTCGGTAGTGTCTCTGGAACCAAAACAGAGTGAGTGAAAGAGCGAGCGAGCAAGCAAGGCAATATCATTTTACGCAACAAGCAAATGACTCAGCCACTAGGCTACCACACACTGTGTGCACTAAATTAGGAGTGAGTAAGTAAAGGTAGTACACCACTTGTATCAATGTTCCAGCAATATAACAGAGGGGATGGGAGGGGAGACACAAGAAATGGGCTTCACATATTGTATCCATGGCTGGAATTGCAGATGGATTCTTGACTTAATGAACTAACAATAAAATCAGACAAGCATTAATATACTTGGTCCATACTTGTACTTACAGACATGAGACAATAAACTGTGTTCCTGATTTCAATTTTTCTCTGGAATTCCAGGTGACCGTGATGTTTTCATTGGAAGCACTCGCTGACACTGATAACCGATTGGCGGCTGTAACAGATAAAAGACAGAGACAATTAGTACTGATAAACAGCTGACTCCATATTGATAAAGTATAACCACTGCTAAAAATACTGATAAACAGCTGACACCATTCTGAAAAACAGCAGACTTCACATATATATTTACAGCTTACCTAGCATAGCCGCTTATGCAATATTCCAGCAATATCATGGCAGGGGGAACCAGGAAAAGGCTTACTGTGCCCATATGTTGAATCAAACCCGTACCCTGGGCCAGAGAACACTTTAAAAACTTCGCTATCCAACACCATCACTGGCCTCCTGAAGGACCATGATACAGTTTAACGTGGATACCTGACTCCAAGAGTATATTGATGCATGGTTAACTAGTCCAGTTTTTGTTTCTTAACTGTTGCATATACAAGCTGCATGTTTAATGCCTGTGGGATTATACAACATACCTGCTGTGCAGATGGGAAGGTTCTCATCAGCCTGATCCATGCAGTCAGTCTTTCCATCACACACGTACAACCACAAGATGCAGGTTTTCTCCTGGGGACACTGGAAGAACTTGTCAGGGTGCTGGCAGGTGCTTGATGGGGGCAGCGGACTCACTGGAGGGAACATTGAATGATTAAATGATTGAATGATTGATTGCTTGATTGACTGACTGTCCAATCGATTAATTGATTTGTTGCTTGATGCACGAGTACTTGAGTATATATGTATGTGGGATTGATCAGGAGAGAGTGATGGGTGGATGGATGGATTTCTGCCAGAATACTTGAGTTAAGTGGGATTGACAGGTGATGGATGGAAGGATGGAAGGATGGATGGATGTTGGATTGTTGATTGGTCCATGAGTACTTGAGTTTAAGTTGGATAGGAGAGTTTGGTTAGGCTTTACTAACATTTCAATGGCATAAGTGTCTTGACATTTAGTCATTAAGTGAGGGAGTGAGGGTCTGCTGGTCAGTTTAATGTCTGGAGGATCCCCAAATAATGAATTTTGTTGTTTATGAATAATGATATGACTGAAGCATTGGTTTGAACATATCATCACAGGATTCTGGCATGTCAAGGGAAACAACTCTGCACAGCAGTTCCTCCGACAAGTTAGATATTGTTTACACGATGCCATTTAGAAAGTGGTCAAATGCAACATATGTCATATTTGGGATTTCACTTTCTTAGTAAAGTACAAATTCTAGTACTTATTTTTCGGTTGAGTCCCATCCGGGATTCGAACCCGCACCCTCAGAGTCAGGCACCTAATCGCCAGCACACAAAGTCAGTCACCTAGCCCCCTCAGCCACCGCGACTTCCACAAAATGAAAGTCGGACAACTGGTAGTCTAGACTACGTACTTTGTGTACCCCTCTGATGAGTGTAAATTGGCACGGCTCCCACGGCCGAAAGCTATGATTACACGATGCCATTTAGAAAGTGGTCAAATGCAACATATGTCATATTTGGGATTTCACTTTCTTAGTAAAGTACAAATTCTAGTACTTATTTTTCGGTTGAGTCCCATCCGGGATTCGAACCCGCACCCTCAGAGTCAGGCACCTAATCGCCAGCACACAAAGTCAGTCGCCTAGCCCGCTCAGCCACCGCGACTTCCACAAAATGAAAGTCGGACAACTGGTAGTCTAGACTACGTACTTTGTGTACCCCTCTGATGAGTGTAAATTGGCACGGCTCCCACGGCCGAAAGCTATGATTACACGATGCCATTTAGAAAGTGGTCAAATGCAACATATGTCATATTTGGGATTTCACTTTCTTAGTAAAGTACAAATTCTAGTACTTATTTTTCGGTTGAGTCCCATCCGGGATTCGAACCCGCACCCTCAGAGTCAGGCACCTAATCGCCAGCACACAAAGTCAGTCGCCTAGCCCCCTCAGCCACCGCGACTTCCACAAAATGAAAGTCGGACAACTGGTAGTCTAGACTACGTACTTTGTGTACCCCTCTGATGAGTGTAAATTGGCACGGCTCCCACGGCCGAAAGCTATGATTACACGATGCCATTTAGAAAGTGGTCAAATGCAACATATGTCATATTTGGGATTTCACTTTCTTAGTAAAGTACAAATTCTAGTACTTATTTTTCGGTTGAGTCCCATCCGGGATTCGAACCCGCACCCTCAGAGTCAGGCACCTATTCGCCAGCACACAAAGTCAGTCGCCTAGCCCGCTCAGCCACCGCGACTTCCACAAAATGAAAGTCGGACAACTGGTAGTCTAGACTACGTACTTTGTGTACCCCTCTGATGAGTGTAAATTGGCACGGCTCCCACGGCCGAAAGCTATGATTACACGATGCCATTTAGAAAGTGGTCAAATGCAACATATGTCATATTTGGGATTTCACTTTCTTAGTAAAGTACAAATTCTAGTACTTATTTTTCGGTTGAGTCCCATCCGGGATTCAAACCCGCACCCTCAGAGTCAGGCACCTAATCGCCAGCACACAAAGTCAGTCGCCTAGCCCGCTCAGCCACCGCGACTTCCACAAAATGAAAGTCGGACAACTGGTAGTCTAGACTACGTACTTTGTGTACCCCTCTGATGAGTGTAAATTGGCACGGCTCCCACGGCCGAAAGCTATGATTACACGATGCCATTTAGAAAGTGGTCAAATGCAACATATGTCATATTTGGGATTTCACTTTCTTAGTAAAGTACAAATTCTAGTACTTATTTTTCGGTTGAGTCCCATCCGGGATTCGAACCCGCACCCTCAGAGTCAGGCACCTAATCGCCAGCACACAAAGTCAGTCGCCTAGCCCGCTCAGCCACAAAGTACGTAGTCTAGACTACCAGTTGTCCGACTTTCATTTTGTGGAAGTCGCGGTGGCTGAGCGGGCTAGGCGACTGACTTTGTGTGCTGGCGATTAGGTGCCTGACTCTGAGGGTGCGGGTTCGAATCCCGGATGGGACTCAACCGAAAAATAAGTACTAGAATTTGTACTTTACTAAGAAAGTGAAATCCCAAATATGACATATGTTGCAAGTTAGATATTGTACACAAAGAACAGTATGTTTAGGTTTTAACAGTGAAATCTGATTTTCCTGAGACCAGAGAAATGTCATCGGAAATGTCATATTGTGAAATATGTCTTTCTGGGTGTACTGTAAGATATCGTTTCTTTTCTGAGGTACAGATGATAAATGTTGGTGAGCTGCTCACTTGTTGTGTTGGTAGCACAGCCATTCTCATCAGAATGATCCGGACAGTCCACTATTCCGTCACACACTTGTCCTTGTGTGACACAGCCATAGGAGTAGGTGCACTTGAACTGATCGGAATCACACACCAACCCGCCTGCAACAGTTGAGAGGAAGTGAGTGAGTATAGTTTTACGCCACTCTCCATTCCTGCAATATGTCATGGGGGACACCAGAAATTGTGAAATTGCTTCACACATTGTAGTGAGTGAGTCTAGTTTTACGCCATTTTCTGTATATTCCTACAATACCATGGCAGGTACACCAGGAATGGGTTCACACACTGTACCCATGTGGGAAATCAAACCAATCTTTCTGCATGACGAGTGATCACTTTAACTAGTAGGTTACCTCATCACTCCTCTATAACTGAGAAATATTCTGGGACGTAAAGATCAGCAAACATCTGTGCAGGTGACACACAATGTATTCAGGAATTGGTGGTGAGGGGAGGACCCTCTCACATTGTTTTTATGGAGTATGGTGAATTGAGTGAGTTTAGTTTTAAGCTGCACTCAGAAACTTTCCTTCTATATGGTGGTGGTCGGTAAATAATCGAGTCTGGCCCAGACAATCAAGTGATCAATAGTATGAGAATCGATCTACACATCTGGCATATGATGACATGTCAACCAAGTCAGCGAGCCTGACCACCCAATCTCATTAGTTGCCTATTATGACAAGCATGGGTTACTGAAAATCAATTCTAAAAAAACTTCAGGCAACATTATGTAAGTATTCAGGATACACTTTTTCAAGCATTTCCTGGGACTGTTTTCAATTTTCTATTCATTCAAAGCACCTTTATCCAGTGAGTGAGTGAGTTTGGATTTCCAGCAACAACACAGCAGGAGACACCAGAAATGGGCTTCACACATTCCACCAACGATGGAAATAGGACCCAGGTCTTTGGTATGACAAGCGGCTACTTTAACCTGATGGCTACCCTACAACCTTATTCAGAATATGAAAGGGTTGTTCCTTGTGTCTTACGTTCAGGACAGTTAAACAAATGTACAGATGTGACAAGTTCAAAAGTTTCCTATTACAACCCCATCCCACCTACCCCGACCATTCCTCCCAATCATACAAGATAGTAAACATTCTGTGTGAAACATAGGAATCCATCGCTTCCGAACAGAGGACTGATGTGTCTGGTGCAGTTCAGTTTGTATCTTCTCCACATCCACCTGTTTGTAACCTGGGTTTGTACAAATTATCACCTACCAAAAAATAGCAAGAAACATACAACTTTATGGATTACAACTTCTTGTCTATTATGTTGAGCGACTTTTTCATGCCGATTCTTACATCGTTATCAAGCTTAATAAAGCTGCATGTTTCATTTTTGACTCACCAACTTATAGAATGCCCATCAAACAAGTACCAAAAATAGGATCTATAATAATTTCAGTGTAAAACATAAGCAGTTGAACAAACAGACATTGTCATCAATATCCCGTGCAATGGTAAAACACCCTTCTTGAATATGTCTACTAGTTATGATGATGTCAAATATTTTGGCATGTATATAGCGAAGTGGAAGGACAGTATTGAAAGGTTTTCAGGTTCTTGTGCAAAAAAATAGGCAGGCTACCATCAAATTCATTCCAAGTCAAACATGTTGCCATGGAAGTGCAAAAAAAATTTTTTTTTCAGAAATCTAAAACTACCAAAGGGCATTAGTACACAATCAGATATATGTGCCAAGTTTGTGGAAGAAATATTGAAGAGTTTTAAAACTGTGCTCTGGGAAACAAATATGCACACGGAAGTGCTAATGGGCAGAGTCCATTTTAATACCCCCGTAAAATGCATTTCGGGGGATAACAGATACAAGGTTGGTTGAATTTGGGACTGACCGTCGAAAGCCAATAACTTAGGCCTACATCACTGTGAGGGGAAAGTTTTGTTCTGCAATGGAGATGAATTAACACACATTATCATACCTTTTATGCATCGTCTTTTTCCGTTAAGTCATAACTAGACAAGTTTTGCTTAAGTTAGGGCAAACCACTGTTTCAAGACTTAAATGAGTTTAGGGCCTTTGCTTAGGGTAAAAGGCAGTGTCTGAAATAGTGTCTGCCTGGTGGCCCGTTGCTTGCTGGTTGCTTGACAGGCTTACAACTGTATTTAATAGCCAGCTCTGTGCGCCAATACATTTTCCAAGGGTATACATTTGACCATGCCTCTGACTACGGCATATATTTTGAAAATAATTTACAATTGTGGTAGCCAGATGATGTCTTTATAGTACATGATCAATCAAACTGTAACTCCTCAGATCAACCTAGCCATTTATCTAACACTACATGTGACAGGTCTGGAGAATGTTTTCTGCCAATGAATAAAGTCGTTCTTTTCTGATGGCAGTGACCACCATGTCATGGTTTTATTAAATTTGATTTTACATACGTTTAAGTTTACCTCGCTACAAGTAATTTTATTAATTACGTTTTTTGAAGGAGCTTCATACACTGTAAAAGGTTCATATTTCAGGCTTTTTCCAGTCTGCACAATCCTTGGTAAAACTCAAATCAAGTACTGTGTACTTACTGCAGTTGCGTTCATCCTCCCCACTGCTGCAATCCTCCATGCCGTCACACACCCATGAGTTCCTGATACACTTGGGTTCAGTGGTTGACGAGTAACACAAGAACTCAGAGGAGCTGCATGTCGTCTCTGAAACCGGCAACAATGACAATATAAACAAAACATTCACTTCCTGTCATGATGTTGGTGAAGAAGAAAGCCTGGGTATCACCTAAGACGGTAAGTCAAAAGATCCACTGAATAGAAGTGACATACCATTTTCAAAACATAAACAAACTGCTGCTAAATGCAAACTGCAATATACTGAACATCATGGCTTCTGGAAAGAGACTGGGATATTACCAGGAGAGGTAGAGGTGAAATAAGCAATAGTTACTTCTGCAGTAGCCTCCATAAAGTTGCCTCCCCTCTTACAACTCTTACACCTTCATGCATGCATGCACTCTTTCTTTGGCAGCTCCCATCTACCTGTTTAGTCTTCCTTCAACTACCTTGTCCCCTACTCCACATGTAGCCTCTACCCTAAACCCTAGTACCCTGTCCCTTACTCCATACGTAGCCTCTACACTAAACCCTAGTACCCTGTCCCTTACTCCATACATAGCCTCTACCCTAAACCCTAGTATCCTATCTCTTAGTCCCTGTGTAGCCTATAGTACTCCCATACCACCCTATCCCACTACTCCCTATGTAGCCTCTACCCCAAACCTAGTATCCTAAACATTAGTCCCTGTGTAGCCCATAGTACTCCCATACCACCCTATCCTTACACTCCAAGTAGCCTATTCACTACTGCCTATGTAGCCTCTACCCCAAACCTAGTATCCTAAACAATAGTCCCTGTGTAGCCCATAGTACTCCCATACCACCCTATCCTTACACTCCAAGTAGCCTATTCCCTACTGCCTATGTAGCCTCTACCCCAAACCTAGTATCCTAAACAATAGTCCCTGTGTAGCCTATAGTACTCCCATACCTCCCTATCCTTACACCCCAAGTAGCCTATTCCCTACTGCCTATGTAGCCTCTACCCCAAACCTAGTATCCTAAACAATAGTCCCTGTGTAGCCTATAGTACTCCCATACCACCCTATCCTTAGACCCCAAGTAGCCTATTCCCTACTGCCTATGTAGCCTCTACCCCAAACCTAGTATCCTAAACAATAGTCCCTGTGTAGCCTATAGTACTCCCATACCTCCCACTCCCCAAACCAGAGGTCTGTCCCTACCTCTCCTAGTAGCCTATGTCCCATACTAACCTAATAGCCTATCCTATTGTCCCCTAGTAGCCTGTCCCCACCTCTCCTAGTAGCCTGTCACCTTCTCTCCTAGTACCATGTCCCATACTAAACTAATAGCCTATCCTATTGTAACCTAGTAGCCTGTCCCCTGCTCTACATAGTAGTCTGTCACCTTCTCTCCTAGTAGCCTGTCCCCTGCTCTACATAGTAGCCTGTCCCCTTCTCTCCTAGTAGCCTGTCCCCTGCTCTCCCAGTAGCTTGTCCCTACTCCCCTAGTAGCCTGTCCCCTACTCTCCTAGTAGCTTGTCCCCTACTCCCCTAGTAGCCATTTCTGGTGTCTCCCAAAATGGTACTAACATTGCTAAAAGAGGTATAAACTCACTCCCTCACTTACTCCCATCTAGCATTTAACAACAAACAAACTCACCACAGCTGATTTCATCACTGCCATCGTAGCAGTCGTTCTTGTTGTCACAGTGCTGGCCTATGTTAATACACTGTCCACTTGTACAAGTCCACTGATAAGCGTTGCAGGTGCCTGGTCGTGGGGAAGTTGTGGTGCTCAGTATGTCCCCTGTCATAAACAAACATCACTCAGTTAAGTAATATACAAAACACTTTCTTGACAACAAGTTAGTTTACTGGTAAGTTAGTTGAAAGGACTGGTCACATGATATTCATGTTGCCATGTCAACCATGTACCATCTGTCCTCACTAGTAATGCAAAATCTCAACTGAACTGATAAAAATAATGCTAGGGTCATGAATTGGAATATGAAGAAAAGCCCCAACAATATTTAAAATGATTCAGACTCATGATCTGGCTCACAACTCTGCAGATCCAAATGACACAACTCTATAGAGCCAATTGACATATAACACTGCAGTACCAATCGACACAACTCTATAGAGCCAATTGACATATACCACTGCAGCACCAATCGACACAACTCTATAGAGCCAATTGACATATACCACTGCAGCACCTATCGACACAACTCTGCAGAACCTATCAAAACGCTCTACAGAGCCAATCAACACAACTCTGCAGAGTCTATCAACACAACTCTGCAGAGTCTATCAACACAACTCTGTAGTGTACTGGAGAAAAAAAAATAGCTTCAACAAAGAAGTTTTTCCCTACATGTCATCAAGGGCACTGATTGTTACCTCCAAGATACAGTCTTTGATAAACTCATCTGTCTGTCACACTCACCACAATCCACTTCATCCGAGTTGTCTCCACAATCGTTGAAGCCATCACACCTAGCAGCATGCCAGATACAGAAGGTGTTCTTGCACGTAAACTGCCAGGAATGACATGACGGTGGGACTGTTGAAGGTGCAGTAGTAGCAGTTGTTGCTGCAAACACAATAGTAGTAGCAGTTGTTGCTGCAAACACAACAGTGGTAGCAGTTGTTGCTGCAAACACAACAGTGGTAGCAGTTGTTGCTGCAAACACAACAGTGATAGCAGTTGTTGCTGCAAACACAACAGTAGTCGAAGTTATTGCTGCAAACACAACAGGTAGATCAACATTTGGAATCATTTGGTACCAGACTAGAAATCCTGTTTCTGAAAACACCAATGAACAATGATTCTTGTTTTGTTACATTGTTGTTTAAGACTGCCCTTAGAACTATTCCAGCTATATGGCAGGAGTCTGGAAACAATCAACTTAGGACCAGACAATCCAGTGATCATCATCAAAAGCACTGATCAATGTAACTACCAAATGATGTTAAGTGTAAACCAAGTCAGCTAGCCTGAGCATCTGATTGTTGCCTCTCACGACAATAATGGGTTACTGAAGACCAATTCTAATGATCTTCATGGATACCAGTTCCAGGGCATGTTGATCAAACTTGGATATGACCTGTTGCAGATGTAACACCTGAGGACAAGATGGATTCCTTGTGAGCAGGCTTCCATTCCATTTGTGCATGAGTATCACTGTTGGACTATGTGTGTGAATGTGCATGCATGTGCATGTGCGGAAGACAAGCACCAGTCTCACTTTCACAGTGCTCCTCATCGCTGCCATCAGCGCAGTCATTCTCCCCATCACAGATCCAGCTGAAGGAGACACACTGGTTGCCGGAGGCACACATGTGTCGCCAGGGTGGGCAGGTTGTCTGGCTGCAGTTGTGTTCATCGCTGTGGTCCTGGCAGTCGAAGATCCCATTGCAGTAAACCTGAGAGCTGACACACTCGCCGCTACCACACTTCTTCTCCCATGACCTACATGGAGCTGTGGGCAAAGTCGGACATTCAGTAGGGTCACATGACAAGAGGAAATGTGACTTTGGTTCTACCCTGCACTCAGAAATATTCTAGCAATATCTGCACTCAGCAATATTCCAGCAGTCTAGTAATAAGCAATTCTGGACCAGACAATCCAGTGAGCAGCATCATGAGCACTGATCTATACAAATAGGATAAGATAACGTGAGTCAAACAAGTCTGCAAAGCCTGACCACCAGATCCTGTTAGCCACCTCTTACCACAAACAAGAGTTTATGAATATTAATTCTAACTCAGATCTTCACGGGACAAGAATGTCAAACTTTATCCAGTTGGTCACAGGTCTTAAGCTGTCAAAATCTGATCAATGGTGACTGTGATCTATTCCATAGTGAAAGTATATACTCACTGAACACATACATATCACACTGAGAACAGATCATTCTAACTGCAAAAATGTTAAATGTCCTGAGCTCCATTAATAATACAATCACAAAAGTTGGATGAACCTGGCTTCCATACTTTAACCCAGACGGACTTAAAACAATCCCACTTTTACAATTACTAAGTGGAAGTTCCGCACTTCTAACAGAATGCAATATCTTATTACTCTCTAATCTGACCAAGAAAACAATTCTGTACAATAGAGTGAGTTTAGTTTTTCACCGCCTTAGGCAATGTTCCAGCAATATCAAGATGGGACACCTGAAATGGGCTTTGCACACTGTACACATGTGGGGATTTGAATCTTGTCCTTAGGCAGCATGAGCGAATGCCTTAATCACTTAATCAAGAAGCATTCATGCTTTCAAAACTGACAATAACACATTTTACTGAAATCCCAACCTTGTCTTTTGAGCAAAAACTTTTCAAGGCAGGGATCTACCCAAAGTCAAGATCAATGCAAGATTCATGACTATTTTTCACTACATCAAAACCATGACCTTGACCTTCGGTGACATATGAAAACATTCAACAAGTCCAAATTACCTCTGTGCAACAGTCAATAGAAAAATGTCTTGTAGCAGCAAACAAGTTTCAACAAAAACATCAGTTCACCTTAACTGGGCTGGTAATAAGTTTTTTCAACAACACTACTTCATTTATGTTTTTCATATTAAATTTCCAAACTGAAACGTCTGCACAGTTGTCAAAGTCATGCATTTTCTATCATAGCTTAACTCTCCATTCTACAGCAAAAGAAACTCAAGTTTCATAAAATGGAATCTCATTGAAGTAAGTGTTCATGTTTATGTCTTCTTAAACTGGACAAAAACCAGGTATTGCATTTCTTTTACTGTTCAGTGTTCATAATTGCTACTGACCCATAGTGGTGCAGTTTGCCTCATCCGAGTTATCGTGGCAATCATTGTCGTTGTCACACACCCACATTTTGGGAATACAGCGGTTGTTGTTACACTGGAACTTGTCGGCAGTGCAGTTGGGGTGATCTGAAATGGTGACAGATGGACATGCAGGGTAACATATCTCTCTCAATCTGTCCCTCTCTTCCCTTTCTCTAATGTATCTCCATTCTTCCCTCAGTCATGTCAATAAACACTTTATGCACAATAACTTGTTATTTCGTTTTGAAGCAGGACTGTTACATGTAGTGGAGAACATCAATATGAAGGATATATATATATACTGAAGGTATTAAGTGAGTGAGTGAGTGAGTGAGTGAGTGAGTGAGTGAGTGAGTGAGTGAGTGAGTGAGTTTAGTTATTTCACCACTTTTAGCAGTATTCCTGGATGTGGGGCTGGACACCAGAAATGGGCTTTACACATTGTACCCATGTGGGAATCAAACCTGGGGCCAGTTTCACAAAACTCTCGCAAGCCTAAGATCTCGTAACTTTTCTCGTAGCTCTTGTACCTGGCATACTGTAACATAGGAGGTGCAAATGCTACGAGAAAAGTTACGAGATCTTAGGCTTACGAGAGTTTTGTGAAACGGGCCCCTGGGTCTTTTGCATGACAAGAGAACGATTTAAGAAGGGTTTCTCACTACTCTGGATTTAAGGAAAAGAGTGAGTGAATAAGTTTAGTTTCATGCCACACTCAGCATTATTCCAGCTATGTGGAATCAGTCTGTAAATATTCAAGTCTGGATCTGACAATCTCGACAGTAACATGACGAGCACTGTTCTAACTGGAATAGGTCCAGGCAAAGAACAAAAAGAACTTCATGAAAGTGCCTGTTAATCATACCTCGTTATATGAAAAATGTTTGAACTAAGAACACTTACGACAGCTGTGTTCATCAGAGCTGTCCCCACAGTCGTTGTCGAAGTCACACCTCCACTTCTCTGGGATACAGTGTCCATTTGTGCACTGGAAGCTGTTCTCTGGACATGTTGCATAGGCTGGAGAAAAGAGGGAAATGTGTTTCACTGCTATCAGCAAGTCCATCAGTAACACGAGTTTCTCCAGAAACACTTTGCAATGGGTGTGAACATGTGTGACAATGACAGAAATGTAAACACAGAAGCGAAAAGTAACTGTGTCTATCAACACAACTAAGTCAAAGGACATCAACAAAATTAAGTAAGATGGGAAGAAAGCAACTTGACAATAAACCTAAGTACAAGCAACAAAACAATAAACCACACATTGAAAGTAACTCAACAATAAACCTTGGGTGGAAAATAACACTTAGGACAATAAACCTTAGGCAGAAAGTAGCCTGAATGACAATAAACCTCAGGTGGAAAGTAACACCAAGCAAGTAACACTTAGGACAATAACCCTCCTGTGGAAAGTAACACTTAGGACAATATACTGCAGATGGAAAGTAACACTTAGGGCAATACACCTCACAGAGAAACTAGCCCTAGAACAATCAACCTGAGGAAGAAATCCACCAGAGTCAGGTATGACACTTACGACAATCCACTTCATCGCTCCCATCACTGCAGTCGTTGTCGTTATCACACTGCCAAGTGAGGGGGATACACCTGGAGTTCCGGCACTTGAATCTGTCAGCAGCACACGTGGCTGGAAACATAGAGGATCAGTGAAATGTAGGACAGTGTTACTCATCATGTTGCTAGTGTTACTGCCATCAATCACTCTTCCTCACAGGGTGGCCCTCAAGGACTTCTCTGTACTCATCCATTCTGCCATTTCAATAGGGGTACACATGACTAGATGTCACATGACCGGAAACTAGCGACCTGTCAAAATTACACTTACATGAATGAGACAGACCATTCTTCAATATCATCCAGTTATTTATTGTGCACATATGAGAAGTATTTAGGCTCAAAATGTTTGAATAACCTCTCGTAGGATACTGAGTAAACAGGATGAAATGTTTTCTCTCTCTCTCACACATACAGAGAGAGAGAGAGAGAGAGTATTCACAGCGTTCCAACTTTAAGTGGGCAAAAAGCTTGAACTGATGCAGGTCAAGGTCAAGGTCCTGAGATACAATATCCTGAAAATAGTCTCCCTTATACAGTTTAGAAGCAGTGCTCACTACTAGAGTTGTGGGTACAGATGCCCCCTTGATTGTCGACCTCTCCGGGCTCACACATGCACTGCTCATCTCCACTCGGGCTGAGGGAATGGAACACTCCATCCCCACACTTGCACGTCCTGTTGTGGTGAGACTTGTGGTCAGCTGGAGGGGGACGGGGCATGCATAGCTGGGTGCAGCTGTTTAGTGTGCAGGCACTGTCTGCTGCAGAAATAGAACCATTTATCAATAAGTTTGTGATGTCTTCAGTTACAAATTTTTTTCTGCTAATCGTTTAACGCCACACAGCAATATTCCTGCTATATGGTGGCAGTCTGAAAATAATCAGGTCTGGACCAGACAAAGCAGTGATCAAAAGCATAATCATTGATCTATGCAAATGAGACACGATGACATGTCAGCTATGTGAACTATATTCTGTTTGCCTCAAAATATTGAAGCTGTGCTTTGATAACCCTAACAAGATGATTTTTCATGATTTTGCCACAAAGAGTATCACTACATGAACTTAAGGGAGTGAGCGAGTTTAGATTTATGCTACAATATTCCAGCTGTATGGTGGCAGTCTGTTTATAATCCAGTCTGGACAAGACATCCAATGATCAGCATAATCATCAATCTGTACAATAGGGATTTGATGGCATCTGTCAACCAAGTCAGCCAGCTTGACCACTAGTCGCCTCTTAGAACAAGCATGGGTTGCTGTAGAACAATGGTGGCGGTCTGTTAATAATGCAGTCTGGACCAGACAATCCAGTGATCAGCATAATCATCAATCTGTACAATAGGGATTTGATGGCATCTGTCAACCAAGTCAGCCAGCTTGACCACTAGTCGCCTCTTAGAACAAGCATGGGTTGCTGTAGAACAATGGTGGCGGTCTGTTAATAATGCAGTCTGGACCAGACAATCCAGTGATCTAAACGAACTTAGAGAAATACTCACTGGGGTGAAAAGAGAAGCACCATTCATAGCACATCTGTGCAATAGAGCCATTTTAACAATTATATGACATACTCATAGAATCACACAAATGATTACCTTGCAACATGCATTTTATTGGTTCACTGGGAATAGTTACTTCATAACTCTGACTGCTTTGTTTTCAACTACAGTAAATTTTGTTTTTGACTCTCAGATCCATCCCCCCATCAATCTGCCACCCGCTCACCATGCTGCGAGGTGTGTGAGACCACCTTCAGGTCCAGGACGTTGGACGGCAAATTGCTTTTGACCCCCATGATGCCCCAGCCATGCTCCTTGTCTGCAGTCAACACTGCATCCTTGGACCAGTCTGCCCAGTAGATGTTGTTCTGGAATCATAGGGAATTGGGTGAGACCTTAATAGTCAGTTAAACCTTGTCATAGGGAGTTTGGTTAGACCTTGTCATAGGGAGTTAGGTCAGACCTTGTCTTTGGGGGTTAGGTTGGACCTTGTCATAGGGAGTTTGGTGAGACCTTGTCATAGGGAGTTTGGTGAGACCTTGTTAAAGGGAATTTGGTTAGACCTTGTCATGGGGAGTTTGGTTAGACCTCGTCATAGGGAGTTCGGTTAGACCATGTCTTTTGGGGGTTAGGTTGGACCTTGTCATAGGGAGTTTGGTGAGACCTTATTAAAGGGAATTTGGTTAGACCTTGTCATGGTGAGTTTGGTTAGACCTCGTCATAGGGAGTTAAGTTACACCTTGTCATAGGGAGTTTGGTTAGATCTTAAGAGTGAGTGGCCTTGTCTTAGTGAGTTAGGTTAGAACTTATTTTAGTGAGCTAGGTTAGACCTTGTCTTAGGGAGTTAAGTTAGACCTTGTCATAGGGAGTTAAGTTAGACCTTGTCATAGGGAATTTGGTTAGACCTTGTCATAGGGAGTTTGGTTAGACCTTGTCATAGGGGGTTTAGTTAGACCTTGTTTCAGGGAGTTACTTTGGACCTTGTCGTACAGAGTTTGGTTAGACCTTGTCATAGGGAGTTTGGTTAGACCTTGTCTAAGGGAGTTGGGTTAGACCTTAATAGTGAGTTAAGCATTGTCATAGGGAGTTCGATTAGACCTTGTCATAGGGAGTTAGGTTAGACCTTGTCATAGGGAGTTCGATTAGACCTTGTCAAAGGGAGGGAGTGAGTGAGTGAGTGAGTGAGTGAGTTTAGTTTTACGCCGCACTCAGCAATATTAGAGCTCTATGGCGGCGGTCTGTAAATAATCGAGCCTGGACCAGACAATCCAGTGATCAACAACATGAGCATCGATCTGCGCAATTGGGAACCGATGACATGTGTCAACCAAGTCAGCGAGTCTGACCACCCGATCCCGTTAGTCGCCTCTTACGACAAGCTTGTCAAAGGGAGTTAAGTTAGACTTTTTCATAGGTAGTTTGGTTGGACCTTGCAATAGGAAGTTGTTAGACGTTGTAATAGGGAGTCGAGTTTGCAATAGGGACTTTGTTTAGACATGGTAGTAGGCAGTTGAGTTAGACTTTGTAATAGAGAGTCGAGTTAAGATTTGGAATAGAGAGTTTGGTTAGACTTTGCAGTTGGGAGTTGAGATAGGCTTTGTAATCAAGAGCTCTGTTAAACATTGTTATTGTGAGTTGAGATGACTTTGAAACAGGGAGCCATGTTGGACCTTGTAATACCAACTCGATTTAAACCTTGTAATAGGGAGCTGGTTTGATCTAGTAATATCAAATCGACTGTAATATGGATCTGACAATATTATAGCACAAAACTAAACTGCCTAAAATGCCTGTAATCAGAAGTGTTTTTGTTTCACCTTGTAGACCCCAATGGAGAACGGATGAGGAGCATTCAGCATCCCCCGGACCAAGGTACGGATGTTGTGACCCTCCAGGTCTGACACAAACAGTTTGTGGAGGCCGGCATCAGTCCAGAACAGCTGCTCAGAGGGCAAGTCAATGGCCAGGCCATTTGGCCAGCGAACATGGGAGCCGTTAACAATGGTCTGAACGGAGCTGTTGGTGCCGTCCATCCAGGCGCGGGCGATCCGGGGACGGTAGTATGACCAGTCAGTCCAGTACATGTATCTAGAGTGTGAGTAAGTGAGTGAGTTAAGTTTCAGGAAGCATTTTAGCAATATTCCAGCAATATCACAATGGGTAACACCAGAAATAGGCTTCACATATAACTTCTACATGTCAAACATGGGCCTTCAGCAACATGAGCTAATTCTTAATAGGTCACTAATTTCATGGCTGAAGCAATTTTTCAAATAAAAAAATGGCAACATGTTCTCATATGTTTTGGTGAGTGAGTTAGTGAGTATGGTTTTACATTGCGTCAAGCACTATTCTAGCAATATCACAGTGAACGAGAAATGATCTCCACATTTTGTACCCATGAGGGGATTCGAACCTGGATGAGCAAATGCTTTAACCACTTGGCTACCCTACCACCCCTTTATCTGGTGGGAATGATGGGAATTGAAACCAGGTCTTTGGAGTGATGCCAGAAGACTTTGACCATTTGGCTACCCCCTTGCCCCATCTGATGAAGAAGTCCAAAACATGACATACCCATGATGAGGGTCAAGGACAAGAGCCCGGGGCCGATCCAGCACGTTTACTCCCTTGTACAGAGTCCGTCTGTAGCGGCCGCTTGTGTGTACGACAGAGATGCTGTGGTTCTGGGAGTCGACCCAGTACAGGGTGTGTGCTGTCCAGTCCAGTGCCAGTGCTTCCACGGTGTACAAATCTCGCAGCACAACTGCTGTCACAGTGTTGTTGCCGTTCAGACACAAGCGCTGCAACAAAAACAGGTTTCAAAACATGTGCCTCTGATAGGCTGATATGAAAATACAGAAAAAAAAGAGATCCATCAATCAGGTTCATTAATCAGGCTTTACAAACAGGAGTGAGTGAGTGACACCAGAAATAGGCTTCACACAACACTAGCATGAGGAGAATTGAGCCCTGGTCTTTGGCACGACAGATGAATACTTGAACCCCTAAACTACCCACCACCTCTGTATCTGCCCAGAAGAAGTGATTGAGTGAGTGAGTTGGGTTTACAACACTTTCAACATTATTCCAGCAATATTTCAACAATATCACAGCAGGGGAAACCAGAAATGTTACAAGCATGAACTGCTCTTGTTGGCATTTGTTCTTAAACATCCCCCTCAGCAATCCTCTAATTATCTGACATAGGTGTGACAAAATCATGTCTGGGCCAGGCAATCCAGTGACTGACATGATTAACTCCATGCCACTGAGTGAGTGAGTGAGTGAGTTTTATACCGCTTGCAGTAATATTCCAGCTAGAACCAGGTGGTGAGCACCAGAATGAGCTTCACATATTGTACCCACATGGGGAATCGAACCCGGGTCTTCACCGTGACAAGAAGAAGACTTTAAGCACTAGGTTATCCTGCTGTCCCAGGCTATAGAGATGCAATGACATCATCAACTAAGTCAGCCACTGCCTAAAGATAATCATGGATTCCAGATGACTCTGATCCTCAAGAACAACTGTGAACAAACACTGAAAGACCACATACAACACCTGATTGTCTGAAACACTTATACTTAAGGGCACATGAGAAAAAAGTGGCCAGGTAATCTGAGACAGCCTAATTCTCTATGCAGATAATGCTGCACCAGACACTTCTGACTGGAAAAGCCTGACATTGCTGGAATATTGCTGAAAGGGGCATAAAGCCTTCTTCACCCATGCAATTATTTTCAGTACATTTTAGTATTAATATTCAAACATGACCAATGCTTCATAAGCCTTATCACACTAAAGTCAAACAAAGGACATGTAGCAAAAGTCACAGGCAGGTGTAGTTGTGTCCCTCTTGTGTGAAAGGATCTGGGTTTCTGGGTTCAAATGTGACTTACGTTGATTCTCTTGATTGCTATGTCAGCCCAGAACACACAGTTGTTGGCGTAGTCAAACTCCACTGCTGTCACATGCTCAGTCCCTTGACTAACTATTGTCTCAAAATGGTTGTCCTCAAGATTGATGATGTTAATACTGGTTCGATTTGTAAACAAGAGAAACTCCTTCCTCTCTGAAACCAAAAACATTGCCAACAGTGAGGTAAATCAGGGTCTGTGTTTACCAACAGCAAAAAAAACAAGTTGTCTTGTGTCACAGTCAGTATCAGTCTTCTGTTGTTTTTTCTTCGGAGTTTAGAGGTATCGAGGTGGCTATTCCCATTAAGAGCTGTTTGCTGCCCAGGGAGTTGAGATTGATAATATGACGAGCAGCTGAGCTTGATACCGGCGCTATACAAATGTTACAATAATACAACAATAATTTTAATAAGTTGTCTTATGTAGCAGTCAGTACAAGTCATGTGGTTTTTTTCAGTCCAGGTTTAAAGGTACTGTAATGGGTATTCCCTTCTCACCTCTGATTGGGCACGAATACATGAGGGGAGCAAATCTGTGTTCATCGCCATAACGACAAGTGTCACCAGCAACCTTGCGGTAACTGAAAAATAATAGGTTGCTTAGCAACAGGTATTTTCGAATTCTAAACCCACTGGCTTTCTTTAATAACAGCAAAAATGAATATAAAGAAATCAAAACTTTTCACACACATTCAAACCCTGGTCACAGGTCTCTGTGCAAGGGATGCAACACTATGAAGTTAGCAACAGCGCTCACAACTATTAAGCCATTTGTGCCCCCTTTCCCTGGCTGATGAATTTGAATTTTTTAATGTAATTTTGATCTGATTTTCCAAAATTCTAAGCGATTTGGTCACTACCCTTTTACTGGTCCCGTCATCTGTGATAAACCTCCTTAAAGCAATGGTATTCAATAAAAGTGAAACATGAATTGAGAACTTATAAATTTCAATTTGGGAAATTGCATTGATACAGTGAAATTTTGAGGCCATAAACTAATGTTGAGCAGGTGGAGATATACAACAAAGATAAAGTGAGCAAACAGTGTACTGACCCGCGGGTATAGGGGTAGTAAGAGTCAGGAGGACACGGAATCGGCACACGGTGGATGTCAGCAGTGTTTACACGTGGGTCCTGTATGCAGTCATACGATGTGTTCCGCTGGACGAAGCCGAAATCACTGAAATAAATATGTGCAACAATTTGGTGTGCTTAGAGGAAAATATATTATTATTCTGTCTGGGATTTTCCTAAAAGGTTCAAGGTACTGGGGACATATTCTGTCTGGATCTTCATGGACCCCCAGGCTACTTCGGACGTTTTCTGTCTGGATCCAAATGGACCTCCAGGGAATTGGGACATATTCTGTCTGGGATCCAAATGGACCTCAATGGTCCAGGGGGCATATTCTGTCTGGATCCACATGGACCTCAAGGGTATGGGGACATATTCTGTTTGTGATCCACATGGATCTAAAGGGTATGGGGACATATTCTGTCGGGGTTCCAACTGGACCTCCCAGGTCCAGGGGACATATTCTGTCTGGATCCAAATGGACCTCCAGGGTATGGGGACACATTCTGTCTGGGATCAAAATGGACCTCCCAGGTCCAGGGGACATATTCTGTCTGGATGGACCTCCAGGTCCAGGGGACACGTTCTGTCTGGGATCCAAATGGACCTTCCATGTCCAGGGGACATATTCTGTCTGGATCCACATGGACCTCCAGATATTTTCTGTCTGGGATCCAAATTGACCTCAAGGGTATGGGGACATATTCTGTCTGGGGTCCAAATGGACCTCCCAGGTCCAGGGGACATATTCTGTCTGGGATCAAAATGGACCTCAAGGGTGCTGGGAACACATTCTCTCTGGGATCTCCTAGGACTGTCAAGGTGCTATAGATCCCTACAGAATGTCAAGTACTTTCATCCCCATGGACATTTAAACAAACGGGTATTGATACCAACCATTCATAGTCCATCCTGGTGCAGGGACAGTTCTCAAGACGGACCTCTTGGACATAGTCATAACCATTGTAGCACACAGTCTGCTTGATCCTCCTGCGGTAAAGTGTGCGGCGGCCCAGCAGGCAGCCCTTTACGTCGTTGACCATTGTGAATGACCACATCTTGTAGGCATCATCTTTACACTTGGACTCTAAAGCAAAGGATGCATCAGCATCACAAACAAGAAGCAGCAACAGACAACAGTAACCTTGATATTGATTTCTCTCAGCACGTTATCGCATTGTTGGAAGGACTGACAAAGTGAGTGAACGGTATCAATACAATGGTCAGGTGTTTTTCAGAAGTTAATGACTGAAGTTTAAGTCACTGATGTTAACCAATGTGGCGTGGATTGGAACTTTTGTCTGTTTGTTTGTTACTTAACACTGTGTTTGCTGTTCAACACTGTAATTACAGCATAATTCCACCAAACAGAGCCCCACTGATGTCACAAGCAATGATGGACGGCAATAAGACATGGTGACTTAACACCACTGTTCCTATCCTCAGTGTCCAAAGATCACTTTTGACCGGAGAATTACATGTAATACTCAGGCGTATCTTGGGTTTTATCCTACAAGGGTTCAAATAATATAACACATATTTTCATTACCTAAGGATTAGACAAATAGCTGATTAAAACGTTTTGTGTTAAACAAGTACTCACTTAAAACATTAGTCATGTTGAGCTGACTGATAAGCCAACTGTGACGGCCTGTGTGTGAACCAAATACAGAAAACACAGTAGTTGCCTCCCCTGGTTCCGTCAGAATGCCATAAATACGGATGGATGTATTTGTGAACTTCTGGCCCCTCCATGTGGTGCCTTCATCAACAGAATAGCTAGAAGAGACAAACATTGTTTGTTTGTTTGTTTATATTTGTTGCTAATGTCACTATCAACAATATTCAAGCTGAAAGGTGACACTCTGTATATTAATCAAATTTGGACCAGATAATCAAGTGACTGACATCAAGAGCCATGATCTCCGCTTTTAGCAATATTCCAGCAATATCACTGCAGCAGCTTCACATCATGTGCCTATGTGGGGAACTGAACCAGGGTCTTCAGCATAACCAGCTAAAAGGGTCATGCCACTGTAGATGAAGTTTTTTTCTCAACACGAAGTCCAAGGTCTGACAGCTGATATGGGTACATTGTGCGAGGATCATTTCTGGAATCCCTGCTGTGACGTTGCTGAAATATTGCTGAAAGTGGTGAAAACCTCACTCACTTGATGCTATTCCCTCTCTTTTCTTCCACTTGCAACAAGAATTCATATCATGACCTTTATTGTGCCTTATTCTACATATACCTCAGCTATGATATGAGCCAAACTTACTACACAGTGTCTGTGACATCAAACTGTTTGGCTGCCAGGAGAATCCCACCATGGTCAGCAAATGTGTACAGGTATTCGCCATGCAGCACCTGTAACGAGGGAACCAGGTCATTTCTAGACAAAACCAACAACAGCTCGACTGATTAGGAAGAAAATACAAATGGTTTATCATGTTCATCTGAATAAGAAACCAGAAACTTGAATTTCTTTTAAAATCCTTCATACAAAAAGGCACTAGTCCCAGACTGAAACCTGTAGAAAGTCTCATGAAACACATACTGCAAGGACTTTGAAGAATGGAAAGGATGAAACAGACCTTACTTTAATTTGATCTACGACAAATTTGTCACCACAGCAACTCAAATATCAAATTGATAAATTCCTACATAATGAAAGGTACCTGTTAAAGGTCACAAGCAACGTAAAAAACAACTTTTCAGATTCGGTATGTACTTACCAAAACAAATCATCAAAAATGCCAATTCAACCTATAGAGTTGAAAAAAAAACACGATGAAATAAGCCCACAAAATTGGAGTTCAAACGATTCACTAATTTCCTCCCAGCGCTGGGGAAAAAAGTGGTTTCAACAACTATGCAATCAGCACTCATAACCCATGAGCAGTAAGTAGGCTTGCGGAGCTTGAAACAGTACGCTTGGCCAGAGTGAGAGGCCATGAGCAGTAGTCGATCTTGCTTGTGTACACAAACAAGTAAATATCCTACTCGTCACATGAAAAAAAAACAGTTGATTGTGATAAGCAGACTCTGTCACAAACAAAACTCTATGTCTGGTTTATTGACTCCTATTTGTCTGCCTGCCTGTTTGCTAGTGACAATATGCAACGCACAACTTCAATCACTGACCACATGCAATTTGAAATCAACACCTATCGGGCTTATAAGCCATAAACACAGAGCCAGCTAAGTGTATCAGAACCTGAACCAGTGGCCAATGGCAAGGCATCGTTACATGAGTGCACACAAATCGGCTCTCACTGGGTTTGGTATCGTTGCTGCTTCGTTTCATGGAATATAACCCTAAGTACAAAATATTGTACTTCTGATTTGCGATTATACGCGTGTAATTTTGTTTATTTGTTTTTTCTTAATCACCCATGCATTTTATACATCATGAACAAGTGATGACTGTGTTTTAATTATGTTTGACTTTTTGGTTGCATGTGACCTTTAATGGGAAGAGGAATATATATGCAAAGTATGATAAGAAAATTTCAGAACAGTCTTCAAGCTATGCCTGAGGAGAAGCATTAACAGCAGATGGATGAGTGGTCAACATCCCTCGTACCTGTGTCCATGAGTATCCAGCATCGGAGGACACAAACACATTGGGGTTGTGTTTGATCTTGGTCCCAATGACCCCCGATGCCATGATAATACCCGGGGCAGACTTCCGGGACATGATGAGAGGGGTGCGGGTGCTTGGGTAGAACCGGTGTAGCTGCTGGGTGACGTGGAGCGAGCAGTTCGTAAGCTGAAGGATATAAAACATGCAAGTTACAAAATTAACAAGCTCGGAACCGAATCAGTGTCCAACACCTGACTCCTAAACACTCAGTTCAATATCAAACTTGATTCCAATCAGTTGCAAATGTTTTCAAAGTTTATAATCAAATGTTAAACTAAATATTAAGGTGATCATGTGTACCAAGTACTATCAAATTAAAAAGAAATTTCACTTTATCATCTACAAAAGCCATAGAAGCCTTAGTAAATATAAAACCAATGATCTTTGAAAAGTTTAAGCAAATTGGAATGAAAACATGCCAAATCATCATTACAAATGACATGGAATGTACGAAATATGAAAACAATCATGCAAACAAATTTTATTGATTTCCTACCACAAAATCTCAAGCTACTAGCAGACAAAATATGAAATCTCTAAGTTGCCAGTGAGCAGGTGGAAAAACCAACTGCAGCTGCGGTCAAATTTTCTTTTAACAAAGGAACCATTCACTGAGGGTTGTTTGATAGTACGGCAAACACATACAACAGGAAACAACAAAACTTTGGAAGAGAGAAACAGCACAACTGAAGCAGAATAAATTATTTAATAATCAATGAGTATGATTTGACACTGCTTTTAACATCCTCCAACATCAGACACTCTCAGGGACACCAGAAATGGGCCTCTGACACTGGTGTGATATGGGAATCAAACCTGTGTTTTTGGCATGATAAGCAAACACTTTAACCACTAGTCTATCACACTTAAAATGACAGAAGTCACAGCTGTGATGTTTTCGTGGAAATAAAATTTTATCACTCAAGCTTTCATCAGTATGGAAAATACATATATTCAGGAGAATAAATAAGGGAACATGCAGAGATACAGAAAAATATTCACATGTGTCTTCAAAAGCATAACAGAAGTAGTAAAGATGTTTAAATACACTATAATTGATAGATACTATCCAAAGAAATTAAGGACACTCAGTTCTCTCATTTGACAACTAATCTGCTTGGCTATCCTTAACTATATGTTTTAGTAGTATTTAATTGTCCTTTGTGATATTGATGTAAGCTTTGAACTTTGATAAAATATCATACTATGTTGATGATACCTGACACTAAATTAATAAACACAGAAACATTACAAGTAACAAAACTCCCTCGGCTAAGATGGATGAGAAGGCAAGATTATATTCTTGAACATTCAACAAATCAGCCATTACTCAGCCTAGTTCATTTTGAGCATTAAATTGAAGGTCTACTGAAAATTACCATGTGACTTACCATATTTGATTTATCTAACCTAAATATTTCTGTCTGGACCAGTACTTGTATAATAAGTTGTCAGAAGTTCTATAATTGTGATGACAAACTGATGACTAATGACACATTTAATGTTAAATATGTTAACGATGGCATTATTCATCTGTGCATGGTTGATCAACGAGTTGGGACTCCCTTATCTAACCCAAATTTCCTTCAGAGTGATAAAATGTTGTCTGAACTTAAAAGCAATTCAAAAGTAGATGTAAATCAACATAATGCAATGACGAACTAGGCCAATACAAAAAGTAATATACACATTATGTACAGCTGTTTTCATGGTAATACATCAATAAACACAAAACATACTAAAGTAAATTATTATTTGAACACATTCATTTAGGTATTATCCACATTGAAGCACAACCAACTTGGAACCAAACAGGAAACAACAGAAATACAGAACTATTACCTCTCTAGACGACCAAGGCGTTACTTTAACCTGAACGGTTAAACAAAAGTAAGAAATATGGAATTAGTTCATGATGAAAATGAGAGTTAGATGATTGAATGAAATCCACATAACCTGAAACTGTTACCATGGTTATGAAAGACAGCGATAACAAAAATCAATGCTCAAAATTAAGGACGCCCATGATCTTCTGGAAGTTCACTAGAGCAGGGACCTATGTGTTTTTTTAAAATCAGTGATTTTGGGAGGACAAATTGAAATAAAATCATAATTTTTTTCAAAACTGGAGTTTTCTGTGACATTTCTGTCATTTATTTCATATTTTCTTTATTTCAAGTGTAATAATACAGAAATAAGATTCATCCTCTGTAATGGTTCTGTAATTTTCGAAATGGAGTAAGTATGATTAAGGCCTGTGATAATTAACATAAAAATAAACAAATATGAAATAAAAGCAGTACAAGAACTGGATATTGCGCCCGTATTTAAACGCTACATATGATATCATGGCCTCACCATGGTTACATCTGTACAAGACTATCTCACCTGGGAGCAGTTGGCATCTCGGTCACCGTCAGCAGGTGCTCTGATCAGCTGCCACTCCCCTCCCTTGTCAAAGGTGATCAAACTCCGCTGTTGGTCAATGTCCAGTGTTCCTGTTAGGAGCTGGGATGCTATGAAGATACCTCGCATGCCATCGACTCGATGAATGTCAGCAAAGGTTTCATTTGTGTAATACCTGGAAAAACATCAAATTTATTTGGAATTCAGACTTTCTTGGAACAAGTATCAGTTCTATCACAGGGATCACTTAGGGCTGGGATTTGGGGATTTGTACCCACTGAAATACAAACAAGAGGACAAAGTCAACAATATCCCCTGGAACAGCAAAATATCCTTCATGAATATGTCTACAAGCTATGATTATACCAAAGTTTTGACGTGTATATAGAAAAGTGGAAGGAAAGTAATGAAAGCTTTTAAAAGTTCTGCTCCTGAAAGGATCAAAACCACCAATTTCAGGATAAGTCAAACTTGTTACCATGGACAAGTCAAGATTTCTTAATCAGAATTCAAAAACTATCAAAAGGCACCAGTACACCACTAGACCAATCCATGTGTCAAGTTTGGTGAAGAAATAGTGAACGATTTAAGAATCCTACTCCGGGGAGGAGCACTACCACCAATTTCAATCAAAATCAAACTTGTTGCCATGGAAATGCAAAAAAATATTTCACCAGTACACCACCAGATCTATCTAGACCCAAACTTCCAAAAGGTACCACTACACCACCAGATCTATGTATGTGCCAAGTTTGGCGAAGAAATATTAAACAGTTTTAACATTCTTCACCAGAAAAGATAAATGTGCACAGAAGGAACGGACAGATGAATGAACAGAGCAAATTATTCCATTTCAATTTGAACATACGGGCAATCAAACCTGGGTTTTCTGTGTGAAAAGCGAATGTTTTAATCATTAGGCTACACCATCATCCCCAAGAAATCTGAAGAGGAACTAGGTTGAAAAAAAATAGAAGCTTCAGCTTCTGACCAACATAATCAAAATGAATCTTGGATTTGAACCAACACTGACATACAAATATCCATCAACAACAATGGAGTGATGACAAGTGGAGATACCCACCTGAGCCAAGTATCTTTGTTAGCTCCCTTGGGGTTGAAGTAAACCACCCTCTCCAGTGACAGTGAGAAGCGGAGGCCCTTCACCTCGGAGATGTACAGGTTGGTGGCGCTGCTGTTGTGGAACACACAAACCATCACCTGGTCTTCTGAAGCATCTGCTATGTAATACTCCTGCAAATGTCAGAGAGTGCAAGATTCCACAGAAAGTATATCCCATCAGTGGAATATAAAAAAGATTGAATAATGTTTGAATTCAGTTTTCTCATAAATACATGTACATATAAATAGAGTATCATTTGGATTGAAATAAATAGATATTAGATAAAAAGAAAGTTGTTGAGCATCGGACCCACGTAATACTATAGGTACATAAATGGGATATGAAGAAATGGGTCAACCACGTCCTTTAGCTGCCCCTGACAAACATGGATTGCTGAAGATCTGAAGAAATTCTATCCAATATATTCACGGGTGTGATGCATTAAGTCAAGTGTGTGAAGAATTGGACCTGTGTCTCGAAATTGGACTTGCGTCTCAATTTAGACATGAGACATCTCAACTGCTCACAAACTCATGACATCAGATGCATTCAGATGAGAACCAATAAACCAAGGCTGATAAACCAATCCATTTAATCTTCATGACAAATATAGTCTGCTTCAGAGATACTCATTTCAAGGATGTTTTTTTAACACTGCAGTTACAATACTTACGTGGTTGTGAGGGGAGGGGAATTCAGCTTTGAGGAAGCGCCCTCTATCAGCGGACACCCACAGTTGAGTGTACTGTTCTGTTGCCCCTAATAGCCGCTGCAACACACGCAGAAGCTTGTGTTGAACGTAATGTTGAGGCATTTTCTTCAAATTAATTTGCATCAGAAAATACTCAAAAACAAAATTCGTATAAGGTTTTTAACAAGTTTTTAGATCAAAAAAGAGTTGTGGAAAGAAAATCAGTAACAACATGAATATGTCCCGTTACATAAAAACAAGTCTTAAATCTGGTAATTTATTTATGATTCAAACTTATATATGATTCTGAACTAAGTGCCTTTGCTTTGGCAATCAAACTGAGAAAACAAACTGTGATTCTGACTACAGTAAATTGTTTCTAATGTTCTTATTTTCATAAATTCTGAGATATTTCTGAAAAATTAATTTTGGAGTTTTCTTTGTCATATGATAACTTAGGGTTGAACAGAGAAAATGTAGATCAACATCTGCTGTGACAACAAAACCGTTAAAAATCAAACACAAGATTGATGGCCTGTAAATATTCAGTTAAAATAGATAACACACTGTGTTTGCAGTGACATTTGGTACGATGATGACACCTCAATCATGTCACCAATTTAATGAAGTCACCTGTCAGGATCAACCAAGCTAGCTAAGGACAATTTTCTTGTCCATGCACCCAGAACAGGTGTGAGAAATGTGACCAGAAAGCATGACTTACCACCTTTTTCGTAGCAAACAGGTATTTCCCTCGGACTTCAAAGTCCTTCACGTCAGAAATGACAGTAACCTTATTGGCAGACGTTCGGAATAGGTCTGTGCTCTTGTACACAACATCTAACATTACAAATCCATTCGGTCGCTCCTCTTCCACATAGATCGTTGTAGACAAGTCATAAGGAGGTACACCCCTGGAATCATAGAATTTGTGAGCGAGTGAGTTTTATGCCACACTCAGGTCTATTCCAGCTATAGGGCAGCAGTTTGTAAATAACAGAGTCTGGACCAGACAATGCAGTGATCAACAACACGAGCATCAATCAAGCAATTATGATGAAATGATGTGTTGACCAGTCAGTGAGTATGACAACCCGATCCTGTTAGTCACATCTAGCATGGAGTACTGAAGAGCAATCCTAATCAGGATCTTCATTGGTCTAGCAAGTGTGTGAGTGAGCAAGTGTTTGAGTGAGAGAGTGAAAGTGAAAGACTAGCAAGTGGAAGAGTGATAAAAAGAGATAGCATGGATTAGTGAGTCAACATGTTAATGAGAGTGAAAGTTGGAGACAGACTAGTAAGTGACAGAGAGACAGAATGCGCAAGTGGGGGAGGTGAGTGAGTGAGTTTAGTTTTACGCCGCACTCAGCAACATTCCAGCTATATGGCGCGGGCTGTAAATAATCAAGTCTGGACCAGACAATCGAGTGATCAACAACATGAGCATCGATCTGCGCAATTGAGAACCAATGACCTGTGCCAGTCTTGACTGTTAACACTTTATAAAAACACAAGACAAAGCTAAGCCACCAAAATAAATTATAGTCAAGGCCTGTCTTGAATCTGAACGAAATCATAGGATTCTAATATAAAAGATATGTCAACCTGGCTGGCTGAATGTGTAAACTCAGACTTACCAGTAGAAGGACTTCACATTGTCGCCAATCCTACGCCAGGTGAACCCAAAGTCCTCAGATATGAACAGCTGAAAAACAATGAAAAATGCTGAAATGAAACAGTTGAAATGGATGTGTGTCTTTAACTCAGTCTGACTTTTTAAAAGAGGAAAACCCGGAAGAAAGAGTGAGCAAGTGAGTGAGTTTTATGCCACTTTCAGCAATATTCTAGCCATAAAAAAGCAGGGAACACCAGAAATGCTCCCAAGTGGGAATCAAAAACAGGTATTTAGCATGACATGTGCATGCATTGATCACTAGGCTACCCCATCGCCCACAGAAAGAAAGATGAGTGCATAGGCTATTTCCACTTTGTTGAACAAGCTCTTGCAAGCTGACTGGTATAATCTCTAATGTGCACCTCTTTTGCTGAGCTCTCTTCGTCCATGGCAAGAACCAAGTTTGGGTTGATACTGTTGATGGAGATCTGCCGAGGTTTGAAGGCCATGTTACAGTATGTGTTGAAAGTCCTTGCATAATCCCTGGTAGTGAAGATGCATCTGTCCTCAATGTCTGTGAAGATGTACTGGAAATAAAGACAAATCTGATCCATTAGCATCTTGATAGGTAAACTTGCACCAGTTTAGGGGGCATTTAAAAGTCAATTTCCAGAACCTTTAAGGGGAGACAAACATAGAGTACTAGGGATGTGTTCTGACCTTGAAGCAAATTTAAGACATAAGCAAGAGGTAATGGTGACCACTTCTGCCCCTGAGGGAGTTAAAAAGTTCAGTTTTATGCCATATGGCAGTCTGTAAGTAATCAAATCTGGACTACCCAATCCAGTGATAAACATCATGAGCACTACCTATGATGTTTCAATGACATAGGTCAACCAAAAAATGTTGATGCTCAGAAAGAGGTAAATTAATAGTGTTATTTTACCCTGAAATTGTGAACTATTCCACCCAAATCCTAATTGCTAGCAACTGTCTTGCCCCTTCCGCTCGACACTGTCTGTACTTACATGGCTGTTGTGTGAGGGAGTGTTGTAGTAATGCGTGATCTCGGCCTTCCCTCCATTGTGCTGCATCAGGTTGCTGATGTTGCTGAACGTCTTCCCATAATCCCTTGATACAAACACCCTACTTCCTGAACTTCCACGGCCATTCCTGGCCAATGCTATGATGACATCGCTATGCTCCCCTGCCCAGTGGACTACTAGCGTAGTGTGGTTGTCATGGAGATCAAACTGTAAGTACAAAAACACATATTTCATCACAAGATACCTGTGGCACGCAAATCTATACAAAACCATTGAAAATTGGAAATTTTCATTCAACATATTCATAAATTTTCAGGTATTCCACACACATTCCATCACAAACAATACAGTAAACAAAAAGAATTCTGTTTAATGTGATGTGCTAATCCATGAGATTACTTAATTATGACTGAATAAATATGCAGATGACATCTAGCAGGAACTATTTACACCAAGACATCAACTGACGTATGTAACTTGCTCCGTAAACAATTTCATCAGGTCAATTAACAATAGTATAGGGCCGTCTCTGATTCTCGTGGTAAACACATTTTCTGCCAAGATCGCCGATGCGTGATACTTAGTGGTTGTTTACATCACTGACCGGTAACTAGGAAGTGGCCAAAGTCTGTGAATTATTTTATTTTTGCAATGCAATGAATATTCATGAGTTGTAAACAGCTTGGAAAAACTTGGTAACTTTTCCCCGCCCTTGCCAATAAGATTCCCCTTCCTTAAACCTAATAGCGTTATTTTCTCGTTATGTCGCGAGAATGGGAGAAGCCTTGAAAATTCTGCAGCGGACGACCATGTTTTTCGTCGAGCTCATGTGTGATAATACACCTGATGGATCAAGCAGCTGATAGATGCAGATGTTAGAGGAAGAATCTCTTCATTTAAAAACAACAAGCATACATACGAAAAGAACTGTTTGTATTATTTTTTCAGCCGATATCCGTAAGAAGCGCGAGAATAGGAGATGCCAATATAGTCCATCACATCTACCATATCCATCACTTTTATCATATCCACACCAAAAATTACACATTACATGCATAGGGAAAATCGAAACTGGGTCTTCGGTGTGACAAGCAAACACTTTAGTTATTTTATTTTGTTATTAATTAAGTATTAATTATTATTGGGTCACAACGTTTAGTGTTTTGAATGATAATTATGATGGGTCACATTTCGTATAATAGGTGGTCAGCACTTTTAGGATTTTGGCAGCACGCTTTCCGGAAGTTGGGAGTTATCTGCCCATGACTTTCTATTTGTTTACTACTGGGAGACTATTCGAGGGCATTCCAAGTGAGTGGCGATGTTCATGTGTGCTCGAACTGTTGTGAAATGACTGAATGTATATATAAAGGCTAGTTGCCGTGTTGGGATGGACATGTACACACAGAGATTAACTGGAGTATACATCATCAATCGCTGCCAACACTTCATCTTCATAGCCATCAAACCCCTCTCGCTGTGTTACATCCTGCATAACTGTTTCTCTCTCGCACTATGACTGATGAATTTGCTATATATATTTTGTGACCCATTGCCTTAGATTTTATCTCATTTGTATTGTACTTGAAATCGGTATTGTGAAATTGACTTGTGACTTTGTATAACTTGCCCTCTTTGCTAAATAATACAATATATGAATGTTTTAGACCTGTCTTTGTTCTGTTTTGCTGGTTCACAGGGCATTTCTTACACCTTTTGTCATGGCAAAAATTCTTAACCGTAACACTTTACAGACTACCCAACAACTACTAATTCCATGCACTTGATGGGATCTACTGATAAGCATATATCATACAAACTTGGACTGTCTCTATCTAAAATATTCACCATAAAATCATCCTCAAAAACTGAAACTTAGGGCATGCTGGATGATATGATTGGAATTTATGTATTATGGGCCTAAAGTCTGGTTACAGAATATGTTTGTTTGTCTTTGTCTAAAATCACTAATCCTTTACTGACCCTGCAACAGAGTCCTAGACTAACAGTACACATTTTAAACTTTTTATTCATCTAACATTTTACATGTGTAATTGCAACAACTATATTTCAATGTGTAATTGGCAATTTTCTATGCATATTTTCCCCAGATACGCAGCTTATCTGGGCCTCTGTCAAGTCACATATAAACTTCAACATGGTGAGGTCATTTATACTCTACGGTAAATGTCATTTCTTGTGTACTTAATGGGCACTTTAAACGACAAGTTACAACTTGCAATGAAGCAACCAGTTCAATATTTATTGGGACTGAGTGAAATGAAACGTTGTCAAAAACAGTGAAAACAGGGTGCTGAAACATGCCAGCACTATGTAAGACTCCAAAACCCAAACACAACAACCTAGAGCATGTGGAAGACATATTTCCAATTCTATCCTTTTAAATAAGTAAGTCTGAATAAGTGGATAGTACGTCTATGGGCGTCTGTGCTTTTCAGCTTTTAGTGAAGTGTTATTGCCTTAGAGATTTATGCAAATCATCACTACGTTTTTTATACATAAAAATCCGGGATAGAAACACTACTTTTCAGGGTGACCTTCAGCACCAGACAGATTATATCCTGGATTTCCTGATATGAAAACAGGATTTCCTGCTATGGACACTGGCATTCAACATGACCATATATATGTTAAGCCATAAGACTGCGTCACCCATAAATAGTTTGATTGGTTGTAAAAATAGCTTTGTATCATCTGAGCCTGTCATATTTACTGCATTTTCCATTAAACCAATCATGTTGTGTATTATTTTCATAATTTTAATGTGCCACTATATCAATGAAAATATTTAACAGTTTGTTAAAATCCTTATAAATAGTCTTTCAACTACCTGATAAATGCTTGAGCACAGTTTGCTGAGCAGATTATTATAGTACTTCAGCTATCAGTTATTCTTAAAAACAAACCGATATTTATGTCTAAATGCACCAAAAGCATGGCTGAATTTTTCAAATTAAAGTTTCACTATTCGAAACCTTTCTGCTTTACAGACTCTACAACATCATCAATTCCATTCTTGAATGTAATTAATAGTAGTGGTCCAATAAACTTAAATAATCAAACACTGGTCGCAGTGACTAATTAAACGAGCACACAGGATCATGTTTTCGCATGATCGAACACGAACAATTAGGTAAAACTAGTTTGCATTAACATCAAGGTTGGTTTTGTCTGTATCTTAAATTTACATTTCACAAGCAATCCAAGCTCCTTTCAAGTCATGATTGAATTTATCTTAAAAACTAAAGAAAATTTATGTTCCTAACATACTAGTGATCCTTTAAAGATGGGAAAGTTGCACAAAATGCATTTTAGGCAATTTGAAAAAAAAATACCAAAAGAACTACATGTTTTTTCTTTAATATTTTGTGCACATAACAAATTTTAAATTATTAAATGCCAATTATTTTTTATGTTTGATACGTTGTAATTAACCAACTGATCATTTTTGAGATTTAAGCAATTCCCAACACTAGTAATTACTCTCTTATCAGCCTGACATAAACAGTGGGTGCTTCAAGAGTACATATAGATACGAATTTAATACTAATTCAGCAATATTCCCACACACTAAAAATGGGCTTGTACTTATGTGCAGAATCAAACACCATTATTCGGCATGACAAGTGAATCTTGTGCATGTAACACTTTTAACAAATGTAAACTCAATAATTCCATATTAGTAATGCACATGGCATCGAAATCTTGAAATTACATTTCAAAACTCAAAATTTACTCAAGATATCAGTATCTATCACTTTAATGTAGTCGTTCCTATATGTAAACACAAAATATGACCTGACAACTTCAACACTGACGTCTGATGTATGAATAATCTATTTGTGGACGACGGTGTATACAAGGAATGGCTGTTCAAAATTTATTAATACACAGTATCCGACATTACGTAACATATTTTGTAGATCGCTGAGACTGCGCAGTAACCTCAGGTAGATCCCCTATCAAACACAAATACGGAAGTAGTTCAGGTCCATTATACACAGATAACACGCACTGAACCGGAAAAAGAACACCCAGTCAGCGCGCATAGCGTTGACTTAATTGTTTAGTCAATTAAATAGCAACATACTTTACAAAGCAGACATGAAGTTGTAATAACAATATAAAAAGAAGCGTACTATGCTTGTTTCCGGGGCATCCCCTGCAGTGTCGCTGGGTGGTTGCGTTGGTGCCGATCTTGTATATCTTCGGAGGAGCTGATCCACCTCGTCTTCAGTCTTTGACGCTAATACTTGTATGTTATACCCCATTTTCTCGCCTTCGGAAAGCGGTGGGAAGAAAAGTGTGTCTGCTACCCGACCGAATCGCGTCGCATGACAATCATTGTGTAAGAAACTGCACAACAAGAACAGGGCAGGTACCCAAATCCTTGCTGCTGCCGCCATGTTTATCTCTGAATCTTGAATTACTTTCCTCAAAACTGACCAACTACCTGTACGTACTTCTTTACTTCTTTATAAAAAATCATTTGTATATTGAGAGGGAAACTTTTTCTAAACTATGTTATTGTCTACTGGGAAACTACACTACTTTCTTGGTTCAACTCGGTAGCATTTTCCAATCTTAATCAAAAGAGTTCGTTTCAATGTATTATTTTAAACATTCTAGGGGATACGTTTTAAGTGAATAATCAACATGTATTTTGTATCTATAACTATACCAGAATAAAATACTAACGTAACATCCAATTTAGGAGTTGCATTTCATGCAAATCCTCAACATTATCATTCATTTTTCTAACTACATATTGCGTGACTGGTAGTAGTCGTTAGGAATCTAGCATATTTCTGAACAAGTTTTACCTCGTCACATTGTCAACATCAAAGCGCCCCAGGTGTGATGAGATTTCAGTTTGACTAGATCCTGAACAGAGTTTTACTGAACCACAAACAATATTGCACAAGATACGTGAGGACCATTTGAAAAATGGTAATTAAATGTAACGATAAAGGGACTTTCGAGACTATTTTATTTCCACAAGCACAATGATTTTTAATATGATTTCACACATATTGGATGTATGTCATTTTCAAAGGAATGATATGTATGAAATTATGCAACAGACTGATATCGTATATGCTGCAGTGCAATATGGTGGAGGAGTGATACAGTATCACTGACAAATTCGGAAATAAGACACTCTCTGCAACCTACAGCTCGACCTAGCTAACATGTATAGACTGACTACAGGAACAACATCTTGACAACACTGTTCAGTACGTGACCCAGACTAGATGATAGGATGTCTGACGCTTTGAACGATGGGATGATCAAATGGGTCAGTCGCAAACGAGTTGAGTGATGTGCGAGTGAGTGAGTGCAGGGGTGGGACGAGAGAGAGAGAGAAGAGAGAGAGAGAGAGGAGGGGGGAGGGTAGCGGAGGGAGGGAGAGAGTATGTGCGAGTCAGTGAATGACTGAATGCTTAGTGAATGGCACGTGGTTGATGTGAGTTTTGGGGTGGATGAATGAGTATGTGCATGTGTCTCCTCGGAGATGTGAGTGTGTGTACACGTATGTGTGAATGGAGCTATGAATTAGTAATCGAACGGACACTGATCCGTTGATCCCGTAGTAGCCAAGTGGTTAAGGCGTTCGCTCGTCACAATGAAGACCCGGTTCAATTCCACACATGGGTACAGTATGTGAAGTCCATTTCTGGTGTCCCCATATAACTGGAATAGTGCTAATCTTTAAGTGCCGTAAATACCTTTGTGCAATGAACCTTACGGCCCGACCCCGTTACTGCGCGTTAGCCTCCTCTTACGACAAACATACGTTGCTAACCCGGATTTTCAAGGGTAGTTGTTGGCTGAATCTTCGTTATTTTGAAACAACAGCAATATAAATACATGTATATCCCATCAAAATAATAGACTCACCTAAACCACTTACCATAATTATGTATAGTTACATCGGATATTGATTTCTCCACCAACAAGTACCATCCACTTTGGGAGGACCAACTGCAATCGTTATGCAGATGAATTACACGAGGATTACGCATGAAATTACTTAAAAGATCAAATATCGTACATGTGAACAGCTACGTTTTGGTGCATTTTTTCCTAAAACATTCGCATATTTTCACTGATTTTATCATTTACTGAACTCATGTCAGTAATCGTAACGAATGTGTTTAACTATACATCAGTTCATGTGTAAACACTATCTTCAAACAGTATGGAATATTTTGCAACAATAATATTTTAGCTAGAACAGTTGCCTGAAGTCAGTGGGTATGATTAATTACACAAGTGAGCCTAAGCTTTTGATGGGAAGTATATATATTTTCGAATACCGCCGTTAGTAAATCTTTATGTCTGTGAATCGTCGATATACACTTGTGAAAACCTTGAGTTGATGTTTACTCCAGTTCTTACAGGTGTTTTCTAATAAACAATGTTTGTTGATAAGTTGTCATGTTTAGCTCATGTATAAGAATATCTTTGACAATTCAGATATTTGGTTTGTGTTTTTTCATACCAGCGACAATAAATGTATACGTGAAAACCACATACAGTGTATGTAAAGCTGATTTTCGTTACGGGTGAAGTTATAGGTCTGCTGTAGGTCATTCGCATTGCTGGCATATTCTTCTTTAAGGGTCGGTCACAGTTTACTGAACTAAGAGCTCGCGGTCAATAAGTAGCAGTTTTGCGATTACAAATAATACATTTGCATCATCACGGCCTGGCACCATTATATACCGACGACGCTTCGCTGTCTGACACAACCTGACCTTTAGCTACCCTGAAAATAGGGAAAATGTAAAGTAAGCTTTCCCGGCTGACACCGTGGGGTTTTCTAGTCTTTAAGTGATGATGATAATAAATCATTTACATATTATACGCCTTACACCCATCATAGAGATGCTTAAGCTTCGCTGTGACAAGATTGGTGAAGGAATAGTGCATATAGGTTTAGAAGAAAGACCGCATGGAACTGGTGATTTACCAGAGATTAAAGAGTTGCTTTCGATGAAGTATTCACGATTTCCGTAGGAGGAGACCGAGATCTCCAGTTGACGGTTGGCAAATGAAGGCTCGGTCAGACATTTGGTTTGGAGATCCGCGTTGGGGACTTGCTGGGGTACTACACAGAAACGCGTTGTTTGAGGTAGTCCATGAAGTTATCGTTTTAGAAGTAGTCTTAGAAATTGTTGTACAGATGAGGAGCAAGAGACTATAGTACTGGGGCGGTATGGTCATGGCGAGGTTCGATTCCCACATAAGTACAATGTGTGTCCATATCTGGTGTCTCTCGGTGTGATATTACTGGAATATTGCTGAATGTTTGGTAAAACTCACCCGATCATGCACGTGTGTTCGCTTGCTTTTACCAGCCCAGACATATTTTAATGGTGCCAGACCACTCAGATACAGATACCCGCATTGAGTCTATTCGTCCTTGTTTAGCAACGTAATGCCGAGCGTCAGACAACAATAAAGTAACAACATGTACCATCGCCTATTCCCTCTCCGTATGGTGAAGATAAAAATGCAAGTCATCGAATCTCCGAGTGTTTGGGCTGCATTGGTTGAATGTGACACACCAAGAGACGCCCCGTGCAGCCACACAGAGGAAGCAAGTACTGGACCATGCAACCTAAATAACAACCATTTAGTTTTGAATAAAAACATTTTCACTGTGTGCGTCTCAGTGTTACATTTGTGACTGCAGTACGTTCTGTTAAATAAGGATCATATTGCTAGGACCGTAGTACGCCGTGTTATATAAGAGTCATATTGATTGGACTGCAGTACGTCTTATTAAATAAGGATCATATTGCTAGGACCACAGTACGCCGTGTTATATAAAAGTCATATTGATTGGACTACAGTACGTCTTATTAAATAAGGATCATATTGCTAGGACCACAGTACGCCGTGTTATATAAAAGTCATATTGATTGGACTGCAGTACGTCTTATTAAATAAGGATCATATTGCTAGGACCACAGTACGCCGTGTTATATAAGAGTCATATTGATTGGACTGCAGTACTTCATGTTAAATAAGGATCATATTGATAGGATCACAGTACGCCGTGTTATATGAGTAACATATTGATTGGACTGCAGTACTCCGTGTTATATATGCATCATGCTGATTGGTGTGCAGTACGCCGTGTTATATAAATGTCATACTGATTGGACTGCAGTACGCCGTGTTATATATGTGTCATGCTGATTGGAGTACAGTACTCCGTGTTATATAACTGTCATACTGATTGGACTGCAGTACGCCGTGTTATATATGTGTCATGCTGATTGGACTGCAGTACGCCGTTTTATGTAAGTGTCATGCTGATTGATGTACAGTACGCCGTGTTATATAAATGTCATACTGATTGGACTGCAGTACCCCGTTTTATGTAAGTGTCATGCTGATTGGAGTGTAGTACTCCGTGTTATATATGTATCATGCTGATTGGACTGCAGTACCCCGTTTTGTGTAAGTGTCATGCTGATTGGAGTGTAGTACTCCGTGTTATATAACTGTCATACTGATTGGACTGCAGTGCGCCGTGTTATATATGTGTCATGCTGATTGGACTGCAGTACCCCGTTTTGTGTAAGTGTCATGCTGATTGGAGTGTAGTACTCCGTGTTATATATGTGTCATGCTGATTGGACTGCAGTACCCCGTTTTATGTAAGTGTCATGCTGGTTGGAGTGTAGTACTCCGTGTTATATAACTGTCATGCTGATTGGACTACAGTACCCCGTTTTGTGTAAGTGTCATGCTGATTGGAGTGTAGTACTCCGTGTTATATATGTATCATGCTGATTGGACTGCAGTACCCCGTTTTATGTAAGTGTCATGCTGGTTGGAGTGTAGTACTCCGTGTTATATAACTGTCATACTGATTGGACTGCAGTACGCCGTGTTATATATGTGTCATGCTGATTGGACTGCAGTACCCCGTTTTATGTAAGTGTCATGCTGATTGGAGTGTAGTACTCCGTGTTATATAACTGTCATACTGATTGGACTGCAGTACGCCGTTTTATGTAAGTGTCATGCTGATTGGAGTGTAGTACTCCGTGTTATATATGTATCATACTGATTGGACTGCAGTACGCCGTGTTATGTAAATGTCATACTGAATGGACTGCAGTGCGCCGTGTTATATATGTATCATACTGAATGGACTGCAGTGCGCCGTGTTATATAAATGTCATACTGAATGGACTGCAGTGCGCCGTGTTATATAAATGTCATGCTGATTGGACTGCAGTATACCGTTGCATTAGTGTCATCTTAATGACTGCAGTGCACTGTGTTAAATAAGGGTCATATTGCCTACAGTGCATCGTGTTATGTAAGTGTCATGCTACTGGCAACAGCCAACCATGTGCAATAGGTGTCACACTGCATGATGACAACAGTCATGTAACAAGGTGTCGAATGAATTACTTCAGTGCCACGAGTTATACATGTGTCATAGTAATTAGTATACTGCGGCGTATAATGAAGGTGTTTCATGGATGACTGTTTCCTCCTACCCAAGAAGCCTTTATTCCCCATCATCCTCGACTATCAAGGGTACAATATTCATGAAGATTAAAACCAGACACATTTTCCATCGTAGTCAAGTAATGAGTTCCAATTTGGAACTGCACGGCGCCAAAAACTATCAGTTATGGGGAGATAAGGGACAAGTGGCGTATCCCGGCTTTACTGGGTCAAGGGTGTTCAACAGGGTTATAAGGTGGGATTGCCGAGCACCAGGTATGCCATAAATAACAATATAACCGTCACGGATAACGTTGTTTGTCTTATGATACACTGAAAACAGACTTTTGCACAAGTCTCATCCGGGGAATTATTTTTAGTCTAAGTCCTAGATAAATGATAAGATATAGAGATTAATACACTCGCGAGTGTGTCATATTGTGTTTACGCTCGCTCGGGAAATATGGATTTTGTGACACGTAAATACAGTTTCTTAAAAACAATATGATACACTCGCAAGTGCGTTAATTTCTTTATTATCCATTTGTATCTAACCTTTTTATTTCTAAACGACTAAGTCCACGTGAAACGAAATAAGCTGTTGTCGCTTGACTTAAAGGTTAAGGTCGCGTAAGAATACAGTGATACGGCACTATGGACGTAAACTCCGTGTGTAACGCTACTAAGTAAAGAGCGCGATATATGGACTAGCTACTCATGCACGAAGCCCAAAATACAAACACATTTTGAATTGAAATTTAATCTTTATCATTTTAAGTAACTGTTAGAATTGTAAACATTGCAGTGGCGGATCCAGAGGCGTCACTGAGACGAGAGCGAGCAACAGGGCAATTTGTAACGGGCTCGGTCTCTCTCACTGCCATAGAGAACTTGCCAATATTGATGTAGAATGTCCCTACGTATATTGGACCTCCGAAGGTAGTGTGAACAGTATCATTATCGAGCCGACTCTATTTTTACCTTTTCTTGAAATCTTGAAAAAAATGTATGTTTGTAATGTTTCGTATTCGATAGCATTTCACTGGTGTGTTCTCGTAGTACTTAGCGAGACAAAAAAACGTATATACGTCTTTGGCGAGACTGAACATTCGTGGTAAATTTGTAGTAAAAAGTTATGAATGAAAAACGTAGTTCCACATTCCAATGGAGTCATGGAGGTCATGGTCGGATAACTGACCAATGAAATTCGTTTTACGGTTTATTACACGTGTGCAACATATGTACTCTGTTATGTTTCACTGTATGGATAATAAATATCATTAATTGCCCGTGGAAGATACTGCAATGTGATGTTATATTATTGCAATAGTCTTGTGTAATACCGCTAGACGCATGACGTCATAACGTCATAACGTCTCACAGTTATGAAGTCACAATGGGAATGCCGCTGTCGCAATGGTACCAGGCCTTGCTTGACTCGCAAAAGCTGGGAGTCTTCACCCTGTAACGTTCGCTCGTTAGATACCAAATCATTAACTCGTTGAATGAATATGGTATTACACGGAAGGTCGCTTAGTATCCTCTATTTCTCCTTGTGTATCACTTGCTTGATAACGGTGTTGGCCTCTACTACGAAACGTCCCATTCACTGCAATAATGGAGTTGTGTATCCATACGAAATCGTTCCTGTTCATCACACCAGATGCTAAATGAGAAATTATAAGAAGTTGTCCCGAGATACCCGTCGACCCGTGAACATCGGGGTTAGAACCGATCTTCCGCAAGCCACGCTTGTCGCAAGAGGCGACGAGAGGCGACTAACGGGGTCGGATGGTTAGGTAGTCTGACAGATGAAACCTGCCATCGTATTACAATCGCGCTGATCCAACCTCAGTTCAACATTTACTGCAACAACACCACCACCACCAACAACAACAACAACAGCAACAATATCTAAAACATTCACAACAAAGAACACAGATTCTAGTAACTTTATACCTCAACAACCTAAACGTATATGGTCGGTACGTGACTTGCCATAGAGCTCGATTGAAAGCCAGCCTGTTATTTCCGAATAATATTTTATTGAATAACGTTTTAAACCATTATAAATCTCGAGAAAAGGGATGTAAATTATGCAACACCTGGCAAAGCTGCCCTGACCTTGACTATTCACATGACTAAGCATATGCCTAGGTGACTCTAAATATAGTTATGACGTCATTCAGCAAACCCAAGCATGCGTACTAGGTTTGAGCGTGACAGTGGTAGCGTTATGTAGTGCAGAGCAGCTATTGATCAATACCTACTACAACTTAATTCCCAGACAGGGATCGATGCCAAGTAACTCATCGATCGCAATTAACCTGTGGTTTTCAAACTCGTCGTGATTGCCTGCTGTCGTTGGATCCGAATAAAATAGTAGTGTATAAACGTAAAGATAATACATACATAAATATATATTTTTTACCTATACTCGTATGACCTTGGGCAATTATTTCTATTAAAAAACCCCATAAAATTGGACTTTTTTAATAATCTTTTATAATCTGCCTAATACATCACATGCGTATTAAACAAATATGCCCCACCGGTGTAAGTCGTTTAATCACCCCCACTGCGGTAGCTATATACAGAAGTACCTTGTAAAGGTGAATAGCCTATTCGTATTAACCCGTTTCACTGCCCATACGCAAATCAACAAATAATTAGATGAGATAAGATAATTCTTTACTATCCCCAGGGAAATTTGTTTTGCATCATATACAGTCCTCCAGATGTTTCTTTCATAAAGAAGACATGCTTAACATTTCAAATGGTAATCATAAACCTATTGTTTAAGATAATCAGTATATGCATTCATCAGTTTAGTACACAAACATAGATACTGACTACAATTTTGACAAGTGGAAGACAAGTCGTTCACTGAATATGGAGTTAATATTTACGTCTAATACTGCCAGAAGCAAATAAGTGGCGAACCCTGTTTGTTCTAAAAGGACGGCATACGCAGCCTGCGTCCATAAGTCAATGATGAATGTTGGGAAAAGAACGTGTGAGTAGAATCACTTAAACGTTTGTTTGTCTTTTTTTTAAAAAAACATGCTGCTCATAACAACTGCCGATACTTTCAACATTAAGCCCAATAATTTTAGACGCAGTGTATACAGTTTTTGAGAGTTTGTTTTGATTCTGGACAGACAGGCTCCCGAACCAACTGTAGAAATTAAAAGGTTATGACACTTTGAATAAATGTTATTGCAAAATAACATCATGATAGTTTGATCGATTTCAGCTTCCACAGAATGTGCAAGCGCTGTTGTCCCTTTTCATATATTTCTTGTGTTTTTGTTCGAGGTGAGTTTCGAATCCAAGACCCAAATTCAATCATCTTCATCTTCAATATTCAAAAATAAAAGTTTAACTTACACCATTCTACAAATGATTACGGTTTGTCTGGAAATTTTCAAGGTCCCAGGTCCAACTACCATTTAGAGCACACAGTTTCTGACTGTAGCAGAATGAACTTAGTTAACAAATATGTTATATTGCCAGGGGCCGAAGTGCCTTGTTAGCACCATTTTGAAGACAACGACAATCTCCACGTACTTCGCTGCCTCGCATATCGTCGTTACGCTGTCACGGCCAATTGTTAGTAAGAGAGTTAATTCTTCCTTGATGGAACACGGAAGGCAGTCCGTTTCCAGTTTCCTTGACAGTTTTTAAACTGGGGTTCTTTCCGCGAATTATAAAAATACGTGTGATACCAATTCTAAACCGACTTTTACAAACCATTGTCAAAGTACATGAGCAGTTATCACCTGGGCAACCTGGGTGGCCATGAGGCACGTACACGTCCTAACGGTCCTCGATCTATCTTCACTCTGATAGAGTGTCTTCACGACGACAAGGACTGCGCGATGGCTGAATTCAAGATGGAAGACTGTACGTTTACTGTAAAAAGATCACGTGACTGGTTGAAATTTGAGGCTGGAACGTTACCAAATTACGAATAGTACGTGTAGTAATTATTCATTAAAACGTCGAATTTACCGACTAATAACTATCACCAGAACAAGTCTTGACTCAACAATTCCTGGCTTACCGATATTCTAAGATGGCCTCCATTTATGAAACACTGTTAAACCAGGGATAATCTACAACATAGTCTCCCTGGTTAAACTTAGCGTAATTATTTCACAACCATAAACAGTTGCTTGTTAGAGACTCTGTGCTTTTTAGAGATCTATGCAGTGCTTTGTATATGAAGCCTTTGTACACGTGCTTGAGACCTGTTGATTAAACAGAAAAGGAATATTTCGGGGCAGTCTATTTTAAAACGCCTTAGAGGAAATACGGCAATGCAGGGCCGCGCCAGCAAAATGACCGTTGCTACAAATAACACTCGTCAACCTCCGGGACAATATCAACCTTTAGCGTACAGCCACGTGATTTGCTGCCTGGTGAAACACAATGGGCTAAGTTTATGACCATGACGTCAGTAGTTCAATATATCGACACACACTGGGTCATACACACGAGTGTATGTGTCATACGCTTTGGGTTTAGTAACATATGGAATTGTACGAAGGGGTTAAGCTAGACTAATGCTTAGTCTCTGAATTATATAATTTTGATACTAACAAACAAACCCACTTTAAATGAAAAGGGGCCCTAGGGAGATCAGAGATTCAGAACCTCAAGAAATCTAGACTTGCTTCATTCAGAAGTCTTGGCAGTAGGCAAAATAATGTGATTCAGGAACTGTGAGACAAACTGGGGTTAAGGCACGATGATAATGTTCCAACAAGAGACCCGGAGCAAACCATATTTTTCGTGCAAGCCCCGTACATTGCAAAGATTTATATTTAGATGGCACTGAGGACTTGCCATGTTTCATAGCAAATATATTTTATATTTTATATATTTTATGTAAGCCATGGCTTTCAAATAGTGGTAGCCACACTCCTAAATAACAAATGAGTAATGGACTTGGTGTCGTTGTAACAAAGAATCTATTCCAAGGTAAGAGAGTAACGATCAGTGAGTCTATTTTAAAGGGAGTTACAATCAGTGAGTCTATCAGAGGGTAAGGGAGCTACGATCAGTGAGTCTATTTTAGGGTGAGGGAGTTACGATCAGTGAGTCTATCGTAAGGGAAGGGAGTTACAATCGGTGAGTCTATTTTAGGATATGGGAGTTACGATCGGTGAGTCTATTTTAAGGTATGGGAGTTACGATCGGTGAGTCTATTTTAAGGTAAGGGAGCTACGATCAGTGAGTCTATTTTAGGGTGAGGGAGTTACGATCAGTGAGTCTATTTTAGGGTGAGGGAGTTACGATCAGTGAGTCTATTTTAGGGTGAGGGAGTTACGATCAGTGAGTCTATTTTAGGGTGAGGGAGTTATGATCAGTGAGTCTATTTTAGGGTGAGGGAGTTACGATCAGTGAGTCTATTTTTGGGTATGGGAGTTACGATCAGTGAGTCTATTTTAGGGTGAGGGAGTTACGATCAGTGAGTCTATTTTTGGGTATGGGAGTTACGATCAGTGAGTGTATATTTGGGTAAGGGAGTTACGATCAGTGAGTCTATTTTAGGGTAATGGAGTTACGTTCACCCCAGCGCTAACCTCGCATTGTATAGGGTCTTACCACTTACCTGACTCATATTTTTTCAATCTCTTTCTTCCTCCCCTACCCCCGCGCCACACGCACACACACACGCACGCACGCACGCACGCACCTGCGTTCGCTCGTCCCTCAGGTTGGATTCCGTACATGGGTTACATGCGGGAAGCCCATTTCTAGTGTCCCCCGCCGTGACATTGCTGGAAAATATCTAAAATCGGCGCAACACTAAACCCATTAACTCGCACAAATGCGTAGATAACAGTTACTGGGTTGTTAGGTCGGGATTCGATTATTATAGCATTAAACAACAAACAAACTAAAAACAAAACAATTCCCCGTCCCTGAGTAAAGATTTTACGTCCGTTTTATTTCGCTTTGTGTTTTCTAATCACAAATCCGTCTCGTTGTGATTCTTAGTCACAGACCATATCTCCAAGGTGTGGAATCATATCTGTTAGCTGCCATATAGATGACGTTTACCTGGCCGAACCCTGTACCTGCGATGGACGGGCCCTTACCCGAACTACGGTATACCCCCGTACTTCGGTCCTGACGGTAGGGGATATGCGAGAGGTACAATGTCAGTACCCGGGGGCCCTTGGAGCTTTACCGTAGTAGTTCCTCCAGCAACCACAAAACGGTGATCTTCGTTCAATAGTTTATTTGAAAACTGTGTTGCTGAACAACCCACTCTATGGTCACTCTATAAGTATATTATAACCACAATAATAATTCCTCGGCCATGATTCGCTATTATTATAATAATCATAATTCCATGCCTCTGATACATACGTGGTCGTGGGATTCTCCATATCAGCATATTCATACGGCTCAACTTGACGAATACGGGTTAGATTTGGCTCCGGGTACAAGTAACCTATGTTTGAAGAGGTGAATAAATGGATCGGGTGGTCAAGCTCCGTTGTCCTCGTACTCATGGTTTGGACCGTAGCCCACAACACCAATCACTGGATTGTGTGGTCCAGATTCGATTAATTAGAGAACATCGTTATGTAACTGGGGTATTACAGAGTGGGGCGTTGAACAACAATGGAACAATGGCAAGCATTTCCTCATAACACTCAAGGGGAGGGATCGGCTTGTTGGAGGAACCGTCGTCACGATGAAGACCAGGGATTGATTCCCCACACAGGTACGATTTAAGGAGGACATCTCTGAGACCCTTGGAGACTCCTTGTGTAAGAATAGGTCCCTACCGACTCAATGACTTTGCTACCTGCGTTCCGTGGTATAGACGGATGTTCACACTTAATCTGGCACACGCCTGTCTCGATTATTCATAAGCCTTCGTTGGGCGTGAGGTAGCCTAGCGACTACAGCGTTCGCTTGTCACGCGGAAGAACCCGGTTCGATTTTCCACAGGGGTACAATGTGTAAAGCCCTTTTCTGGTTCCCGCCACCCTGAACTTATGGAATATTTCTAAAGTATAAGACACTGCTCACTCATTCACGTGTTGGACACAGCAGAAATCTCATTGTTGGTAAAACTCCAAAACGGTAAAAGTCCTGGACATGCATCGCTTATATACCGAACTGAGAGGATATAACTTGAAAAACAGCTTAAAACCCATCCGCTCTCTAACTGTGATCAGACTGACTAGAACATCCACACACTAGGATACTATCTGCAAAGGAGACTTCATTGATTATTATTACCGCACCGCCTCATAGCCTCATTGCCTCATAGCCTCATAGCCTCATAGCCCACATACAGTTGTAATACAATACGCTGATACGACCATTGCTGAACACTAACGGAATCGTTAAATTTCTTTAGCGGTCTGAGAATCGTTCAATTGAGACGTCCTATCACTTCATCGTACAATCGTCTAGGCGTAATGATCACTTTGTTAAACAAGTTATTACTATGTTTGGTTTAAATAACGAGGATAGTCCTCTTATGACCCAAGTACATGTAGAATCCGAACGGTTACGGGTTTAGATAAAACTGCCTTCATAGTTAAATGTCCGGATTTATTAAACACAACATTTCGCTGAGAGTAACATATCAATGATCTTCACTCACTGGATTTTTATTGTCAGCACGTCAACGTCTACCCAAGCTCGACTGCATATGCTTTTACGCCGCTCTAGCAATGATCAGAGCGGGGACAACAGAAATGGTTTTACAAAACCACGAACGCTTTAACCACCCCATTGAATGTTTATCCGAACCACGGATATCCGGAAATCTCGCTTAAAAAGTCCTTAAAACGAATTCACAGCGTTGTAGGATTACACACCTATCTGGATCCGGCTTCCGCAACCGGACGATTATTTTCATATACAAAATTCGTTTATCTGGACAATATAAATATAAACACAAGTGTCCGGATAAACGAGACATTATTGTATACTTGGTATTTCAAGTAATGGTTCTTATTTAATTCATATTCACGAAAACGAGTATCATCCGGAAACAAGGTTTCCACAAGGGTAAGTAAATATCCTAAAGCCAAAATGCAATTAATGAGTTTCCATATGGTTGACAATACAGATTAAGGGAACATGAGTTTATTTCCTGAAAGCACCGTATTGTTTTGATGGATTGCATTGTACACATGACATGACTGTATATCGAAGACTACATACCCTCCGGTATACACCTGTATCACCTATCATCAGGCTGTATCACACACAAGCTTGCTACACAATGGCTCTAGCTTGGCTGTTCCTTGTGATATCCTTACATTCAACGACCGAAGGTAAGTGTCGGAGTAAGCGAGTGTGTTACAATATCTAGTCACATCGGCAGTATTTCAGCCAGATGGTGACTAAAACAGGTCATACGTTATAACAGATACTATTACAGTATGTGCCGACAAAACGTAATAACACAACTAGAATGTCATAATTTGAGATGTTAAAACGGGCATTTAAGCTAAGATTACATAGCTATTCGGGACTATACAACACAGCCAATATATTCCCAGCATAGGAACGTGCATTGGTTACGTTACCTGCTTAGACCAAGTGTCTATGTTCACTGCTAGTACTGACCCTACTGTTCTCCTGTTGTTACATGATGTTTCTACATTTACTGCCAATGCTCACTGGGTCAGCGGTTAAGCTTAGGCCAGCTTAGTGGTTCAAGCGTTCGTTCTCCACACCGTGGGTTCAGTTCCCCACATGCCGTTGTTCCTAGTTCGTACAACGTTGAAGCCCATTGTTCCCTTCTGTAATATTGCTGGAATACCGCCAAAAGCGGAGTGAAACTAAACTCACTCACTCACTCACTAATACTAACCTCTTCATTAACCTTTTCTTTCGTCGGGTGGGATTAGTTTGTTCTTCCCTTGCTCAACGTGAAAAAAACCTTCTTGGTGATAACCTTACATTTACTAATGACAGTTACACTTCACTAGAATGTTCTACGTTTAAATTGCGGATAGTCGGGTAGTTTTTTTGTCCCGACACGCCATTGGTTTGTTTGTGTTGAAGACCGCAGTCAGCAATTTTCCATCTACATGACGGCGGTAATCGAGTCTGGTCCAGACAATCCAGTGATCAAGAGCATGAGCATCGATCTATACTGTTGAGATACGATGACATGCTTCATGCATGTCAGCGAGCCTGACCAGTCGATCCCGTTACTCGCATCTTACGACAAGCATGGGTGGATGAAGATCAGTTCTCCCCGGATCTTCACGGATAGAGGTATTTTTGTATAGTATTTCGTACAATACAAAGTGGAGATTTCACGACAGGACATTCCAAGCACAGGTATTGGATAAAAATAGAATGTTGTTTGATTACCTGACAGCTCCATTGTCCAGATACCACTCGAGTAATTTCAAAGAAGGCATTTCGTTATTAACAATTTAATCACATCCGGGTTTCCTTTTCCAGCTTTACAATGCAACCGGTATCGAGAACGCACCATCATGAACGTCGCCATGAACAACAAATGCTACTACGCCTGGCCAAGGATGCGGGGGACCTACAACGAAGCTGTCAAGCTGTGTCAAAAGGGAGGAACCCACGTCTTGTTCACTGAAACAAAGGAAGAACACCATCGTCTCCTAAGCAGGCTAGGTAGGTGACAAACTAAACATGTATATCAGACGCATATTTAGGTACCAGGTGTAGTAGATTATGCATCCGCCCCGAGAACAGACTGGTACCTAGTTCTCTTCCCATGGCCATAGTGTTTGTGTTTTGTTATGAAACTGGGATACGTATTAACATGTTGTACGGAACCGCAACTCATTCTCACCAATTGGTACAATCTGCACGTCGCTTTGCGACTTTAAACCGAATTTACGGTTACTCTTAACTTCAAAGTTAAGACTTGCCATTGCTGTACAGGACTACAACTGTTTGCAGAAACCTCCTATTTTTATCGGAACAGCTTACGAGGGCGTCAAAGAAATTTGAATTTTGTCATCACTGTATTTCTGCTCGAACATAAGTGCTTGTGCATATATCATTATTGTCTTCCATATTGTGAGTGGGTGAGTATGTTTAGTTTTAGGCAGCTTTTAGCAACATTCGAGCAATATCACGGCGGGAGACACCAGAAAATGGGCCTCACACATAGTACCCAAGTGAGGAATCAAACCCGGGGTCTTCGGCGGGACGACTCCATACTGTGACGTCCCATGGCTTGGATGCGCTGGAATGAGAGCATTGTATGAATAAAATTTCTCCTTCAGAGATTGGACTAAGTGTATATTGCTATTATCTTCCAGTGTATATTTTTCTATCTTGGTCTAGAAAACAATGTTCATGTCTGTATAATTACTATCTTCCAGGCCCCGCCTTCACAAGGATTTGGATTGGTCTGGAGCGAAATGGGTCTGAATGGAGGTGGCAAGGCGGTCAAGGAAGTCGACCAGTTCAGAAGTTGTTGTTTGCCGACAACCATGATGCCACAGAGGGACACAACGCCATTGTCAGTAAATCAAAGGGGAAGTACATCTGGCAAGTCCAAAACCCCAACAATAAATTTCAAATCGTCTGTGAACAGGATCGGGACAAGAACACAGCTGGCAGGGTCTTTAAAGATTCATTATCTGATACGCAGTATGAGACCACTGGGACCTTGGGTATCTCTGAGGCAGCTGATAACGCCATCAGCACGGCAACAGACACGTCTTCACTGTATGTTGTCGGACAAGGAACTCCACATGTACTGGGAAGTCTCACCGAACCTGTTGTCATGGTGACTGGAGAATCTTCGGAATTGGAGGGGATAAAAAGCTCTATAATAGTATCGGAGACACAGATGCCCTCTGGAATATTTGACCATCGATTTGAAATAAAGAAATACTCAAGCAGCTTAACTGTACCATCAGGGGTCAACGTTGAAACGGTTGCTATATTGAATGAAGAGTTTACAGTATTGACAGATGCCATAATTGGTCGTGCATTGAGTGCTGAATCAAGACTGGAACAATCGGATGTTCACGGACATTCTATCGAACTCGGTATATCTAGGAACCTCGGAGCTGAACCTATATCCTCCCTTACACCGGGACAATTCAGCATTGCGCGGAGATCTGTTAACTGGGAACAAACCATGAAAATGGAGCAAACTTTTACCTTGGAACAATCCAGTAAAGTGGGTGATTATAGCTTCATAGGACAAGATGTTAACCCAGCACAAATGATCAAACCGGAACAGACTTTTAACTCCAAACAGTCCAGCAGACGCGGATGTTCTAGTTTAAAAGAAACAAATATTATTTCAGAACAAACTATTGACCAAGGACGACCTATCTACATCGGTCATTTTACCTCTGAAGCGCACTCAAGCAATCCTCAACATGCTAGTGTCCGTCAGCCACATAAAACTGTCACACAAGACACTCTCGAAGAAGAGTCGACTCCGGTGCCAGACCACGCAACATTATCCTCTTCAGAAATACTTTCTGTAGGTTTTAGTGCAACAGCTATTCCAACATCAGCCTCTACAGCATTACTTATAATATCATACCAAGGCACAGAATCCTTGCCATCAGTGGACGGTCTCATTTCAAGCCCCATCCGCTCTCAGATACTCTCGGTAAGCCATACGACTGGGGACAGGACTTTCTCCGTTGCTGTACCAGAGAGCAACCAGCTGTCCAATCCGATTCATTCATCAGTTAACGCTGGACAAAATATCACTAACCTATCCGTCAGGAGTACATTTTCTACTACATTTGTTGGACCTTCTTTAATTACCGAGATCAGTTTCAATAACCGTCCAAAGTCTACAGTTTCATCAATAGGATCATTCAGAATTAGCCCAGACAGTAATCTTATTGAGTCATCTGTACAGGAACTGACCAGTGATGTGAAATCTGGACCAGATTTGCGCTGGTCCTTGGGACTGTCAAGTACCTCTGGTACAAATGGGTCAGCAACAAATTTTGAGATTTTGTCGACTGCTTCCGGGGTCATTGGGCCGACAGCCTCTGGTGCCATTGTATTGTCTGCTTCCGGTGGCGTTTTACCGTCGTCAGTTCCTGTTGTGATTAGAACTATGGCTGATGGAGCAATTAGTTCGCAATCTCCTACTGTGTTTAATTCAGCCACCTTGTATAAAACTCTGTCATCAACTTCTGATGTGACTGTGGCATCTGCGTCTGATATGACTGGCTCGTTTGCTTCCGACACGATTAAGGCGCCTGCCTTTGGTGGTACTGAGTCGTCTGTTGTAAGTCTGATTAGACCTACTGCTTCCGGTGTCATTCAGTTATTTTCATTTGGCATGATTGGTTCGGCTGCTTCAGATATAACTGAGTCGACTGCTTACGGTCAGATTAAGCCATCGGCTTCTTTTGTAACTGAATTGTTTTCTTCCGTATTCAGTGGGTCACCTACTTCTGGTGTGATTGCGCCAACTGCTTCCGGTGATATAAGTGGGTTGTTAGCTCCCGTTGTTGTTTGGCCAGCTGAGGCTGGGGCGATTGGTTCACTTGTCCCTAATGTCTTTACATCGAACACTTTGGATAGAATCTGGTCATCAACGGTTGCTTCTGATGTCAGTGTTGTATCTACCTATGATCTGCCTGGAATGTTTGTTTCCGGCACAACTGAATCGTCTGTCTTTGGTGGTATTAAATCGTCTGCTTCAATTGTGATTAGGTCGACTGCTTCCGATGTCATATGGTCACCTACTTCTGGTGTATTTGCGCCGACTGTTTCCGGTGATGTTGGATGGTCAGCTTCCGGTACCATAACATCGTCTACTTCCGGTGGTGTTAGTGGGTCTTTAGCTCCCGTTGTACTTTGGTCAGCTGGTGCTGGGGCGGGATTGTTTGGTTCCAGTGTCAGTCTATCGTCTTCTTTGGATATGATTTGGTCAACACCATCTGATGTGATTCAGTCGTCTGAAGTGACTGCATCGGTTGTCACTGATGAACCACCGGCAGCTTCCCGTCTCAAGGAGCTGTCTACTTCTCATGTGATTGAATCGTCTGCTTCCGGCATCATTGAGTCGTCTGCTGATGATATGATTGAGTCGTCTGCTTTCCATTCGACTCGGCCGTCAGCTTCTGTTACTAGATCGTCTTCTGGTTTAAATGAGTCGCCCTTTTCGAGTTTGAGTACGCTGTCCGCTTCTGATATGCCTCTCTCTGCTACGCTCGTTTCCGATGTGATTGGATCAGATGCATATGATTCATCTACCTTTCCAAAGACTGGGTCGGCTGCTTCAAGTCCGCTTTCCTCACGACTTGTGTTTAGGGCTACAGTTGAAGGACCAGCTAATGGCACCCGTATTCAGTCCATATTTTCTTCATTAAGCCTCGCTCCTGCAGTTATAGAGAAGAGCAAGTCAGATTCCACAAACCCTTCTACGGTGTCCATACCTTTCAGTTCTTCACACAGTTCCTTGAAACCGGCATCGCTGCCATTGGACACGCCTGCTTCATCCACACAAGAACCACTGGCAATAGGTACACCCGACCCAGTTCAAGGTACAATATCGACTTCAAAACGTGTTTCAGTAACTGTAAGAACGAGATCTTTTGACGCTTGGACAGATATCCCTACATCTTCAAGACCAGTTTTAGATACGATCACGACGAGTTCGGTAACCATGGCAACAACTGTTTCTGATGCCATGACAACTTCCTCGGCTGTTTTAGTCGGTTTAGCTCCATTTCAAAAGGACAACGCTACACTGACTTTCTCCTCTCCAGAGCACATGGGCCATGTTCAAGACAACGTGTCGGAAATACTTGAGGCTGGATACTATGTGGCGGCTAGTTCATCCGATTGTAAGTACACATACAGAGCTCCAGATAATCTTTCAAGCAATTGGGTATTGAATCCCATGTCTGTTTATGTATGAGAAACTGCACTTTTTGAGGAGTAACTAGCATTTTGTATACACCCACTAGTTTAAAGAATTGAGGTCTTTTACACAGAGTTTCTTATCCTTATTTGGTACTTAGCCCTTTTAAGGACATAAAACAATGCTTCTCAATAGACCTAAGTTTTTAATAGTTCTTATATTGCAAAATGGTTGGCAACCATTTTCAAACAGCATGGAAGTCACGTGACTGCGACAGGAAACTCCAGACAGTGGCTACGGCTGTAATAGCAGGCATTGCTTAGCATTTGGTAACGCCTATGTAGAGTTTAGGCGCCTCAACGAATTGTCACACGCTATCTAGTTTCGTTAAATGAGTAGAAGTACGGAAAGTATAATATACTTTTTTGGTGTTAATTTATTCTTATGCCTTTTTTGTACTCCCAGATTTGTAATTAACGGACTAAGTATGATTTTTATTGTGTAAAATACCCAAATACTCGTCTTATCTGGAGCTCTGCGTGACATAGGTGTCTATAGTGTCACCAGCTGATAACACCAAGAAGTGTATATACTAACCACTGAAAACAGTCACTATATATTATGTATGTATATAGGGTTACATCGAAGATTTATTTCTCTACTAGCTTGGGGAAACCAACTGCAAATGCACGAGGGTCAAGCATCAAATTGCTGGAAAGTATGTGAACAGCTGCGTTTTGGGGTAGATTTTGTTAAGAATTCGTAAATTTTCACGGAGTTTCATCATTTATAGAACTCATAAAAATAATCTTTTCAATGATAGAAATTTGTTTTACAATACGTCAGTCCATGTGTAAACAATCCCTTCAAACAGTATGGAATATTTTGGAACTCTAGTTTAGAACAGCAGACTAAAGTAAGTGGCTACATTTACACTAGTGAGTCTAAATTTTGGATGAGTAGTATATATGCGTACGCGTGTACGTGTGCGCGTTTGTGCGTGTGTGCGTGCAAGCGTTAGAACAGTAGCTTACTGTATATCATTCATGATAATAACGTAGGTTGAGGTATAATGTTCATTTTATTATTGGGCATTCTTTTACTGAACCACTGGTAGAAGTGGGTAGATCTAGTCATTATAAACATATTAATACCCACTTAAATATGATACGTTGGTTGTATTTCCATTCACACGGCATCATGTTTATCTCATGCTTTAAGATCTGACCTGATCTCATGTGGAAGTCTAAGGTTCAGTTGGTGTATGACTATTGATATGCCATGAAGTGATATAACTGATAATATCACCTTACCGTCGTTACCCCATACTCACGCACGGAAGTTACTATTCGCATGCCGAGGAACTATGCACTACACTCCGACGCAGTGTTGACATGGCATAACGTAACTGCCATAGACTAATTTGCATATCAAGTCACCGGATTTTTTTTCTTGATTATAAACAAACGCGCATATTCCTAAATAAGAAGAGACTAGCCAAAAGCAAGCTTTTCGGCGCGGTCCTTATAATGTTTTACATTGTTACATTAACAGTCTTCTACAAATTCGACAGTAAGGTTTATGACAAAACATCTTTATACGAGGGGATGTCAATACGTTTCGAGCCTTGCATAGAAAAACACAAAATATTGGTACAAACCACATTTATTTTTCAACATAGTCCCCTTGTCAGTCAAGACACTTGTGCGGCAAGATTTCGTACCCGCATTCCTGGACAACAGCGGCTGCAACGCGAGAGGTGTGTACTGGTGCAGTGTCTTGATGTAGAAGAATACCACGTCTGATCTTGCCCCGGCGCTTCTCCTTGGTTGACTGTCGCACTTGCCTCAACAAGTTAGCGTAATATTCCCCAGTCATTGTTCTTCCTTTTGGTAAGTAATCTATACCTTTGCTATTCCAGAAGATTGTCGCCATTACCTTCTGCACTGATCTGGAGGCTTTGAACTTTTTGGTCCTGGGAGAAGTGACATGTTTCCATTCCATGGATTCTTGTTTGCTCTCAGGATCATAGTGGTGAATTTAGGTTTCATCACAGGTTACTAACCTAAAGTGAAAATCTTCTGGATTCTTGTTGTATCTGGTTAGCATGGAGTTGCTTAATTTGACCCCTGTTTGCTTCATTTCATCTGTAAGCATTCTTGGGACCCATCTTGCGCACACCTTAGACATGACGAGATGTTCATGAAGAATTGTCTCGATGGATCCGTGGGAAATGCCTGTGGTCTCCTCTAACTCATGGAGTGTGATTCGACGATTTTCCAGCACAAGTCTATGCACTCTGTCAATGTTTTCCTGCCTAGTGATTGTTGTTGGGCGACCTGGACGGGGGTCATCTTCAAGACTCTCTCTACCATGCTTAAATTCATTGACCCATCTTTTGATGGTAGCAGATGAAGGGGAAGACTTCCCATAAACTGCTGAAAGCCTTTCTTCAATGTTCTTCGCCGAGTTTCCTTCAAGAACTAAAAACTTAACGACTGCTCTATACTCAACTTTATTCATTTTCACAGCCGTGAGGGGGGGTCTCTTTCTGTCAATGTGAGCTGTTCAATAACTTCTGAGAGTAGGATACCAAAACTTATATATCACATCAGCTACGCCCCAAGGTTCAATGTCGTACCATAGGCTGTGACACCTGGGTATGAAAAATGCTCAAGGCTCAAAACTTATTGGCATCCCCTCGTATATAAAACGGGCTGCATCGTTTGTTCTCACACGGTTTCCATGACAGTTCGTTGAGCCGTACAATCTGTGTTAACAAATGATCGCTACGCTAGTCGAATAGTTTTAGGATATTTTTCTCAGTGAAACGTAATCATTCTATAAAAGTTTTTTTTCAATTGGATGTGTAGACTCGCCAAAACTAAGAGAGTTAAGATATATGCACATAATATTGACTGTACTCTGACAGAGGTACCATGCTGGTCGCATGATATTCTGGGCAGGAGACTATGCACAGGATTCGGGATTAAGTAGGTTAACATGGGTTACACTTGACCACTTTCTAAATGGCATTGTATCTTCATAGCTTTCGGTCCGGGAGCTGTGCACTTACATACAGTCCGTGATGTCCTGACAACCAGGGCCCTTATTCTCGAACCATTCGTAGCCCTAAGAATTCTTAACTTTGATCGTAGTCTATGTGTTAAGAATGGGCTTAAGAGTGAGTGTGAGTGAGTGAGTTTAGTTGTACGCTGACCCTGAGAGTGTGGGTTCGAATCCCGGATGCGATTCAACCCAACAGAAGTACTAGAATCTGTTCACTACTGAAAAAGTGTACATCCTAAATATAACATGTGTTACATATGACCACTTTCTGAATGATATTGTGTGGTCATTACTCAAAAACGGCACTGAACTAGTGTCCAGTATGAGTGAGTTTGTTTTAGCACCGCCTTTTTAGCAATATTCCAGCAATATCATGGAAAGGAACACAAGAAAAGGGCTTCACATATCGTACTCATGTGGGGGATCGAACCCGAGTCTTCAGCGTGACGAGCGAACACTTTAACCACTTGACCACCCTACTAGCCGAGCCCTGTATGAAACTAAGACTTAATTTACTTTTATCGATAACAATCATTAACTCCTAGGTTGATAAATGTCATAAAGTTTAAAAGCATGGATATAACAAAAGTAAGCACACATGCTTTACATAACATAGCAGTAGTTGAGCAGTGAGTTACTCAGCTTTATGGCGGCCTGTAAATAATCGAGTCTTGACCAGACAATCCAGTGATGAGCAATATGAACATTGCTATATGCAATATTGGGATACGATGACACAGGTCCCGTTAGCCACCTCATACGAGAAGCATGGGTTGTTGAAGATCAGTTAATACTCACATCGCCACAAAGTGAATGATGCTTCCATATATTCATACTCGTTTATTCAGTTTTGTATTCGGTGATATCCTTGATATATTTTCAGACAGAAACAACATTGAAACATTCGCCTTCAGAAAAGTAACGGCCATCACTGACGTTTCCATCATGACAACCGCGTTTCCGGCATCTACCACCATTGATTGTGCCCGTCTGTGCGCCAGTGGGCAATATGAGTGTAATGTCGTTGTGTTTAAGGATAGAACATGTAGGTTGTATTCCCTGTAGGGGTGCTCTTCGGTACGGGAGTAAATGAAAGTATAAGGCTAGATCCTCACAGTTCGATATTATATGGACAATGTCAGCGCCGAGTTTTCAGCATTAAAATGAGCTTATATGGTATCTCATACTATATATAACATATTTCCATACAGCAGTGAATGCATGTTCCATTCAGGAACCAAGAACCAAATATAACAGGCTTTATTGTGTATTCACATTAACAATAAAATACCTGAAATTTCGAATGCTGCACAGTGCCTTTACTATTTCTCAGTTAGCCAATGTCTTATTCATTGTCGTACTCAGCAATATTCCAGCTATATGATTACAGTCTGTAAATAATCGAGTCTTGACCAGCCAGTCTAGTGATTGACATAATGGGCACTGATCTAGGCAGTACCCGGTCCCATTTCATCACGAAAATGGTTTGGTGAAGAACAATTCTAACCGGCTCTTTACGGGTAAATCTCTTATCCAACAATACATGGTCTCTCCTAGGGAATCAGGGAAAATACGCTGTAAAACGTGACCTCTCATGACCACGTCCCCTGCTACGCCGGGTATGAGACGTGGCAACATGATCTACTTCACACTTGCACACACATGTTACTAAATCTCATTTTGATCTTGATGAACTGATAGATTATTAGGAACAGAATTATTCTGAAATCTGTCAGGGAAATCCTGTAATAAACAGCGTCCTTCTTGACCATATTTGTCGTTGTGTTGTCCGTTAGTAAACACATAAGCATATCCTTATACGGGCACTTGCTGGGACCCATAATGAGTGCTAGTGCGGAAATACATTTTAGCGCAACCATTAAAATATTACATTTCTACAGCAACAAATCCGTGTGTATTGGCCGTAGATGGCTCCGTGAATGCAAAAATTATTTGACTGTATATTCATAGAGCTTGAGCGCTGAGAAACCATGTTGCAGGTTACCATGGATATACCTCACTCAGAATATTGACGTGCACCAAGCCTCTTTATCCCATAAATGTCTAGCCAAGGTAAACAAACAAGTACCATATTTTAACGCCATTTGGTGTGGCGTAGTCAGGGATCGAACCACCGCTGTCCGGGCAAGCGCTCTATCCACTTGACCACTGTGGCAGTCGAATCCAGCACGATATTCGAGATTAGAACCATCAGAGTGCATAACCGTTGAAATGACATGTAGATTATGTTGGGACGATGAATAAATTTCGTCTGAATCGTGTTTTTGAAGTGAAATAACTTTTATTTCATTTTCAATGAAGAGGCAACCCAAGTAATATAATTACTATATTTGTTACATTCTACTAAAAGCTGATCTCATAGTTTTTTTACAATATATACACACATGTACGTATGTATAGGACTATGTTTTCACATAAATGTGATAAAACCGCCTCACATCACATTTTATCTGCACACCCGTTATCACGGATATCATTGGGTGTGGACATTCTTACCCTTTACCATGAATGCGGATCGTTACACTTTCCCAACTATTCGGAACATTCTCATCAGCAGGCCGGGCCACCGTGGTCGTCTTGGTATAACTTACGAGGCTAGAGGAATATGTTTAAGGTAATCCAATGCACCATGAAGTATATATAAATTACAGTACTGCAGAAAGAAATTCTGTCTACACATTACACACTAAAACTGTTTATTATACAAAACCGTGCTCCAATGGAGATATTACTTGTGTGAGATCAAACGATATGCCCAAGGAGATATTGTTTTGAGGGTATTTTTATTTTGTAAAATGCCCTGACGTCATCAATTACATGTGAGATCACAATGCTTTGACATCATCAATTACATGACTCACAATACAATGACGTCCAAACTCTGATGACATCATAATGCTATGACGTAATAATCTTGACGACGTCACAATGATATGGCATTGCAAGCCTAATTCAACGTGTACCGTGTTTTCCACTGAAAACGAATGAAGACCGATATTCATGATAAACAGAGTCTAGCTATCGTGTCTTCTGACATCAAATATATCAATAAAAGTTGATAAAGTGGCAAATATCCGGGACTTAAGTGAGATGATCTGTAGTCTTAGTTTCAGGTGATGAGGACAGAGAACGTCCCCGCGTGAAGATATGGTGCTGTATTCTAAAGGTGCTCCTGAATTAAACTGAATCGATTGGATGAAATCGCGTTTGCAGCGTATGCTTTTGAATTTGTTGCTACGACATTTTCTGTTTTGAAATAATAATGCACTGCATATAAATGTTTTCAAAATAAAGGTGTTTAAATTCCGACATGATCTCGGCTGGAAAAATGCCGATGTGACGGAAAACCCACCTCAGTTCACCTCAGCTCAGATGAATTTTAATTCAAGAAATCATTTCTATTGAAGTCCATTCTAAAATGTTGCTGTTCATCTTCACGAATATCGGCACCGTGTATTTTAATTCTTTTGCCTATCGCGCCACATGCTTTCGTTGTCTGAAACATATGTTAACATCACTAAACCACATACACTATGGTCACAAGCCGTTCCACGATGGTAAAACGTCGATGCTACATGGCAACAGGCTCTTTCATCACGAGGTGTTATCTATACTGCAGGCCAAACACACGATCTAGAATGTTGAACATATCAGAGACCATATGTATATTGCACTTTCCTTTGTAATTCTATATGTGAAAAGGTTAGACCTTCCGCAGACAACTCATGTACGTTTACAGGCGCGTATAAAGCCAATGTTTTCGTGTAAGCCCGACAGGTTGCAAAGATATATATTGAAGTCACCATTCGTTAAATAAGGTGTTATCATACCCTTCAGGCAAAGCAAAGTTGCGAATGCAAGCTCTTAGTCACTGCATTTCCTACCATGGTCACTCGATACACGATATCCTTGTAGCACATCCATAAGCTATGACATCCATAGCGCATCCACAAGCTATGTGAGGAGCTTTTCAAATGTCGCGACTCAACGGAGCTGGGTTCCGTCTCTAATGAAGCACTATCACAGGAAACCAGGTAATAGTGAGAGCAACAGCACTACCATGCGAAGGGCCCAGGAACCAGTCTTTCAACCCGGAAGTTTTCTAGTTAAGCGAATACACGAGTAGGAGTGCGGGAGACTGACTGGTGGATTCTACAAATGTGCCGTTTGTGATTTTCTGCTGAAAGTGACAGCCCGATAAAACCATGCTTCAAGATAGTCTGGATCACGGAGATGTGGTGAAGGGACCACCCGAAATTGGTAAATCATTCTATTTTTTCATTTGAAAAAAGAAAACACGGCTTTTCCCAAGATGCTATTTTTAGATTGTTCCGTCACACCTTTAGAATTATATATTTTCTTCAGCTATATGATGAAATAGTATTTATGTTTTTTTCGAAAATATTGTCACTGTCTTATACTTTGAAAGAGTGACGAGTGTGTGTTGTGTCTTTACGTAGGTCCCCCATATCATGGCTTGGTCTGTGTAGGACGCTGGTTAATGTTTAAGAAAAAGGATGTTATTTCATTTTTGTGATAAATTTTGTTTTATGTATTTCGTTTGTGTCAGCAACTTTTAACATATGGCACAAATCATTTTTGTTTAAAAAAGTCTACAATTTACATGTTCTTATCATGTAGCCATATCAACCATATCGTGCAGCAAAGACTCTTAACGTGATTAAAAAAGCCAGCAAAATCGCACTTGAAAAGATTGACTAACTTTCTCCCAGCGCTGGCAAAGATGTGTGCAAGGACTGTTGCTTCGGTCGAAGTTGGAAGACAAGAGATTTTCTTGTGATTACAAGCACCTTGGGTCTGCAGTAATAAATATACACTGGTCCCATACATTAGGTTTGCAAACCAGGTTTTCAAGAGAGTGTAGCATTTATTAGAAATGCTAATTTCATTGCTAAGAACTGCTCAGCTTGAAAGCTGAAATGTTTTAATACATGTCTATGAAAACAAAAAAATATGTTGATTGTGGAAAAACTGTCTGTCACTGACAAAACTCAATGTCAGTGTTATGGACAGTGTGCAATACACAACTTCAATTATTGACCACATGCAATTTGAACACCTATCAGGCTATATACCATAAACAGAAGACATTGTCTTATGGCCTGTGCACCTGGGTTCTGTTTCTGTCACATTATATAATTACACAGACAGGCAGGTGTGATTCTTGTACACATGACATGTTATTATGTCTGTGGGTTGCAAACAAACTGCATCCATTTTTCCCGCATGACTGGGTTGGACGGAAACTGGAGCAAACTCAGATTGTCAGTTTCAAGTGCTGCTTTGTACTTGGTCACATGACAGTTTCCATCTATGCAGTCGTTCACATCTCAGTATTTGTTGATAGAACGGAAATGCAGAGAGCATGTATTTACAAAACCCAACATCACTATATACATTATTTATGATTCTTATACCAATATCTCTCTTGCTTGACAATTGTATATGAAACGCAACGTATACAATGAAAGAAGTGGTTATCCATAAAAAATCTTGCTACCATACTTCTGAAATGCCAATCAAACAGATTGTTTTTATCTACACACAATGAGCCTTCTGCATGCCGGCAAAAGAACCAACCAAAGAAAATCTTCGTTACACTTGAGTGCACACTCACCCACTCTGAGCGGGTTTGGTCTCCCAGGTGCTTCGTTTTGAGGGAAGAAAACCCAAGTACAAAATGTTGCACTTTTCATTCATTATTGTACACTTATAATTTTGTTTCTTTGTTTTTTCACAATCAGCAATGTGTATTATATGTCATGAATAAGTGATAATTGTGTTTTAATTATGCTTGTTTGTTGTTGCATGTGACCTGTTGCATGTGAATTCAATGGAAGGGAGGTATATGTTTTGATAAGTCTCCACTATACCCTGGACACATCTATGGCTCTGCCCGATAAATTTATTACCTCCCTTGATTATCTTTTATCCAATCAGATGTCTATGCTGGGAACAAACCAATGACAACTCACTTTCGTTTTTTAAATTATCTAACCGATGAAACTTGGCAACCCAAACCATGCAGAGTTTCTCTGGAAGAGGTAGAAGGAGCTAGCACGGTTATAACGGCGGCCTAGCTGATTGGCTGCTGTCAGAATGCAGAGCCAGCAAAGGGAGGTAATAAAATTGTCGCGCCAACCCGTAGATGCGTCCAGGGTATAGTGGAGACTTATTGAAAGGTATACCCTGGAGATATTGAGGATGAAAAAGTTATTATCCAATATCAAAGTTGCTCCTACAGACATTAATCTGACATTTCTTTCTGGCTTGACCATCTGCTTGCATTCTACCTATGAGTAAATTTGGCTATGTAATATTAAACATGGCTTGGATTTATTAAATTATTATTGTTGCAGTTAATCAATTTCTCAATTCTATTTCCATTTCAAACCTTTTCATCTCTCTTTCTATATTCCATTCCTTCTCTGAATTTGTAACTGAACTTCAAGTTTCTTTATTTCCACTTGATCTGAACATTCCTCTAGATCCATGTCCAAGACTTCATGTCCAAATACTCCTTCATCAATTTTCAAAATTTGAAATTTCCTCATTGCGGGTTTGGCCTCAAGTTTGAAATGTGAAGAAATTTGCAATAAGTTTGATTTGCGCAATTGACTGACTGTCTCAGAGTCAGGGGATTGAGAAACTGCTCAAGTTCAAACACCATTTTGCTGGTTTCCACAATAAACTTGTAGCAAAATGGCAAAACTTTTAAATAAATTTCACAAAAGGTCTCAAATGTCTAGTTTCTAAATGAAAGTAGTTTCCACAGTGAGCAGTCAGGCACAGTGTGTCAATCTTGAATGTGACATATGTTGTTGACAAACACTCGTTGTTAGGCAGAGGCACACCACCCCAGTAATTCAGAGTGTAAGTCCATGTATGTGCGATCTTCCGAGTTGCACAACACAACAACCATATATACTACATGCAGTCAAGAACATTTGAGCAAAATACGTCTGTCGCCATTCACTTAGAACTTTCTTGCACAGGAAGTAAACAATAGATTGCCAAGGGCAGGTAACCCTGGAGCGCTATCTAAAAAGGCTAAAAACACTATTGCAGTGATATGAAATTTGACCCACAACTCAAACTCTAAACATTTGACCCAATGATAACTATCGTCTAATGACAATACAAATTATATATACTAGTATATGGAACAGTTGAGTGTTCGTTATAATATATATAATACAGCATTTGAGATTTCTGTCTGCCTGACCATCCAGAATGGTGTGTTTTCATCTCTGTCAAATTTCATAATTAACCTGTCTTGTGGTCTGGTAGATATTTACCCCTAACAGTAAATATTTTATAATATCAGGTTGTTTGGTTGTTAGTTTGCAGTGTTTAAGGTATTGTGAAAATTATGTTATACTACTTACGATTGGACAGTTCATGTTTTGATAACCAATCACACCACATGTATTTTCAGTTAACCTGAACGCTGTTCATTGGCTGTTAGTGCTATGTAGGTCATTTTGATGCCTACAAACAGTAAAGAATTCAGAAACATAATGTTTTGTTTGTTTTTTATTTTTGGTACATGCAAGTTTTTGTCTAGTAATTTTTTTAAGTTACCAGTGTAGCCGTCTATCTCACAATTTGGGGAGTTAATATGGTGCAATATCACCATGAAGGCAGCAAAATAAAATGTTGTGTTCTCTTTCTTAAATTTTGTGAAAACTGTTCCATGTATATACGAGGGGTGTCCCAAAAGTGGTCAGCCTCACTATATTCTCTATGTGCAATGTTAGAAAGCATTAGTAAAGGCATATCCAGAATTTAACATATGTGGTTAATGTTTGCGAAATATTTGTCATCACAACAGGTTGGGGTGTAATATTTCTTTAAGCATTGCAGAAGGTGAAAAACAATCTGTCGTTTGGTACCTCTTGGATGATGGCATGCCCTCAGATAATTTTATATTCAGACGAGATGATTTCTGAAGGACACCCTCATTTTAATCTTTCAAAAGCATTTTGTACAGACAATTAAGTGGGCACTGTTTACAATATACTGAGAGCTTACATTTGTGTGATCATTCAGTATTTTGTTTGAACCCTTTGGATCATGCATGAATATGTGGAAACATTAGAATAAGTTATGTCCTTTTGATTAACACATTTGAAAGTGGGGGTGGATAGTGTCTCCAAAACAAGCTCTGTCATTAAACATTTTGGGGGAAGTTACTTTAACAAGCGATTATAGTTTCAAATTGCATCTTTGTGCACTTAAGTATCTACGTTTGATTCTAGTGGGCTTCTGCTTATTTCAAACACACAAAATGTTTCTTTCATGTTTTGTTTCCTGAAGTTAGTGATGCATTTATTGCCAATTTTGGAATTTGGGGGGACACCAAGATAAAAATTCAAACAAAATGGTGTTCGTGAGTCTGGAACATGGCAAAAACAATTTGTTTCAGCTTAACAGATAATAAAACATAAAAGCAGATGCATTTTTATAATGGACCACTTTTGGGACATCCCTCACCTGTAAGAGAATATTCTTCAGTAATCGACCAGGTAGAGTGATGCTTTGTTGATTGTGTAAGTTCTCTGTTTCCTTCATGTTATCTGCAGTGACTGTTCAGCACGTGTGGTCTCAGTTAGTTTACAGTGTTTTTTCTGACTGCCAGTATCTATCTATCAGAGAAGGATGTTAAATGGTATCATTGTGTGCACGTTACTCACATTGAGGAAAGAAAATTGATCAAATATGGTAATTCCTCATCTGTCCTGATGTGGGTAGTGGGAGGTTACACAATTCTGTTCATAGTCATTGTCACTTGCAAACTGTTCAGCTATGTGGAGAAAGGTGACATATTTTCTTGGAATCATCGTTTGACTGACCCCCAAAGACGACGACGACTACTACTACTACTACTACTACTACTACTACTACTACTACTACTACTACTACTACTACTACTACTACTACTACTACTACTACTACTACTACTAAAGGCGACAATGCTTGTCGTAAGAGGTGACTAACGGGATTGGGTGGTGTACTACTACTACTACTACTACTACTACTACTACTACTACTACTACTACTACTACTACTACTACTAAAGGCGACAATGCTTGTCGTAAGAGGTGACTAACGGGATTGGGTGGTGTACTACTACTACTACTACTACTACTACTACTAAAGGCGACAATGCTTGTCGTAAGAGGTGACTAACGGGATTGGGTGGTGTACTACTACTACTACTACTACTACTACTACTACTACTACTACTACTACTACTACTACTACTACTACTACTACTACTACTACTACTACTACTACTACAACACTTATGGGAACTACTACTACTACTACTACTACTACAACACTTATGGGAACTACTGATACTACTACTACTAGTAGTACTAGCACTATACCTCCTATGGGAACGACTGCAACTTCTAGTTCAGCTACTACTACCTCTATATGCCATTATTCTCGCTGCAACAACTACCATGACTGACTGTGTCACACCCTGGTGTAGTTACTCCATGTGCTGCAGGTGAGGATCTCACAGAACAGCTGCGTCTGCTCCATCTGGCCAGGGAAGATGACACTGCTGACATACAGCTGCAGTCGGATATAGACCAGAGTGCCATCGATCTTGAGAGACTGGTCATGAGACAGGAAGCCGTAAGTTGACAATAGGATCTTTATGCTGCATGTGGTCACACAGGGGAAACACTGGGGTCACTCGGGGTTCACACTTGGGACAAGCTGTAGTCACACTGGGAACACCCATGTTGTTCTGCACTGTCAACATTCAACACCCATGTTGTTCTGCACTGTCAACATTCAACACCCATGTACTGCACTGTCAACATTCAACACCCATGTTGTAATGCACTGTCAACATTCAACACCCATGTTGTTCTGCACTGTCAACATTCAACACCCATGTTGTTCTGCACTGTCAACATTCAACACCCAAGTACTGCACTGTCAACATTCAACACCCATGTTGTACTGCACTGTCAACATTCAACACCCATGTTGTTCTGCACTGTCAACATTCAACACCCAAGTACTGCACTGTCAACATTCAACACCCATGTTGTACTGCACTGTCAACATTCAACACCCATGTTGTACTGCACTGTCAACATTCAACACCCATGTTGTACTGCACTGTCAACATTCAACACCCATGTTGTTCTGCACTGTCAACATTCAACACCCAAGTACTGCACTGTCAACATTCAACACCCATGTTGTACTGCACTGTCAACATTCAACACCCATGTTGTACTGCACTGTCAACATTCAACACCCATGTTGTACTGCACTGTCAACATTCAACACCCATGTTGTTCTGCACTGTCAACATTCAACACCCAAGTACTGCACTGTCAACATTCAACACCCATGTTGTACTGCACTGTCAACATTCAACACCCATGTTGTACTGCACTGTCAACATTCAACACCCATGTTGTACTGCACTGTCAACATTCAACACCCATGTTGTTCTGCACTGTCAACATTCAACACCCATGTACTGCACTGTCAACATTCAACACCCATGTTGTTCTGCACTGTCAACATTCAACACCCATGTACTGCACTGTCAACATTCAACACCCATGTTGTTCTGCACTGTCAACATTCAACACCCATGTACTGCACTGTCAACATTCAACACCCATGTTGTAATGCACTGTCAACATTCAACACCCATGTTGTTCTGCACTGTCAACATTCAACACCCATGTTGTTCTGCACTGTCAACATTCAACACCCATGTTGTTCTGCACTGTCAACATTCAACACCCATGTTGTTCTGCACTGTCAACATTCAACACCCATGTTGTTCTGCACTGTCAACATTCAACACCCATGTTGTTCTGCACTGTCAACATGCTATTTACAGGCATTGATGGTAAGCAACTAGTGTGACTACAAACCATAATTTTAAATAGTAATCATCCAAATCTCCAAAATGAATGGTTCTGTAGAGACTGTTAGCATACATTGTTAACAGTGTTAACATACATTAACAGTGTTAACATGCATTGTTAACATACATTAGCAGTGTTAACATACATTGTTAACAGTGGCACACTGGAACAACGTGGGCTATTTCAACTGTGAAAGAGGTACTGCCAAAATAGTCTGCATTTGAGTGGATGTTGTGTCAAGCATATCAAATAAAGATTTGTACTTCATCTTGAGATGGTTCCTCATGGTAGAGATTATGTCACTCTTGAATGACAGTTTTATGCCACTTAAGAAGCATTCTCTTTTCAGCTTGTCTTCAGATAGCTTGAAATAAGAGCAAACGTTGAGCATGATTGCACTACCATGTTGGGGCCAACACAACTACACGTTGAGTGAGAAGGGAGATAACTCTCCTTTGACGAGTACACAAGTAGAATGTTACTACTCGAGTGATGCTACTACCCGCCTCATGCTCGAGTACCCAAATGCCCGATTCGGCCCTACTGCACTGTCAACATTTAACACCCTATAGTACTGCACTGTCAACATTCAGCACCCTATAGCGCTACGCTGTCAACATTTAACAGCCTACAGTGCTGCACTGTCAACATTCAACACCCTACAGAGCTACACTGTCAACATTCAACACCCTACAGAGCTACACTGTCAACATTCAACACCCTACAGAGCTACACTGTCAACATTCAACACCCTATAGCGCTGCATTGTCAACATTCAACACCCTATAGCGCTGCACTGTCAACATTCGACACCCTATCGTGCTGCACTGTCAACATTCAACACCCTACAGTGCTGCACTGTCAACAGTTAACACCCTACAGTGCAGCACTGTCAACATTCAACACCCTACAGTGCTGCACTGTCAACATTCGACACCCTACAGTGTTGCACTGTCAACATTCAACACCCTATAGTGCTGCACTGTCAACATTCGACACCATATAGTGCTGCACTGTCAACATTCAACACCCTACAGTGCTGCACTGTCAACAGTTAACACCCTACAGTGCAGCACTGTCAACATTCAACACCCTACAGTGCTGCACTGTCAACATTCAACACCCTACAGTGCTGCACTGTCAACATTCAACACCCTATAGTGCTGCACTGTCAACATTCAACACCCTACAGTGCTGCACTGTCAACATTCAACACCCTATAGTGCTGCACTGTCAACATTTAACACCCTATAGCGCTACACTGTCAACATTCAACACCCTACAGTGCTGCACTGTCAACATTCAATACCCTACAGTGCTGCACTGTCAACATTCAACACCTTGTAGTACTCTCAACTGTCAACATGTAACATCTTTTTGTACTGCACTTCCAGCATTCAGTACAATGGTGTATTACACTGTTTACATTCACTACAGTCATTGCAATGTTAACACACAATTAATATTGACCTTCAACATAAAATGCTAAAATTAAACACAATGACTGCACTGTTAACACTCACCACAATAACTGCACCGTCAACATTCAACTCAATAAGTGCACTGTCAACATTCAACTCAGTAAGTGCACTGTCAACATTCAACTCAGTAAGTGCACTGTCAACATTCAACTCAATAAGTGCACTGTCAATATTCAACTCAATAAGTGCACTGTCAATATCCAACTCAGTAACTGAACTGTTATGTTTCAGTACCATCTGCTTCTGAGCTGTTATTAACAAGCTTTGTATTACAAACATGCTATCATTTTGCCATTCAACCCTGATAACCTCTTGTTTGCCATCAGTTACCACGAGGAAAAAGGGACGAGGTGGATGGACTGATCCCCCGGATGATGAGACATGGAGGGGTTATACAGAGAGATGGCCATGTGCCCTTGTCCCCTCCCCCTCCATACCCAGGAAGTCATCCCTACCAGCGTCCGGCACCCCAACAACGATCGTCTCCCCCACAGTCACATCAACTACGGCAACATCATCAGCGTCAACATCATCAGCAGGCCGTTCGAGATGGACAACAGTGCATACCTAGGCCACAGTTTGTTTCTCAGGACAATTTTCATTTATATAGTGCAGCAGCTCAAAATGTTCAACAAAATCTTCATCCAGACAGACATGCTATGAGCCAAGGAATACAGGAGTCTCGTCAGACACTACCACCCCCCTATCCTGGAGGAGTTCCAACTGAAACTCCACTAAGACTAAATGCCACCCACAAACAGCAGTCTGAAACAAACACAGTAAATCTAGACGATGTCCTCTCTATCCTCAAACATGATTTGGAGACAGATGGAGCATCAATACCCCTGAGGTCCATTCCAAACATGGAAACAACTGCTGATATGTGTGGATCCATGTTGAAGAATGGTCAGTCTGATTGGTTACAGAACACTTCAAAGCCCTCCAGTGGGACTGCACCAGTAGTGCCGAACATCGACGACATCACATCACAGATGCTGCACTCGGGTTGTTCCACATTAAATACAGACCATGAGTTATTGTTTCAGGGTGAGGAGTCAGGTTCATTGCAGTATCCTCACTGTAGTGATAGACAGTTTAATCAACATGCTGTCATACAGAACAATAGCTCAGCTTACACACCAATAAGACCTCATCCACCATCCAACCTTTGTGCTTATCAATCATCAAGGCCTTGTGTGAACATTAACAGTTCAGCATTGGTGCCCTGTCACATGTCCAACAGCTCTTGCCGTCCTTTCTTTGAGGATAATTTGGCTCTTAAGCCAGATTTACTGGTATGGTCAAGAACTGATTCTCCTGACTTTCGACAACAAAATACAGGATTCAGCAAATCCAGGGCCTTGTTCAAACCTAGCAAAGACAGAACCTCCTTGTTGGATCATGGCACAGTAGTCAAGACTGCAGGTTCTAGCCAACAATCTTTTGGGTTCTTGCCTGTTCAGAATGGTGCATGTTGTGGAGGGGCTACAGTTTGTCATCCAAAACAAGAAAGGTTCTCTCCTGAGCAGAACAAGTCTCTGAGTGGAGAAACTTCAGTGTTTAAACCACCTCAAGAAACATTCTCAGTGAATCAGGACAAGACTCCATGTGGAGGAGCTCCAGTCTTTCAGGGACCACCAGAAACATTCTCACCAGAACAGGACCAAGTACCACATAGGGGAGCTCCATTCTTTCTGGGACCTCCAGAAAGATTCTCACCAGAACAGGACAAGACTCCATGTGGAGGAGCTCCAGTCTTTCAGGGACCACCAGAAAGAGTCTCATGTGTCCAGAACAACCCACCGTGTGGACAAGACCCTGTTTTTCCATTGTGTCCAGACAGGCTCTCACCTGAACAGGATGGAAGGTGTTCCAATCTTCGAGAGGCTTCAGGAGGATCTCCTTGTTCAAGTACCTCCAGTCATCACAGTCCCCATGGGTCAAGTCCAGCATGCTCCACAGAGTATTCTGATGATGAAGATGAGGATATAAATCATGAAGAAAACACGTGAGTGTTTTTCTCCTGATTTAATAAGTTTTAAGAGGGTCACCGATGGCTAAGTTAAGTTAAGTTGCATATAGTATCTAAGATGAAGTATATGAAGGTTTGAATCCCAGATTTACCTCTAAGATGTTTTTTGGTTTGTCTGGACCATATCAATGCTTGCAGTTTCACTAGATTTGAAGACATTAAACACTTGTATTACTGTCATACATGTTCAGCTGATGTGATGTGATGTGATGAGATGTGATGAGATGTGATGTGATGTGATGTGATGTGATGTGATGTGATGTGATGTGATGTGATGTGAGTGAGTGAGTGAGTGAGTGAGTGAGTGAGTGAGTGAGTTTGTGGCATTTTTAACAATTTTCCAGCAATATCACAGGTGGGGACACCAGAAATAGGCATCACACATTGTACCCATGAGGGGAATTGAACCTGTTTGTTCATCATGATAAGCTTTGGGCTAGCCCACATCTGGCTAGCCCACACCCCTGTGTTGTGATTAAAATATCATTGGAAGACTTTTTGTCCCACCTAACCCACAAAAGCGCCATAGGTGGAAATTATTTTTGAAAAATATTTCATGTGCTAAGTTGCTGCTTATGTTTGTTGATGAGTTTCTTTGTATATACCTAATGTGGGCTCTATGGACAAGGTGTTCACATGATGAAATAGAAAAAATTGGCAGAGATGGATAGTATGTCACCCAAGGATTTAGCTATTTGGCTAGGATTTCGAACAGAGCCCTTGAGCAATTCTTAAGCTTGCTGTTTCTCAGGAAAACCAGAAATTGCATTGAATATTATGTTTAATAAGTTCTAAAGTAGTCTCACTTTATTTCTTGTGAAACTGACAAGTCACCTCGGCAACACCAACATTGGTTATCATGGGTTCGAAATGAATCTGGGAATTTTTTAATTGTGATGGGGGATTAATATGGTTGGATAGTCTGGTGGTTATAGATACAAATTCAAAGCCAGATAATTGTGAGATACTGGAAATATTGAAATCGGTTTGTGCTAATTTAGCGATTTATTCAGGTTAGTTGTGTGAAATGCGTTCGACTGTCAATGAAATAATTGCAGTAAATTCAGGAAAATTTACATAAATTATGTTTGCCTTCTCACTAGCCTTTGTATGTGTGAGGTTATCTGGATAGTTTTGGAAAATAATCTTCATTCCTTGTATTATCAAATATTTTTTCAGCTGACCCTTATTTAATGGCACATAGACTGTTTAAAATCACCCACCTTCTTAACAATGCCTCATGCCGAAATTAATTCAGCAAGCTAAAGGTAAAAGATTTCGCGTGTAAGTCCCAAGCCCTGGTTATGATGCTAGATATGGGTTAAATACACAAAGTCTGTTTCTAGTGTATTATTGCGGGAACATTGCATGAAGTGGCGTAAAACCATACTTGCTCATTCAGTCGGAAATTCGGGTGAAGTAAACCAACTACTGCTTTTCTTCCTTATTGAGTCAGTGATGCAGGATTGTAGCGTCAGTCTACATGATCTATGAAAGGCTTAAGATGGAAAGGGGTAAATTTATGAGCGTCAACTTCTGTGATATAAGGAACATGATATTTTGAAGCATGTTCTAGCTCCTTTATCAGGTAAATGAAAACTATGATATTGATGGTTTGGAGAATTAATGTGTATTTTCTGACAGAATGCATACTTTGCACAAAGATAAGTGAGTGAGTGAGTGAGTAAGATGTTATGCTCCTTTTCACAATATTCCATCAGTATCACGGTGTGGAACACCAGTCACACCGTGATGAAAGCTAGGAAGCAGATCGTTACAGATATACATATATCTGAAAACAACAACTATCAGCAGGAAGCCAATCAAGTTCCTCATGGTGCAGATGTGGGCGTCCATACTTTTTCTCCTATATTTGATCTGTAAATGTCAATGATTGTAGTTGTATCTTTCTTCAACAGAGTGGTTCATTACTTTGCGGATCTGGGAGTTCAGCAAGTGACAGAAATCTACACAGACAACAAACAATTAGTTGAAAACAAAGTCAACAACCTAAATCATCAGCGGCAGGTGAGTCTTCATTTTAAGACAATGTTCGTATTTCAATACAATTTCTATGTATAAGTAGGCAGGGTGTTGTTTTTAACAAACTTGCAATTACCTTCTATAGGCCTGTCAGTGTTTGGTATGATTGTGAATAAATGAAGGTCTTTTTCAAAATTGGAATTATGTTATATGTTATTATCCATATGTGTTCAAATAACTGATGATATATTATTGATGCACAATGCATATGTAATAAACCATAGAGGTCATTTCATTGGCCAGTAGAGACAACCATGTGACACTGTGATGCGAGATTAAGTTTTTTGTTCATAACTTTACTACGTTTACTACAATCAACCCTGCCCTTGAATTGTAAGGTACTATGAGAAAGTCAAGTTTCGCTTTTGGGAAATATAATTTTTCAGTCTGTTGTAAATACAATATGACATATATATGCTTGACTATTATTCTCTATTTGCCATGCCTTTTAGTTAGAATTGATCTGCAGTAACCCATGATTGTCATAACAGTCAAGTAACTGGATCAGGTGATCAGACATGCTGACTGGGTTGACAGATGTCATCACATCCCAGTTGCGTAGATTGAGGCTCATGCTGTTGATCACTGGATTGTCCAGACTTGATTGTTTGCATATGCTGAAATATTGCCAAGTGTGACGTTAAACTCACTCACTCACTCACTCACTCACTCACTCACTCACTCACTCACTCACTCACTATTATGTAGGTAGGTGATTTGTAATAAATGTACCATACTTGTCAGTTTGGATGAGAGTAGTCCCCATTTAATAAATGGATGTGGTTTACAGACTGCCCTCTACATTGCTGTGACGTTGCGGAAATATAACATTGTACACTTCCTGATGCAGATCGGGGCTGACCCCAACATTCAGTGTGTGGAAAGTAAGGTGAGACATCATCATTTGAACATTTGTCGTTTTCAAAGAAAGTAAGAACACAATCAATCATAGCGCTACACCCTTTCCATTCATTGTTTTCTCACCATTGTTTCCTGGTTCCCAAATGGGGTGAATGTGTTTCAGTTGGAATTTATTGAATCACACTGCCCAGTGGTAAGGTATAACCCTACCCCTAAGGATTGTAAAGGGTCCTTTGATTCTAAAGATGCATCATCTCCCTAAGAATTGGAAAGGGTACCATACCCAAACCCTGAGGATCATAAAGGGTTGTTTGACTGAAGATGTGTCAGCTCCTTAAGGATCAGAATGGGTACTTAACCCTAAACCCTAAGGATGGTTGACTGGCAGTGGAGGGAGATGGAGACAGCGAAACAGGGCTGAAGAGCAGTAGCACTAATTGATCCTCAGCAATTGCTCGGTCTTCACACTTCATTTATAACCATGTTGGGGACTGAACTATGGTCTTCGTTGGACTGTGTAAACACTTTAACCACTAGGCTACCCCTCAGATCTAGTGTGTGTTGACCCAAGAGATGCCACCCTTGCACTAGATAGACTGATGAAGACTCGGGTTAGAACTGGTCTTCATCAATCCATGTTTGTTGTAAGAGGCGACTAATAAGATCAGGCTCGCTGACTTGGTTGACACTTGTCATCGTATCCTTGTTGTGGAGCTTAATGCTCATGCTGTTGGTCACTGGATTGTCTGGTCCAGACTCAATTATATACAAACCCCCACTGGTGGAATGTTGCATAGTGAAGTGTTAAGCAACTAACCAACCAACCAAATTATTGACAAGGATTTTGCATTGGTCAGTCAGGCAAGATGAGTGGAAATGTCGCTAGAACAGTTTTGTCACTGGCAGGCACGTGTCTATTTTGATCCCTGCTGTAGGTATCTATCTGTACCATTCATGGTGATGATTAATGTAACAATGTCTCCAGAGTGGCACAATGCAAGCCCCTCTTCACAAGGCCATTGAACTTGGGGACACACAGATGGTGCTACTACTGCTTGCCAACGAAGGCCTGGACATTGAACTGCAGCGTGTCTGTGATAGTGAGTAGTCTCATCATTAGTAAGTAAGTGTGAGTGAGTGAGTGAGTGAGTGAGTGAGTGAGTTGAGGCCAGGACATTGAACTGCAGTGTGTCTATGATAGCGAGTAGTCTCATCATTAGTAAGTGGGAGTGAGTGAGTGAGTGAGTGAGTGAGTGAGTGAGTTGAGGCCAGGACATTGAACTGCAGTGTGTCTATGATAGCGAGCAGTCTCATCATTAGTAAGTGGGAGTGAGTGAGTGAGTGAGTGAGTTGAGGCCAGGACATTGAACTGCAGTGTGTCTATGATAGCGAGTAGTCTCATCATTAGTAAGTGGGAGTGAGTGAGTGAGTGAGTGAGTGAGTGAGTTGAGGCCAGGACATTGAACTGCAGTGTGTCTATGATAGCGAGCAGTCTCATCATTAGTAAGTGGGAGTGAGTGAGTGAGTGAGTGAGAGTGAGTGAGTGAGTGAGTGAGTGAGTGAGTGAGTGAGTTGAGGCCAGGACATTGAACTGCAGTGTGTCTATGATAGCGAGTAGTCTCATCATTAGTAAGTAAGTGGGAGAGTTGAGTGAGTTAGTGAGTGAGTGAGTGAGTTGAGGTGAGGCCTGGACATTGAACTGCAGTGTGTCTATGAAAGGAAGTAGTCTCATCATGAGTGAGTGAGTGCGTGTGTGAATTGAGACCAGGAGATTGGATTGCTGTGTGTCTGTGATAGTAAGTGGTCTCATCATTAGTGAGTGAGTGAGTGAGTTGTGTGTGAGAGCTGAGGCCAGACCATAGGATTGCTGTGTGTCTGTGATAGTGAGTGGTCTCATCCATAGTGAGTGAGTGAGTGAGTGAGTGAGTGAGTGAGTGAGTGAGTGAGTAAGTAAGTGAATGAGTTGAGGCCAGAACATAGGATTGCTGTGTGTCTGTGATAGTGAGTGGTCTCATCATTAGTGAGTGAGTGAATGAGTTGAGGCCAGAACATAGGATTGCTGTGTGTCTGTGATAGTGAGTGGTCTCATCATTAGTGAGTGAGTGAGTGAGTTGTTTGTGAGAGCTGAGGCCAGAACATAGGATTGCTGTGTGTCTGTGATAGTGAGTGGCCTCATCATTAGTGAGTGAATGAGTGAGTTGTTTGTGAGAGCTGAGGCCAGAACATAGGATTGCTGTGTGTCTGTGATAGTGAGTGGCCTCACCAATAGTGAGTGAGTAAGTGAGTGAGTGAGTGAGTGAGTGAGTGAGTGTGAGTTGAGGCCAGAACATAGGATTGCTGTGTGTCTGTGATTGTGAGTGGTCTCATCATTAGTGAGTGAGTGAGTAAGTAAGTAAGTGAGTTGAGGCCAGAACATAGGATTGCTGTGTGTCTGTGATAGTGAGTGGTCTCCTCATTAGTGAGTGAGTGAATGAGTTGAGGCCAGAACATAGGATTGCTGTGTGTCTGTGATAGCGAGAAGTGTTAGCATGAGTGAGTGAGTGAGAGAGTTAGTGAGTGAGTGAAGGTGGGTAAGTAAGTGAGCGAGTTCAGTATTTGGGTGAGTTAAGTGGTTGAGTGACCAATATTTGTTACTCTATATAGTCGTGTATGTCACAAAATGAAATACATCTAATACAGTATGACAGTTCCAATCAAGGAAACGACATAGTGCAGAATGGAATGGTCTTAGTGTACTTCTGTGTATTCTGAGTTTAGATGGGTTACACATCTGTAGTACTTGTGCTGACAGTGACCCCTTCAGCAATGCTAACAAGTCTTATAAGTATAAAAACTGTCACATAGTATCAACATTTTAATCATTAATTTGCTTGTCTCATGTATATTATATAATGTAACCACCGTTACTGAAGTGGTCTATCTTCCTGTCAGTGTGATGGGCATGACATTTAATTTGTGAAGAACCAGATAAGAACTGATCTGAAGACACCCATGCTTGCCGTAAATGGTGACTAATGGGATAGGGTGGTCAACTGACTTGGTTGATACATGTCATGGTATGTCCCTATTGTGTAGATGCTCATGCTGTTGATCCCTGGATTGCCTGGTCCAGGCTTGATTATTTACAGAGACTGCTATGTAGCTGGAATATTGCTAAGTGCATCATTAAACAGCAAACCAACCAACCAATCAACCAAGGACATGACATCTGATTGGTTTATTGTTTCAGAGAAGACACCCCTAATGTTGGCTCTCCATGGTCACATACCGGGCAACGAGGAGCGAGACAGACGGGAAATTATTCATCACCTCTTAGACTACGGTGCATGTATTGATAAGTTTGTAAGCATCCATTCTTTGCAGTAAGTCTTTTACATGTGGAAATCAAGTGGGAACCTGTAATTTGGGTTCAACTTGTTCCTCGTCAACTGGGGTCAGTTCATTGACATTGTTCAGTGTCATAAGGCACATAAAGACAGATAAAACATACCAAACAAGCACAATACATTCTATCTTCAGTCAGTCCAGAAACGACTGTCAATAAGCATAACCTAAATGGGTTTTTTTATTTATGGAAATATAACCCAGACAAAATTCTTTTATCCAACCAGAATGATTTGTATTACTGGAATATTGATAAAAGTAGCATAAAACATTATGCTCACTCATTATATTGCTTGAAAAGAAAGGTGTACAATTTTTTTAGTTCACATGTTGTATTATATTTTATTAGAATGAGAGCAGCGACAAAACAATCCTAATGATGGCAATTGAGACACGGGACGTGTGCCTCGTAGAACACTTTCTGGACAGTGTTGGTGTCGAGAGGTCACGTGACTTGATCAACCGGGCCAACAAGGTTAGGAATACAAGTCTGCACATTGCTGCGGGGATGAAGATGCTGGACAGAGCAGATCACCTGCGTCTCCTGACGATGCTTATACACTTCGGCGGGAATACTGATGCAGCCAATCAAGATCTCAAAACACCAAAAGACTGGAAACGGAATCTGGTAAGTCTGAAGGTTGGGAGTAAATACATAGTCTCTGCAAGATGGCTTCATGTTACTGGTGGGTGATTTTCATCATGATAATGCTAGTGGTGTATATTGCCATGTATAAGGTTAGATTACCTCAACAGAGGCTTTTGAGTTAACTAAGGAGATGTGATCATATTCCTGTTGCGTAGATTGATGCTTATGCCATACTCACTCACTCTTTTCCAGTTTGATGAAATCAAAAGACAGCACCTGATGTACCAGAGTCGCTACTGAAGACTCTCAACATCTCAGAAATGTGACAGACAGAAGTCATACACAGACCACAGTTTTGTCCAACTTTTCAAATGACTCCAATGAAAACAACAGAAGAGGAGAAACAAAAGGTGAAATTCAAAGACCTTAGCTCTTCCGCAGAATACCTCAGTCTTTTCTCCATCAATACCTGTCACATTCCTGCACATGGCAGGTCAGTTTTGACCAGGTTGTAGAATTTTCATAAGCATTCATTATGTTAGTGGGGCAAAACGAGTCCATTTTATACCTGCTAGGTATGCATTCATTCTATTTCTGGGGTTCCCTGACATGATATTGTTGGAATATTGCGAAAAGTGGTGTAAAACTAAATTCCCTCACTTGCTAGCAAGGAAGAAGAATTATGTGTTTGTATTTATGATTCTGCTTGTGTCAAGGTCCGCAATTAGAGAGTAATACTGGTCTTGCCTTAATGACAATTTCTGTGAATTGCACTGAAATAAAATGACCACTGGCGCCTGTTCCAAGTTTGGAACCAATTCTATGCGTCTGCAACTGGAGCTCCCAATTTTTACTACTGACCCACATTCCGTGTCTGTATCGAGAGTTGATACGAAATATTTTCACCGTTACACTCAACATATGTTAAATGTTCAATGAATGAAATAGGCTGAAATGCATAATTTATAACTATCTATATTTTTTTTGTTGTTAAGAATATATTTTATGTGTCCTATTGTTATGGTTATTCCGTATAAGCTAGAATAGACTAACATCTAGTCTCTGAAATGAACATATTATACTGAAAAAACGTTCATAGTGAAAAAAATAATATAGTGAAATGGAGCCCTGAGACTTTCTTCATTTTCTTCCTGAAGCTAAGGAAATCTAGACTTACCACATTTTCTAGACTTGCATGGGCTTTCTTGGATATGTATACTTCAGGGTCTGTACGACAGACTAAAGCTAGAACATAGAACCATGTTCTTGTAACAGTGTTTTTATATTGAGGAGTGATGAGAAAGTTACATGCGTATGATAAGGCTGGATTTGCTCTTTCTATGACACTTAGGGGCAGGAGGAGCCTGATGGGTATAACATTTCCTTTTCATGCAGTAGGCCCACGTTTGATTCCCACATGGGTACAGTATGTGAAGCCCATTACTGGTGTCCCTGGCTGTGATATTGCTGGAATATTGCTAATAGCAGTGTAAACCTATACTCACTCACTCACTGCCACCTGTTAGTTCACTGACAGTTAAAATATTGATGGTGTCTACTTTTTCATGTTACAAGTGTTTGAATGATATTTGCACAGTCAGAGGATCCATTTTAACAGCAGGTTTGGATTCTCACAGAAAATTACATATATTGTTATAAAACAAAAGAGCTACATTTTGGCATTGGGCTCATATTTATTCTAAGTCGTATATGCAATTTTCACCTTTCCATGGAAACACAGGATCCTTGATGGAAAGCAGAATATGTCCATGGAAGCTGATACAATGAAGGCAATTCTGAAAATATACATACATTTTGTTATGTTTATGTAATGTACATTAATAATCTGTCCTATTTTCTTAACAAATTTGAATGACGATCACTGATGTATACCTTGAACATTCCGTCCTAATAAAGTGCTGTGTATAAATACACTATACAGTCTTTAATCAGGTGTTTTATTCCAGTTTTTATGTCTCTTTAACTAGAAGCCTTGTTATCAATTCATTGCATCTACATTTGTTTTTGAGAATTTAATTTTGTATTAGATATCAGTTAAAAAACATTTGTTCTCATTTTCTGTGTGACTTATTTAAATATGTGTACAGGCATTTGAACAGTTATCACCTCATCACAGTTATTGCCAATACGTCATTATAACCGATACAGGCGAGGATACACAGCTGATTATTTTTGTGATATTCAAACATGTGCTTTTCAGTGATTCTCAACATTGATTGATCAGCTAAACAGAGAAGAAAAATGATTGGTTGATGAAACTACTTTTCATGATCCAAGTTCACTGACAAATTTTACTATTTTATAGATAAATAGAATGCATTGTACTCACACAATCCGATGTTTAAAAAAGAAAGCATGTAGGTTAAAAATGTGAATACTCTTCTTATTAGTCCTTTTAAGCTAAATAAAAAAAACAGCGAAAAAACAACTGTTTTCATTGTTTGTAAACAAGCATGGCAGCCATTACACAAACCCAGATCAAGGTCAGTGACCTGGTTCAAGTTCAGACAGTGATCTAATAGGAAGAGTGACAAGAATTTTACAGCCATTTAATTCCTACAACCTGTTTGTTGATAAACCTGAATTCAGGGAAATAGAAGCAGCAAGATAGATACCTACTAAAGGTGTTACATGACCAATGACGTGACTGTGTCACACCTTTCAGAGAAACAACTATTGCTCAGTCTTCAAACTTGTTGAGTTTCTTGACTGAAAAAAAGATGTTTTGTGGAATGGTTGGTTGTCATTTAGATTTCCCAAGTTTTAACTGTTGACTTTCCTAAAAACTGACCGAGTTTTGCTGGAGCGTGTTTCAACACTACACTGCCACCCACCACTAGGCACTTGTCACTTATGAATGAACTTTGTTCCAGGGCACTGACTTGATCTAATAACGTTTTAGCTGTTGTTAAGTTCAATGATATTGCATGATCATTTTTATCATATTAACGAATGTTTATAAATTATTCCATAAAAATTGTTTTTGTTATATTTAAAAGTAGTTTTACGAGGTACTACTTTCCACAGCATAGTTATGTTGTTACATCTGGAGAAGTTAGGCTTAATGTGTACATGAATGAAAATCAGCTGTTTGAGGTAACAAGTTCTTTCTATGTGTGGTTTTTATTTTGTGATTCTTCTTTTAAAATTACATTATGCGTAATAAATAGAATATCGCACTCAGTATCAGTGATTATGGGAATATGCCCTCACTAAAATAATTTTCAGTGAACATTGAACATTATTTCAACTCTGGCATATTTTCCGTTATCAGTCGTATCTCCTTGATTATTCTGGAAGTAATATACTTTTGCAGTTACAGTTGATTACAGTTCTAGTATTTTTACTGCATTATTTGACAACAATAATGGACAGCAAAAGAAAATTCTTCACTGCAAGTAATATAAGGGAAAAATTAAAGATAAAGTTATGAACCCTATTAGAGGTGTTTCGATTAACTGAAATAATCAAAGATTGACCAAACGACCAAGCAGCTGATCACATATTTACATAATCGAACATGAAACATTTTGGAACTACTGCTTCAGTTGACCATCAAATTTTATGGATCAATTTTCTTTAATCTTTACTTCTTTAGCTAAGTCCATAAATATCATAGTCATCTACAACAACTTCTAAATGCTCTTAGTTGTGAGGAAACATGTGTTTGTACTGTCATTGTCCCTTTCCACCATTTTAGATAAAAACGATACCGGCAGCCATGAATTGCACATCACTGAATAGCTAATTCAGTATCATGATTAATTCTGTTTTATTAACTGAATGAATGCTGGTGTAATTTTGCAAATACCACTAAAATGTGGTGATAACTGTTCGTCAGCCAGCACCTATGTTCATATGTTTTTTGTTTGCATTATTTGTAGTATATGCTGTAATCATAGTGTTGATAATTGCCCAATGTATACATTTCAAAAAAAGAAATGCACAAACTGACATGCAATATTGTATTGCATTCAGTTAAATGTACATATTTCATTCAGGTTTATTAAAACAAGAAAGTAACCTAGCAAGATGAGAGTTCCATGTTCTGTAGACATAATGGTGAATCTGATTTCTTGTAACAAGACACACGCGTCCCTGAAGGAATGTTTTGATCATATCAGGTGTCATTACCATTGAGTCTGGTAATCAGAGGACTTGAGGTGAATGATTATCAATTTTAATTGAAAGATATAATTTTTAATATAATCACCAATTTTAAGGGTTCCCCCAGTTTTTTTCTAATCAGTGTTTATGTATAACTAATACTGTTATGCAATGAAATGCACACATTCAAGAAAGACACCGGAATTGTAATTAAACAATAAAAGTGCTTTAAACTAAAATCCTCATCAGAACATCTCATTATGTTTACAATAGATAGTATTCATAAACAGGTTACATTAATATTTGCTGTAGTTTTGAATACAAAACTATGCATGCAATGAAAATATCTTTACACTGTTGAACATATGTTTGTTTGTGAATATTTGTCAAATAATGCTTCATTCAAGTGTTTTGTGCTAAAATGACAAAATTATGATTAATTGAAGATATCTTTCTACAACTGATAATTGTTTTTGATCTTTTTTCTCTTTTCAATTTATTATTATGAAGAGATGAACAGTGACATAAAGCTCTGTGGTGTATGGAATTAACTGGAAGCAGGTGATATACAAGAACTTGATTTTCTCTCAGATTTCTCAGAACAGACTCTAGTCATTCTGGATAGTCACCAGGTTATATATAAATCTCCACCATACCCTGAATGCATCAACGGCTTGGCCAGATCATTTTTATCTCCTTTTGTTGACTTTTTATCCAATCTGGTGTCTCTGCTGGAAAGTTGAGTGTACCAATCACAAGGCTTCTGTCATAATTCATTTTTCACTTCTTTATCTAACTGATTCAACTTTGCAACACAATTGTTGCAGAGGTATTCTGAAAGTGATAGAAGGTCTTGTATAAATTGTTTAAGGTTTCAGACCTGTCAATGTGTCTGTATGATTTTCCCTTACATCTGAGTCTCGCAGCAAGCAAACCTTCACAGCTACAGCCACCATCTTTGTTGACACAAATGTAATGCTGGGGGATATAGTCGACGCCTCGTCTGTCCGTCCATCCCCCGTCCGTCCGTCCATCCGCATAACTCAGAAACCGTTCAATATTTTAGACCAAATTTGATAGATATAGTAATCTCAGCCTATGGTTGTGCCTTTTTTGCTATTTACAGATTTTTGGCATTTATATTTTTTTTGCTTTTCCATGGAACAATTTGGTGTTAGTCTTATCGTGGGGTGGGCTTCGTTTCCGGAGCAGGACTCAAAAACCGTTCAATATTTTTCTGCAAAACTTGGTAGACATATCAGTCAGTACCTAAAGTGGTGCCTTTTGCTATGTACAGGTTTTTGTGATTTGTTGTTTTCTTGGTTTCTATGGAAACGTTTCAGACATATTCTCAAAAGTGGGAGGTGTGTTTTGTTTCTGGAGCAGAACTCAAAAACCGTTCAATTTTTTTCTACAAAACTTGGTAGATAAATCAGTCAAAAGCTGAAGTGGTGCCTTTTGCTCTTTACAGGTTTTTGTGATTTATGATTTTCTCAGTTTCCATGGAAACGTTTTGGACATGGTCTCAAAATGGTGGGATGGGCTTCGTTTCCGGAGCAGAACTCAAAAACTTCTTAATATCTGTCAGTGTTAATTGGTAGATATGTGTGGCAGACCCCAAAGTGGTGCCTTTTGCTATTTACATGTTTTTCTGATTTATTATTTTCTCCGTTTCTATGGAAACGTTTTGGACTTAGTCTCAAAATGGAGGGATGGGCTTCGTTTCCGGAGCAGAACTCAGAAAACTTTCAATATTTTTTCGCAAAACTTGGTAGATATATCAATTGGAACCTAAAGTGGCTCCTTTTGCTACCTACTGGTTTTTGTGATTTATTATTTTATCTGTTTCCATGGAAACGTTTCGGACTTACTCTCAAAAGTGAGAGGTGTGTTTCTTTTCTGGAGCAGAACTCAAAAACTTCTTAATATCTGTCAGTGTTACTTGGTAGATATGTGTGGCAGACCCCAAAGTGGTGCCTTTTGCTATTTACAGGTTTTTATTTTCTCTTTTCCATGAACACGTTGCTGACTTCGTTTCTGGAGCACAACTCAAAAACCATTTGATATCTTTCAACAGATCTTGGCAGATATACAAGACAGATCTTGAAATGGTGACTTTTTCTGATTACATATATGTAGCATGTATATTTTTCATGAATTCCATGGAAATAATTCTGACTTGGTCTAAAAACACAATAAGATGATTTGTCCTTTCAAGTTTGTGGGGTCGGGGGGATATGTCATCTTCTGATGACTCTTGTTTGAGTGGCTGCTGTGAGAATGTAGAGCCAGCCAAGGGAGAAAAGCCAGATTTATGGATGTTAACTTCTGTATTGTGGATAACACAATGTTATGGAGCATATGGGTCTGCTTTCATCAACCAAGGGAGGTAATAAGGTTACCTACCTGCTGTAGATGCCTCCAGGGTATAGCGAAGACATATACCTTTTGAGATTATCGAGGATGACTACAAGTGAGAGTTCCATGTATGCAGTTCTTGATTTAATTCCCACCTCTCACAGACGATTGCTGATTGTGGGTAAATTGAGTTGGGTATACAGATCCTATAACCTTGTTCCAATGTTTACACTTCATAGATGATTGAGACTGAATTGAGTTGAGTATACAGATCCTACAAGCGAGATCTTGTCTTCAGTGTACTTGAAAACATCTCCAGACTTGGGCCGCAGCTTCAAGATTCTCTGGCTAATGACGAAATGTTGAGTTGACATTTGACCTATTGCATTTCTGTTTTATGTTTTTATTCAGGCTGGTCCTGTAATTTGGCAGCAGCAGATACAACACAGAAATGATTTTATCACACCTGTTGACCTAAATATTTATTAGGTGAAATACACATCACAACTATGTGGCTGTTTTTATTTTCCAACAGTCTGGTGCTTACATATATCTTTATTGCATTTCCTAGGACAAAATATTTTGTAATGGCCCAGCATGGCCTCCAAACATATCTTTTGTTGAGTATCAACCAATCAAACCATCATTGGTCACCATTTTGGATGTATTATGTCCCATCATGACCTCCAAACATCAGCCCTTCTTAAATTTGTTTTTCCTTGGATCTTTGAATGACAATCACAACAGCACAATATATTACCAATATTAACACAATGGAGATCTTCCAACTTTAGCAGGCACTGGACATGTTGAGTTAATGTGTCTTTCCTATCCTAACGAGGTACCCATTCACAGCTGGGTGGACTGGGACACATAGTCACTGTACTTTGTCCAAGCATACTGCATGTTGCTGTACCAGCAACTAGGTGTGAGCATGTATTCATGTGGCCACTATCTGGTTATTTACTAACAAATTCGTGGGAAGGGTTGTGTACTGTACACTAGGGGTTGTGACAACTTTGAAAGAGTCTGCACACAAAAGTTTTCACACTCGGCCTCAGATGTGCTTGATCACGGCACCTCAAACTTGCTGGATGACTAGCCTGGCGCCTTGAACAGTTTGTCCACCATCATTAATCCTACAGATCATATATACATATCTATATTCATCTATTTAATAGTTTATCACTATCTTGGAATCACCAGAGACTGTAACAACAGTTATTATCGATATTTAATGCTTGAAACTTTCTTTTCGGTGGGATGGGGTAGCCTAGTGGTTAAAGCGTTTGCTCATCACGCATACTTCATATGACATACATACTTCATACAAACTCCAACATTCTTCTCATGCAAAGATGATGACGAATGTGTTTTAAATTTCATAAAATTTTCATGAGTGTCCATAAAGTTGTATTTGATACCAAGTTTTGTAGATGTGTATAACTTGTTTTATTATATACAGCTCAACATTTTATTGGGATTGTGAGTGATTTCCTGATGTTCAAAAACTGGGCCCCGTTTCACAAAACTTCCGTAAGCTTAAGATCTCATATACTGTAACATTGACTTATGACAGGCTTTTCGCTACAATAGCTTTGTGAAATGTTGCCCACAATTATAACTTATAGTGTACATGTGTTGTTTAACTTAAATGTGCTGAACACCAAGTATGCTTCAGATACTTGTCAATATAAAATATTGATCTCATGACAACTTATCAAAAAAATGCTTCATATTCAGACCTTAGGTGAACACTCAAATTCCCCTATCAGTGAGTTTGAGTAATATGTATCGAGCTGGTCCAGTCTGAACGAAATGCATAATGGATGTGTCCAAGAATGATAAACTCTGTTCAGAGTGGCATCAGTTTTGCCCATTTCAAAGTGAATTATGTCCCTTTGGTGTGCCAGGATAATGTGATAGTTGGTTCCAAACCATGGTTCACCTTGTTTATGATTTGTTTGTGACTACCATGCCCATTTTATGATTAGTACAAAAGTACCAATCATCTGCCTTCATTAAACCTTGCGAGGATGTAAACATTCTTGCTTTTGTTAAACCTCCGAAGTACTAAACATTCCAGCCTTCATTAAATCTACTCACTGTGGCATTTATGGTTTGTTTGACCACCCGGTGCCTTTAATGGATGCCATTATGAGGGAATGTACTTTTACTATACATTTGAATATATATTTTTTGGTGGTGTATCATGTTGATTTTTTAAATATCTGTCGAATTAGTCTGTGAGTATTTTAGTATCATGTCATAGTTGTTTATCTTACTGTCAATGCCAGTTAAACTCTGTTTTCTCTGAATGAGAAACCATTTCATATTATCAAACGAGAACAAATCAGATAAAATTGAATGTATTGTGAAAGTGAACTGACCTTTTCATGTTGTGTAGGTAACAATTTAATATTTTATCAAGTCTCCTTGAGCTTCACGGCACAGTCTAAGACGGGTAGGCATACTTCCTATCAGAGAGGTTAGTGTCTCGTGAGTTATGCTGTCCCAGTATCGGACCACTTCTCTCTTCATGTCTTCAATTTTTGTCAACCCCTTTTGATTCACACATTCCTTCATCATCCCCCAAATGTTCTCAATGAGATTTAAGTCAGGACTATATGCAGGAAATGGTAATGCAGTCACATTTTTCTCCTGAAACCACTGCTTGGCATGTTTTGCGGTGTGTTTAGGATCATTATCTTGCTGCAAAATCCAGTCATTTCCATAAAACACATGTGCACTTGGAAGGAGAACATTATCTAATATGTTAGTGTAGCGTTGACTTGTCAGATTTCCCTCAAACACCCACAGCGGGGTCGTTCCTAATAAGGATATCCCTCCCCATACATGACACTTTGGGCTGTATTTAGGTCGTCGATACAACGGTGCTGACGCAGATTTTGTCCATATTTTCACATTATTGGGATATACCCATATTGAGCTTTCATCAGTAAAAATCACATTTTCCCAGTCAAAGTTTTCATGTGCCAAACACCACTCAACACGCCTGTCTTTATGTTCTTGTTTCATAGGAGGAGAAGGAATTCCAGTCTTTTTCTCCCATCCAAGATCAATCAAATTTCTTCTAACTGTAGATTTTGATACAACTGTTGATCCCCTTTCTATCATTTCATACCTGATGTTGGAGATGCTTGCCCTTTGCTTTTTAGATGCTAAAATTCCCAGCTGGACGCGATCTGAGAAGTCCAATTTTCTGTGTCTCCCTGCTCCTTTCTGGTGCCCAAAATCCTTTCCCTCGTTACAATTCTTCCTAATCCTATACACAGTAGAAAGAGGAGTTCCTGGTCTCTCTGCCAATGTATTTACATCATCAATTCCTTAATTACACAACTCAAAAATCAACCTTCTTTTATCTTCAGCAGACATTGTTGACAGTGCTGAGGAAAATGACGTCTGCTACAAATTCAGGGGAGGTAACTCTAATTGTACTATACTCAGTAGGCCAAGAGGAGTTACCTCCCTGATACCATTACTTAGTTTTAAGTATCAGTGAATCAGTTGAGGTGTTAGGATAGCTCAAAGTAAGAAGAAAAATTCTCAATAATTATGAACCAGACTATATATTTACTAATGTACGGAAATGTTGAGATGAAAGTTGACCTTTCAACGACAGCATATCGCATGGACACAAATTACATCAGTCAAGCATTAAAGTGAGATTCAACCAGGAATTATTTTCCTCCTTTCATGCCATGATGCTGGAGTTCCATCTGATCTTGACCCAAGGACTCACTTGTTGCAAAAAGAGGGAACTCCAGTATTCACGCCTCACCCGAACACATTTCATGTGCGATTCCATGTCACCAATCAACCCGTGCTTCATAGCATAAAATCTCCTCCTTCGGTATTATTATTTGGTATTATTGATTTGTATTACAGGGGGGTACGCGCAGTAGTTTGAACAGTAAAACAAATGCATGTGCAATACGTGATGAGCGTTAACTTTGACCAGCCCTACCTGTTTTCGGTGTTTCATTTAGTGTGCATACCCCCTTATAATACAAACAAATATAGCGTTTTGAAACTGTCATGGTTTGTTAAATAACTTTTGTACTTTGTTGAAAAAAAAGCTGAAATTTAAAGGTTCAGTTGGCAAGGTAAAAATCATGAGGATTCGCAATCTCAGTTTCACTTTATTCGATGTACTTTTTGGTTAAAAGTGACATTCATCGGTACGTTTTCACTGCAAATAGGCAGCAGTTTTAATATCAGTCTAAGTAAACTTAGTCTCAGTGTATTTCGTTACACTCCACCACTGAGTCTAACAAAACCTAGTAGAAGGTCACGTCAGGTAACCTTTGAGGGACCTTTGAGGGACCAATAACACAGTTATTTGACCTGCAGTATATACGCTTTGGGGTTTCTGTTGACATGGTTAGCATTACCTGATATTTTCGCAAGATGGTATCCTTGAATATTGCCCAAAACACTGTTTCAGTGACTGTTTACTCACTGTTGTCATGGTTGTACGTATGCTGTATGCATCACCCAGAAGCGAGCGCACGCTAAATAGCATTCGGAATTGTTCGGGTATGAACCTTTTCGAGATAAAAAGTTCAAAAGGTATATGCGAATGTCCACTTTCGCGATTTGGTAAGCTGTGTTCTGATTGGACAATCTCAAAGGTTACCTGACGTGACCTCCCATAAGGTTTTGTTAGACTCAGTAGTGGAGTGTAGCGAAAAGTACTTAGGATAAACTTAGACTTTTTTAATATCAATGAAACAACACACTAATTTACTTTGTGGTTCACACACTTTCCATTAAGTGCTTCACATATATTTGTCTTTTATATATTTTCTTATCATTGATCATATCCTATTGAATTCAACAGTAGATTATGAACATAGTATATATACAAAGATATTAACTGACATTACCTGTATTTTTGCATATTTTGTATGAATGTGTGGATAATACCATTTCTTGTCTTACTGGTTGATAGTCGAATGATTTGCATTATTAAAATCTTTTTTTTTTGTGAATTAAACAATGTTTGTATTAATTTGGTGGACAGATTAAATGAGAAAATGATTGTATATTGTAATTTTTCCAGATATACCGAACGAATGTGAATAAAGATCATAAGTATATTCAGGAAAATATTTTCATGGTGAAAACTGAGTTTTCTGTAGATGTGTCCAACATATATGACTTTTCATAATCCTGAACTATTTTTGTTAAGTATTTATATATATATATATAATTGAATATGTGCGTTTTCTGTAAAGAATCAGTAAACCAAGATCAGAGATGCCAACCACTGCAGAGTTACTCCGGTTTTCAAATACAAAATCTGCTCTCCAATTTGTCTTTAAAAAAAACTCAGATTTTTCAGGAAAAAAACTGAATTTTTTTAAAGTATGCGATTTCATAAGCCACCGGTGATGCATTTGAGGACATAAAAGCATCCGGAAGCTTAGCGTGTGATATTTTCAGTCTCGAGTGTGAATGTCATTGACGGTGAAGTTTCACAAAGTTTTTCCAAATGCATGTCATAGCCTGTATGTAAGTGAAACAAAATGGTAGAGCACACCTTCAGTGCTTGGACTTCGCTTCCAACGTGTCTGCTTTCACTACATTCAGGGTTGACATCTCTGCAATATAATCTGGAACATAAAATTTGGCCTGAGCATGAAGTATTGGGACATGTTTCTCTTTAACACCTCTGTGAGTGAATGGGTTGTCATCTCTGGTACGCGTATCAGTTGCTTTATTTCAGGTTGGTTTGCTCACAGATTACTATTAAAGCGTATCTTGTGGTATGCATTTCCACTTTGTAACTTGAAGGTATGTTCTAATTGCTTTGCTAATAAAATTTTGCATTAGATGCATCATAAATTGACTGTTTGCCTTATACATGATGTTCATGTTTGACTGTTGTTTTAATGCCAAAGTCAGGAATATTCCAGATATATAACGGCAGTCTGTATATGGTAAAGTCTGGGCCAGGCAGTCCAGTGCATGAGCATCAATCACTGCACTTGTAATACTATGACTTGTCAGTGAGTCTGACCACCTGATCCTGTCAGTTGCCTCTTACAAGAAGATACGAAGACCATTGGTATTCGAAGGACAAGATGCCCGTCTCAGGGTGTGGGTTTGAATCGTGGATGGTACTTTACCAAAACAAAAGTACAAGAATATGTGCTTTACTAAGAAAGTATAATCCTAAACTAATGTTTCACTTTCTGACCACTTTCTAAATGGCAATGTGTATTCAAGTTCACTGAAACACTGTTATGGGTAGAAGCACTTGTGTTGTGTTCTCTAATTTTCAACCAGACATAATATATTGTGTGATTAGTCCTCCTCATTAAATTGGACATGAACTAGATAGCTGGAAATGTGGCTCACTGTTGAAAGTTGTCTTCCATTAGATGAAGTTATTTTCCAAGTAAAGAAGTGATTTCATTATAGTTGTAGTGAGCATGGTGTGGGAATCAAACCCAACTCGACTAACACAATGACACAATGAAAAGCATGTGATCCTCCTATATTACATCTCTTCCTATTAATAGTCTTGGTTGCTGAGGACCAACTGCCCATACAAAACAACACACAAGAACTTATTTAAACAATTTCTTTACTCTTCTGTGTACAGAAAATGTACATATTAAATATCTATTTACATGTCATGAAAAGTCTAGGAGTTATTACCTACACAGACACTATACAGGGAGTACTTTGTACAATAACGTATGGCAGCGGCAGCAACATCATCATCAGCAGCAGCAGAACAACGCGAAAGAAACCTTCAAATATACAAGACCTGCCATCAACAGTGTTAATCTGTACAAGTATAAACATTAGGTAGAAAGTCCATACAAACACCACAGACTTGACAGAAATAATCACACCACATTATGTAACGTCAAAGCGTTTGGGGACAAATCTGAACTTAATCAACGTTGGGCCACAACAGTGAATATCACAAGAGTTTGAACTCTAGGTGCCATTGTTTAAAACTACTACACAAAACTGAACACAAAGCAGACAGCAATGCCACAATCTCATGTCATAACGCTATGTACTACTCAACAGAAGTTAAAGATCACACAATTCTTTCATATCACAATTGTCATGTCATGAAATTAATGAACCAGTGGTCTTTAACTTCCTTTGAGCAGTATATCTAGGCAAAGCATAAAATGAAATATCTTTAATAAGAACTTCGTTTATAGCTTGTTCATTATGTACACTTGGACATGATTTTCTATGGCAATTGAGGAGACAAATACAAACAACAGAAATTTTAAAAATACTTCTTTTGCAGTCATGTATGTGGTCAATATTTCATCAGTTTGTATCCAGGGATGAGAATGTGGATGAGTAAAAATGAGGCAGGGGCCTTAGGGTCAATTCACAAAAATGACCCCAGCGTGCTCAAATCTGCGTAAAATTCTCATCCCTGTGTGCACATGCCATCATGTTGAACTGGGTGGCGGGTTTTGTGTTGGGTTAATGGTTGACACAGGAAGTTAACATATACACACCAACGAAGTACTACCAGCGTCCAACCAATCCTGTAACTTTCAAATAAAATGAAACATTTAAAGCTAAAAATAACCAGGAGTACTCTGTATAGGGCAATTTCTGGTTTAATGTTTATCATCAATATTTAAATTCCACGCCAGACGGTGGAATTCTCAACATGAAAGTCCCGACAGTGCAACCTAGTTTAATTGTCCAAGGTATTTGATCTGTGAGTTTGATCATTTACCCAAATATATGAAATGATAATATCAACAAAATCTTGAGCAAGATACATGGTTAATTTCTATATGTATCTACTAAATGAATATGTGACAACACAGACAGCCTTAACCTTCCATATGAACATAACAAGAGAGTGTTAACTTGCTAAGTGACTATCTAACATATTGATAGGGTTAACGTACCTAATGAACATCTAGAAACTAACTGAAGTGAGTAAGTGAATATGGTCTTATGTTGCTTTTAGCAATATTCCAGCAGTATCATGACGTTGGACACCAGAAATGAGCTTAAAATATTGTTCCTATGTTGGGAAATCAAAGCCCATATGGGGAACGAACACTGTAACCATCAGGCTGCCCACTGCCCCAATCACATACTGAAAGGGTTAACTTACTTAATGAATATTTAACAACATATTGAGCAGTTGGTTGGTTACGTAACTCTGAGTAACATACTGTCTCTAACTGGTTCCCCTCGTGTTTTGTAAACCAAATTCCAAGTTACCCTTAAAGTGTTCATATGATCAGGGTCCCCTTGCAAAGCACCTATCTCAGCTCTAGAAGTATTGTTAAGTCTCGGTTAAGATCGTGCCAAGACATTTACAGCCTTAGAAATACTGTCAACATAGCGCAATCATCATGTTATGCAAGTGAGTATGGTTTTACCCCACTTTTTGCATTATTTTATCAATATACAGGTAGAGGATCACCGGAAATGGGCTTCACAGATAGTACTCATGCAGGGAATCGAACCAGGGTCTACAGCGTGACGAGCAAATGCTTTAACCACTTGGCTACCCCACCACCCAAGAGGATCCTTAAGCTATTAATCAAAGTAGTGGAACAGAGAATTTAACAGAAACCATTGCATCCTCCCCCAAATTTCATGAAGGCCTAAAGTAGTGAGTAGGTGCTTAATGCCGCTTTTAGCAATATTCCTGCAACATCACAACAGTGGACACCAGAAATGGGCTTCACACATTATACCCATGTAGGGAATCAAACCTAGGTGTTCGGCACGACAAAGTTTTAACCACTAGGCCACCATCTGATCCCAGGCATAAAGCAAGACAGGGACTTAACTTGTAACAAGGAAATTTACCCTAAAGTCTAACACACAAACCAAAACTACTAAGGCTACTGTGAAGTACATTCCCAAGCATAACCTGAAACTTTTAAAAGCCACTTGGGCTTTTACCATGTCTGTATATCAGTCTTGGTGTGACATAGTGTTACTTATTTTTCTACAAGTCTTCAGTGCAAACATCATAAGACATATTGTTCAAAATAAGTTAAGGAAGACCCAATTCATTCACAGTGCTATATCTAATTTGTCATGGCGTAACAGGTCAAACATATAAAATCTTCATTAACTTTAACATCTCTTGAGTAGTATATATTTTCAGTAAATAAAGAAAAAAAAAACACACTTCATACATGTTCAGTGAAAATACAAGTTTTTAAATTTTCACCTCCATAATCATATTTTTTCCTTAAAATGCCTTAACTTGATAGTTTCACTTTGACATATACAGCTCAAAAGAAGTTACAAAATGGCCAATTTTTTTTTCTTTTGGTAGTTTTTAAATATCATAGCACATCGATATTCAAAGCACAATCTCCCAACAATGTTCCTTAACTTCCTTTGAGCAGTGTATCATTTCACAATACAAAATATCAAGAAAACTATTCCTGGACAAGGAACCGATCTGTTGTGAATGAGTAAAATGAATCTGAGGAAGTATTGTTGTCAACAACACAACAAGACTAAATAAATAGATTATCAACACAAAAGAAGCATCATGGCAGAGAAAGGAACAGACGGCCGGCCGTCTTCGGCCCATTGAAATCACAAAGGATGAGGATGGAAAAGGATCTTGTTCTGACCACCAGAACTGTTAATTTATATTTTAAAAAATGATTCAACAACATTTTTAAAAAAGTTTTCTACTTTTCTTGTATGTGAATGTTTTAGATTTGTGTCAGTTAACTGACAATTTTGTGATAAACCTCAAACAAAGACTTCCAATTTCCGAGATTTGAATCATTTATCAAATGGATCCTGTGAGATATACTGATCGTATTAGAAATCATGTCTTTTAAATATGATTTAAAATTTTCAACATATTACATTATATGTGAGACAAGGGGTCATGTGAACACCATGGAGGTAACATTCAACAACACACACACTACATAGTCCCACCCAATATTCCCTACTCTCTCTCCATATCATGCTTTAACATTCAACGACACACACACTACATAGTCCCACCCAATATTCCCTACTCTCTCTCCATATCATGCTTTAACATTCAACGACACATACACTACATAGTCCCACCCAACATTCCCTACTCTCTCTCCATATCATGCTTTAACATTCAAAATCTCTTTATCTCAGTCGATTTGAAAAATAAAAATAAGCCTGGTCTTTTCAGAAAGACAATTTCAGATTCAGCTTTTAAGAAACTCTGAGCTCAGCGTTTACTTTTCTACAAAATATTTTTTTTCACACATTCACATTGTATTCCATTACCCTCTCACAAGTCAGCATTTTTTAAATACAATTCATCTTCTTTTTATGCATTGAAGTTTGTAAAGGTCTGAAGCAAAAAAATAAGAAACTACTATTTCTCACTCATGTAAAGACATTCTTCGATTTCAAAAATGTTCTTTATTTTTTACATCAATTAGATTTTGCAATCAAAGATCCTTTTCAAACCCATCCTTTGTTTATCAAAATAAGACAATATATAAAAACATCAAAACATGGGCCACAATGGACAAAGGCAACTAGTGCTGCTTAAAGGTAAGAAAAATACACACATAAAACATTTCATTTACAAATCACATATTATGCAATTCATATTCTCAAACAAATATACAAACAAGGTGTTAGAATATAATTCCATAATGATCAATATGTCCTCTGTCCTCAGTACCCGCCAACAGAACTGATAGTGTCACTACACCACACCAATACGACAAAGAGGTCAGTGAGTTTTCATCCGTTTTTAGCAATATTCCAGTATCTTGGCATGGGGACACACACTGCACCCTTGTGGGGAACTGAACTCATGTTTTTGGCGTGATAAGCAAACACTTAACCTCTAGGCTACCCCACCACTCCAATACATTTTACAGCAATTGTATTACACAAATTTGCTGAATATTGCAGACAGAATGTTGATACAGCAGCCGTTTCCTGCACACTGTTTACATAACCAGCTTTCTTCTCCCTGGATACTGAGTTTTCTTTGGGTGCTAGTATTAAGTGGATGTTTACTCCACTACATCCATTTTAATGAGTATTTTCAAATGAACAAGTAGTCTGTTTTAAAAAAAATGTTTAGAATGTCGCTTGACCTGCATTCAAACTTACATCCATTCACAGCATATTGCAAGTATGTAACATCTTTAAACATCAAATCTTGTCTACGCTACAGAGAGAAAGTAAATCAAAACACTACATTTGATATTACTAACTGGTATCACTGGGTTTAGAAATCTTGCATGTGTATTTGTCTCAGTGAGCAACATTTACGGAGTTATAGTCATATATTTCACACATTCCAGGCAAATATGCAACTTATCTTGCACACCCCAATTTGTAACAGTAAACGCAAACAATGGAATTTACAGGTTTACTTCGGCAAGTTAATGGACAATGTCACTGTACAAAAGGCACACTCATCATCATCATCATCATCTTATATACACGGATACCATTTGATATCAAAAGCTAAAATACACATAGAAAAATACAACTTTTCATATATTCTTTCGCAGGTTTCAAACTTTCTCATCAACACTGCTTGAAGTGAAGTCTCCTTGCCACAACACTATTTAACATCTTTGTTTCTTAATCATGGCCTGCATCCGGTTCCTTGTGGAGCTAGAAAGTCCCCCAACTCATAAAACCCATTAGGCATTTTAATACAAATACTGCAAACAGTTCTATAGATAGAAACATGAGTAAGTGGTCATGGTTTTATCCTGCTTTTAGCAATGTTCCATTAATATCACTTTTGGAGACACCAGAAATGGCCTTCACACTTTGTACCCAAGTGGCAAATTGAATCCAGCTCTTCAGCATGACAAGCATGTGTTTTCACCATTAAGCTACACTACCACCCCAGGTATAAGCATGATTTAATATTGTTCCTTTGTGATCATTCATTACATACAGCACAAGAAGTACAGTGTACATTATTATCTGACTTCAGGCACAAAGATTTGATTATTTATATATTTACACATTTCTTGCCCTATCCTTAGGGCTGGTGAGACAGTTTTCCATCAAATTGAGGTATGTAAGTTTTGGTATAACAACATGGAGAATTATTTTTGTAGGAATAATAGTCTGCATTGAAGCAAATTTGGGTAGAGACAGCTTCTGTAACTTAATGTCATTTTGTTATCTAAATCACTTTAGTAATGATTTGGTTAAATGAGACAAAACTGAATATTTTAGACAAAATCACATATTTCAACTATGATTTATTCAATATTCAAAAAGGAAATTTGGAAATATATAAAAAAATACCTTATAGCATTTGAATTATTGGAGGTCAACACATACCCATAGAGCAGTGAAGATGTGTTCCGAGGCAACTTTTAATACACAAAAGATGAACTCACTTAAGTCTTTTGTTGAGATGACAATGGATGATGTTGTATCACATTTATCTAAACAATGAAGCACTTTGAGGTCATATGACTTTAACTGACCAAATACCAGCTAGCACTTATAATCTTTAAGAAGAAATACTGGTAGTCATAGCACACAATCATTCTAAAGTACACCTTCTCTGGAGCAAAATAGACAGTGTTCTTCACACCAATAAAGGCTGGAGAAATGACACCCACAATCCCAGTTGAACGGACACATGTAACAGAGGAAATATAGAACATACAATCGGCTGTAAATGAATTGACACTTGCAAAATAAAACTGTCTTCTTATGCATGTACCACGAGCTACTGGAGACCCCAACAATGCTCACATGGAAAAGAAACGCACCAAAGATCATACAGGTTTGTGATGAAAAGTCATCATTGGATTACTAAATCATATTATCATCATCAGTCCGAGTTTCTGAGCAGTTTGGTTGTAGGAGTGGAAAACAATGAGGAATGAGCGTTTCTTTTGCAGGTGAGAATATATAGAAATGAACAACACATGCTCTTATTGGGCTAAAGAGACTAGGTCATAGGTAAAGCAGCTATACCAGGATACATATAAAAGCCATTTTTTTCTCACTATGAACACAAACTTGATAAAGCATACAGGTGAGATGCACAGTTTCAGTGAACGATGAAATGTCCTCCCTAATTCCAAATCACAAAACTTTCCTTAAATTGTTCTTATAAAATATAGGGAGCAAGAAAGTAATTACATGTGTATTTGAGTGAGACACTTCTCAATGGAGTGCGAGTTTGAATCAGAAACACCTGTTCCAAAATTTTGGTCCAAGGACAAAATTTTCAATATCAATTCTCATTAGCTTATGGTTCAACAAAAAGATCTGCCCTAAAATTATAATAATTTACTGAGGAGAAAAAGATATGTTTGTTACAAATATTGTCAATTTTAACAGAGTAAGTTCACTTATATCCCATTTTCAGAACAGGACATCTTGGTATATAAAATCACGAACAATAATATACCTTAGATTAGACAAACAATAACATGCACTGGAACAGGTGCTTTGGTTGCAAATCTCAGCCAGAGCATACCAGGGGAGGTAACTCTGTAATGAGAGTCTGCTCCATTGGTGCTCAAGGGTACACTCAAACACTAGGGAGGACACCGATACTAATGCTCATGCATTGAGAAATTCAACGGCGGCATTGAAAATGACCCTGGATGGCCTGCCCCATGAAAGGGTGGCGTGACAGAACTGTTAATAGGTTGGCCCATTGGCCTGACATCGAAGCCATGAGGGTTGTGACCTAGGATACTGTTGATGCTCATGGCGTTGTGGATGACATGGGGCTGTGGTGGCTGGCTGCGCTGGTGGTAGAGTGACGACCCCTGGTGGGCATGTTGGAGAGAGTTGTGATCCATCCCAGCCTGGGGTGGGAGGATTGTGTTACCGTGAGGGAACTTAATTGGGGAGATGTTCAAAGAGTCATTCTGTCCCCCAGAGTTGACATCAGACAAGAAGTTGAGGTTGCCCAGACTGAAGTTGGGCATGTGAGGGGTGAGGGACACGCCCCCTGAATGAGAGCCCAACTGAGGGCCATTAGATGGGTTTCCAGGGTTCATACCAAAGGTGTGTTGAAAGTTCAAACCCAAACCATTCTGGGCTCTGCTTGGAGGAAAAAGGGGGTTAAATGGTGGACCAAGTTCAGCATTTTTATGCATCCCAGGTCCTGAATTTGATATTGGTCGACCACCTGCACCAAAGAGATTCCCTGGTAGGAACGAGGGTCCCTCGTTGGACATATTTCTTGAAGGGGAGGGAGGCAGATTTGGAATTTGAAAATATGTTGCTAGACCTTGATTGCTGTCAAATATCGAATGAGCTAGGTTTGTGTCCATCTCACTGTTATAGCTCTGCTGTTGCTGCTGCTGCTGTTGTTGTTTGGACGCCTTCTTGCTTTGTTTCCGTGATTTCTGGGGCCGCACTTGGGCCACTGACTGAGACATTGGGTGGGCTGACTGTGGAGGAGGTTGAGAAGAACAAGATGAGTTGTGGGAGTTTGATGGAGTGTGACTTTGAGGAGCTGCAGAGATTACACTTGGAGGTTGACTCTGTGGATGGGACAGAGGAGGAGTTGGTTGTGGAGGCTGTTTGCTTCCCTTAGAGCCACTCTGATTGGCTGATTTCCTTGAATCAGAGTTTGGATTGGACGAATGTTCAAAGGACTGAGGAGGGTTACACTGTCTGTTGAAGGGCCCTTGTACTGGTTCGTAACGGTTAGCAACAAAAGCCATGGAACCCATCGACTGAGAAGCACTAGGGAAGTTGGGTTCATAAGGACCACGAGGATGAGCAAGTCGAGAGGACTCTCCACTTTGAGCAGGATGATGATGAAGAGGTGGTGTGTGAAGGGAAGCTGTACAAGTCTGAAAGTTGGGAGGGTAATAGGAACCACTGTTATTTACATGTGGAGAACGCTGTGACGTTGGGATATTATGATCCAGTGTTTGAGAACCCTGGATTGTTCTACTAGGAGGCACATTGGCCTGTCTTTTCTGTCCGTTTGCACTACCACTAAAATGAGCATTTTTCTCTGGCATGCTTATCCTTGGTGGTTCTGGAGGGACATTTGAAGGCCGAGAATTTATGTCCATCAGGTGGAAATTAAAGGAACCTTGCCCCTGATGGTTACTGTTAGGTGGATGACGGGCTGGGGGACCAGGACCCTCCAAACGCAAATCCACCCCTAATGCCAACATGTTGGGTTGTCCCCCTTGGGAGCCAGTAGCTGTGCCACCAGGTGGCAGTGAAGTCTGTTGTGAAACTGGAGGATGGAGAGGGTAAAATGAGAATTGATGATGATTGTGTGAAGGGACTGGCCCCGAACTGCTGCTGGCTGTGGTGGTTGTGGTAGTGGTGGTGGTCACAGGTGTCAAACTAAACGAAAACGGAGTTGCAGAGTTTGAGGAGTTTGTTAGAGCTTCTGGCAAGCTGTTGCTTGCAGTGCTGGATGTCAAGTTTAGACCTATGCTTGTAAAGTTAAAACTCTCATTTGTCGAGTCTGTCGGTAGGCGTCCAAACCCATTACCACTGCTGTTCACATTTGCAGAAGACGTTTGTGACCTTGTTTCTGCATTGCCACTGTTTCGGCTTGGCTGTACAAAATTGTCTGCAGAGTATATGCTATTTCTTGACCTCTGGTTCGCAGAGTTGTCTGTGGCGTTCATAGGCTTGCTCGTTTGACTGGAAGGAGGATGAGTGAGTTTAGGCATGGAAGACACTTGTGGTGGCGAGTTAAACAGCTGGTCTGCTGAGCCAGGGACTTCGTGACAAGGAGATCGCTGGAAGGAGGAGACTTGACCTTGACCTTTATTTCCAAAAGGCGACTGACTCTCCTGACCTCCTCTAGAACGAGGTGGTGCAGGTGGGGACACCATGCTGGTGGAAGATGGTGACTGCTGCATTGTGCTGGATTTCTGAGATGAAGGATAGTTGATTTGTTGCTGAGGCGGTAAGTTTGCCGATTTACTTCTCTGACTTGGCTGGTTCGGCAAGCTTTGATTGGAAGGCTGGTTGTGTGGATGGATTTGTGCTGGCTGCTGTTGTGAAGCTGGCCTTGAGCTCGGATTCGGCTGTTGCTGTTGAAGAGGAGGAGGGGCAGCCATTTGTGGAGGATGGGAGGGAGGTCGCTGTACCTGTAGAGACTGAGATGGTGATTGTTGTAAGGGAGGAGGGGACTGCCAAGAGGTTGCCTGTTGTGGTGTTGGCTGTGGCATGGGCTGCTGTTGAGGGGTCAACTGTTGATCGATTTGTGGCTGGTATGTCGGAGAACTCTCCATTATAAGAGCACCTGGAGAAGGAGATGCTGAAGGTGTGGCTGTCAACTCCGCAAGAGCATCAACTCCACTGGATGAGATTGCAGCAACAACCATGTCAGACATCTGACCTTGAGCACTACCGGCTGATGCAGGAGACAATATTGAACTGGACACAGCGTTCTCCATCAAGTCTGACTTCGGGGTAAGGTTGGCGGAGACACCACTGGTCTTCTGTGTAGAGTCATCAGAGCTGGTAGCTGTGATAGGCGAAGGTTTGGAGAAGATCTGATTGTCTGTGTGAGACAGTCTAGAACTGGAGCTTGTCTGGGAAACATTGCTAGTAGTATCTGTCATTGGATTTGAGGGAGTTGATGAAACAGACCCACTAAATGACTGAACACAAGATTCTTGAGCATCATTGATCTCCATATTTTTGTTAGTTTCAGAGTGCGTGAATGGAGGAGACTTTACACTCTCTGTTGGCTGAGACGTACTGGGCTCAGTCTGTAGAGGCAGAGCCTGAGACAAAACAGTGTCCAACAGGTCAAAGTTCTCAGCAGCTGTGTTTGCCTCCTTTGTCAAGGGAGGTAACACCACAGGCGCCTTCGGGGTGGGAGGGTTAGTGGTTTGAGCTGGAGCTGGTGCTGGAAGTGGGGCTGGGGGTGGGGCAGGGCGTGTAGGGGGAGTCACAGACACAGGGAGAGAGTTCTGATTATGGAGAGGACCAAGACTTCGTCTAGTTGGAGACACTTCAGGAGGACTGTCCTCATCAAAGTCAAAGACTGACAATGCCTTGTTACTCTGAGCTTGGGAGACTGGCACTTTCTCCTTTTCCTTGGCAGAGTTCTTTTTCCGTTTTTTATTGGCAGGCTCACCACTCTCTGCATCAGATTTACCTTTCCTGCTCTTCTTCTTCACTGGTTCTACTGGAGCACCAAAGCTTTCAACCTGGTCCAGCACATCTGATATCTGACTGACACTAAATTCAATAGTGTCTGGTAAGTTCACAACCTTAGGTTCCGGTTCTGAGTTAACTGGTGGTGCAGGTGGGGGTGGGGGTGGAGGTGTGGGTTGTTGGGCTGCTTGCTTCTTTTTCTTGCTAGATGACTTTTTGGATTCTGATTTGCCTGTTTCTGGGGTAGTACTCTTGGTCTTGGATTTTGATTTTGACTTGCCCTTTTTGGTTGGAGTTGAGGTAACCTGTTCAGGGGCTGGTGGTGTTGGAGGAGGTAACAATGGGGATTGAACTGGGGGCTGTGCTGGAGGCACCACTGCAGGGGCCTCTGGTGGCTGAAACAAAGGGGAGAGTGAGTGAATTAGTGGCTGACAGTAGCACCCTTGATCAACCTGTGTAATCCATGACAACAGACCCGTGAAGATCCTCGTTAGAATTGGTCTTCAGCCACATATGTTTGTCATCGGAAGTGACTAACAGGACCGAGTGGTCACGCTCACTGACTTGGTTGACATGTCGTTGTATCCCAATTGTGTAGATCAATGTTCATTTAAGGTGTTTTAGACTGCACTCGCCATGCTACATGGTGGTATACATCTATCAAGTCTGGACCACACAATTCAGTGATAAACAGCACAAGCATCGATCTACACATGTGGGATACAATGACAGGTGTCAACCAAGTCATTGAGTCTGACACGATCCCGTTAGTTGCCTCTTATTACAAGCATGGGTTGCTGAAAATCAATTCCAACTCAATCTTCAAGGGTCCATCACTTTAGAGAAATGCGAATGCACCTTTAGTACTGGTGACAAATAGCAGAATATGAAACCATAGCTCATATCTTTCTCTCCACAGTTTTGCTGTATGCAATTTAATAACAAATGAGTCAGGAATGTTGTAAATGAACTTAAGAGGTGAAAGTACAGTATGAGCATTGTATGAGTACTGTATGAGCACTGTATTGAAACACCCTACAGATCTCATCTGCGTACCCTGTCCGAGACCATTAGACAGACATGGGTTGGTTAACACCAATTCTAACCCTAATGTTAACAGGTCTAAGGCTCTGTATAATTTTATTTATTTGCTTAACAATACTAACCTTCTGTGCTGGGGGCACAACAACCTGGGGAGGGGCCATCTCAGTGTCCTTGCTGGGGGTGCTTTGTGGGTCATGAGTTGCTTTGACAGGGGACACAGTACTGTTGTCTTCGTCTCCATCCCCTACACTGGTGTCAATGTGGAGAGGATTGTCCTCATTTGCAGGATTGTAAAAACTAGGACCAGGAGAGATCTCGGAAGGGGAGGGGGAGAAGATGGATTCCGCAGCCTTAGCTAAGATGTCTGTGGCAGCTGCAGCAGCTTCTGCAGCGCTGACAGACGTTGTTGATGCCTCTGTGCTTGTGCTGGAGAAATTGGTCTTTGATTCGGAGAAGGTTGTACTTGTCACTGCCATGGTTGCCTGGGACATGGAACCTTCTGGGAGGGAAGCTGGTGCGCTTTGCAGTGGTGAGGCTGAAGTCAATGGTGGTGGAGCAGCAGTTTCTGTGGGTAAGGCTGTTGAAGTGACTTTGCTTGTGGTGCTGGATGGTTTGGGGAATATTGCTCTCTGATTTTTCTTCCCCGATTTCTTCCCCGCTGAAGCTGGAGGTGTAGATGTAGAAGTGCTGGCTGGAGGAGCTGTTGTTGCTGGAGTCGCTGGATTTTGGTTTGGAGCCACAGTTGCAAGCACTTGCATTGTTACAGGATCTATTAAGACGTTCATCTGCTGGCCGTTCATAGGTACTGACAACAGCACAGGGGCTTGTGGTCCATTCTGGGACTGGTTCAGAACAAGACCCTGCGGTGTGGTGACAGTACTAGCTACACCAGCAGGAGCAATGGGTGGCACCGATGAGGTCAAGGTCTTCACTGTATCACTGCTACTTTTACTTCCAGATTCGAACTCCTGCCCACTCATCACACTGCAAGTGTTAGACACAACTTCTTGAGGATTAGACAAAGAGTTTGCAGTCTGGACAACATTAGACGCTGTGGCCGAGGCTTGTACCTGTGTGCTCATTACACTCTGAGTTGAAGATGTGGGAACAACACTTGTGCTTAAAGTGGCGCAGTTGTAGACTGGAGTCTGGGCAACTTGAGATGACGCAGTTGTGGTTAGAAGCAAACCCATGTTTTGTTGCTGAAGGCTCTGTTGTTGTTGCTGGAGCTGGATCTGAAGTTGCTGTTGCAGAAGCTGTTGCTGTTGTTGAAGCTGTTGCTGAGGTGTCTGCTGAATTTGTCCATTAGGTCCAATAATCATTTGAGTCCCAGCAGCAGGGTTGTTAGGATCAATCCCCAACACTGTACTTGGCACTGCAGGCCTAGGCTGCATCTGAGGCGGATACTGAAAAGAGGGAGCTCCTGGATTGGATAGAACTTGCACATTCCCATTCATTGACTGAGCTTGTTGATTCACAGTCTGGGCATTGGTCACTACAGGGATTATTTGTCCATTAGGAAGGATGAGGGCAGTTGGGAGCTGATTGGGCTGACTGGGCATGGTGTTCAAGGTCAACAGATTCCCGTTCTGGCTGACCGGCATCGCCAGACCTGGGTTCTGGATGACTTGCTGGTTCATGGCCAGTTGACCATTGAGTTGTTGCTGGTATACGTTCTGACCAGAGGGTAAAGACACCTGGGGTTGACCCTGGAGAGTCATGGGCTGGATTCCCTGGGGTTGTAACATGGGGTTCTGTTGGGCAAACATTGTCATGGGGTTCTGCTGCTGGGACAAATTAGGGGGCATGACTGACGGCTGGGTTTGGGAGGCAGTCACTGTTATTGTATTAGCACTATTGACAATCGGTTCCGATTTACTGGACACTAAGGAAATGTTCATAGCACCAGTATCAGTTTGTTCTTGAGCACTTGGTAATATTACTGAGGCACTGTTTGATACGGAGGTGCTTGTTTTTGATTTCTTAGAACTTTTTGACTTCTCGGCAGGTTTGCTTGTTGGAACAGGCTGCTGTGATTGCGGCAACAATGGCTGTTGGGTCGGCTGTGGCTGCTGTTGGTCATTGGGCTGCATGCTCGGCATTACAGGCATGCCTTGTTCATTTATCACTATCATTTGACCATTCTGGTTTATCACAAAGTTCCCCATCCCATATCCCCCTAAAGCACCATTCTGAAACATGCCTGGAGCACTAGGTTGACCAGGGTTCATGATGGGCATATTTACAACCATGTTCCCTTGCTGCATCAACTGTGTATAGTTGGGCTGCTGACCAATGGACATGACAGTATTGACTGCTGATGTGTTGGTGATGCCCACTGAGGTCTGACTGACGATGGAGGCAGGAGCTTGAGGCACCCCTGACATCACTGAGCACACTGCAGCACTCTGAGTATTAGAGGCCACGGAGGCCAGTGTTTGTAAGGCTGAAGCAGAATTGATATCATCTGTGGATCCTGACACTGAATTTGGTGTGTCACTACCCGATGAACTCGCTGAAACAGGCTTTGTTTGGTTGAGAACATCCGATGATGTGGAACCAACAGGACTGGGTTGTCGTGAATTATCTGACTGGGCTGGTCCAATTCCGGCATCCTGCATGGCAAGTTGCAATAACCCTAACCCGCTAGCAGCCATGTTTCTGTCCCCTTGAAATATCATCCCAGGTGGCTGAACACTGTTGCCAACACCTGCACCAGTTCCTGCCGTAGACATGGGTAGAATCATCTGTCCATTCCCATTCATCACCACAGTACCAGGATTAGCAAATCCAGAGTTCATCAGCAGGTTCTGGTTGGCAAGCACCTGCTGCCCAAGTCCAGAGAACATCTGGTTCATGAGAGGCATTCCTCCATTCCCCATGAAGCCTGGTCCAAACATCGCTCCTGCCATTGCCTGCGCTGCTGCTGCCTCCTGCAGCTGTTGCTGTTGTATCTTCGTCTGCTCCAGCTGGAAGCTTACTGTGTTCTTCCTCTTGTTCTTCGCCAGTTTGGACTCGTCTTCTTTCTGGGAGGACGAGGAGGAGGAACTGATGTCAGCGACGAAGGTGTCACTTGGCACTGATGAGCAGCTGGGTTCACAGTCCATGGATGTGGCTGTACTGTCTGGCTTGCTCTGGTTGCGGGACTTCCACTGGTAGGATGGGTCCTGCATTGCTGACAGACCTAGAACAAAAGGAGATTGTGAGTTTGGAGGAGACAGTATTTGATTGAGATAGCATACACCCAATATTATAACATACAAAAAAGCAAAAACAGCAAGTTTCATATTACTTCATTTAATCTGTAAAGCAATGACAGAAAGAATATGAATGAACTGAGTAGATACATGTACTTTGACTAGTCTACATCATATTTCAGTTATACCCTGACATGTCAGTATTTCCATTTTATCAAGGAGTGTCATTTTTTCAGTTACATCCTGACATGTATGTCAATTACAGCATGTATGGATTTCAGTTGTATCAGATGTAATAATGTATGATCAGGTATTTAGGACAAATAAATACAAGGTTGATTGGTCTTATTCCAGGAAGTCATTGCGAACACAAGATGACTTCACCTGCATTTCTGATGATCTCAAGTAGCCTGTCTCTCTCAGCATGTACATCGGACAGCTCCTTCTTTAGTTTCTCAATCTCCTCCGCTGAAAGAGGCAACCATACTGGGATTTGAATTGATCTTTGATGGATTAGACAAAATCAAACTTTGTTGAAATTAAATGTAGGTTTGGAGAGGTCTGAATGTGAGTATAGTTTGGGTGTAGCTGTGGATGTGGGTGCAGATGGTGTGTGGGCATAGTTGTGGATGGGATGTAAATGTGGGTGGAGTTGTGTGTGAGGATGTTTGGGTGGAGTTGTGTGTGAGGATGTCCTGGTGTGGTATGGAGTATGCTTGGGTGGAGGTGTGTGTGAGGATGTCCTGGTGTGGTATGGAGTATGCTAGGGTGGAGGTGTGTGTGAGGATGTTGTCCTGGTGTGGTATGGAGCATGTTTGGGTGGAGTTGTGTGTGAGGATGTTGTACTGGTGTGGTAAGGAGTATGTTTGGGTGGAGTTGTGCGCAAGGATGTTGTCCTGGTGTGGTATGGAGTATGTTTGGGTGGAGGTGAGTGTGAGGATGTTGTCCTGGTGTGGTATGGAGTATGCTTGGGTGAAGCTGTGTGTGAGGATGTTGTACTGGTGTGGTATGGAGCATGTTTGGGTGGAGTTGTGTGTGAGGATGTCCTGGTGTGGTATGGAGTATGCTTGGGTGGAGCTGTGTGTGAGGATGTCCTGGTGTGGTATGGAGTATGCTAGGGTGGAGGTGTGTGTGAGGATGTTGTCCTGGTGTGGTATGGAGCATGTTTGGGTGGAGTTGTGTGTGAGGATGTTGTACTGGTGTGGTAAGGAGTATGTTTGGGTGGAGTTGTGCGTAAGGATGTTGTCCTGGTGGGTATATGTCTTCTTGACATTTGGGTGTGTGTGCTGTAGATACAGGGAAACACAGATTTATCCAGGCATTACAGAAAAATACATCCAACACAAAGTCTACATCAATTGTCCTTCATAATCCTCTAATTGCATTGAAAATGTATTTGCCAATTCAGCCTCTAATAATTAAATTTACTTATGTTACATTTTCAAAGGTGGCCTACCTCTGAAGACGTTATGAAATCTTTACAAGACTATAAGTAGGGGTAAAGACACTTTTTACTGATTTTGTCTGAGGCTGCATGAAATTGTAGAGATCATGGCCACTACTGTTGACAAACTGTGGCCTACCTTGAACTTCGCCCCCACAGTTCTGCAGCAACTTCTCATTCTTATCTTGTAACTCCTTGATGTAGGAACATGCCTTCTCCATGATGTCTCCATGACTCTGTAACCATGGAAACACAGGTGCTCCATTGTATAACATCTCAAGATCATTTCCCTACTGTAATCTCACTGTACAAAGCCTACTAAAGTTACTACTACTCTGGTACCCACGGCTCGTCTGTATACATGGGTACAAAATGGCAAACTGGGGAGTATTTTTCAGAAATCCCTCTAAAAAGTATTCAGATACAAGAAAAAGCAATCTGATTATGAATACACTGAATCTTTATCTTCCCTTGATATGAAAGTGAGATGGAATATTCACATAGTCAGAATCATGAACATTAGCAACATACAGTCTAACCTATTTTCATTGTCATAACAAGCAATCATGTGACTGACCACAGATGCCTATTCAAGACATATCAAACTAGTTTTGTATCATGATCTGGGCTATTAAAGCTGATCTTGTTATTTAAAGCTGCACTCGGCAATATTCCAGCTTTATGGTGCCAATCTGTAAATAATATCCCATTTTTGTTCCATTTACACCACAACCACATCCTAAACTTGAAATATTAGGATTGTGTAATGGACCCTTGATTTTCATATTTTTTTTCCCCACAAATATACAAGGTGACGTACCAGCTTCTCCATTCCCAGACTGAATTTGGGCAGGAGTTCTTTGATCGCCACAACCCAGCGCTTGATCTTGTCTTTGCGACGTCTCTCCAGGACATTGTGACTGAGACGTTTCCGATCCTTCTCCTCCAAGCTGGTCACATAAACAACAATGTTGTTAGACTAAGTGTATAAGCATGCAAGAGAGCGAGATTTTATGCATCCCTCAGCAACATTCCAGTAATATCAGAGTAGGAGGTCAAATGGGTTTCAGACATTGTACCAAGTGGATGCATCAACCACTCAGTTACTGCATCCGCCTGCTGCGTGCCTGACTATAGTTAACACATTGACTTTCTACCACCAGAATGCTTGTGTTATCAAATTTAATAGAATTTGCTACTACAAGTTATCTCATAGCTACATGAGATGAATTTCAAAATAAATTTCAGATATTGGCAAAATAGCCACAAGAAGTAATTCTCTCCTGGTGGCAACAAAGGTCTCTAGTAACTAGTATTCCTGATCTTCAATGGTTTTTCAATTTGTTTCTCGGGGGTGGGGGACTGCAAGGGCTGCTTCCTTGTGTCCACTCCATGTTGTTAGTCATATCACTGGTTGGTCTGACGTGACCTGTAATGGTGTTTGGTCAGATCTTTGTGTAGTAAGAGGAAGCACTAACAAAATGACCACAAAATTATTAACATTTTTAAAGTCCATCATCTGCAAGTGTAAATGTAGGTCCAAACATCTTAAGAGTGAGTGAGTGAGTGAGTGAGTGAGTGAGTGAGTGAGTGAGTGAGTGAGTGAGTGAGTGAGTGAGTGAGTGAGTGAGTGAGTGAGTGAGTGAGTGAGTGAGTGAGTGGGTGGGTGGGTGAAGTTTCACACCGCTTTTTAGCAATATTCCAGCAATATCACGGCGGGGGACACCAGAAACTGGGCTTCACACATTGTACCCATGTGGGGAATCGAACCCGGGTCTTCCGCGTGACGAGTGAACGCTTTAACCACTAGGCTACCCCCATCACTCCTCTTAAGAGAAGAACAGAGCACACCACTGAAAAATGAAACAAATTCAACCAAATGAAAATATAAGATACTACTTTGAAGAATGAAAATAATCTTTTCCTCAACCTTCAGACAAGAGTGTATGGTTTTACGCCACTTATCAATATTCCAGCGATTTCACAGTGAGAGACATCAAGAAAGGACTTCACACCTTGTAAAAAATTTGGGGAATCAAACTGGGTCCCCGGCTTAACGAGGGAGCACTGTAACTACTCATCTAACCAATGCCCCTACCTTCAGGAAAGGAAATTCCACAGCGGAAGTCAACAAAATCAACTTTAAGAGAACAAGTGTTGGTGCTTACTTGGAGGAGTCCTCTGGAGCATGTATCCAGAGCTGTTGGTCATCTTCCAGATCTCCGTTCATGCTGATGGGACTGCTGCCATCTTCCCCACATCCTGCAGGAGAAACATAAGTGAGTGAGAGAGAAAGTGAGCGAGCTAGCTTAGTTTTACGCTGCCTTGAGCAAAATTCCAGAATCTTTGGTTTGGGACACTTTAAAATTATGAAAAATGAAACTCATTCAGCATCATATTTGCATGAGAAGATTGTAGAAGCAAGTGAGTGAGGTTTATTTTAAGCAACATTCTAGCAATATCATGGTAGGGGGACATCAGAAATGGGGAATCAAAACTGGGTCATCAGCATGATGGGTGAAAGCTTCAACCACTAAGCTACCCAACCGCCCCTTGTGTTATGTTAAAATTATTATAATTATTGATGACTGTGTCGGTACAACCAATCATTCGTCAAAATTAAATGGTTAGTGTCATTTATCAAACTTTTCTGGTCTGTTTGTATAAACACAAAAAGAAAGAATACAGAAATAACATGTACAGTCGAACCCTGTTTATCCAGACGTTTTGGTTTTACTCGAAAATTGTCCGGATAGCAAGACGTTCGGTTTACTGGATCAAACAGGCAAAATGTGAAATTTAAGTGAAAACAAAAAATTTTCATGTACGTCTATCAGTAAATGCACACTCAATAGTAATAACAGTGAATCATCATAACATATAAGTGTACCAATAATATATGGAAGGCAAAATGCAGGTTACAAGTTGTCAGGTTGTCTCAGACGTAATCATGTAGCGTGTGGAGCTTCAGGTGGTAAGTTAGATGAAAAATGTAAATCGTTGAGAAAAAGTCTCTATTTTGCCAAATGCATATTCTTTTTTTATAGTTATAAAGATGCATTTCTTGCCCTAAAAACATACGACATCGAGTCAAATTTACGCTGTCTGCAGAAAGTAAACTTCCAGATGGGATCACATAACTTAGATCATGTGGTAGGCTATTTTTAACTTGCATCGTGACAGATAGTAGGGGTCGTTTTATAAGCGATATATACTGTACAATTACAGTGTAGTTTACCTTAATCCTACTTAACATGTGTTTTCGTTACTGATGAGACATTCTCACACCCGCCAAATCCAAATGAACCTGAGTGACATGTGTCCCTAGTGTTTTGATGGCTAATTATTAATTCACACCAAATGCCTTCCGACAGATTAAGAATTAAATCACACAGTCGTGTGGTTAACGGTATTGACGCGACACATACACATGCATGTTGCACAGATCTCTCTGTCCGGATAACTGGATCATTTTTCCATGGAAATCTATGGGAATGGTTTAAAAATTCACTGTCCAGGTCCGGAAGTGTGTGGTCCAGTTAAGCGAGTTTCACATAAAAATCATCCATAAGGCGGGGCTTCCAGATATGTGGGGTCCATGTAAATGGGGTTTGACTGTAGTTGTTTGAATTTTTTGGCACACTGCACAAAATGCACATTATGAAAGGATGACCAGTATGTTGTGAACATATATTTTTTGAAGTCTTTAAGATAAATGCAATCATGACTTGGAATGACGTCATAGTGCTTATAAAACATAAATTTAATGACAGACAAAACCAACATTGTGAAAAATATTGCAAACAAGTGTTCCACAATTGTTTGCATTCAATTATGAGAAAACATCCTCAATTGCTCGGTTGTTTAGTCACTGTGACTGATCTTCGATTATTTCAATTAACTGGACCAACAAAAACTGGAATGCAACCATGGTAGCATACATCAAGCACAATGTACAGATCTACAATCCAAGCAAGTCACCACATTTGATTGATGACATTGGATCCCAGAGTGATGATTTGTTGTCAATCACTTGATCCTCAGGTCGATCTTATTTCCAGACAACTGTCACATGGCTGGAACAGTGCTGTGCTTCAGCTAGAAATTTGTAGTGAGTGTTACCAATTGGCACCTTAACTAAGTAGGCCGGAAATACTTGGAAAATGTGTTTTGGCTTCAATATGATGATCAATATGATGAATTTGGCATTAGATAAAAGCACTTATTTGATACACACAACTCACCCATTTGGATATTAATGCTCAGATGAATAAATGCACTTAAGAGGTGACATCAAAGGAGAAATTTAAATGTTTTAACATCTGTAAATATCTCATGTACAAAGTGAGTTTTGAAATACAGACTATACTTATTCATATACCCTCAGCTATTAAATAACAAATTATTGTAAAAATATTTTGATTTTTTTAAACATCTATATGAGAAGCAACTCTTATGGTAGTTCTATTCAAAATAATTACGCAAAAAGTCTGCATATATAATTTTGTTCACTCATAGAAGCTTCAGTCTGTGTGTGAGCACTGACCTGGCAACATGCGACTTATCAGCAGAACAATTAATTTTCAATTTATACCAGTATATTTCAAAGGGGGGAAACCTCTCATCAGCCATGACAGTGTTTACTATAAAATGTGTAGTCCATAATTTGACATGTAGTCAGGTTTACAAACATGTAAACAAATCAGTTACCTAAGGGTTCGTGTCAAAATCGACGCCAGGTAGGAAAGACAAACTGGATAGCTTTAATAAAGGTACCATATGACATTCAGTTTACAAACAGAATGAACACAAAATCCCACCACCGTGTGCTAAAACACAAGACAGAGATCAAACTTAGGTTTTCTTCGAGTGTGCCTCATGGGCACTGTCATGATAATTTAAGTGTGCCATTTCCATTTCAGGTGTGCCATAAATTCATGGTCTGTTAAACTGAATTTCAAAACATTACATGACTTGAAGTGAATGTAAAAGTTGTAATTGTATTATAACATTCACTTATAAATCATGAGTAACAAAACAATGCTAGGTATGTAGTTTTCTTTAGTTATTGACCTAAGAACTTTCAAAAGACATTGATGAGTAGCTGTCTGTCTGACCTGTACACTTTATCACTGATCTCATTTCATAATTTCACTTTAAATCATGAAAGATAATAATGGTTAAAACATACTTTAATGCACTTTCACAACAGGCACACAGGTAAGAATTTAACCATGGAATTTAAATCTTAGCCGTGTCATCGGTACAATGGCACTAACAATTTTGATCCCTACAAGATGAGATCTAAGATACAATAAATGCCTTGAAAACCCTTAATGTAGCTCTGGTAGAAATGGAGTTCAGGTACACCAAAAGCGGGGATGACATGAGCTGTGTTTAGAGAAAAGTACTCAATCCTGTCCTTACGACAAGTTTTTCTCACAACAGCTGAAGAATACCACACTGTGGGATTTCAAATTGAATACCTTCATGAAACCTGATGTAATTAAAATCACTCAATCGATTGGGGATGTGGCCTCCTTTAGGAGGTTTTAAGGTGCCAGTGTTACCATGAGGCAAAGGTATATGCCTGATCATCCTGCATGATGGTACATGGAACTGTAAGCACAAGACAGAGAGGAGATTGTTTTTGAGACTATGTTTTAGAGGCTATGAAATCTGACTGGTTATCATGGCGAAATGAATGGGCAGGTATTTTGGGATTGGTTCAAACATCAGCTGGACAAAACAAGCGTTATCATTTCTATAACGCCAGCTACCATAACCTGCATGTCCCTGGTACCCTCACACCCACCATGAGCTATCTCACGGCTCAGCTGCAAGATTTTCTCAATTCATGTAATGTGGCTTAAAGGCAATCAGACACAAAGCCCCAGTTCATGGGAAATATTCTAGCAGCACTAGAAACAATCCAGTACATCACTGCAAAACAAGGCCACATTTGTACACCGGTACAGCACTGTGACCACAAATCAGCTGAGCTGATCTGGGGTAACTGTATGAATTTTTGGCTCGCAATCATTAATCATTCCACATTCAAGCTTTCAGATGTTGAAAGAACTTAACTATGCTTCTTTCGCAAGAATTACCGCGGAAGTGTGGCAAAAGGCTGAAGACCATGTTCTCAAAATCGAGGATGAATCCCATGTGCAGGACGGCATTTATGTTAGCCAAGTTGCATCTTTTGTAATTCTTCTACAGTCCTTGACTAGCAATGATATTGACACTTGATAGTTTGAGATGGTCCCTGAAATGCTCTTCGTTGCATAACACTGTCACGCTGTCCAGTGGGTCACAGTATATTTGTTTCTAAGAAGTGTTCCTACCATGGATTTGTAGCTAAGTGTTTCGATATTTTAAGAGTAATCATTAAGATAAGGGAATGAATGGTACATTGTGATTACTCATGTGCAATAATATGTCGAGGTGGTATGATCATATATGAGTTTTGAATCTGAAATATTAACCATAGTCAAAAAGTATTTTCCACGCATTTCTGGCATTGCTAAAAATGTGAGGCAATGCAGTGGCGACTTTTGTCATTCATGAAAACCATGGTATAGAAGACGTGTGGATTACATTACATTACATTACATGTTGGGCCAATTGATATGGTCTAGCATTGAAAAAGAGTAGCACTGTATATTTTTTGTGTGAATGGCGCAGTGGTGCTGCCTGTCTGAAGCTGTGATAGTGGAGTACATCATTAAAAAAACAAACAAAGATATGTTCAATGTGCCTTTGGAACCAATGGGTATCCAAGTCCTCATAACCTATGTAATCCAGTCTCTCTCTGTCAGGGGCCTATGTAAACATTTTCAGAAGCCAAAATTACACACAAATCTGCAGCAAATATTACAATTTCCAAACTGGGATCACAGATTTTCATTTTGAAGATATACCACTCTACATTTGCTTTATATCACATCTTTGACTAAACAAAGTGATTATTATCTCAAGTAGTACGAATATCTAACGTTTATCTTTCTGGTGTTTTCGAGATAACTTGTGTTTCATTAATGAAAGGGCTAATATATCACATATGTTATCATGGTAAGTATTACTAAGATTTTATTACTAATCTTGTCTGCGGCAAATGTCAATAAAAATTCCCAAATAACAATTACATAAAATTATTTCCCACTCTGTGTAAGTACTGTATATCATACATCTTGGTAAAGGAAACTATACATATAGTCCATTGATTGCAGAACCAAAATAAACAAGTGGCTTAATTTTACATTATTGTAATAAACAGTGATACAATGAAACTATAATACCTAAGAAAATAAGAACTTTATGAAAACCCAGTTTCGAACAATTTGTGTGCCTAGGCAATCTAGTTTAGCATCTAGGTAAAACCCTGTCTTCAAAAGAACTGTATACAATCTCAAAATATAGTGCAAAAATACAGCTGAGTTTGCAGAACTTTAAAAAAAATTCACAATTTATTACAAAATAATAATAAAAATAAATCACAAAATCTGGGATCAAAATGAAAGCTTTGAGGAAGCAAATTTGATACCTGGTATTTTAAAGTGAAATCACTTACGTTCATGAATTCGCTGCCATTTTCAAAGGAAAGGCCTCCCCTTGTGCACTTTTACTCGTAAAGTTACCAGTGCTCATCGTAGCTTTTATTGGTCACGTAGGTATGGCAATACTCACATAATTACGACAGACAACCAATCAGCTCAGTGCGCATGAACAGGAATATAACATTACAGCTTCATATGTTTGATAATGGACATTCAACATTTTCTCATGCGTAAGTGACGGAAAACATCTCCTAACACATGTAAAATTAGTATTTTTGCATAATTTGATACACACCCGTGTGGAGAGGTACTTAACATGCTATGTACTGATTATATGATGCATTTTATGCTATAGGAAAATTGCTGCTACTGGGTAAGTGACTAAGCTACCTATTTTTACACCAGGTCGTGAGTACTTCCTACTTCCTAAAAAATGTAATTTTGAACACTGGAAATGATAAATCACAGACATATAATAACAATCAAACAGTCAAAGACCGAGCATTAATGTCAAACAATAAAAAATTCAATTTCTTTTTACAAAACTTAGTAATTTAGCAAGGGCAAAACTATGCTAATTTTTAACAAAATTAAGTTTTTTGGTTTGACAGAAATAAACAAACTGTGTGACTCATGGCTGATGCTGAAAGGAGTAGTGCTTGTAAACTTTTCACATTTGGGCAAAACCTGTTAGTGTGGATAGAGACTTTTAATACTTTGGTGAAATGAGTGTGCATAGCTAGAATGGATCTCTATCAGGGAAAACAGATGTCTGCACCATCAGCTCCAAATGAGTACAATTCTTCTGAAATAGGAACACTGCAGCAGGTTTGTCTTGACAGTTCTATTTACTGTGATGATATCTAATTAAAACAAAATGGTGTCCCTTGAGGATTCCTTTTCCATTTCATTAATGTTATTTGCAACAAATCCTCCTTGTTCACTGACAGGGTCATGACAAGCACAACCGACTTTCAAGTAAAATATCTAATTCCTTGCTATCTATTGCAAATGGAAATACTGAATTCTAGAAGCTGATACTTGAGTGAGTATGTTAATGTTTGCAATTTAAAGCAATACTGCAGCAATATCACGGCAGAGGACACCAAGTGGGCTTCAGACAATTTCGATTTTGGGACTTCGACTCAGAAGCGAACCATTCATCCATATTAATCTTGATCTAATAATGTTCAGATTTCTGTCACTATTGCAAAACAAAACAAACCATAGTTTGTCAGTCTTCCAAACTCTACTGGCTCAGATGGCAAGCAATTAGTGTTGAGTGAGTGAGTTTAGTTTTATGCCGCTTTTTAGCAATATTCCAGCAATATATCACAGCAGGGGACACCAGAAAATGGGCTTCACACATTGTACCCATGGGGGGAATCGAACCCAGGTCTTTGTCGCGATGAGCGAACATAACAGTGGTGAAGCACATACATGAAAACTACCTTTATAGAGATACTGGTTACACTTAGAGCTGACAGTGTGTCCACAGTGTTGATGAATAGCACTGAACCCGAGGACAAGTCTGGCAGATTTTCAGATGGTCAGATGTAAGTCTACAACCTGCCAGGTTTCAGAGCCTGACTGTATATTTCACATTGACTTTGATGAAGCTTTTGTATGTGACATGTCACACTTCTTTGCCCTTATAAATTTTTCATTTGTTATAATGTCTTGTAATGTCAATTACAAGAAATGTTAAATCTGAAATGTGTGTTCATATTTCATTCTATGGGTCCTGTGAATTTTGAGTCGGTCAGACGACATCAGAAACACATAGGACCCAATGTCCTGTTACTCTGGAAGACCATTAGTGAACACTATGTCCACTGGGTGAAAATTTGATACCAGTAACAACTGTCAACAGTATTATTCACGTTTTGTACTACCTTTCATAACATGTTCAGAAAATGCATCAACACTGATACCTTTTAAACAATGAGAGTTTGTGAATTTGTTTGACAACGGTACAGTTTCTGGCATTGTCTTGTTTTACACATATATCCTATTCTCTACAAGTGACAGTATACTAGCTATGACTGTCCAGTACTTGTGCTCTGAATGACACATTTAATAATACGGAAACTGTGCTAATTTTGTAAAATTTACTGTCCTCTTCTATTTCAAATGTCAACATGTCTTGTTGGATATATTTCCCTTGTTGAGACGAAAAGTGATATGTGACAGCCGTTTTCTATTCACTAGACACGATGGCTAAGTTCCGTTGAGGCATGAGGTGTGTTTAAGTACCTGGTCACCGACCTCAGGTGTGATGCACTACAGCGATGGGATTTTGTAAAACTTTCCCGCTTTCCGGGAATTATGTTAAAAACATACCTCGGAGAAAACCCTCCCGTTCATCAGGTACAACAATAAGAACAGCAGGTTTCTGTAAAACGTTCAGAGAGTTGTTGTTTATCACGGATTTGCTGAGTGTTTCCTTGCTATCATTATACTGGCGAAGTCAACTAACGAGCAGCGTAGTTAACAAGGCTCGTGTATATGACGGAACCAACCACTGTTTGCAACTGCGATCGACAATTATTCAAATCTAGTCGGAATTTCAGCTCACTTGACAGGTGAGATAGAAATGGGTCACCTAGAACAGGAGCTGATCTTTTGCGCGGGAACAAGCATGTCCTCAGTAACACATACCGTCCTTTTTAGAAGATAAGCCTTCTTTTGAGCGACTGCCATCTTTGTGTAATCCTTTGTTCTTTGTTTTGCTAGCCATAGTTCCATTATCTCAAAATTCGTAACACGGGACGACATCTTTCTCTGGAGGCCGCCATTTTCTTTAGAAACACATCATGAATATGTATTAGCCTCGTTTCCGCACCCGGGGAACTCCTTTGACGTCAAGGAATTTCGGGGTCATTGAGTTCAAAAGTCGAGACACCACTTTCAGAAATGAGAGACGATTCCATGAAACTCGACTGAAACATTTAATGTATGACTGGTCACGTGATTTTAACTTCTTTCTAATAAGGTATGAAATATGGAACAGATGCTACAAAAAGCTACAGGAGCCCAACGAGATTTGAATTTGAAATGTCAAACATTTGGTCATTTGGATTCTTTTTCATAACATGATTTATCATTTGGCCCAAATCTTTGACAGCATGTGAATGTTTGTATGATATGACATAATTATGATCACTAATGCATCGTCACCACGTGTGTATCACAACTTGGCGCTACGGATCGTCCCGTTTGAATGCCAGAATGAATATTGTACCAATGTAGAGAATCGAACCCGGGTCTTCGGCGTGACGAGCGAACGCTTTAATCACTAGACTATCCAACCTCCCCTCAAAATCTATGGTTCGATCACAACTTCAAAAACTCTACATACTAGTATTTCATAAAACACAGTGTGTATTTTGTGTATTTTGTCCTTATCTGATTCACCAACGTCTAAACATGCCTCTCAAAGAAGAGAAAGGATTTATGAATATTAGGGACATATGTGATGAGAATGGATTACTGTCAATAGAATCTTTAAAAGAGAATTATCATATCCAAGGTACTTGTTTAGATTTCAGATACTTACTGAACATACTACCTGAATCTTGGAAATATACTTTAAAGTCGTGTCACTCTATTCCAGTCAGTAATATGAATATTACCCAATGCCAGAAATATTAAGTAAACAGGTCAAAAGGCCGCAGAATCTTTTATGATAAACGTATTTGTAATGATAAATATCCAAACGTTTGTAATACATGGCAACTTTTATTTCTCGAAACTGACTTTCATTGGAAACACGTATAGCAGTAATATCTCATCTGTACATTATGTAACTGTAATGCTTTAAGCCGTATATATTACAACCTTGTACTTGTATATCAGTATTATTTTGATCCTGGGAACCAATAAAAAAACAAAAAAGAAAAAAAAATCCTGAGCATTTTATTGGCGTGGTGTATGAAAGACGTAAGTATGTGGTGTGTGAAAGACGTAAGTATGTGGTGTATGAAAGACGTAAGTACGTGGTGTATGAAAGACGTAAGTATGTGGTGTATGAAAGACGTAAGTATGTGGTGTATGAAAGACGTAAGTATGTGGTGTATGAAAGACGTAAGTATGTGGTGTATGAAAGACGTAAGTATGTGGTGTATGAAAGACGTAAGTATGTGGTGTATGAAAGACGTAAGTATGTGGTGTATGAAAGACGTAAGTATGTGGATATAGAGGCATTATTATCACCAAAATTTAAATGTTTTTCAATAGTGAAGACTCAGTTTAAAATAGAAATATGGTCTTTTTCGTGACAAGCGGTGACTTTAACCACTGCAGACTATCACTAACAATTAATGAACAGGTGTGTGGACATAGGCTTCAGGGATTCGAAAAGAACTTTAAAGTATGTTTTGTTCGGATATTTCGGTAGGATTCAGTGAAAACAACGACACGCGGGCTGGGTATAGCCTAGAGGTTACAGGGTTCTCTCGTCACGAAAGGGTTCGATCACCTACAATGTGTGAATTCTTTATTTCTGGTGCCCCTTTCATGATATTACTGGAACATTGCTAAAGGCGGCGTAAAACTAATCTCACTCACCTACTGGCGTTACCTTCTTACGACCTGACCTTTCTTCGCGTCTTTTACCATCTATTTTCCAAATGAGAACAATGAAGTGCAAAGTGGCTCAAAATCGGGATCAGTCATTTAAATGTCAATATGGAACTTCTTAAGAAATACCTTGAACCCAACAATATCTGCTTTTGTTATTTATATACCCATTATTGAAAAAAAAAGTTGTTTTAAGAAACTAACATGCTCATGTTTAAACACGTTGTCATCTTTAATGGAATTATCCTGTCATGTATTGTCCCGTTGATTCACGAAATCGGAGCACCTGGCCGCTAAAGGAATCAAACTGTGTCTCTTCCTGGATCGTGTTGTTTATTGCAGTTGCCAAATATCTGACCCCCATCCCATCCATGACTGTAAACTATAAAAATCTTTTTTTTTCTGCTTTAACAATTTTAATCGGTTTTTGTAATCAGGCGTAAGACTGGTAGTCCCATGAACGCCCTACATTTCGTTATTTACTTCTCTTATATCTCATCTCATTGTTCAGTTCACCTATGCTACTCGTCAAAAGTTTAAACTCACCAGTTTCAATGTAGCCACTTGCTTTAGTCTGCTGTTCTAAACTATGTTTTGCAAACAATATTCCATATTGTTTAAAGGGGCTGTTTACACATGAAGTGATGTTTTGTAAAACGGATTTGTAACATTGATAATAATTACTTTCATGAGTTCAATCAATGATGAAACTCGGTGATAGCTGGCGAAATTTTAACCAAACTTTACACCAAAACGTAGGTATTTACATGCACGATATTTGCACATGCTTTTTGGCGATTTGATGCATGATTCTCGTGTAAGTCATCTGCATAAAGTTTGCAGTAGAATATTTGCCGAATTAAACTGATATTAGATCACCCTTATCCTCAGGTAGACAATCCCTTCACCCCTACCATCAACACGCCGTTCTCATCTGCCCTCAAGCACACACTCATCATCACTTATCCTTTGTGTACACACCCAGCCTCAGCTGCACCATTACCCTTGCTTACATACCCACCCTCATCTGTACCCTCGCCCTACCCGTGAAGATCACAGTTAGAATCTGTTTTCAGCAATCCACGTCTGTACTAACGGGATTGGGTGGTCTGGTTTGCTGACTTGGTTGACACATGTCATCGTATCCCAGCCGCGCAGATCGATGCTCGTGCTGGTAATCACTGGGTAGTCTGTTCCAGACTCGATTATATACAGAGCGCCGTCATATAGCTGGAATATTGCTGTGTGCGGCGTTAAACAACAACCAAACACACATGTATATAGCCTCATTCTTATGTACACGCTGATCACCACCATCACCACCATCACCGTCATCACCACCATGACCACCATGACCACCATGACCACCATCACCACCATCACCATCATCACCGTCATCACCACCATCACCACCATCGCCATCATATACACTTAATCCGTCATACATGCCCCGAAGAAAACCAATACAGACCATACACGTCTAGAATATGGGCAAGTCTAGATTACCATAGTTTCATTTCTGAAAATGACGAACGTGCTCCTGTGCATAATTGTTTTTGGATCATGCTCCAGGAACCGTATTTTCAGTAAAATATGCTCATTTCAGAGATTAGATGTTAGTCTAGTACACACTTGCATTTACATATACCCCAGTTCCCACCCCACACTCCCTTATCTAGACCCTACCCTAACCTACTCACTCACAAACGCCTCCACCCCACATACTCCCTTATCTAGTCCCCATCCTAACCTACTCACTCACAAACGCCCCCACCCCACATACTCCCTTATCTAGTCCCCCACCCTAACCTACTCACTCACAAACGCCTCCACCCCACATACTCCCTTATCTAGCCCCCCACCCTAACCTACTCACTCACAAACGCCTCCACCCCACATACTCCCTTATCTAGTCCCCCACCCTCACCTACTCACTCACAAACGCCCCCACCCCACATACTCCCTTATCTAGTCCCCCACCCTAACCTACTCACTCACAAACGCCTCCACCCCACACACTCCCTTATCTAGCCCCCACCCTAACCTACTCACTCACAAACGCCTCCACCCCATATACTCCCTTATCTAGCCCCCCCACTCTAACCTACTCTCACAAACGCCTCCACCCCACATACTCCCTTATCTAGTCCCCCACCCTAACCTACTCACTCACAAACGCCTCCACCCCACATACTCCCTTATCTACTCCACACCCTAACCTACTCACTCACAAACGCCCCCACCCCACATACTCCCTTATCTAGTCCCCCACCCTAACCTACTCACTCACAAACGCCTCCACCCCACATACTCCCTTATCTAGCCCCCACCCTAACCTACTCACTCACAAACGCCTCCACCCCACATACTCCCTTATCTAGCCCCCCACCCTAACCTACTCACTCACAAACGCCTCCACCCCACATACTCCCTTATGTAGTCCCCCACCCTAACCTACTCACTCACAAACGCCTCCACCCCACATACTCCCTTATCTAGACCCTACATCCCTCCTACTCACTCACAAACGCCTCCACCCCACATACTCCCTTATCTAGCCCCCCACCCTAACCTACTCACTCACAAACGCCCCCAGATACTTCCTTATCTAGTTCCCCTCCCTCACTGTGTTAATAAAGCTGCCTTCAATTCCTAATGATCGAAGGTTCACAGTCATAAGAAAATGAATCTCAGTCAGGTAAACGTAGATATTTTACAACCCTTCTTATCAGGGTGTAAGACAGAGTTATCACCCTTTAGACGCAAACCTCCCGATGAGCACGTGGTATCCTGTGTCACCTTCCTAGTGCTGTTCACTGCTTGTTGTTCAACGCCGCAATCGGCGTGTCTGAACCACACAATCCAGTGGTCGATATCGTGAGCACTGATCCACGACTCTGTGGTACGATGACACATTTCACCAAGCCACGAAAGCTGACTATCGGATACACACTGTAACATCGGACGACCAGTACTTACAGCATAGGTTGCTGTGGGTCTGTGCCAAATAGGGATATTAGTGATAACTATGTTACGACTGTCCCACCGTCACCGTCCCACCAGATTCAGCATTGTTCATAACGTTAAATGTCGGAGGCACCCCAACTCGCTTGGCACATAGCGTGGTAGGGTAGCCTAGTGGTTAAAGGGTTCGATCGCTCGTCACGCCGAACACTCTGGTTTGATTCCCAATATGGATACGGTATGAGGCCCCATTATGGTGTCCCCCGCCGTGATAAACGCAGCGTAAAACACAACCCACTCACCCTGGACTCTAGGTATACCACGCAGTTTGACTTGGCATTTATTGCATTTACTGACTTATTTCCAGTGGGATTTCACACAGAATGTCTGAACATGCATGCTTATTAAACACACTACGTATAAGCATCATTTCTCGTGTCCGTTGTGCCAGTTTACATCAAGTCACCGCAGAAGCCCATTTCATGGATGCTGGCACAGAGTAAGTCCCTGGTGATTATTCTGGTCCAAAGAGGACTTTTTGGGCATGGTTGATAAAATAACATAGAATTCCGACGATCAGTGTTGACAATGTCGATCACTGGATGCTCCGGTTCAGACTTTATTGTCAACAGGCCGCCGTGTTAAAATTGGAGCACTGCTGAAAGTGACATAAACATTGAAACAAAGTAGTTCAAAGCAAATAAGTTACATTCATGTATTCCAAAATATACTGAACATCATTGAAAACGCACCACCCCTAAAATTGTGGATTTCTAAGAGCAGAAGTGAGCAATCTATGTAAATTTTACATATTTGTGTAGACCAATGTTTGATAAAGAAAATAAGCAAAAAACAATCAAGCAAAACAGTGAAGATTTAATGCAGCTGACAATGAAATAAAGATGGGGTCAAAATGGAAAGTCAGTAGCGTGTATGACCCCCGTTAGCAGCAACACAAGCTGTGCAACGTCTCCTCATTGAACGGATAAGTCTCTGAATAAAGTCCTGAGGCACTGCATTCCACTCTTGCTGCAAGGCATTGTCGAGTTCCCCAAGCTTGTTGATCTGAGGACGACGTGCGAGGCGTTGGCCGATGTAATCCCACAAGTGTTCGATGGGTGACAAATCTGGTGACAATGCAGGCCAATGAAGTAGAGGAATGTTGTTGTTAGCCAGATACTGTATCGAAACACGTGCAGTGTGGGCTCGTGCATTGTCATGTTGAAATGTGTGCAGATCTTGATGCTGGTGAAAGAAGGGAACGACGTTGTTCTGAAGAATGTTGTCACGGTAGTAAACGGCATTCACTCTGCCACGACAAACAATCAGAGCGGTTCTGTGATGATAACTTATCCCCCCCCCCCACACCATAATGCTGCCTCCACCCCACCGATCGGTTTGCACAACACAATCCTGATGATAACGTTCACCCCGTCGACGCCATACCCGTAGACGCCCGTCAGCATTTCGCAAGTGAAAACGCGACTCGTCGGAGAACACCACACCATGCCAACGTCGTAACAACCACACACGATGCTGTTCAGCCCATTGTCGGCGTTCACGGCGATGCCTGTCAGTCAAGATGGGTCCAACGTAAGGGCGTCGACAACGTAACCCTGCCGCACGGAGACGGCGTCGGACGGTGGAAGCGCTGATCAAACCACGTCGACCCTGGACAGCGTTGGCGGTTCTGGCAGCGGGCAAGGTTCGATCCCGAATATGGCGCCGTACAATGTCTCGATCTTGACGAGGGGTGGTAACACGTGCCTGGCCTGGGCGTTGCCGGTCCCTGCTGGTTCCTGTTTGTTGGTATCTGTTAGCAAGCCTCAGAATGGTCGAATGATGACACCCAAATCGTCGTGCAATGTTTCTGCTTGAAGCGCCGACCTGCAACATACCCAAGGCCTGTTCTTGTTCCTCTGGTGACAATCTTGGCATGGTGAAAAAACTTTACTTACGAAAGTACTGCGAAAATGAGAACGGTTTTGTGCCGAAGGTCATTTATACCCCTGAACAGCATGCTTTCTGCATGCAATTTGTGCCCTTCGTGTGTGATGTGCATGAATTTTGTTGTTTTCATGTGATGTGTTCGATGATGTGTTCGAACGATCCGTTTTTACTGTAGAGCGTTATTTACGATCTAGTGTGTTATTATCAAAATTCCCACCATTAATTTTCCATTTCCAATAGATTCTATTGCCTTATTTCAAAATTTACAGGTGGTGCGTTTTCAATGATGTTCAGTATATAATGTATCGAAGCGCTCATAAAATCAACAAATACAAGTCAGGATTCGGGCGATTGGGAAAATATTTTCTTGAAGCTGGCCTGGGAATGTTGATAATAGCCAAACGTACCATACGTCTGTAGGTGGACTGATAGAAAATCGTCCATGACGCACTCGGTAACTTGAACAAGAAAGCAACCAACAAACTAGTAATAGAATTGGCTGCATTATTACAGAAAACAGTGTGATATATAGTCATCATACTACAGACAATGGTGTGATATATAGTCATCATACTACAGACAATGGTGTGAGATATAGTCATCATACTACAGAAAACGGTGTGATATGTAGTCATAATACTACAGAAAACGGTGTGATATATACTCACTGCAGACAACGTTATCCTATAGTAGTAGAAATAAGCCCAGTCAGACATGAGGGCTGCTAATATCAAAATGTTACCAGCCCAAAAATTTACCAGATGAGACAATCCAAAGAAATTAGCTCTGTTTTAGTTACAATGAATAATTGAATAGACCTAAGACATATATTTACTGCAGACAGGTGTCGTTGTAATAAAGATATTATATGTCAATTTTGAGCTTGCGATTCTATAGCTAAGTGTTCAGTCAGTAACTGTCAAGTCTAAATGTAACACACCATTCGAAAAATAGCTTTTTAGATATGAACATGTTAGAATATGTTTATTTAAATTTTCTAACGAGACCATCGGGGTGAATAGATGTTCGTCAGAAATATGTCCCGTCGGACGGGTCGTATATCATAGCCTGCTGATACGCATAGGTAAAACGCAGCCAGGTTGGAACATTATACCGCTAACAACATGTGAAATATTTCCACAATAGTGCTGACACTAGAATATTACCTAGTGTTAACACCAAGAAAACTGCGAAGAAAGTGTGACTGTAAAGAAATGCAACTGTTTGCATTGGGGAAAAATATGACCTCTCGGCCCGGTGAAGCAATATCAAACAATAATGTCCAAGCTTCTCTGTCATAGTGTCAGATAACTATCATTGTTCTCAGATAGGGCGCACGCGTCAAATCCTGCGTTGTAAGCTTAACACTTGATTTAACGACGTGAAAACAATTACTACTCCTTTCGACTCATCCTTGCCCCCGAAAATTGTCCGATTGAAAGACTCACAATCACACCATTCTCATTGTTTACCGCCTGTTGTGCACCAAGACGGGTGCCCAGTCTCGCTACCGCGGCATCGCAACAGAAAACAAAGTGTATACTTGTGACGTGATTCAACAGCTGGACGAGGGGTAGGATGGGTTCATTAAATGGCGGCGCGGGGGTCGTGATTACACGGGAAGAGGACTGACTTGTCATAACACACAACTCAAGTGCTCCTTGATGAAGATCACAGACCTCCCGAGATGACACAGCTCTGGAAATCTTTCTTTCTTTCTTAAGTTTGTGACTGCCAGTTTCATACATCGTCCAGCCCCGGAACCTCGGTTATCCATACAGTCTCTTGTTGAACCACCATTTATCCATTTATGTAAGATCATTTCACCTGCTTGGATAACGAGGTTTAACGTAGACTGGAAATATCATGTCAGGTCGATGAGATTAATTTGAGTAGCCTAAGTTAACCGTGGTTACCATATTTCCTAGGAACAGAGCTGACCTGGCCCAATCTCAGTTAACAAGCGTCAACCAGCATCTCAAATAAAACGCGTAAACACAATCTTAGATATAATGGTGGTTGCCGACAGATGAAGAAACACACAAAAAACTTTGTTCTTCAGTAACCCCATCCACGATATCTCCAGGTACTATAGTGGAGAGTTATCGGAAGGTTTACCCTGGAGATATCGAGGATGCAGTAACCCATGCATGTCAAAAGGGGCCAATGAAGGGTTTGGGGGGTCAGGCTCGCTGATTTGGTTGACAAATGTCAACGTGCCCCAGATACGTGGGTTGTTGTTCATGATGTTGATCACCAGATTGTCTGTTCCAGACTCGGTTATTTACAGACATATAGTTGGAATCTTGCAGAATGTGGCGGTAGCAAAAAATGAGACGATGTAAAGTACTGAAGTGTATTGCGAACTGATTATATGCATACTGGAACAGGATATTGGTACCTGATACAGAGCGCCGCCCTAGGTATAATAACGGTGCTAATAGACAACACAACAATCATGCTCTTTAACTCATAACGTCGAAAGCCTAGCCAGTTCTTAATTGGCTGAACTTTTTCTATTTGCATGAGAAACTTTAATAACATCGAACATCTTGCTAAATCATTGCAAGACTAACATTCTTAATTATAAAGTCGTTGTATTAACCGTCGAAAGTTCATTTCGCTGACGCATGAAAAATTGAATGTGTACCTCTAATACCTGTTGCAGTATGTTCGTCGAACACTTTTATCCATGGCTGAATCAGCTAAATAGGATTTCCTTCATCATACCATCTTTCCGAGTCCATCACTCGGATGGTGTTGGCCAGGGTGAGTGAGTATGGTTCGCAATATTCTCGTAATATATCACAGCGGGAGAGCCAGAAATGGCCACCATACATAGTATTCATGAGCGGATTCGAACCCGGATCTCCGCTATGAATCACAAGACTACCCCAACTTCACTAGGGTTCATGTTGTACCGGTCAGCGAAGATCAACTGAAGTAAATCAGTTTAGATTGACTAAAATTGGTCAGTGAGGTTTGGATTAAGTTATACCAAGGTCGACACGTGTTTTCATATCGCTAACAAACATCTCAAATCTTATCAGTACAGACAACCGACATAATGTCTTTGTGAAACCTCGATAACCCATTGTGGCAAGTATTGTGAATGTCTTTAATCCGTCCATTGCTAATAACATTAACGGAAACCTGTTCTATCGTGTATCTTCGTTATTCCAAACACCTGCTACCATTTTATTCAAAACACCTGTTACCATTTTGCTGTGAACATGGTATTTTTAATCAAGGTATATTATTCTACCACAGGCTCATTGATCCCGACTGTTGTGCAGCGAATATCACGATCTACATACGTGGCACCATCATTCTGCCGTGGAGACCATAACTGAGTGATTTTATGCCGCATTTATCAATATTTCAGCAATATCACGGCGGTGGACACCAAAAATGGGCTTCATACATTGTACCCATATTGAGAATCGGAACGTGGTCGTGAAGAGCGAACGCTTTAACCATAAGGCTACCCCAGAGGCCCAACCTCATGCTTGCAAAGACTGTCTCCGTGGTGGAGTAGATAGAGTGAAAGGGTACCCTGGTTCGATCCCCTCGCGCGTGATACCAAAAGACGTTTATAGTTAGTACTTGTTGTTTCTTTGACTCATAGCGCGTCTGGAGAATGGAGAAAAGATACCCTGATTCGAACCCCTGGCATGTCATATCAAATGACGTTATAACCTGGTACTTGTTATTATCGTGTTTTGTACTTGGCTTTGATATTCTCTAGGACTGGTTGGCTCGGAGTTAGGGTGTGAGTAGGGTATTCATGGCACCTTGCGAAAGCACTCACAAACAGACTTTAGTGTTGCTGTCTGCAAGACACTATGAGTACGATGGTATGACGGATCTTAAGCCTAGAGAGCTTTAGCAAGTCCAGATAACCTCAGCTGTGCAAAGCAATGTGTTCTATTAGGACATAAGTATGGATTTTGTGTAACATATATTTTTAGATAGGATAACATTTGTATTGTGTTAGTCTAGGGATCCTTTCAATTCCCCACCCTCTCTTTTCCCAACCAAGTCAACTCCCACCCGGACAATACCCCATCCAAATATATATCTGGGCGGTCATTTCCCAACCCTCATGTTTATTTTTGTTGTTGTCATTTCACTCAAATATAAGCATGAAATAACAAAAAGTTGTGTAAAATAATTTCATTCTATAATATTCAGGCGGACTTTCTTGGCAACTGAGTTAATAAATTTGGGTCTGGACTTTCAAATCTCCCTTAGCGCTAAGATAGTCGTAAGTGCCATACATTAACATTAACCAACGACTATCTTAGCGATAAGAGAGGTTCGAAAATCTAGGCTTGGTTGTTATTTCACTCAAATATAAGAATGAATGAACATGAAGTAGTATAAAAACACACAACTCCGATCAGTACGATTGGTGCACTCCCATCTGACACAGTTCTTGGTCTTGTGTTTTGCGTGCCTGTATCCGTCATGACGGAGCTGCCCACCACGATAGTTGTCCTTGATTACCACCATCTTTGAGTAATAGCAGGCTTGAAACATCAGAGTATATATAGTATATATTTATGGTATATATTTTATAATACCACACACACACACACGCACGCACGCACGCACGCACGCTCATAGATACACACATTCGTATGTACTTTAGTCTGTCCTACCGACTCCTACAACAAATACACCAACAAAACAAAGCGAGACAAGACGACGTGGCATGTTTATCACAGTTTCTGAAAATGGAGGACACTGGGCTCCTTTTCGTTACATTTTATCACTTTCTGTTAGACACCTTTTTCTGTAAAATATGTCCATTTCAGACACTAGATGCCAGTTTGTGCGTGCTTTTGTGTTCATGTTTAATAATCACGAACCTCAATGAAGATGGGAGCTGTATTTCTAGCATGCCCAATACTGCTATTTCATTTAGTACGTGACAATCTGTCATATTCACCACACCACGAGATATACATCAGATTGAATGGGGTGCTTACTGAAGTTTTGTTAAAATGTCCCATGGATACGTTTTAACCATATGTGCCCATCTCTTCCGCGACGTTTCCCAGATTCAAATAGATACATCATAACTTTGCGTCATTGACTCTACTTAGCGCATAAGGGGTTACGTCACTAATTCTGTAGGGTCGAAGCGAGTCGCTTAACGCATTGTCTGGGCGATATCAGAGCAGACGACACTTGTGTTTTGGCGGGAAAGTGTCGTCTGTTGTCTGGCCAAGCAGGTCATTAAAGGAGATATACTGATTTTATACTTCTTAACACATTTCAAATGGTCAAAGTGTATCTATTTACACAAAAGAAAAAAATGTATTGTTGTCGATAGGGCAACAACCAGCTGCTCAAATCTGCCACAAGTATGAATAGTCTCAACCCAGGCCAGGAGGCATCTGTCATTTTACCTTCTTAACAGTGCGTCCATGGAAATGACAAAGACATCCCTTTCCAGTTATTCCCGATGTGCAGTAGACTCGAGATGGAGTATTGTGTTGTGTGGATCAGTGTCCCAATACGTAAACAAATACCAAATGCCATTTCTTCTGACATTCAATTACAGCAACATGTATATGAAAAAACGGGAGAGCAAAACTGAAGAAAGATGCTGTGACACTCAAGTTTGTAAAAAAGATATTTAACCGATGTGATCTGTCGACGGGAAAACCTCGATTATATGATAAGAAGAGGAACAAATCGCGACGCTCTGTGTAGATCCGTGATCACTTGCTTGAGAACGGAGTTAGCATCTACACGAAACGACGTCCCTAATACAACGAAAGTGATCAATCCATATAACTCGTTCCACTTCATGATACAAACGTCTAAATGTCAATTCTCATTATTCAGGTCGATCATGAAACAATATGCTTTATTTCCATGGTTCGATTCTTATAATGCACTCTTCCAAAAACAAACGCATAGATGATATTGATGTGTCAAATGTCAACTGTTTGTATATTAATAATGTTTCATTTCTATATTGTGAGAGTATATATCCGTGGAAAGACGTTTCTAATATGAATAATCTGCCAGGAGATTGGAGGGTCTTTGGTTCGATGCTGAAATCGTTTCACACCATAAGACGTTAAGTGGTACTTCTAATTACCGCGCCTGACGCTATGAGAAGAGCATGATAACTGGTCTGCTGAAAGTCAGTATGGTGTGTCTGAGTGATGTCCTTAGTGCGGTATCTTAGTGGATGAGCTCGCATACTAATCCCATTTGACACGTCCCGCGTGTCAGGCAAGTAAAATCGTTGACACAAATCCAGACTATATCTCAAAACAAACATCCGGGAATTTGTAAAAAGAAATCTTCTTCAACTGACCCTTTCTCCAACGAGATCCCTGGGTTCTTTTCATTAATACTAGGTGACAGTATCTCCTGAACATGCATACGATATATGAGTAGTAAAAACATCTTTTCGTATGTTAACATTTTAGCTTCACGGCACAGTCGAGTTCAGCTTATTCAAGTGTTGAATCGAACACAGTATAATTCTCATTCACATGTTCATTATAACTATATGGATCCTTTTGACCAAAAGGGCCACAACTCCCACGTCCTTAATTACAGATATTACTTGTTGAAGTACCCACATGCTCACAATATCGACCACAGGTTGATCTGGTCCTCATTCGATGATCATCCCGTTGTAGTCATAGATATAGAACATTGTAGGTGTTTAGCACAGACCCTTGCTGTCTTGCAACCATGTTTAATACATTTACTATTTCACTAATGCGCTTTACAGGTAAACAACAATATAAACCAGTTATTTCGCAAGGATAGACATTACCCCAGGCCTGGTCTCGTTTCACAAAGTACAATAAAGATATCGTCCTCGGACTAAGTATGTGTGGTTTGTGATTGCACTTATACCATACGTTCTGTAAGTACTGGTAGAAATTTAATCCTCCTGATAATCTCTTGAAATCCGCGGATAAATCGTACAACACCAGAAATCTGATGATTACTGGGTCCGAATGCCCCCACTGATACCAACGACGCCAATCTAGATCATACCGTTTAAAATGTTGAATGTAGCAGACGTTATGGTATAATTATACAGGTATACATGCGTATGTAACACTCTCTTGTCGATAAACTTCGCCGGCAGCAGTGGGAATCGCCAAAAGAAAGTGGGCGTGGCTGTGAAGTTATTTGACAGGTGGATATAATCCAGTGACGATTACCAGGACGACAAAATAAACGAATAGAAAAATTTAATATTAAATCCCCTGAATCTGATGTAATAACACTCGGTTTTCCTTGACAAGTATCTCACGAAACAAAAAAGTAGGATAGTTTATTATATCACGGTAAAACATACAATGCCCTACCACTTGTCTTGCTTGATGAAGAAGCTGTATAGTCCTGAGGCTCTTACTTGTCAGTTTCTACAATGTCAATAAAACACCCACAGAACTATAGTGAGGGAAAATCCTGTATGTCTTTACCAGTTCTGCCGTAAACTTAGATCTGTCACGTTATGTACAGTCCATGTTATTATACATACATGGAGTCCCAAGACAGGTCAGGCACTCTAAACTCAAAGGCAATCTCAATCAATATGACTCACACAGAGCCGCAATAAAATATGATGATAACCTAGGACATATTCCCCAAGAACAGTAAAGCATGTAAAAGAGGGGGTGTCATGCAAGTTCAGGTTTAAAACTGCTCTTGAATGATTGTCTGTGGTTCAGCTGTTCTGTATTATTCCGTTTATATTGAAGCTCATTCCATTTTATCGCGTCCTGGAATCATTTTCTTCAGTTACAGACATTTCCAGAATTCAAGCCACGAATAACGGAAAACCCCGATCCATCCGTCCATAGGCTTAACGTCCATTACACAAAGTACGTAGATATACCCAAAGTACGTATTTCGTTTTGTTATTGTTTCGACCCTGATACCCAAGAATGCCTTTCACAAGACCACTGAGAATGTCACATGCTCATCCGAACCCCCCTCGCAAACTCGAGGCTTTTGCTGTTTGCATGCAGTTCCTCCTTCCTCGGTTACGCCCATGCCTTCCATTCATCTGATGAACGTTACTTTTGTCCTTGAGTACACACACACACACACACACACACACACACACACACACACACACACACACACACACACACACACACACACACACACACACACACATACTAAAAAAGTATACGTATTTAAGCAGCTTTTGCAATGATATACTAGTATATAGAACTCGATATCTCTTTTCACATTTCTCCGCCTTGTTATGTGTATAGTATTAAAAATCAGAATATTTATGACCATATCAAACGGTATTTATATAGTCATCGTCTTAGACTAAATTATAAGTATATCTTTAAGTGTGTGTGTTTTGTGGGTTTTTTTTGTGTGTGTTTGTGTGTGCGATGACAGTTACTTTTGTGTATATCAGATGTGTATAGCAGCCGTATCTCTCCCCCATGCTCCATGCTGTGTTTCCCATCATTGTAACTGACAGGTAATAAAACAGATCATCAATTTCAAGGGCAGCTAACTCGTCCAGTGGCCCTAAGGAGACATATTTATTGCTGAATGAAACTGATGACTGTGGTCAGCGGGAGACCTATATTACGGACCATTAACGTGTATACTCGACTATTAACATGTAATTGGATAACGATCCTTTCGCAAGGTGCGTTTTATGTAACTTTCATTAGCACATGACGAAACACAGGTCTCGAAACAAACCTAGGTTTTTACTCTGATTTCAAAGTGTTTTAACTCATCTTTTTGAAATGAAAAGGGGCAAAAAAATGAAATTATTTGTCCATCAAACTGAAATTGTGTGAGTTTAAAATCACTTTCAGTTCATTCTCGAAAATGTGTTTTCTCGAATTTGATTTAAACCTCAGAACTCAGACTTTGTTTCGAGACCCGTTACCTAGAGAAGAAAATTTTATATTCTGTCAAAATGTTAAAAATATTCTACTGTCGAGGCGTTTCCTTTGTGGGTATTTCTTTCATCCAAACAGTCCTAACTTAGCGTCTCGTCAACACTCGTAGTGTCCCTAGAATGTCCCTTAATTTTGTTTAAATGACATTCGAAGTAGGGATGTGTCATTGCATACAAACCTTCTTTTAATGAAATGCTGCTGGGCGATGGGATGGCCTAGTGGTTAAAGCGTTCACTCATCACGCCGAAGATCCGGGTTTGATTCCCTCACGGATTCAATGGGTGAAGCTCATTTTATTGCCACGTTCCTCAAAGTGATCGTAACTCCCGCACTTTAACATAGACTCAACGACAGTCGTAGCGCTAAAACTATTGTAACTGACGTCAGTTTAAAGCGAAGTCCCTTAAGCATGATTGAATTGGGTACATATAAAAATGTATAAATTTAATATGACAGCATGTGTCTTGCCCTTTGGCCGGGTTTGATTCCCTCACGGATTCAATGGGTGAAGCTCATTTTATTGCCACGTTCCTCAAAGTGATCGTAACTCCCGTACTTTAACATAGACGCAACGACAGTCGTAGCGCTAAAGCGATTGTAACTCCCTTACTTTAACATAGACTCAACGACAGTCGTAGCGCTAAAGCGATTTTAACTCCCGTACTTTAACATAGACTCAACGACAGTCGTAGCGCTAAAGCGATTGTAACTCCCCTACTTTAACATACACTTAACGACAGTCGTAGTGCAACGAAGGCTTTGAGCAAAGGGCCCTGGTGTATTCCGTCGTCATATTGCTGGAATATTTCGGCGTAAAACCAAACTCACTCGCTCATGCACTCACTATGAAATGCCGCATGCACTCACTATGAAATGCCGCATGCACTCACTATGAAATGCCGCATGCACTCACTATGAAATGCTGCATGCACTCACTATGAAATGCTGCAGGTTCATCATGTAAACATAACTGACGTCAGTTTAAAGCGAAGTCCCTTAAGCATGATTGAATTGGGTACATATAAAAATGTATAAATTTAATATCACAGCATGTGTTTTGCCCTTTGGCCATGAACACTTCAGAGTTTTACGTTTTTCAATTCACCTTCAAATGGTTTTGCAATTGACTTCTTTGCAGTGGCCTGGCGGTGATCAGGTTTGTTCAAAAGCCTTTAAAGATCACTCGAATTTGTCTATATACAGGGGAGTATGTGTCCGGAATTTGAGAGTGAGTGAGTATAGTTTTACGCCGCAATTAACACCAGAAACGTAACCCGGTTCTTCGGCGTCAAGCGCCAACGCTTAATTCACTAGGCTACCCCACCGCCCTGGCGCATTGAGAACGTTGTATCCCCCCTCACCCCAAACTCAACATTGTCGCCTAGAGTCATATCAAATGAAATTTTAAAAATTCCAACATTCTATTCCAAAGAATGAAATCCTCCCTTTATCTCCTATGCTTGTTTTTTGAAGATCAAAGAAGCACTGCCTCAGGCGACAGTGTTCAACGCCCGGGAGAATACCAACATACTTGTGTTTAATCCGCGTGTGTTAGGTTAATATAGATTGTCATCAACGATCAATGATTAGATATGCCCCGGGTTAAGGCGCAGTCAAGATTTCGATTAGTATCATTTTGTACGTATCAATAAATGTAACAAAAGGTACTAGTGGTTAAGTGTTAATATTTATCCGTCATTGATTATATTTGCTTGGGGTTGACCGTTTTCTGTTAACCGAATTTCTTTTTTGTGTTACAACACAGGGCAAACACCGATTGGTTCCTTGTGAACCCGTAAGGGTCCGACTTAAAATTATCTTCAGCAACCCATGCTTCTCGTAGGAGCGGCTGATGAGATCGGTGGTCAGGCCAGCTGATTGGTTGATACATGTCACCGCATGCAAATTACACAGGTCGGTGCTCATGCTGTTGATCACTGGATTGCCTGGTCCAAACTGGCCTGTTCTGCTTTACAGACCCCCATCATGTAGCTGGAATATTCCAGAGTACGACTTTAAACAACAAAGAAACAAATCCGAAATCCTGATGAACACACACTTTCCAACTCCATTCAGTGAAGGACTTTCATATGCCGGAGTCGGGATAGCAACGGAAATGCCAGACAGTGCTTGACTGATAATCAGTATCGTTGCCATCGTCGTCGGCGATGGTTGTCGTGGCGGTGTTGTCATTATACAAAATCTTACTGACTATCAAAAATTGTGAATACACTGTCTGTTTCTAAAGGAACGGAAAGTAAGAACAGGGTGTACGACACATTAACATTTTCAGTTACTTCGAATTACGTGATGCTCTTTAATACAAATCAGCCTGAACATACCTACCACACAGAATCTCCCTGAGATAAACTAGTCTGTGCTCGCTCGGAACTAAACAACGCTTAAATGCACACTTTGTACACAAGATTGTAAGTCGAAGAGTGATATCAAGGTTCAGTAAACTTGTATGTAAATTTAGGGAAAATTATAGACTGTGAACATGAGTCATCTTGCCGCATTTCACCCAACAATAATGAACGGATACCAACACCCTCTCTGATCATAATCCGTTCCTCGCCGATCCTAGTTTTGTAGTTTTGAGTCTTTTGTAATTTTCTGCTTCATCTGTGTGCCCCTTGCCAAACTTTACCTAAAATCTTGGACTTGAGTCAAACAGTGCTTTAAGTAATCTTTATCCTTTTCCTGAATCCTATTTTTCAATAGTCGCGTCTTTTACCGATGATCATAATCCGTTTCAGGTCCCTCCTACTTTTCACCTCTTTTGATATTTCCCTAGGTTGATCTTTCTCATCTGAAAATTGATAGGTACGAAAAGCTGTTGGATAGTTAGCGCATTAAAGTCTGTCTTCATACAAGTAGTACACGGTATTATCACTTTATATCTACCGATTACCTTTGGTGAACCTGTCAACTCAGAATGATTGGTGGCTGCGCTCCAGAGCATTATTTTCTTTCTTGGTATATTTCATACATTCTTGTTATATATGTTAGGGTCAGATTCAAAGATTGTGAAATAAGTCATCATGACTACAAATTTCAGTCATTTTGTGAAATGACTAAGATGGTCAGCCATTTCTCGTGTTTTTGTATAACAACGATCCATATACTTCAGTCATTTCATGACGTAAGTCATATTTTACTTTTATGTTTTTATTTCTCTCACCGATGAAAATTAGTGAGAGAGTGTGTTGGGTTTTACGCCCCTTTTAGCAATATTCAAACTATATCACGGCGGGAACACCACACATTGTACCACTGTGTGATCTACCAAATCAAAGACGAATCAGACAACAGAAATATATGTAAACTTACTGTGTATATGTTTGTACTCCTGGCTCTTTGTTTCTTTTGAGTGAATACCTCAACCGATCTAAAGACAAATCTGCCTTGATATGATGCATGATACAGAAATGACACTGACCCTCAAAATACGATTAGTACAAGCATACATGCTAAATAGAACGATAACGCCCGGTGAGATAAACAAGATACAGGTCCATACTGAGCAAATATATCCTTTGTATCTTTTGACTTTTCTCACCTGATATTGTCAACAACATCTGACAGACAGTGTTGATCCAATTAATCGGAGACATTGCAATGGGCAGATATGCTAGATACATTGGACACTTGTTTATCCAAGCAACCACGATGTGTGTGTGTGTGTGTGTGTGTGTGTGTGTGTGTGTGTGTGTGTATGTATGTTTTATAAAGGATAGAGGGATGATTTATAGCTGAACTGCTAATGGATGGATGAATGGTGGATAGAAGGATGGATAGACTGACAATCATTATATGAAATATTAAGGAAAAGCTGGTGTCAAAAACTAAAGTAAATGTGACATTAAATGACACTGACATGAAACACCTATCAGTTAACGGTTATCAGTTATCAGTCAAAGACCCCAGGAAACAATGATCAGTGTGGACATCTTCACAGGGAACCACTCAGTGTTTGTCTTTTCTTACAAATAGTGGAATGGTGTTAACGCAACTATTGACAGATAAATATTATTATTATTATTATGAAGGGAATAATTATGGGGTTTTTCTTTCTTGCGACTTGGCTCCACAACGAAATCTCGATAGCTGATAGTAAAATGAAATCATTAGATTAGAAGAGCAAGATGAAGAACAGAGGTTGTGGTGGAGTGGTTACACATTCACCTTGGTCACTGACATGTTCATATTTGACACCTCTCCCATTTCGGATACTTTTAGCGTGGTGTAATTCATATGTCCACTCCCGTGATATTGTTGGAATATTGCTTAAAGCAGCGCCATTTAATACTCTCTGCGTGACATCTCTCAGGATACGAAAGTGAAAGATAAGTTTGTCACCTATCTCTTCATCCTGAACTAGGCCAGGATGAATTTGAAGGTCGGTCTATGACATTTCCAAAGTATGTTTGCAATGCCACATTCAGACCTGCGGTCTCTCCCACAAACTGATCGTAGCGTTGAGGTAAATCTAACAAAGATTTAGGACAGTAAGAGATAGTATATAGACATTGCTACCCATGTCATCATACATTTGTCAGCATTTCATTGCACATTTGCATGCATTACATCATTTAAACATCAGTGCAGTAACAAACAATTTTTAAAAGAAATACCTCGCAAACAATGCTGCGCTAGGCAGTCAATTACCATTTAATTTATTTCTGAGTGACATACCGGGTCAAATTTCCAATATCGAAAAGTCAGATAAGGTGGAAATGGAATATAAAAAGAAAAAAGAACCAAGAAAATTATTTTTAAGGAGGTCAACAATAAGTGTCACACGGGTCCTGATACATGGCTACAGTCACACAGTATGTCAGCCGTATGTTTTAATCTGAAACGGATTTCATTACCTTATCAACAACATTGACACTAAATACACGTAATCCCATGATCAGGACAAAACATCATTTAATCTAGTGCCGTAAGTCTAAAAATATTTCTCCTACAACTTCCTTCTTATCTGACATCCATTATCCTAATCCCGAGATTACAAATTAGATTTTCTGATTCAGATTTCTGTCCGCCAATAAAAGATTAAATGAACATTCATGTCACATTTCAATCAAGTAAAAAGAATTTCTTTTCTTATACTTATTACATAAAATTCTCAATAATTTACTAGATTTACACGATGAACAGAGTTTTAAAAATATAGGGGATAATAAAAAAAACAAATTAGACGGGGATGGATTTGTGATTTGGTAACGCGTCTTCAACACCTTAAACTAACGCGTTTCCTCTGAAAATTATAAACAACTTAGATTTAAAGAGTAGTAATATGTTAGATGTAGTTCCAGTTTCAGTTTGCAGGTTCCATTTTAATATGTTTCACCAGAGAACAGTATATACGTATATCAAAATACAACACCTTTACTGTCTAGAGAGTTCAATAAGTATGTAGATTCCGAAGCGGATTATAGAACCTGACTATGAATGCGTGATGATCTGGAAGGAAAGATCCTTTGCAAAATAGGATCGTCAGAAAACGGATTATGATTTAGTATCGGTACAATATCAAGGAACGATAATCATATTGGCAACAGTTCACCCAGAAAGACATGTAGGTGAATAAAAAGGAGGGCGTGGTAAGAAAGGATTTTTTTCAAGACGAAACACGGATCAACCAAATAGGGGAGGCGGTGTTAAATGTACGCATGTGCTTTGTTATGGGTGAAAGGCAGTAGGATGACTTGGAACACCGATCTGTAATTAAAGTATTTTTTTATATATAAACGAACTTCAGTCGTACAAACCGTACCTAGGAGTTAAGTTAACTGGAAACGGTTGCGTGGAAGAGCGACGCAGTGTTTGACATTTTAAAAATTGAGTAATTTCCCAAAATTAAGAAATTACGCTTTCATAACTGGAAGTTAGCCAGCATATTGATATTCAGTCCATGAAGAATTATTATCACAATGTATAAATCTACACCGATTGCAATTTAGTACATTGTAAGGAAAAGTGGTTTGAAAAGCAAAACAAATGAAATGTAGAAAGGATATTTTCAGTAAATTTTAATTTACTTTGTATCATTGATTAAGGCTGCCGTCCGCCCAAAATGATAAGAAACAATAAGAGGTTTAAAATGTTTATAGTTACATTGTGTTGAACGTTGCCAAACGAACATTGACTATTCGAATTGGTACATATCTATTGCTACAAGAAGACAGTGTGTTCTTGCCACAAGCATATGAAGGACACCAATGTAGCGGTCCTTTTGATGGCATCGGAAACAAGAAGAATCTCAGACATCTTTTTATGCTACTTGATCTTTGTAGATGGCACGATCCTTTTTTATGACCCCGAGGGTGACACAGCATGTTTAGAGGGGGATACCGCTGGATGGGGTATGGGGCCAGGGTAGTATGTCTTCGGGGAAGGTACTAGAGATTTCATTTACAAATCGTTTGTTGGAGGGATTTACTGTGACAACAGGGGGATTATGTCCCGAAGACCCACCCTTAGCTAATTGTTATGGGGAAACAGGTTGTCATTCGAATAATTTACTTGGGTTATCGTACGAATAGATCTAATTCGACACTGGTGGTAATCATCATCACAATCACCATCATCATCACAATCACCATCATCATCACCATCGTTGTCGTCACCAACATCATCATTACCATCACCGTCATCGTCATCATCTCTATCATCATCATCATCAGCAGCAGCAGCAACATCATCTCCGTCATCATCAGCATCATCATGGTACCATGGTCATTGTGCCCAGATTATAAAAAATGAATATATTTGTAACTCTTATATGACAATAAAGAACCTTACAATGAATTGTTTTGTATGTCAAACTAAATTTGATCAACCCATATTTTGTTCATTCTCGATGCTTGGCAGACCATACAACTGGCAGCACTTGACTATTTCTGACTGTAGTTAAGACATATAATCCACTTTGTGCTTCCCAGGATCAAAGTATCCCTTTAAGAGAAAACTATGTACCTTTAATTACTATATAAAAAAAACTTCTAAAATCCATCCTCTTTCATTGTGTGCACGAAGAGCAACAGACATTTCAAAAGGATAATTAAAACAACCTTCTACAAATTTATTCTCATTCACAATCCATTATGTGGGCAGTCGGAGCCGTTCCATACTTATCAGTTGAACACAACTGCTTAAGTAAAACTGCCACTACTTGAAGCAGAGGTTTTTCTCCACGACATATTATTGTTGTGTTTCGTGCATCGAACGTATCTCAGACAAATGATCCTACCATATGGAATGCCCATGGCTCCGGAGGGGATATCTCCCATGGTCAGGTGACCGGTTTCCCAGCCCATGGATGCAGCGGTACGAGTTGGTCACACTTGTTCACAAAGCCTCGACCAGTCAGCAGGAGATCAAAGCGCCGCCTACCAGCCATGTGATTACCCAAAACAATATTAATCATAACCTTAAAGCACATTCTGTGTGAGTTATATAACATATGTGATCAACATATCTAGAAGTAGACTCGCAAATCCAGGTGGTTTGATCAGGTTTCCACGAAGTGATGTGTACTGACAAGTTGTACTGGGAATAAATCATACTGAACAAAAATTCTATTAATTTCTGGAACTTTTGTTTTTAAATCTAAATGTTTTTTATTGTCTGAAAGTTTCTGTTACATGGTTGAGGGTCACTTCCTGGGTAAGGGCGACTTTAATTTGTAAGGTGGGAATTGTTACTGGTAAACAATCATACATTTTCTAAGGATAAAAGAAACAGTTACTAATTAACACTCATATTCATACTCGTGTCTGCTTTCTCGCTTCTCACTTGTACTTAGGCTGGACTATCCGAACAGTGAATGATAGTATGTCCACTCAGCTTGAGAAACTAATGTTCTCAGTAGAATACCTCTGTTTACACAGTTTCTTAAAGCCATATCTCTGGCACCATCTTCATATTTGTGTGAGACCATTTCATTTCATGCTGCAGCCTGAAGCAGAATCATTTACAGAGGTACTTTCCAGGATTTGTGTTCTGGCAATGGATTGCAACATAGAATTTCTGTAGTTAGAATTACCAGTTCGAAATTATGTTGAAGGTGAAACCAGAGCTGGTGAATGTTACACTGTAATTTTAATGTCACATTGTTGGTAGAAATATGGGCGACAAAACCCTGTCCATATTCATTCGATTGTACAAGCGTGACTATATCATGAGAATATACACGAGAATAAGTTTCAGCAGTAATACAGCTATATGATGTTGTTTGTAAACACTCGAGCTTGGACCATCCAATCCAGTTGTGGACCTGTAGTATTGTCGATAATTGTTACAATATAATGTTGGACGGTAATTTTGTTGAAAAATATGTTGAACTGTTGTCTATAAATGTTAACTATATGATAATTGCTACAATATATTACAGTTCAAGAAGAATGTTCCATGGTAATTAACCCTTTAATTTCTGTTATACTACTCTATATGTTTACTAAGTATTTACATGCTTTATGTAGGCGATCTTATATTTATATTTTATGTGTTTTCCATTCTCCTTCTTTAAAACGAAGAGGAACCCCAGTGAGATAAGAAATTCAGAACCTAAGGAAATCAGGATGTGTTTCATTTAGTGCTTAGGGGCTGGTGAAAGGTCTTGGCGGAAGGGAAACTAAGGAGTTTCAGAGACATGCGTGCGCGTATGATATTGACGAAACCATAATGGACTCAGCTTTCACTAGTCATTGTTATATCAAGGAATTAAATGAACTTGATTATCTCTTTTTTTAACAAAATCCAAGTGTAGTATAGTCTTATATAAATAGATCATATTACGCACAGTAGATGTAGATTAAATTCAAGTGGAATACATGTACTAGCAACTTGTTCGCAACAGATTGTCATGTTTTAAACGTGGTTTTCAAACGGCATCTGTAATGATAATATACGTGATATCCGATATCTTTTTACTTGATATCAATTTCGTTGTGGTTCTGATGAACATTTACAACACAAGCCCTTGCATAATTATTGACGAATCAATACTGTATGTCACGTGATCTAGAGACATTCGTAATTGTTACCCCTACCTGTTTTCGCGATTTAAACTGGAATTTACTTTCTAAATATCAAAGAGGAACGCTAGAGGGTGGCGAGACTGAGTGCTTCGAAGTTGATAATGAAATGTGATTTACTGAATATAAGTGCTCAAACCAATAGACTGGACATAATGATTAGATAACTTTGAAAATTAGAGCCGGAATTTTCCCGGTAAATGCCTTCTTTCCCAGAAAACTAATAAGACACACTTGTAGATAACGGTACAACAATCTGTACCGAAATGTCGTACCATAATTTTATATAGAAGTTGTCATCTGCATGGTATCTTGCCTTTAGCATTACTGTTCAGCTTAATAAACCAACGAATGAGACCAAACTAAAGATTATCAGTATTTTTGTCGTGATTACAAATCTCAAAGGATTACTCGGTCGCCAAGGTGACACTCGTTCCCAATTACTTTTTATCGGGTTTAAACACATTTATTTCATGAAAACGCAATGACTGTATTCTCATGAACTGGATTGGTAAACAAACTCAAGAGAACTTATATGAAGACCGCTCGGATATACATAGATATATGAAACAGTATCATGACAAGAAAGGATGAAAATAGATATTGTGACATACGTCTGAAAATTACTTATTGTCTGTACGTACTGAAAGTAAGTAACAATGCCGCCAACAACAGTTCAGATCACCGCGTTCTTTTCTGGAGATATCCAAAACAATATTCTAAAGTTAGCATGCTGTTTTATGCACACCCGTGTGAATACCATTGGAAAATAAATGCACATGCAGTGTACACATTAGCTCTAAGGTAGTGAGTTCAATGTATGTGTGTACCCCTAGAAAACTATATATCAAGTAACATGGGGGACATTTGTAGGAGTGTCGATAGATGGTCATGATCTTTATCTCTGCCAAAATGTTTTACCAATTGTTTCATAGGAATCTGTTTGGGGTCAAATTCTGTACCGTTTGGTTCGATTACTTGAAGTGGTCATGTGTTTCATTAGAAGTTTATGGTCTCTACAAACAGAGCGCGGGACTCCAATAAAATCACAATCACACATTGTTTCAGTCATTTCGATATTTATAGAATCTGCGGCGGCTTTGATGTTAATTAAAGACAATGGGAATACATTTTTCGTTTTTTTCCTACTTGATCTCAGCTTGGTTGATCAGCATGACCAACATTTACAACCCCCTGGGTGGCAAAACATGTGTAGAGGGAGATACCCGTGGGTGAGGTATAGCGTGGGCACGATGCACTATGAAAACCCCGTGTATATCGCGTGAGGATTCCCCTGCAGGTGCGAGACGAAATCAGGTTGCCCGACGCACAGATCACTAGTTGCTTGTAGTCCCTACAGCAGTTATGTCCCTTTGGATGTTGGTTAAGCGCATTCCTGTTTCGGCTTAATATTGCTGCAGGTGAAATACATGACACAGATGACTTTGATCTGTGCCGCGACTAAGTACAAATGCAATCGATGAGACATAGAAAGTATCATTTGATTGATAGAAGGTGTATCAGTGAGAAAAATATACAGATCAGCAGTGTTAGTTTCCGATGCCTAACTGTTTATAATGTTCACAAAATGGTATTATTCAGGATCAACACAGCTGCGTGTACATGTATTAGGCGATGTAAATGAAGATATTAAAGTATTTGTTTCGTAAGTATTGACAACGATAACCAATATTGTAAATATTATTTTCGCCTTTACTGAATCGTCAAAACACTAACAAGCTTTTGAATATCATCGGTCGTGTTCGGTTACACAGTAGATACCGAAGTCATTGAAAACCAAACGTCATGAGTACATGAACTCCATGCAATAATGCTATATGTGACAAAATGGCTATTTGCAGATATCAACAGACGTTTTGTTAAGTATCATGTGAATTATTGCTAACACCATAATTCCGAGCAGATCAAAGGTGATGACCGACCGCTCCTGGAAGCAATTCTCACTCTATCTCTTGTTTCTTTAATCCAATAATTACTGTCATGTGATCGATTGGAAATCACCAATACATTAAGGTCATGTGATCCGAAGGATATAGACAGTTGTTATCAGTCGCCGATGTCATACTAACACTCAGCATCTCTTTACTATATGGGGATTTACCGTTATTATAAGTCCTTGAGACCGTGTTATAAATGTTTATGTATGTTTTAAGATCGTGTATACATGTACATACTTAGCCAATACTTCAAAGGCTTAAACGGAATAGAGACGCAACTTCTGTGCATTGCACATACCAAACGTAGACAGATACTTTGTGAACAAGAGTCTAACTGAACAATTTGCCAGTGATAACCTTTATTAATCCACATAATCCTTTAAAGCCTTCCTGGATTTTCTTAAAGGAAAATGGTTTATTGTAGAAGGACTAGTTCAATGAGAAAGTATAAGCAATGTGTCAGAATTTCTGAGACGTGAATTCTTCATGACTTCTGCGTGCTATACTAGTGTCTTTACTAACACATGAGACAATGAAAGAAGAATTCAACCACTGTTTCAATGAACAGGAACAGTCTTTTTGTGTGTGGATAGATAACTTCTTTATGACAGAGGGTGCGACTTTTCGGTAGATATGCTAGCACCGTTATCCAACAAGTGATGGTTAGGCGTTCGTGTTCCACTTGCAACATATGTCATATTTGGGATTTCACTTTCTGTACTTTTTTTTGTTGAGTCCCATCCGGGATTCGAACCCGCACCCTTAGGGTCAGGCACCTAATCGCCAGCACACAAAGTCAGCCGCCGAGACCGCTGAGCCACTGCGACTTTCACTTACCACTCAAAAACGTTCACTATTTCAATTACCACGTGATTGATAAAGGCACATCTGCGGCGTCTTTGATGTGAATGAAAAACAAAAAAACACGAAGACAGTTTTCACTGTTTTTACTTGATCACCCTTTTATTACCCCCGGGGTGGCAAAACATGTGTAGAGGGAGATACCCCTGGGTGTGGTATGGGGTTGGGGCTCTGTGTTTCACAGAAGATTTAATTAGTAAACCACTTGTTGCCATGATGCACTATGAAAACACATTGTACATCTTGCCCCGCAGGTGCGAGACGCACTCAGATTGTCCGACAGTCATTTTGACAATATGTACGAGAAATGTATCCCTACAGCGGTTCATCAAATAAAACTTGCCTGCAGATGAGATTAATTAAAAAAGCGAGATTGATCTGCGCCGCTCCAAAGTGCAATTGCAATCGAACTCAGATCGAAAGATCAACTGACTGATTGCACGTGTACAGAACATGGTTTAGAAGACCCCGTAGTACATTTTGTGCTGACTGTCAATTTATGAAAAATGGTGCTGTGCTTTTGTAATTTGTTTTCCTGACGGCACTGAACCTTTCGAAGTTATGCAAGACAACTCTTGTCAGAGACTTTGTAGTAATGTGGACAGACGTTTTTCACGCGTTTATATTTAGTGATTACCGTTTATTTTATATAAACAGTCATAAAACTCAAGAAACTTTATGGTTTAAAGGCAATATATTGAAGCATATGCGGAACAGATTAATCTCTGTCACTAGACCAGTCTGAAGAACCGAAATACAATATTGTCAACCGACATATATCCGAAACACAAACTTCCTGTGATCTGTGTTCACATTCTTTGTCACATTCAGTTGATCGCTGGATTGCCATTGAATTAATTCTCACGTCACCTGCCTTGTCCTTAATTCGATAATTATTGTCATGTGATCGATTGGAAATCAGCAGTACCTGAGGTCACAGAACCCTTGAAAATTTGGTAATTGTTATCACATGCTGGTTCCATAATAACAATTAGCATTTCGTTGTTATTACTGTGATCTATGGGTGGCAGAAACATTTTGTCATTTATGAGAAAAAAACACCGACTTGTGCAACGAAAATAGTATAATAACAACCCCAGACTTTAATTAAAAGCATTTTTGATCTATGGATTGAGTCAAATCAATTCGTTGGGCTAAATTCTAAATTCTAATAATAATGTTGTATCTTATAGGATGTATATTAACAACATTCACTTGACAAGCCAAAAACATATTATGGGTATTTTCCACGAGATATTATAATCTGGCTTTGAATAGCTCCATTTCGGATGCGTACCTATATAACAGAGAAAAGGATGTATTAATGATGTATTTTGGCTGCATTTTGCGTTTCTGATTGATGTGGAATTCAGTCATACAGAAAAAGTATCTCTTGTTGAAGACATATCAGACTATACGTACGATCTTGTCTAGAAAGTGAGAGTCCGTTTTAAAAGTGTTGAACCTACATTGGGCGTCACTTATTAATCAATACAGTTTGTGACTAACGCAGGAGACAGGGAGAAGTCCAATAAAATCACACATTGTTTTATTTACTCAGTGATTGAAGGAGAGGTTAAAAAACACAGGCGTCTTTGATGTTAATGAAAAACAATGGGAATACATTTTTCACTTTTTCTACTTGATCACACATTTATGACCCTCCCATTTTCTACTTGATCACACTATGACCCTCGAGGTGGCAAAACATGTGTAGAGGTAGAGATACCCCTGGGTGTGGTACGTGCTGTGTGTCTGTGTATCGCAGGAGTTTTAATTAGTAAATCACTTGTTTTTAATTAGTAAATCACTTGTTGCGAAGATGCACTATGAAAATACATTCTACGTCGTGTGAGGATTGCCCCTCCGGTACGAGACGCGTTCAGTTTGTCTGGCGGTCGACCTGACCATATGCATGAGCGGTTCACTCCCTTTGATTAGGAATTAAGATAATGATGACCTGCAACAGAGGCGCAAGTGCAATTTGCCTGCAGATGAAATTAATTAACAATATGAGATTGATCTTTACCGCCCACAAATCCAAGTTGGGCTCAGTTCGAAAGGTCTGATGATTGATTACGGTTAAATCCATATCTAGAAAATATCAGTTTAGAATATGGTAAGACGCGATAACCTGTAAAAAGATTTTGTGAGTGAGTTTTATATTTTGTGATAAATACTGATAATACATTTGCGGTGTTTGTGCTTTCTTGAATATATTTATTTAATTTATGCATTTTTTATATAAACTACTGGGAATATCAAAACAACATAAAGAAAAAAAAAAAAAAAAAAAAAAAAAGAAGATATATAAAAATTAAAAAAACCCAAACCCACTTTTTGTCGCTCCCCATACTGGTTTAATGGAAACTGTAAATTGAGAATTGAGAGAGACTAGGTTTACACCGGTTTCAGTAATATTCCAGCTACATAGTGGTGGTCTCTTAACAATCGAGCCTGGACAATCCAGTGATCAACAGCATGAGCATCCGTTACACGATGCGTCGCCCTGCGCGTTTGGTAACCGATGACGTGTGTCATTCCAGCCAGCGAGTTCGAGCAGCCGATCTCGTTAGTCGGCACTTACTACAAGCATATAGGTTACTGCAGATCACTTCTAATACTGATCTTCACGAGTGTCGTAAAAAATGAAGCATTCGAAACAGATTAATCTCTGTAATTAAATCAAGAAGATCTGTAACACAATACTCTCACCCGAGATATATCCCAAACGTAAACTTCCTGTGACTTATGTTCAACTCCTTGATTACGGACAAGACAATTGATCGCTGGATGACCATTGAATCACATCACCTCTCTTGTCCTTAAGTCGATAATTATTGTCATGTGATCGATTGGAAATCACCAAAACCCTGGGTCATGTGATCAATGGAAGAATTAGCAATTGTTATCACATGTTGGTTCCCTAATAACAATTAGTATCTCGTTGTTGTTATTGTGCTCTATGGATGGTGGCAACACTTCGTATATAATGAAATAGGATGTGTAATGTAATGTGTTTACCGACTTTGTATTGTGCTAGTTAAATGCAGGAATTTTGTTCATGACTCGAATAAAACCTGTGTTTAAATATTATGTTTATAAAATATCTTCCATACATGTTGTGCTATGAAGGTCGTTTGGCTAAATTCTAGCAGAATGCATTGCTAAATTTCAGAGCCTATCAACAATATTCATCAGGCAAACACAAATATCATCAGTGATTATTTATATTAAAAAACTGTTTTATGTCTAATTCCCGGAACACATTTCAACCCCAGCTAACAGCTACATTTTGAAGTTCTGATTGTTTAGAAACTCAGTCATACATGAAAAATACACGTATGCATTTTTGTCAAGATGATAATGAACTGGAGATTTAAGGTACACTTTTCGACACTGTCAATAATTTAGCGTCGCTCGCACAACTAAGGTATTTCGGCGACGTGTAGTAAACTTATTAAGATATGAGGGAGGGGCAAAAAATAAATGGAAGGAGTGGAATTACTACCCAAAAAATATAAACTAGTGGTTGAGGGAACTTTATATGGGAGGCCGGATTAAAAAAAAGTATTAAAAAGTATGAGGACACAAGAATAAAGGGTGCTTTTATAAAGTGATGAATCTTTATGGGGCATCACTTAATGATCAGTTCAGTGTGTGAACCAATCGCCTTTACTGGTAAGGGACAAGGGAAAGTCCAATAAAATCACACATTGTTCAAATTACCCTGTCACTGACGGAGGAGGGTTTAAAAAAGACGGCGCCTTTGATGTTAATTAAACACAATAAGAATACATTTTTCTCTTTTTTCGCTTCTTGATCTCAACATTGTTGATCAGTGTGATCAACATTTACAACCCCTGGGGTGGTAAAACATGTGTAGATGGAGCTACCCGTGGCTGTGGTATGGCATGGGGTCTGTGTATCGCGGGAGTTTTAATTAGTAAACCACTTGTTGGGACGATGCACTATGAAAACACCGTGGACATCGTGTGAGGATTCCCCTGCAGGTGCGAGACGAAATCAGGTTGCCCGATAGTGTGTCTGACAATATCCACGCAATGCCTTATCCCTTCACCGTTTATGTCCCTTTGATTGAGTAACATAGGAACTATTCATGCATTGTTAACATACAGCAAATACGTAGATGGGTTTGATCACTGCCGCATCTAAAAGCAATTGCAATCGAAAACAGATGGAAAGATCAATTGGTGGCAATTGCTGTGGTGTATCCCTTCATGAGTGATGAAGACGTTAAACCGCCATAACCGTATCGAGTGAGTGAGTGAGTGAGTGAGTGAGTGAGTGAGTGAGTGAGTGAGTGAGTGAGTGAGTGAGTGAGTGAGTGAGTGAGTGAGTGAGTGAGTGAGTGAGTGAGTGAGTGAGTGAGTTGCGTTTTACTCCACCTTTAAAATAGATCAGCAATATCCAGAGGAAACCAGAAACGGTTTCCATGGGTTGTATCACTTTTGGGAATCAAACCCGGACATTAGACTACACCCACCACCCCTGATGTATGAAACATATATCACAGTCGATATAACAGGTATCATATCAGTGAGTATCTCACATGTGACGTAAACATGACGTATATTAAAAAAAACGTTGTGATTACAATTTCACATTCAGTTTTGACCAGTGTACTTTCATTTAGTCAATAGTCTGTATGAACTAAGATATGTTTCGAAATATCAAGGTAACCCGACATGCATCCCAAACACAAATATCCTCCGATATATTTCACCTCGGACTCCATAAGAACGAGCTAGACAATGGCCACTGATCGCCGAATGCTCCTTGAGGCCGTTATCACTTGTGTCCTCCTTGCTTAATCTGATAATTATTGTCATGTTATCGATCGGAAATCACCAATACACTAGGTCATTCGGTAATTGTAAGTCGATGTTAACAATTACCATGCGGCCACTGCAGTGATCTATGGATGGTAGACGTAGGGAGCTCAAGGTAGTCTAGCTTGTGTAATGAAATCGGAGCAGGACAAGAGCCCAAATATTAGTTACAAAATTGTTCCGCTAGTTCCAGTTTTGAAAAAAAATAGATCTAAAATAGATTCCAATCTTTTTACCAATCTTCCTTTTTTTTTTTTTTTTTTTAAAAAAAAAATGCTATACTTATGTGAATTGCAGAAATTCAGTGTGTACGTGGGTAATTATTTCACACCAAACATACTTGAGAGAAAAGGTACTAAACTTCAGGTGCATAAGTTTCTGTACCATTTTTTTTATAATGAATTATTTTTCATAAAGTCTTGAATCTTTATGGGATTTGATTTGTTAATCAGTTCAGTGTGTGAAACAATTGTCTTTATTACAGAGGATACTGGAAAGCCCAATAAAATCACACATTGTTTCACTTAACCAGTAATCGACAGCGACGGGTCTGAAATCGGCGGCGTCTTTGATGTTAATTAAAAACAACTGGAATACCTTTTTCTCGGTTTTTTCCCTTCTTGATCTCAGTTTGGTTGATTTTCAATCCCCGGGGTGGCAAAACATGTGTAGAGTGAGATACCCCTGGGTGTAGTGTTGGATGTAGTTTGTGTATTGCGTGAGTTTTAATTAATAAATCACTTGTTGGGATGATGCACTATGAAAACAGAGCGTACTTAGTGTGAGGATTCCCCCGCAGGTGCAAGACGGTTGTCCGACGAACAGGCTGATAGTCTGACAATGCCCATGCAATGTTATATCCCTACAGCGCTTATGTCCCTTTCATAGAAGATTAACATAGCCACCGTCTATACACCGTGTTTGTGTACATCAATACGTTGATGGGTTTGATCTGTGCCGCATCTAAGAGCAATTGCAATCGATCACAGATCGAAAGATCAATTAATGGTGATTGTGGTGATCTATGTTATAATCAGCCGAATATGTGATCCTGATAAGGTAGGCAATCGTGGCTTGTAATAGTTAGCAAAACACAAGAATGTTTTTTGAAAAAAGCTGATATGACGCATACACGAACACTCACATATGCAACTGTATCTTATTATGTCTTCAGAATATTGTGTGAGGCATAAATGCTAGTAACGCAATACAAACATATGTAAAGAAATTTCAGTTTGTAAACAGTGATAATAATAAATATATTAATGTGAAACAAGTCAAAATATACAGCATTTCTCTATACATACCTGAGTGTGACAAATTCCCAAGTCTCGAATGCAAGAACATTGTAAATTACACTCGATGGCGAGACAATATTTATCATGGAATATTTTAAAATTTCAAGTCAAATTCAATAAGGTAATGATGCATACTGTTTGACATGTACGCTATTCACCCATGTCGTATCACGCTCAATTTCTTTTCACTTACACAGAGACGCTGGAATATATAAATGTTTGGAAAAGTTACTTTAACCAAGGAGCAAAAGACGTCACGTATATATTCTCAGATAATAGTTTAATAAAATGAGGATGTTATGACAATATTTCATTTTCATTTTTAATAAAGTGACTTCTCGAGTGGCATTCTAGAGGTTGGGCAGATGAAGGATTATCTATACAGAATAAAGAAGGTGTATATCCATAAAATAGTCCTCATCCTTTAAAGGAGGAGGCAAGAACATTTTATGACATATCTCTTTTCCATTTGAAAATATTTGACGTTAGCGATATCATCTCAAAATGGATGCTGAATCAGCACAAATTTAATACATTTCAAACATGGTACAGATGGCTGCAAATCCACGTCTTACAACAGTCCCGAGTAATCCCTGTCGATTCTTACACAAAATAATCTTGGTAGAGAGTACAAACTGTTGCAGCGATGAGTCATGGCTAAACTGTTTCATTTGTCAACTCGGTGTACTTTCTTTCGCCACTCAGTATAGATAGTCTCCGCGATCACTAACGTGAGTATGGCATATATGCTTTAAACAATTTGTTAAATAATGTATAAAGTCACAGCACATCTTTCCATAAAATGTCAGAAAATGTGGATTTATTGCACAGACCGACCGATTCCACTTTCGGTAAAGCGCAATGATAAATTTTGTTTATCTTACATAACAAACCATTCGGGTTTGCCACACAGGTGAAAAGCAGGAACATTTTGGGGGAAGTTTCACTGCGACTGTAAGATCATTTCACAGACTGAGTTTAAGCACTGGTTGCAACATATATGACATCGTGAACGCTCGTGAGTAAGGAGACGATGTGAGAGGCAAAACAAGCATACACAACTGAATGATGAGTTTACCAAAATGAAAATTAACTAAAGTTAGATGTTAACTACATCATAGAAAAATATCACGTTAAAACATATACCAGTGACATATCTATATACATACAGAAGAGAATGCTTCATTTTAGCAGAAGCGACAAAACCATTTCCACACGTATAGACATCTCTACTGACAGCATGGTCGTCTGTACAACAGGGTAACTCCATATGATCACATGTTGTCCAACAAAGATATTGTAATTACCTATACTGTGTGATACGCTGAACACTCTAATATGTGACTGGGGCTTTGAAATATTTACACCACACAGTGAGTAGCTCGTAGTCAACACATGTAGATCGCATTCTTAGTAATATAACAATGAATAAGTAAAACAAAACGCAAACAAACACACCAACATGTGCGTGAAACACTTGTCAAAGTTCAGATTGGTTGTAGTGGGATGTTAACATGAACACATTTAATAACAGCAGCAGTCGATGCATTGAGTATCCCATTCATTACACATTTATAATAGTGGCTACAATGTCAAATTCAATTCATTGCCCATGTGCGCTTTCATGCAGTTTAACCTAACTGGAAATAAGCACTGTTTAAATATATATTCAGTATTACTCATTAGCTTTGTCCACGTATATGACTGTCACATTATTCCCTACCTTTGAATGGTAAACTAAAGCATAACTGAAATTTGGAATGCGAGAATTGCTATAGAAAGCCGACAAATGCAAGGGTAATACACGGAGAGTAGTTAATAATATTAAAAGATTTTTTTAGAATTAATCATCTGCGGTAAGTGAAACTTGAATATGCACTGTAAAACTATAAATACTATGACCACTTCATTTTTATTAGATTTTTGCTCGTACAAGTTTAGGCAGCTGAAGCTCGTTTTTTGTGTTTTTTTTCCAAAGAAAGCCTCTATTTCTGGGCAGAACACATACCGTTCTTTCACATAATAATCATCATTGTGTTATCAAACAACAAAATTCAACTGAAGCAAAGTTGGCATTAAACGCATAAGATACTTTCTAATTCAATAGTCCGGATATAGGATCTGTCATTGAAAATATATACATTATTCTTTCCTGCAAAGTACATTAATTTGACATTTGGTAAATGTCCAATTGTAAATATAAGACAATAGCGTGCAGTATCATGTGGATTTATGTCGTAATGGATGGAGATTTGATAGAGATGCAGATCCGTGAAGAGCCGATAATTCACCACCATAGAATAGGCAACAATAACAACACCATCTGACATTTGTGTACGTCACGTGACCGTGTCCAATTGGTGTAAGTTTCTCCTAATACATGTCAATTTTTCCTTCCTGTGGCGCATCCCCAAAGTATGTGTTAACTTGAATAAAACGTCCCCGAAACCTCTACAGCAACAGGTTTCAACACCGAAAGGGAGGTAACTGCCGTGGGGTACGAACAGACGCGATGCCTCCAAATTGTCCATTGGTCATCATTGCGGGGGACATAGCTGTCACTGGTCCCCCGCCGGTTGACCAATCAGCGGTCAGGATTACGTAAGGTCACGTTCCTACAAATCCTCCCCAAGAACTGACAGTGGTCATTGTGGTCTTCGCATCACAGGCAAACATTAGTCCTTGAACTGTCAAACCTTCCAGGTGACTCAATCAATCGATCAGTTCCACATGTGCCTGAAAGTCTTGGACAAACAACTAGAACATACTTCGTTAATGTCAGTGTGAGAACTTTGTCAACTTTTTTTCTGAAAAAGTTTCGAAATATTTATCAATTATGGATTCGTGTGTGTTGCTGCCCCGTGACTTTGGCCTTGTGCTCATGCTTCATCCCAACCCCAAGAACATCCTGGAGATGTCAGTATCCGTGTGGAGTAACGTGCACCTCACCCCGGGGACCACCTTCTACCCTGACGAGGGACATGTCAAACTCGACAAACTGGAGGTATATTCAGTGCTGGACAAGAAAGACGTAAGTGTAAATTATTTTATACGTGTACGATTGTTGAAATTAGTTTTTAAAGTAAATTTAAATGCTCGTACTGTAAAAGATTAAAAAACTGTTTAATCAATCAAATGTATGCTTCAAATTACATTTAAATAGGCGTAAATCGCAAATAATTTCTTTCGCATACTATCATATGTCTACATATCATTTAGTACACAAATAAAACGTACATATAATTCTCGCATATGTTATAAATTATATATACGTATTTAAACCTGTACATAATAAGTTACATTATGTGCCAAACAATTTTTTCTCAGTTTATGCGACAAAATGTCCGTCACAAACATTTTTTTTCATGAAGCTCATACAGTTTTAAGCTTCAAAGTAAAATTGTAAGAGACGTTTTTTTTATTACGGTAATAGACTCGAACATGAAGTATTTTCATACTTTTTTATTTGGAGACATCCAATGGATTCCTTTTATTCATTTCCACGCCCATTTACCACTCCCAAATCTCTAACTAACGACTTAGGCAGAACTAAACCCAATCGGCACGACCCCTATTCGCCTAATTGGGAAAAAACAGACAGTTTTCTATTCAGCCCTATGTCAATCTGGCCTCATAAAGCACTCCCCAAGCATTTTATTAATTGTCAAGCGTTTTGTTTCCTGAATGCTCGATTGTCACAAATTGCCCCAACGATGGTAGAAAATTACTAGTCCCCGTAAAATGCCATGTTAACAATGCGTGATTGTCCATATACGTTTGACCACCCTAACGAGCCGCGGTAACAACTCGCCCCTTTAAGTGAATACTTTTACACCTTTCCTAAACGCTTCCATATCTCTGATAGTGTGCGTGATTGTCTTGATGGGTCTAATTGATTTCTGATGTACTGAGAGTCTTATAGTAATTACTCTGGTAGTGACTGGCTCAGTAGTCATATAACTTGTTTATTACCTCCTTACAGTAAAGTACTATAAAATATCTGTTATAATTTGTAACATATTTAGAGTAATTTGATACTTGGATATGTACAGTTTTTTCAACGTTTGGCACTTGCGTCTCTCTATATGTGCAACAAGATAAATAATATTGACACTGCATCCTCGCATTTTCATCCTATGATCAACCAAACCCAGTAACGTGTAGTTTTGTCAGAGAAGGCACATATTACCTGAAAACAGCGTAAACCATTACTGCCTCACGCACTCACTGTATATAAGAGGGTAAACGATGGACTATTTATGTTTGATGACACATTCAAATTCAATATTTAATAAAAGCATTTTTGTCCAATGTAGACTTATTTTCCGAAGATTTGATTTATTAATGTTCAATGTTCGTCAACATAAACGACAAAACCTATTCGATGCTTTATTTAGACATTGGGTCAAGAACAAGAGTAGCAGAACACGCCATGTTGCAAAACCCTAGTTGCTGGCCAAGTCAGTTGTAAAAACGTAAATTAGCACCATGTAGGGATAAGCGCCCTAACTGTGAGTATATCAAAGATAGATACATAACCATCTGCTGACCACATGGTCAGAGCATACTTCCTTCTTGGAGGGAAACAGATGCAGCACTGGCCTCGTGTGATTATTCCTCATTAAAGAGCTTATTTTATATAATCCCCATTGACCACATGTTAGACCTCCTCGGAAACTTGAATGTCGCAGGAGACAACAGACATACCAGTTCTCGCATCTGTTATCATGACAATGTGTAATTTGACAACATGAATATATATGTAACTGCCCAAAAGACGTCTCAACAAACGGACCGAAAAATACGAAAAAGCGGAAAATAGAATAGAATAGAATAAATAAGATATAAAATGTGAGGATTAAAATAGTAATTGATCGCTAGAAAGAGTTATTCAATGAAAATATCACTACCATCACGTATCACCAGCAGCGTACATTCTAAGGAGGAATACTGCAGGGCTGTCGTTTCTTTCCGTCATTGTTATGTTCAAATGCCTAAAGGAGGTATGGTATTGCTAGCACAGTGGTTAAAGCGTTCGCTCGTCTTGCAAAAGACGTCGGTTCGATTCCCCGAAAGGCTAAGATGTGTGAAGCCCATGTCTGTTGGAATGTTGCTGAAACCACCTTCAACTGCCTAAGTGTCCTTGATAATCAATTACATGTATCAGTATTATCGTGGCAATCATCAGACTTGTCTGGTGTAAAGAATGAAACTTAGAGGGTTTGACATCGGTATCGCGAGACTCGTCTCCGGGGACTGTTACATAAAACGCCAGCTACGGTAGGAAGACTGTGGTGTAGATAAGAAAACATTTCCGGAAGAGTTCGTGGTCTCGGTTAAGTTATCACTTTAACAGCATGGGCCTAACTATCACTTATATATCACGTAAACAACTTCTTATCTTTAGAACTAAACACCTTGCCCGACTTTCTACACCTTCTGAAGATCACGGCATTCAGTTCAGGTCCCTAATCATTAAGGAGTTTCTTGTACACCGATATATGCTGTATTTATGGCGTTCAGTATTCTCGTTCTGTGACCTTTTTGTAAACATTTAGGCATTGGTCATTAAATACCAATATTAACATTTACCTACAGCAATCAATATCTCTAACAAAATGTGGGACAGGTGCAGTGAACATTGTTTAATTTGTGGTGAAAAAACACGTGCGCAATTATCGTCATCCATAACTCTATCAATACGTTCACGGAAAATATTTTTTGAACGTGAGAAAATAGCCTCTGTTAATCTCCCTTCGGATCGTATAGCTCTACATGAATAACACATCCCATGTTTCTGCGCAGGGGATGTGTTTAACAAAAAGTGAAACTATCCAACGAACTGTGGATTCACAGCAGGAATACGTACTTAATTCCTCATAACTAGTGAAGCGTTCTCTATCACTTGTGACAGCATTGTTACCTGTTCAAACAATATTGACAATGCAGTGATTAGCTCAGTGTTACAGGGTGTGATAGCACTGTATGTAGTGTAGGTAATTGATCGGTCAGTTTTTATAAGGTACACTGTTGTGGCAAGGGTTTATCCCGATCGGGGTCCTCACCCCACGAGGTCCCAACAAACTTACAAGACTGGTTTTGCCAGGTAGTTTGTTTTTTATTTGCAATAAATATTAACATCCAGATATTATTTTCAGTTATTTGAAAATTCGGTGTCGATATGCTTTTATACATATAAAACTGTTTTGTTTATTTCTGTACGAAAAAGCCACAATTTCTATTTTACTACTAAAATGCAATTTCTGTTGCACCTTTACTGTAGCACATACACAATACAATTCAAAATGAGTTATGACAAGTAAATTTCAACTTGACCACATTTTGCTACCGCTTATTAATAGTTCAGAATTTAGAAAGAATAACAGCGAGAAGACGGCTTGTCGGATCCCGGTGCGATGCCATTTTCGATTAAAAACAAATACATTTTAGGTTAATTGAAACTAATGTATCTTAATCAGCTACTGGAAGCCGAACTCTCGTGGGATGACACAGTTTATGCAAGAGCAGATTCTGTTTATTTGGTCGGCTGTTTTGACCGCAGAGGGATATCTTAACGTGACGCAACAGTGAGATACTGTAGTCCTGGGGGTGAGGGGCAATCGACACAGAAGCTGCACGGTGTCTATGGGGTTAGGAGGAATCTGGGACATCGCCTAAACGAATATCTCACTCTAAGTGGCCAAGTTTTCTGCGCATATTTATTATGTAACAGAACATATACCTTCAAATGATGTTTATTCCCTTTTTCTTCACTTAAGAACCACAATTAATTCATACGAGGAAGCATGTACAGATTTATAATGTTCTATAATGTTCAAACTAACTTTACATTCTTTTGCTTTTCTCAGATATTCCCATCCAAGGGAAAATATAAAATTGTAGCAATCGCAATTCCCAGGGTGTGAATTTGTCTAAGAAATTGTTCATGACCCGAATCAAGCTGTGCCAGCGTTATAAACATGCCAACACGACATGCGCACCGTCTTGATCGCAGCATGGGGCCGTAACCAGTCCAAATTCGATTCGATTCGGCAATGGATGCCAGAGTATCAGTTTCTGAAACACAATAAATCTTTTGTTAAAAACGCTACAAAGAAATCTATGTACTTGAACACCACGCTTTGATAGCGAATAATAAGAATAACACTTTTGTCATTAATTTCGTTGAAATAATCAACACTGATACACGTTTAATGTTTTTTTCCAATCTTGGTAAAGTAATTTATTCATGGTATTGGCAATTTAGATGTCTATTAGTACAAATAATTTATGGATGACATAAGTAATATAGACTTTGTTGCCATTTATCTAAAATAGTAAAGCGATATCATTACTTCACATAGTAACTTTCGAAGCCGTTTCATCAACTGGTTCTCTATTCTTACAGGTACTGATAATTGACCAATCAGTGTTTGTAATGTCAGTCATTGCCAAAGTGTTAGTGTTATTGTTCCTGCAACTTACAATCTTTTCTCAGCAATGTTACAAAATGTCTTTTCCATGTGATTATCACTCGCAACATTCTATAACTTCAACATGTACCTCACCAGGAATACGCACTGGCTAATCATTATCACAATTATCAAGATTACACCCTTTAAACGCGGCTCGCGCCCGGACATAAAATTCCTTTCAGCTTAAAACTGTCGTAATTGTCCGCTCTGAATTGTATCACTACGCGGCACGTGCGAGCAGCCGGAAATTTCGTCGCGGCATAATAACAAAGTGCACGCGCTGCGCTTGAATACAATCCCGCCTAGTAATTGATTAGGGCGCGATGACCATTGTTGACCAAGAATGACCACACTTTGAGCCATGTTGTCGCTTTGAGGCGCAACGTAATGGTTAGCGTTATTCAATCCGGGGTCTTGTGTGGGCCTCAGCCTCTAATTCACCCGCCTCGGCCTCGGACCATTCACACCCTTGGAGGACTAATCAGATTGCTGAATAGCGTTTGATTCAGTGTTGTGTAAGAGAGGTCAAAGGTTGAAACTGGAGTGGTCCCTTCCCTTGTCCATCTGTTTCTCAGTCTTCGAAGGTCTTATTAGAATAAATGGCGGAAGATATTAGAATTTTCAAGTTATTATTAAGTCATCAAAAGGGCCGACAATTTCCCGTTTAAACCGTTAAGACTAATTTTGGAACACGGAAACTCAGAAATAAATAATCACTGACACGATTAGTTTCCATAAAGGGAAATTAAGGTTTTAAAAGTTTGAAAACAGGGTAACATTTTTTGACCGTTTTGTTTCCAGGTACGTCGTACTTTAGGATGCTATGACGTGATTCAAGAGGTCGACGACAGGGAGGTCAGACACTGCAACTGGATCCGGTTTGTTAAAGCGTCCAGAAATCCAAATGATGTCAACATCGTTGGATTACTAGAAAACGGAGAGCCCGTTTTTAAAATCGTCAAACCAGTTCGTCCGAACGACGAGATCGTTGCGTTCTTCGACGTTCCAGAACCTAAAGACACAACTCCGGAACGAGAGATTAAAGAAGAGACTATGGATGTGGATGTCGACGTCGATGTCGATGTCGAGAGCGTCGAGAGCGATTCTCCATTAGATGTATGCAGCTCCGAGAGTGAATCATTCAAATCAGGTATGCGAATCTTTGATGTCTTTGATATTTAACAGGTGCGTGTCAAAGGGTTGTCATTTAATACATTTCGCGTTGTACTGTAAACTAAAGAACTACATTCCTTTGTTTCTAGAACCAGAACGAGACACATCTCCAATGCCAAGGCTTCCTTCACCAGTCAAAATTGTTTCCCCAATCTGTTCGCCAAGCACGAACACGACTTCGTCACCACTCGGCAGAGACGACGATTGCCGATCTGCAGGCAGTGACGTCACATCCAGTGATGACGTTAGCTCTACATATTCGGTAAGTTTCATAACCACAATTACAGCAAAAGACAAACAGAAATTAAACTGACATGCAAAACCTTCTTTGAGTCTTTGAACGTTTGATCTAAATGAAAATTAAAATGTCCATCTTTGTCACCAGGGACCTAAGGAGATTACTCCTCTCACATCCACTCCACGAGACGTCACTTCCGTTTCACCCGAATCTCAACTTCCGGTGAAGAGAAATCGGGAAAGGACATGGCTGCCATGCGATGTTTGTGGGAAGAAGTTTGACAGACCTTCACTACTGAAACGCCACATGAGAACTCATACAGGTATTACACAATTATCATTATTTTTGTAAATAAAGAAATTGGGAAATCTTGACTCGGAGCAAATTTACTAAATCTTATTTCTGTCTTCCGATCAATTGATTTCGGTCGATTCTAATTTAAACAAAGTGAAACACGTCTTAGAATTGATACGCTCCACTTCGATTCTACAGAATCACTATAGTAGGGGAGGGGGTAGGAGTAGGAGTGCAATTCATCAAATATTATTTCAAGATGTCCCCAGCAGCTTCTGAAACCAGTACTTCTCTTTTCCAGGCGAGAAACCTCACGCCTGTGACGTGTGTGGTAAGGCGTTCTCCACGTCCTCGTCACTGAACACACACCGACGTATCCACTCCGGTGAAAAGCCCCACCAGTGCAAGGTGTGTGGGAAGTGCTTCACTGCTTCCTCCAACCTGTACTACCACCGCATGACCCACAACAAGGTACGTGACCACTGTAGGCCTCTAGTGTAGCCAGCCCCAGTAATTCGGGCATTCGGGATTTCACCTCTGTCAAGATTTCAGTAACTGTAATGTTGATTTTTTATGTTCCTCATTTAAGAAGAGGTGTGGTAGCCTTGTGTTAGCCTGTTACACCTAGGTTCGGGTTCGAGTCCCTGCATGTGAACCTCAGTATTTGTATTCCTGCCCTGACATATTGGAATATTCCTAAAATAGGTGTATAATTGAACATCCTGAGTCCCTCTTCCGATCTGATGATGTTGTGCTACAAAAATGTTATGAAAATATGTGTTTCACAATCTCTTCGCATTTCCATCTCCAGGAGAAGCCCCACAAGTGCACCATGTGCTCCAAATCGTTCCCTACCCCAGGTGATCTCCGCTCACACATGTACGTCCACAACGGCTCCTGGCCCTTCAAGTGCGGGGTCTGCAATCGCGGTTTCAGCAAACAGACCAACCTCAAGAACCACCTTCTTCTGCATACAGGTACGGATTCTAATCTCGGTAATTCATACAATTCAGAGTTGATTATCTGTAATAAAGACTTGATGAATTCGTGATTAAGAAGTGTCGATTCCATTACATGAATGCTACGTAAAATGGTTTCTCTGAATTGGTCCTATTTATGATTTTCCAGGTGACAAGCCCCACGAGTGCACTCTTTGCGGAAAGAGATTTGCTCTGCAGTGTAACTTGAAAACCCACATGAAGACACATGAAGGTAACTATTCTGTCTGACCACATTGTTTTCCCTACTGCATAGCCCTCCATGCAATGCTAAAGCCCTCAGCTTCTGAATGTCTGGTCTCCCTTGGGCTTCCTTTCAATGGAAATGTGTTAATTGTGACAATCGAAATTATGTATTCATAGACTAAGCGTTAGTCTAATATTCATTCTGTAAAGTGGAAGAAGAGTTTAAAACTGACACACCGTGATATAACTCGAATACCGAACACGCGCCGTTAAACCAATTCACTCAATCACTCTATTGCATGATCTTCCTTCCTACAGGTGATGACAAAGAGATCTGTACCCGATGTGACCAGATGTTCTTGAGCTCTAGCGGTAACGTCCTGAACGGTCTGTGCCAGCCCTGTCGCGACGACTCTGCTTCATCTCCACCAGAGAAAGTCAGGAAAACATCCCCAAAGTCGGACTTCAGCATCTCTAAACTGACCGGCGACGACAACAAACCCAAGTCCAGAAAAGTCAGCCCCGTTCAGAAACCGCAAGGACTCTCCCATTCGATATCTAACATGCAACTCAGTTCCTCATTCCGTACTTCGTTACCAAATTCTCAGTTCGTGTCATCCCCTTCAACGGATTTCCAGATGCACCATCAACCCATGCCATCATTTAGCTTCGTCCCGTTTGGCAAGATTCCATCTACGAGTTCCTATCCAGGTTTTGGAAGTCCCCAGATTCTTCCAACCGGAAGGCATTACTTCGCAAGTCCGGAACCCACAATGCATCTCGGTTCAGCTGTTTCGCATCGGCCAGTGTGGCCAAATTTGATGGCTCAAGGATTTTAACAGGACATAAGATCCAGATCATTTACGAGACATTCCATTTAAACTCATAAAGTGCACCATGTACGCATTCTTAAACGTTGTCGTACCTTGAACATTTGTCTATAGGCGGATCCCAGTTCTAGTCGTAACGGAACTCTTATATATAACTGGTTTTCCCGTCCGTTTTGTCTATGTGTACAGACAAGATCCCAGTCCTAGGTTCATAAAAACTGGTTAGACTTTCGTTTCGACCTTGTCTGAGGAGGGGCGGACCCAAGTATATGATGAAAGTGGTTTTGCCGTGTTTCCTCTGTCCATGCGACTGTACCCAATCTGTCATCTAGTCAATGTTATGTCATGTCAATGTCATGTCACGTCTTTCATTGTTATATATTATATATTGCACGCATCACATTCAATATATCCATGTCAGTTGTCCATACATTGTACAGCAATGACAATCTTCCGTCACATTCCTAGTAACTTAATAGTAGCTATTTAACAAACACGTAATCTTGATATCGCCTATATTTACGTATTGTTTATGGTGTAAATATTGTTGACTGTCTTTCATTGTTGACGAGAGTATTGAATGCATAATATATTGTATATTTTTGTACATTAAATGCTGAAATGAATCCCTAGTCTTTGTTCATATTGAACGGCGTCCATTAACTGACAGTGTTGTGGCTGTATTGTTTGCTGTTAACGCCGCACTCAGCAATATTCCAACTTACAAGGCGGCCGTAAATAATCGTGTCTTGACCAGACAATCCAGTGATCAACATCATGAGCACATATGTACAATTTCGGGACACAATATGTGAACCATGGCAGCGAGACTGACCACCCGTCAGTCGTCGCTTACGACAAGCATGGGTTGCTGGAGACCAATTCTAAAGCGGGTCTCCACGCGTCACGTTCTTTCTGTACATAATGATTGGTAGAGCTTCAGTGCATGGATGCATATTTTCAGTCGTATCGTGGCTTGTCAACTGTGGAAGGAAGTTTCTTTGCATTACATCCAACCTTTCCCAACTATTCCAGATGTATGTGGGCGGTGGGGTGGCTTTATGGCTAAAACGTCAGCCCAGGTTTGAAATACGACATGGGTTCAAAGTGTGAAGTCCATTTCAGGTGTCCCCCGGTCTGATATTGCTGGAATATCGCTGGAAGCGGTGTAAAACTATACTCGTTGCAGAATCGTCGATTTTAGACATATAGTAGCTGTGGAGTAGTCTAGTGGTTACAGTGTCCGTTCGTCACGCAGGGTTTGATTCCTCCCCATGCGCACAATATCGTCCCCCGCCGTGACATTGCAGGAATATTGCTAGAACCGGGGCAAGCTTCCAGCTGACCGACTCACTCACTCGTACACCTTTAACCCTTGCGGGTAGGGATTTAAGGGTATGGCGCAACACGCGTAACTTTATTTCATGACTGGCGCCCGGGTTGTTGGTTGCGGGTTGCGGGTTGCGGGTTGCGGGTTGCGGGTTGCGGGGTGCGGGTTGCGGGGTGAGATGTGTGGAGTTTCAGTATGTATCATACGTATGATAATGCCCGAATTTGGCTAAATGTATCTGAAAAAAAAACCCCATATGACAGATACATGATGCTAGTAGAGTACACCTTTGATTATCAGTACGTATTTAACAATGAGATAGCTATCGGTCCTTTCATCACAGATTTACGTGTATTTGTGGTATTTATCGGGTGGGTGAAGCGGAGAGGGTATGCTTATATATATTTTCACGAAACCCTCACTGTTTGGTAATGGGTCAGATCAGAATCACGAAAAGTTCTTTTCTTTGTATTATATATGTCGTGGCTTGTATTATCATTAGTATAAATAATAGTCTTGCAGCTAAAAGTAGAAACGCAAATGAAGTTCGGTCAGTTGTTACAATGAACAACGTCTGGGGTTGCGATTGGAAATACAAATCCAAAAATATATTTATAAAAGTAAAAATCACCAAAAGTTGACTGTACACAGGGCACAAGAAGCAGACTTGGCCAAATACGTCCGAGGTGTCACACACGTTATGAATCAGCCTATTCTTAAATATCACTGAAACAATGACTATTGTTTCACACAGATGAGCTAAATTGATTCTGACAGATTCATCGAGCTAATAAGAATACGGTCCCACCTCACTTCAATATTTAATTCCTTCAAAATATACAGCTAAAAGGAAGTTTCAGGACCACCCGATTTCTGATATGACAGATGACATACCAAACGAACTGCAGTAATAACACCAAACACATTAACTAAGACAAGGTAATAAGTGACGATAAGTGATAAGATAAGATAAGATAACCAAGAAGGACTCTTGCTGGCCAATCAGAAGTTTTCTCAATGGTTTCAGGACACCCAATGGAAGCATTAAAACCATTCCTAACATCGACAGAGCTGCCACAGAGGTTACTGAAGATGAGGATATATTTGGTCAACAAAAGCTGTTACGTGTCTCCAACCTCCAACAGCCAGTAGGGGATGGGACTATTGCCACATGGAAAAAATACCTCAAATTCATTAATGTTATATAACGACCTTCTAAAACTTACACTACTTCATACCAGTCTATTCAGCAGGCTGGTGGTTAACCGTTCGCTCATCACACCTACGAATCGGGTTCGATTCCCCACATATGTACAATGCGTAAAACCCATTTCCCGGTGTCCCCCGACATGATTAAGTCGCTATAAAACGGTGGAGTAAAACTAAACTCACCAACTCACCCATTCAATCTCTCACTTTATTTATGACGATATTGAGACTTAAATAGCTGCAGTAACATCCAGCTGTCCTTTCGTTCACAAATACGACTCTGAGTGTACATCCGGCTGGGACTAAGGTACGTCAAACCGAGTGACACATTGGACAGCAAACTGTAAAATGTTAAGGGTAGCTGGATACTAAAAACATCGATCGTCACCACAAAGGCTGGGGCCACCGAAAATGCAGTGTGTGAAGCCCATTTGTACTGTCTCTCTGCATGAGCAGCATAAAAGTCTATTCAATTAGCTTGTTTTTAAAAAGACACCGGGAACATTGTTTCAGACAACAGGTTGACTCTGAGCCGCACTGATATACAAAGCACAAACTGGTGGACACATCTGGTGTCACCAACACCACGGAACATGGTGTCTTCAGACACAGCCGCTCTCTCACACCCAAAATTGAAAGTTGAAAAAGAAAAATCAAATGTAAAATAACAGGAAGCAGCAAAAAATACCTTTTGCATTTTATTTATAAGTTGGAAGAACGTGATTATATGACACGATTTTATGGATTACAACTTCTTTATATTCTTTATCCGATGTTTCAGAGATAATTCTCGATAATTTTATCTTAAAAAAAACGCATCATGTATTGTTTTTCAAATATCAAGGGTCGGGGAGGTAGTTTAACATTGACGTGACGGGTCCTGACATCAATTTGTCAAGTTCATGTCCATCTGTGATCCCGTATGTGTCACATCCCGAGTGTGGACCCAATTTAACAAAGTCCTTGATCTACCACTGTAGACCTCGACCAGACGTCAATGGGTCCCCCTTAAATCCTCCTATTCTCTCGTCATGAACTCAAATCAAACACCGAGATCACATTAGCATTGAAATGGCCGTCTTATTCAACTGAAATATACATTAAACACAGCTTTTTGTCAACAGACCATGAATGGAGCGATTGGGGCACAAACACATCGTACAATTACTGCTGTAACATTACAGTCCAAATCTGGCCGTCCTCCTCTTTTTACTGAAATAAATTAAGGTTAATCTGGCAAAATCTGCCATTACAGATCGCTCATAAAACTGTAATCAGTCACAAAGCCAGTTACGCTGTTCTGTCTCCAGACGTTTCTCTGTGTAATAGCCTGCTCCGAGCCTGTAACTTCTGCTCGTTTCTGCTGAACTTCACAACAGGTAATTGAGACACTGTCGTCTGCTGCTGTCGTCTGCTTATCTCGGGGTCGTCTCAAATGCTTCCGTAGATCGCGAAATACTCAAAATGTGTTGATCTTAAATTACCAGTCCCTCATCTGTATAATATCAATTTTCATTTAATATTGCCAGAATCTGGTTGATCTGCCCGGATTATACTGATTGGGTTTAATGGTGAATGCCAGTGACCATGCAAGAGGAAAAAAACTCCGTACCTTAATGATGCATTGTGCGTAGAACCACGTGTTACTACAATAAAAAAAATAGATCACAACACAGTTTCATGAGTAAACACTGCTGTAGTAGTTTTTTTCTTGAAATTAGAACTTGATAGATTTCGTCGCCCAAAGACACCGCTGCAAGATCGGATCTATAAGCTTTACAGCTTTAATATAATTTAGGATGAAACCTACCAGTACGTTTTAGTAAGCTGAAACTTCTGTACAGACTTGAGATATGACCCGTGGAAGGAAGCAATTTTAATTGATCAATTATTTGTTACTATGTCCCCAACTGACCAGACTTTAGCAGTACTGCGAAATGAGAAAAGGTGTTTTTTCTGTAATATCTCTCTATATATTCAGAAACTAAGTGTTAATAGGAAAAGCGAAATGGAATCAAACTGAGCATGGAAACGACAAATGAAAAAAGATCTTGCGATGTGTATGGGCAATCCATGATTAGCTTCAAGATTTCACAAAATGGTGATCTGCGTCAAAGAGATTCCCTACACTATAAACACTTCAGAACATGATATGCCCCCTCCTCTGCTTTTATCTATCGGACAATCGGTGTTGATGTCGCGGATCAAATCAGCTCCCAGCTCATCGCCAGTTCTTATCTACACCCAGTTGTGCTATACTTTTGTGTCCGTCAACAGATACTGCTCATCAAAGTCCGTGTGTTTACTGAATGGCGAAATAACGAGGATATATTGGGGAATAATGGTGCAAGGCGAAGTTTTGACACGGTCGTTAGCAAGACCTGGCACCTTTGGCAATCCCCAGACCCCTATACAACACTCCTGTGGTCAGCTGGCGGCCCCCGGGGTGACGGGAGGGGTGGGGCTGGTGGACGGTTGTGGTTGTTAGAGAAGACGGTTGGGCGATAGGGAGGAACGAAAGTTGAGTATGGCAATTCTGAATTCTCGTAAAGTCTCGGGCTGTGTCGTAAGTAATCACGTCTGTCTGGTTGGTGAGCACCTGTGGCTTGTCGGCATTAGCGGTGGGTGTAGTAGGGGCCTGGAGGTGCATTTTTGGGAAATGAGAAGGAAAGCATAATTTGGGACTTTTACTTTAGCTATGGAGAATCGATGTGTGTGCTTGTGTGCATGTGTGCGTGAGCGTGCGAGAGAGCAACAAAATGCATCTGAAGTCTGAAAAGTGAGATATAATCAAAATAAGTTAGTTCCCAACTTAAGGGTAAATACAAATTAAATCCTCCCATCTCCACCGTACTGTAAATTACGAAGAATTAGAGGCCGGATTGTTAATATTGAATGTTTGCTCTGACCCTTAGGTGTTTAGTAAGGCTGGTCATAGGTTTTCGCACGCTACAAATAAATAAATAAATAAATAAATAAATAAATAAATAAATAAATGAATGAATGAATGAATGAATGAATGAATGAATGAATGAATGAATGAATGAATGAATGAATGAAATGAATGAATGAATGAATGAATGAATGAATGAATAAATAAATAAATCCAAAACACAAACAACAAAATAGTCATTAAAAAACCCCATAGATTGTCCCACGTCCCCCAACAAAAATGTATAAATATGATTAATAAAATATAGAGCAAAATAAGAACTAAAAACATGGCTAACGATATAGGCTCACGAGCAAAATCTTCTACATACAGATGTAAAGTTATAACCACATAACGTTCAAAACTGCAACACAACAACACCTTCAACGACATGAACGTCTATTACCGCATCACGCACCTGCATGTCAACAGTCATGCTGTGATGAGCAGAGTGAATGTGAAATCAACAAGCTTGTACACTGCGGAAAAACTAATAAACACCTTCTGTGCCCACGTAACTCTCCAACACATTACATGCTTGCTAAAATGCGTGGTGGCACTCCTTGTGTGACACTTTCACGCATGTAATATTTTCTCAAAAGACCAACTCTCAAATAACCCATTTAACAGCCTGTAATTGTGGCTTTGTTGTTTCTGGATGAAACACACGTGATCTATGTGGACAAGGCCCAAGAGTTTTCCCCTCTAGAAAATGAACATTCAAGTATGGAATAACATTAGGTGAAATAGGGTTTAACGCCGCACTTAAGAATGTTTTACTCATATGTCGATGTGCCTGCGAATGTGTGTGCTTGTACTACTCCAGACGTAAGCTGTTTTATAGTGCTAGCTCACATACCATGACGAAAACTTGCAGGAACAACTCCCTACGACACATTATGGTGACTCCTAGCCGACCAATACTTGTTGTAGCCATTAATGCAGAGCGTCAGGCAGAGACCAACTAGTACCATATTTTAACGTCTTTTGGTATCGGGGATCGAACCTTCCGCTCTCCGGGCGGACGCTCTAACCACTACACCATCGAAGTGACACCAGTGTGGAATAACTCAAACACACTGAAATCTCTATAATCCGAACCCTTGTAATTGATACCCCTGTATTCCGGACACCCCGTCTCCTGGACAGTTAAGTTTATACAATATATAATGAAGGCTTGGACCCAGACTCTCTGTTTTCGTAGATGGTGACCTGTAAGACCCAGAATGCAATGACGTAAATAAATCTAATATTGTGGTTTGTTATAGAAGCGCCAGATATATATTGCGCACATTAAGCATATGTGTTACATAGATTGCTAGGCTTTTAAACATAGTATAGTAGCATCATGAGCGACAGTAATTGAATGAGTTTTTGTTTACTTGGACACTTATGGTAATTGGGTGATGTATATTTATCTTTTATAAATATGCATAATGAGAACATTAATAAGGTGTGGTATTTCATCTTCAAAATCGTCCCCACAAAACGGGCACATTCAGCCGATACTCGTGTTCGAAACGGATTGTCTACATGCAATTCTTAACTGATGAACATGGCCAAAGCTTCGTTATCCAGTTCCTTTTTCGTTCACGCTGATTGATTTAGTTTTATTGGGTTTGATTGACGGCAAATAACAGTCTTGCAATGAAATTACGTCTGCCCAACGTCCACCAACGTTTGACTGCTAACTGAAACTGTCTCCACACACACACACATACATCGGTGGTGCGGTACTTGTGAAACCCTGTCAGCCATATTTTTACATCCTTTTTGCATTATCTATTGGAATCATTTGTAACAGACATCCGATAAGATCGGATGGTCAAGTATTTTGATTGATGTTCATGCTGTCAGTCACTTGATTGTGATTGTGTGGTCAACGAATACCACAGTCATAGGGCTTGAATAGTTCTGATTGTTTCGTTAAACAAGCATACGCAGAAAATATGAAAACATGCATTGTATAATTAACACACATATCAGTATTAAGTGTTAAACAACAAATGAACGTAATCAAAGTCTAGTGCGCAAACAATTGGATTCAGTACACTGAAATATATATGAAAATATCCCAACGTCATCAATTACAGTCAGACTTAAAGTCACTTACAATCACAATACAGTCCCTGTCAACTGGTCAGTTACATAAAACTTTCAAGTAAATCACTACAAAAACTGAATAACCTGATGATATATCACACCCTTACATACTCGATCAGGGCGTCAGTTAACACTGACGGAACCCAAAACAGGCATACTACGAACCGTAATACAAACACCCACCCAGGAAGTATAACATACCGAAAAGGGCTGCACATAAAGAAAGTCCAGCCCTGAACAGTGATTGTTGTGAACTAACTTCATATGGATGAGTAAGTTCTGGGTAACTACCTCGGTGCCATCTGAAGCTCTTGAAGACGGCTTTGTTGCTCCATGAACGTCCTCGTCTTTTATCATGTCAACGTAATTAGTTTTTGACGTTGCCTCGGTGTCAAGGTCACAGCAGGGGGCACATGCAGGCGTGCTCGGGGACGGATCTCAAGCAGGATATGATTAAAGAGTTAAATCATTGATAATTAAAAGTTGGATAATGTTTCTGGATCAAAGGACGTTGTTTAATCTATTAAACGTATGCTACTGCGGGCTGGGGGTGAGTTTGTCTTGTTAAACTGATCTTACTGTGTTGCCTATCATATGAGTTTGAGTATATTAAACACCGTGACAGTGTTAAAACATGTGATGTCAGTCAGTGAAAACAGGCATGATCGACCGTCCCCTTGTATTCACTTTGTTTCCCTCTAAAACTCGAAATGCATGAAAACTGATCTAAACTCTCTTGCAATAAAGAAGTTGTCTATCCTTAAAACGAGTTTTATCCCGAATACGCCACGATAAGATTGCAGCAAACACGGGCATTATGTGTGAGAAAGATTGGTACGTATGTCGCTGAGTAATCTGTAAAATAACAGCAGTGAATATACTATGTTAAAGTCGAGATCATAGCTTTCCTTCTTTTGTTGTTGTGTTATGGCTGAGACCAAAGGAAAATGCAAAAATACCGTTCTTTACCAACTGATAACAAGTAAGAATTCTTGTAGGAATGATAAGTAAATAGACCTTCAGTCTCCTTCTTCTTTTGGCTTTTGTATTGTGAAAACCGAGAAAAATGACAACAAATGTTGCCGGCACCCGTATTTCTTCTTTCTTCAGTCCCGTGTCTGCATCTCAACAATCAAATAATTAGTTGTACGTGCTACCTGTATCTGACACCCACGTAATTCACGAGCTTTTGCCTGTGACGTCAGCACAATTTGAATTGACTTCTTATTGTCATCTGTCAGCCTAAGACGACGGCATGCAGACAGACCTCAACATGTCATAATGTTGTTATAATTAAAGGTACCCTTAGTTGCTAGTGTAATAATTATACCTAACTGTATTACTTAACTATCAATCAGGAAATGTAATCACAAAGTTAGTTAATTTGCGTATTGATTGCGTATAATGTAAATATTAGTATCTTGCTTATCATATGTCATTTTAGATCCTAATTTCGTAACAAAATCCACAAGACTTATGTTCAGAAGCCGGTCGTGCCCGTCATCATGTGGAGGTGCTCACAGTCTCAACCACTGGGGTGTCTGGTGACTGCGACGTAAAACTATATATTTACTACGATAAGCACCGAACGTTTTTATTCAGTCAACCCTAACAAACTGTTAGTATAGCTTGGGGCTAACAGTTGTGGCCTGACGTTTAGAAATGAACCGTCACACCTGTCACGAGTTGCATCAGTTACAAGTTACATATTATGCAGAATCGTGTAGAAGAATTCTCTGTAACATTTACACAGCCTATAAGGTTTATAAGCGTATTGATATACTCCATGCAGATGATGTTTTTGTAATGTGATTTCGTGACTTTGGGCTAGGTGCGATATAAGAAGGTATATTGCACTAATATCCGTGAATAGTACCTAGTGTCCTTGTCTATGTTCAAAATCTCAATGTTTAAACAATTTGTTTATTGAAATTATCGGAGTGACAGTAATACTATAACATCTTAATCATTTAGTCTGAAGCCCGATCCCCAAGGCGTCACTAACTGGTCACTGGGGTTCATTTAGTACGCCAAAAACTCAACCCAAACCAAACCAAAACAACAACAACAAGATCACCACCACCACCAACAACAACAAAACAAAAAAACAAACAAACGACAAAACACCAAAAACCTAAAAACCTGAAAAAATCATTCAAACAAATGCTAAACTCAAACAATAACGCGCAACAAAAATGTCAGTGCTGGGATTCGAATACACTAACAACTGCATGTAGTCTCTGAAATGAACGTATTTTCTGAAAAAGGCTCATAGTTAAAAGCAAATAATAATAATATAATGTAAAGGTGCCCTGATGCCCTGATGCCCTAAGACTTTCTTCATGGGCTGTCTTGGATATATTTGCTTCAGGGTCTGTACGACAGACTAGGATTCGAACCACGGACCTTCTGTTGGTCAACTTGTGAAATACTTGAAATACTTGAGACAATTTCTGGTCCGGTATCTCTTTGTGGTGGGAACGATAGCATGACCACGATGCCCGAACACTGCTAATGAAGCATTTACACCATGGCGCTTTGACGAGTGAGTGACTGTGGTTTCACGCCACTGTTACGTCACATAATTCCAGCAACATCAAGGCGAAGGACATGTGAAATATGTTCCATATATTTGTGCCTGTGTGGAATCGAACTCTTCAGATCGGGGAGCAAACGCTTTTACCACTGGCCTACACAATCGTTAATGTATGGGCTATGACCACAGCAGTCCTATTCTTTAAGTTTGGTTTCATTATAAGCAGACACACTTCGATCAACTGACGTCAAAGCAAAACACGTGACTTTCAATCATACTGTGGTTAGCCTAGTGGTTAAAGCGTCCGCTCGTGACGTCGAAGACCTGTGTTCGATTCCAATCATGGGTACCATATGTAAAGTCCAACGTGATATTGCTGGAATATTGCTAAACGTGGCGTGAAGCCATATTCACTCACTCACTAACTCACTCCAGTCGTGCTACCTCGATTACCCCTGATTTTATGAGCGACGTCCTCCAAAATACAAAGAAAAATGTCCTATTTGCGTTTTCGGTCTGTGTTGAAGACAGGAGCTTGCGTCATCTGTTACCCCTGTATCACTTTCAGGAACACTCTTAAGATATTATTTAGGAACTCAATTTGTAAGTTCTTATTTGAAGCAGTCATGGGGAAATACCATCAACAAAAAGAGAGAACGAGTTCAATTTTACGCCGCTTTTAGCTATACAGTTTATTCGGGTGACACTAGAAATGGACTTCACACATTGTACCCATATGGGGAATCGGGGCCAGGTGTTCGCTGTGACGTGCAAACGTTTTATCCACACCCCACTCGGTTGAGCCACCCTACTGCCTCTTATCCATCCTGCTTGTGTGACGCGGTTGAAGATATTTGTGTTCTCCGCCTTTCGTTTGAAAAACGGAGGACACTACTGATTCATAAATGTGTTTCTATTTAACTTTAACATACTGAATTGCTGAATTTGTTGTTTAATCAACACTGGGTGTGTTACAACTGTGTCGAGTAATATAATCAGGATAAGAAATATAAATAAATTAGGAAAGAATATCAGAGGAACGTGAGTTTAAGTCTAGAATTTCTCTTTTTTCCATTCACTGCACTGATGAAAATTAAAGATTTCAGATTTGAGAGACAAAGCACACGGTAGCGGGGTACACACCTAGTGCACGTACCGCACACGCGGGCTTTCGCTAGACTGGGCTAAACTTTAATAATAGGTGTTATTAAGTCTGTAATACCTAACTAAGTTTCCTTCACTTAAGTCAATCGCAATCGTGCTTTACCATCAACTTACGGCCGCAAGGGTGATTTTTGTACAGTGAGCCCTGTGATGAACTTGAACTTGAAAATAGCGTTAATACCAAACTCTAAAATCGGCCACCAAATTAGATTCTATTCTTCCAAGAATAGACATAGAATAACCCGCAAGTTCTCCAGTTAAAATTACCTATGGATTCCTTAACTTTACTTAAGCAGGCTAGACTTTGTTTTAGTTAATAAGATTAGTTTTCCCATTTATTCCCTTGGGTTTTAATGTGAATCCTGATTTCTAATTCTTGTCAAAAACACAATTCACTTCTTTAAATAAAACACAACAAAAGATCCATACTGCGCAACCGCAGAATACATGTGTAGTTAAACATCCCGAGTATTGTATTTTTAATGATTATTCTTTATAAAGCAGTGTTGATGAGTTAAAGATGAGCGATACACGTCCTGAAGAGGATGGCCATCAACTTCGCTTCATTACCGATGTTTGCTTCCGCTAATCAAACACAGGAACGCATTAAGGTCGTTGTTTAAAAAAGGCGAAAACGTATTGCATAAGCTTGGATTAAATAAAGGAACCCGTAACAAACTTTGCTACGGCCGAGTCGAGGCTCAGAGCGCGTGTCAGACAATCTTTCACAAGGTTCAATGTGGATTTCACGCTCAGATGAGAAGGCGTCGTTATCTTTTAATTTTCGTTAACGACGAATTGAGTCGTATCTCCCCCGACAATGGAGCCACTGATGCAGCTGCAGCCGTTTTGAAGTCGCCAACACCCGATTAAAATCTTTTTAACGATTTGGTGATGTACTATGCGGCAGATGGTGGGGCGGTTACGTTACCCATAACTCTTAGCGGATGTTACACCGAGGCCGCTTCTGTCGCCCCTCAATGGCGGTAGTGTACTGATTTCTCGATGTGACGTAATGTTACGGGCAGGGTGTATCTGAAGTCGGGATTGTAGACAGTGCAGGGACAGAGGGAACGAAATAGTATTATCATTGTTCGTTATCTGATCCAGTGGCTGATCGAGCGCGAAGGCTGATGAGATTCATTGCGGTGATTAACGAGCAATTAAAAGAGAGTTACCCTTGTATTACACCTTTATTATGGCTTCCTTTGTTGTCCACGCGCTCCTAACTCTGGGCGCGCAAGAGTCTCGCGTGTAACGGAGGCGAAGGGGACAGATTGTAGGGGACATCGTTGAAGGATGGCTGTCTGACGTTGGACATTGGTGATGGACATTTAACGCCCAATTAGCAATATTCCAGTTGTCCCTTAACACCTGAGTCTGGACCAAGCAATCCAGTGACTGACATCATAGGCATCGAACCACATAATCAGATTCAAGGGATGATACGAAATCAACCAAGGTCACTCTAGCGTTCGTGATAGATGCGTTGGACGCATGTAGGTCTAAATACTCGGTAGTTTAGGATTATAAACCACTGTGTTCAAGGCTGTGTTATATACAGTACTTTCTATTGAATACTTCAATGTATCCAGAAAATGGAATAAAGAGAAAGAATGACGTCATGCATTGTGTCGAGATTGTGTCTGGAGATTCCTCATTGTACACATTGACAATGAGCGTGATAATCGAGGTTGTTAGAAATCGGGGCGAGATTCGCAACCACAACGAACACGTTACATCAGAAACTCTTCATTCTGTTATTCACTGTTCTTATCTGAACAACATTGTCAGAAAAATTCAGTCAGCCTTAGAACAGAACAAGGCATTCGTCTATTTTCTTGTCCATTTTCAGTTTCGTTAATCACTGATTTGTAAGGGAAGATATACTTCATCAGGGGTATATACAGCTCCTAGTATGAGTGTTACCTGGCTGTGTTCAACCGCAAAAGATCGAATCTCAGGCATCCCCCTTTCGTAAGAACGAGCGATCCTTTCCCCCTTCATTTATGCTGAAGAATACACTCTAAATTTCATGAAAAAGTCACTACTTACAATGGAAACGTAAATTTACAGGTACAATTACAGCAGTGACTATTTCTTGAACTGTTACGTTACTGTTGCATTACATTACGTCTAGATAGGACTGTGTACCTCTCCAGCAAAGAGACATTTACATGTTTTAGAACTTTTGAATTAAACGAGTAAATGTTTATTTATATATGATTCGGGAATACTGAAGCTGATATTAATTTACTTAGAGACTTGGACTTGTAGACGTCAAAGATGTGATCCTAGAAACCAATATACACTTACCTAGAGAATTGTACATGTCAATGTGGTCTATCTCAGTCCCTGAACCACATTTTTTCCCATTCTGCCTAGCCCTCCCTGCAATGTTATAGCTCTAAATGAAGCAAGTCTAGGTTTCTCTGGTTCTCAATCTCTCATCTCACACGGGCTCCTTTTCAGTTACATCGTTTGTTTCCATCACACTTATATATATATTTAGAGAATAAGCGTCAGTCAAGCATCAACCATGTGATTCAAGTAATGTTTACTTGAAACTAACATACATTTATTTAGAGATTTGTGCAAATCTAAAATGTGATCCTTATGGTCTGTTTGTAACAAATAAATACTTACGGTATTGCCAGGATATTGATAGAGGTTGCTACTGTCAAATGGACGTTCACCAATGGACGATCTCTGTTTATTAGGTGTCATCACTCACTCACTCACTCACTCACTCACTCACTCACTCACTCACTCAGACGAAGGCCCCATAGTCTGTTTGGTAAAGCTTCGTCATTGATGGCAGAGTGATGTATAGTTCATACCTATCACTGAGCTAACATCTCCACTCGGATGTATTGTATACACTTGCTTCACGCGTTCTTGGGAAGAATGTAACCACTTACTGATGGGTTTTCAATATGTCCCAGAAGGTCCTCATATAACATTAAAACACTCTGCCTCAAACAGATTATGTTCCCAAAGACCACACGATACTGCCTCACGAAGGGAGGACACCTTTGGACAACAACACATTACACCCTGACATACATTTACTGCACTATTTCCCCTATCACTTATAAATGCTATTTTAAGACTTAATATTTTCCAGTCTGAAAAACGGGATCCGTTTAATGAAATGTGATGGGTTTTTCTTGTTAAATCTTCCTACGGACACCAAGTTCGGTTTAGCAGTACGTTTCTTCACACACCACAGACCTAATTTTAATTATTTAATTTGTTTATGATGGTGCCACAGGTCTGACATGAAGATTCGAGTTAGAACTGATCTTCAGCAACCCATGCTTGTCGCAAACGGTGGTTTACGAAATGGGATGATCAGGCTGGATGACACATGTCATCGTATCTCAGCTGGGTAGATCAATGCTCTTCATCATCAGAATTGCAGTCATCATGGGATGCGTAGTGAGGATTAAACAGCCGAGATTATTTGGCTGGGTAACTGAAACCGAGACCTCATGATGTAACCGTGAATGTCGTGATTAATGTCGCACTGACCTTACGCTCGAGAAGCAATTCGGTATTTCAATTCATTCGGTATTCGGTAATCCAATTCATGTGTAGTGTAAAACCATTGATCAGAGACAAAGCTTCGGAGAGGTTTTTCTCGAAGTAGCACCTTTAGGCTTCATAGAGACAACTTCTAAACTTGCGATTAAGAAAAACGACGTGCATGCCCATTGGTTCAAGGGAACCTTACACTTTGTCACTGGTGCCTGGTGTACAGTTCAAACTCTCTGAGATACTGAAGTCTCCTGTCCACAGCTTAGCATGGATGCACAATGAGATACGTTATACTGTGACCTAGCCGTGTTTTATCCCCTTAAACGTCTAACGTCCAGCAGATAACAACAGGGTAAGTAGGTTTGGAATCGTACCACCGACCTCCAACTCTTGCGCCTTATGCATTGGACCATGGTCAAAGAATTATGAAAACAGAATCACAAAATGTAATCTGGAACAAGGCGAGCATGTTTTTATTTCCATGTTAGACGGGAAGTCAATGTGTAGTGAGAATTAAGTCGCGATAGCGTCCCCTGTACCACCCCCACTCGGTCAGACCTCTACCCCCATCACCTAGAAAAACGATTTAACTATTACAACACCGTAACCATCTACGCTGCATTTGTAGCATCCATTCCTTCCCATCTACCCACCCTTATTTACCCACCCATTTTCCAGCCCCTTCCCACCCTATATCACTTTCCCACCCACCCTGTCTCCCTATCCCTACTGTAACAATGATCTGTTTACATGGATAATATCACCGCCTTGTGACATCTGTCCCACAAGACTGGGTTCCTGTCTATAGATCGGCTCGTATTCCAACATTACTACCAATTAATTGATACCAATACAAAGGTCTGTTGTTCACCAACACCTATTAGCAAACCATTCACTCACTTGTTAATCTGATATGCATTATTGACTCCTATTCTAACTGAGAAGTAACTATATCTCTCCCGTGAAAAGACCCAGTCTTGTATCCAGTATCGATGATTCTAAAGTTACACCCGTGTTTTGTTTAACCAACTCCAATTCGACGCTATTCATTGTCACGTGACTGGAGTCATCCCGATATTGAATTACACTGAAGAGCTCTTTAATGCCACTCCAAAATAAATGATATGCACTGGCGCATATTATTGTATTGACTACAGAGTGTTCCTTGACTAGATATTTACGGTATATATAATATGATGTCGTACTGCGCCTTTAAATATCCCATGGCTAGTTGTGGAAGCTATTTAAATATGTAAATGAATAGTGTCACCGACAGTTATGTTTTTGAAAACGTTTTGATGTCTACATGTGATAAGATCTGTAAGAACAGTCAACAAATGAAAATATCACGTGCTTAACCCCAAGTCCAGACAGTCGGCTCTTACAACCAGTCTCAGTTGCTGTGTTGTTTTTTTATGTATGAAGTTTGTTTCAAAAAGGAGAATCTTATGTTTTAATGTTTACATTTGAAATGTAGCAAGATCATTAACAGAAAACATTCGGTGTCCGACATATGTGAGAAGTCGCCAATGATGTTCTGAGATACACTAAATACACACAAATATACGCTTAAAAAGCAGGGGAACCTGAACTTTGAAGTTTGGTAGAAAGAAAACGCATTGAGGAACGTCACAATGACATTCATCTTGTGTATGCAGCATCATTTCACGTTATCACCACACGCAAACACAATATATGGGAAGCACGTGCACAACGTGGGCGCCTTCTACACGTGCATGGGGCGTCATTATAAATCTTGACGTTTTTCAGGCAAGTCGATAAATTACTGTTGACCATTTTTTTCCAATAATTTTCTTGCATCTGTTTCCTGTTCAGGGTTTTCAGGGTCAAATCAGACACTACTGACTGAATATTGTAAACCTGAAATTTTCATGTCATGCTCCAGTAACCGAACCAGGGGGATAACTGAACGAACTGCTTTGCTTTGGTGATGCATTCTCAAAACATTCATTATTATTGTATCAACATTAATTTTCCCATATATCTCCCAGTTTCGACTATAGTACATTGAAAGTACCATTCCCCTACTTTTTTTTAAGACTATATATATTCCAGATGTCAAATCTTTAAGACAAGTGAAGAACGTAGCAGTGCTCCTCTCGTCACGGTTCAACACCAGAAGATTACTGGAACTGATATTATATTGTCTCTGTGAGCTGTAGTCTAGGCCTTATGGCCAAAATACCACTGAATAAACTTCTGTACTGGTCCATTCTGTTCTGATGACTGGAACCACTCTAACGATTGTTTATGACTCAAAATAACTCATTTCTTTCAGATCGGAAAGCATAATAAAATGCCACAATCAACTTAAAACATGGAATGCGGACACTTGTGTTCGAAGTGACATCGGACAGAATTGAATTCACACAACAAAAAAGTTTAATTTGAAATGTCACAGACTGTCAGAAGGATTACATCCAACCACACACGAGACATACTGGTGGTCTGGGACGAAACATTGTTTTCAAGACACAGGTACAATTCAGTCTGTCTGGGGTGCAATTTATTAGCCCCTGTCCCTCCCAAAAGCAACACTCGACCTATTTGCCGCAACTCTCTGAGTAAAAGAGCCAATTTTCAAAGCAGCATCTTCCCTCCTTGACACGTCAATGTATAAAGGCTCAAATCAAGTGGAAACCATTACAATGACGTATGGTCTCGTGCGCCGCACGCGTTACGCTAGAAACTCCCGCGTTATTTTACGTGATCATATATTACTCAAGACGGACACAGCCGACTAAGAACTCTTTCAGCCAATCAGGGAAGGTGTTGCATTGTCCCTGTAAGGTGTATACTCAAGGGCAAGCCTGCTTTTCACGACTTATCTGTCAAAATGGCGGAAGGTGAATGGAACTCTCGCGTAAGGTCTCGTCGACAGATGGCGCTTTGAAAATTGTTGTCTCAGTGTTAACCGTACGCCCTCTAGCGTTATGCAAGAACAAAACAACAAGGCCCATCCCATCTTGATTTCTGACCTTTATCACTGAATCAGATAACTCGCGCTTCATTAAAGCGACCAGCGAAATTATGGGATGGTGTTCTCTCTGTCTCCAAGGCGCGTCGTCATCGAGTTATTACTATGAGCATGGCTCTTGCACTGAAAGAATCACGTACATTCCGGAAGTTCCTGAAATCCCCAACCTACTTCCGATCCAACAATGCCAACTAATTCAAACGTATGGTAGGCGAATAACACATTTGAAGCTTTCATGTGTTTGTCGCTTTATGCCGAGTTTAGCAATACTCCAGCTCTTTGGCGGCGTTATGTTAGTAGGCGAGATAATCCAGCAATTAACAGCATCAGCATCGGTCTGCGCAAGTGTACATTGTCTGGTGAAACATGGGATCGACCTACGACCATCCACTCTCCGAACAGACACTCTATCCACTATTTTGTTAAGAAAAGGTCTTAAGGTGAATAAAACAGTTGAGAGCGCGTGTGATTTCCACATCATCGTCTAATCGAGTCTCTGCACCGCAAGTCCTCGTGGCACTTTTTCAGCAACGTCACGGCGGTTAGAACCAGAAATGGGCTTCCCACACTGTACCCATGTGGGGTATCAAGTCCGGGTGTTCACTAGACTAGCGCATCGCCCCTTAACCAGAAGAAAACGTCACAGTGTGTGACACAGCTGATGTAATTTTGTTAATCAAACTTCTGATTGGCAGCCTTCTCCTAGCCCAGCATTTTCCTTTTCCATCAAGACTGTGCAATACAGGCACGTGGGACTGACATTAGACTCCAAGCTAATAAATAATGATTTATATAATAATTCATACATTTACTATACATGGGCTTAGCAGTACAACCATGGAGCAAGACTACAGGCTCCTCAGTGTCAACAGGTTGAGGTATCGAACAGGTTCCATCATATGTCGAACTTAGACATTGTTATATCATATATATTGGACACATTTGCAATTTAGTGTCTTGAAGCCCTTTTTAGACAATGTTTCAATCTTATCCATAAATGCATATGGTATATGGGGAAATGATTGGTTTTGTGATTTTAGACATTGGTTTTGGCCGATTAAGACCATATGCCAATCCATGTTTGTTGAACTTAATACGTACACATTTTTATACAGAGCAAGGAACTGATGAGTTTACGACCGCTTTAAACAGTATTCTTGTAACTCATGTCTTGAGTAGAGATGTATCTATGTTTCTATGTTGTTTATAGCGGACAAGGTGGCGATTGTTTGAGTTTACGGTCTCTATAAGCGGTACTTAATAATGTCTTGTGGGGAGATGTATCTACATGTGTATGTTGTTTATAGCGGACAACTTGATCATTTATTGAGTTTACGGCAGCTTCAATCAGTTTTCTTATTATGTCTTGAGTGAGTGAGTGTAGAGTATAGTTATACATCGCTGTAAGCAGTGTTCCAGCAATACCGCAGCTGGAGACACCAGACATGTATTTCACACACTGAATCCATATAGGGGATCGAAACCGGATCTTGAGCGTGACGAGCCAACACATTAACCACAAGGTTACCACACTGTCATGCCTTAAGGGGAGGTACAGTGGGCAAATAGGCGATTCTGTGAGTGGACCATGTCATCAAGGAACGTTTTAACACACACACACACACGCACGCACGTACGCACGCACGCACTCACAAGGGCGCACACACACACCTCCAATTCACAGGCACTGGTCAGGGCACATGGCGATATTTGTGGCCTTAAAATCTAAAATGTATACGTTACTGGCATAGCTACAATGTTTGCTTGTTTGTTTGTAAATTAGTAATAAACTTATCACTTTTAAATTGACGTTTTCGCAGTTACAGCTACTGCGATAAAGTGAAATTATTCAGAAAACCGTCTCCAAACCCATTCTGTGGTCGAATGGCAAGGCATAAGTCCGTGGTTAAGTGAATATCGTGCTGCCATGAAAAGATCCCAAATCAACACAATCGGACTTATGCTGAAATTACCCTTGCACAATTGTCGCTTAAATACAGATGTGGAACAGTGCAACCATGCAGTATCAAAAAGAACATCACAGAAACGCTGAGACTTTAAAACGTCGAACCAGAGCCATTAGTATGGCAGGAACGGGAGCCCCTTAACGTCCTATTGCTAGAGCCTTCATTGGCAGCCAGGCAACCATCAGCAACTTCTTGAGTCTTTACCAATAGATTGTCCAAACATAAGACCGCCCAAGCACAGGTAGACCAAGGGTTATTATGCCAGCTGAAGACCGCCACATTCTGACAATACACCTGGTTCGTCAGGGCGATGGCGACGACCGTGAGACACTCCAACAGCAGACGAACTGTACTACGACGACTCCGTATAGCTTGCATCAGACTCCCTTTACTGGAATGGCCTTGACCAGTCAGCACAATCAACGAAGGTTATAGTGAGTTTGAACTGTACGTCGGTGGCAGGAAGGTGATTGGGAGAGAGTTCCGTTCACAATCGAGTGTTGATTCAGCATGTTCCGAAATAATAGGCGAGTGTGTGTATACAGACAACACGTTACGAGACTGGCGCTAAAATGCTTCCAAGATGTGCACCCTTTAGGTGATGACAGTGTCATGGTATGGGGTGAAATTTGTGGTCAGCAGAGAACACGACTTCATGGATATTCGACTGCTCAAAGGCACAGAGACGAGTTGTGTTTCCATTTGTGAGTCCACAGCTGAGGTGTTTGATCTTGCAACAGGACGTCAGCATACTGACTCGTACACAGCCCAGGTGTTTGATCTTGCAACAGGACGTCAGCATACTGCCAGACTCGTAGACAGTCCAGGTGTTTGATTTTGCAACAGGACGTCAGCATACTGCCAGACTCGTACACAGTCCAGGTGTTTGATTTTGCAACAGGACAATGCACGTCAGCATACTGCCAGACTCGTAGACAGCCCAGGTGTTTGATCTTGCAACAGGACGTCAGCATACTGCCAGACTCGTACACAGTCCAGGTGCTTGATCTTGCAACAGGACGTCAGCATACTGCCAGACTCGTACACAGCCCAGGTGTTTGATCTTGCAACAGGACGTCAGCATACTACCATACTCGTACACAGTCCAGGTGTTTGATCTTGCAACAGGATGTCAGCATACTGCCAGACTCGTACACAGTCCAGGTGTTTGATCTTGCAACAGCATACTGCCAGACTCGTACACAGTCCAGGTGTTTGATCTTGCAACAGGACGTCAACATACTGCCAGACTTGTACACAGTCCAGGTGTTTGATCTTGCAACAGGACGTCAGCATACTGCCAGACTCGTAGACAGCCCAGGTGTTTGATTTTGCAACAGGATGACAACATACTGCCAGACTCGTACACAGCCTAGGTGTTTGATCTTGCAACAGCATACTGCCAGACTCGTACACAGTCCAGGTGTTTGATTTTGCAACAGGACATTGCACATCAGCATACTGCCAGACTCGTACACAGTCCAGGTGTTTGATCTTGCAACAGGACGTCAGCATACTGCCAGACTCGTACACAGTCCAGGTGTTTGATCTTGCTACAGGACATTGCACGTCAGCATACTGCCAGACTCGTACACAGTCCAGGTGTTTGATCTTGCAAGAGGACATTCCACGTCAGCATACTGCCAGACTCGTACACAGCCCAGGTGTTTGATCTTGCAACAGCATATTGCCAGACTCGTACACAGTTCAGGTGTTTGATCTTGCAACAGGACGTCAGCATACTGCCAGACTCGTACACAGCCCAGGTGTTTGATCTTGCAACAGCATACTGCCAGACTCGTACACAGTCCAGGTGTTTGATTTTGCAACAGGACGTCAACATACTGCCAGACTCGTACACAGTCCAGGTGTTTGATTTTGCAACAGGATGTCAGCATACCGCCAGACTCGTACACGGACCAGGTGTTTGATCTTGCAACAGCATACTGCTAGACTCGTACACAGTCCAGGTGTTTGATTTTGCAACAGGACATTGCACGTCAGCATACTGCCAGACTCGTACACAGCCCAGGTGTTTGATCTTGCAACAGGACATTGCACGTCAGCATACTACCAGACTCGTACACGAATACCTCAAAAGCTTGAACATCAACGTATTGACCTGGCAAGCAAGATCTCCGGGCATGAATCCACAAGAGCATCTCTGTGATCATCTTAAAAGATAGCCGAGACAATACACCAGCAAATCGTCATCAGCTCGAACATGTTCTCTCGCATCTTTGGCACAGAATTCCTGCTGACGTCATCGGTCGACTAATGACAGCCGGACGAGGTTTGGCATGTACTGGTTCAAGGGGTCGCTACTGAAGGCATGGGCAGTCCCAAAATCATTTGTGTTTGGATGACATTTCATTTTGACCCCCACGCCTCTTCTACTTGATTTCGTGACCAGATTACTGTCGATTGGACATTGGTGATTCTGTTTTATGCTTGGTAAATGGTTAAATTTTGTACAATAAAGAACATTTCTATCCTACATGTCTTGGTGTCTTCTTCATGACCCACAACACCAGGTGGTAAGTTTCTTTTGCCCGGTAGTTATTTTAACGACGCACTCGGCAATATTCCAACCACGTGACGCAGGTCACTAGATTATCAAGTGATCAGTGATAGACATTATGAGTATCATGGAGAAGTTGGCGAAACTAGGCGTCATCCCTACTGTGTTGTTTTAAGGGGTTTTGTGATTTCGATCTAATTTTGAAATAAATGAAGCGGTTTCAGGAATCTTTTTATTTTTAGTTCGGTGCAATTAAACAATATCAAATCATTGCGTTAAAAGAAAACCTTGCAAGAGGCTTCGTTGTCACATGTCATCGTATCCATTTGAGTAGATAGATGCTCATGTTGTTGATCACAGGATTGTCTGGTTCAGACCCGATTATTTATAGACCGCTGCTGTGTACGATTTTGCGAAGTTTTGGCCACTTCAAAGATAATTTTCACGTTCCTTTCTTCTGCACATAGATGTTACCGTTTCCAACTAGAAGTAGTAAGAAACTAATAGTACTGAAGAAAATTTATTTGAGACAAATGATATACAAATGAATTCGAAAGGTGAAAGGTGAACATGCGTATACATAAAACACAAAGTGGGCAACATAAAAAAAGAAGACACGCTATGGAAGGCTTACTTCTAAGCCACAATTCTTAACACTGAACCCAAACCATACTTCTCACTTAGTCTTAAAATATTAATAGCACTGCCGGTTAATGAAAATGCACAGGTATTGGAGTAGCATTAGCACTGGACAAACAGGAAATTGTATGCAAGGCTTACTTCTAAGCTACATCAAATTACACTGAGCCCAAAACATACGAGATTTTACACTCTCTGTATGTTCTACATAAAACTTTGAACACTTGTGTTCTGCTAGAATGCTAGAAATGTACAGATTTAAATGTGTTTACAAATGCTCACAGAAAACGTTTATGAAGAAGTAATTTTCTATAATTAATAACAACGAACATTTAAAATACGCTTGTATCCATGTAGGTGATCATCTTCAGTAAAATCAGAGGATGATGTAGATGTTGGGCTCAGAAGACCAAGCACTTTTGAAAAGATTGGTTTTCAGCATGATTTGCACATCGCCAGAGAAGCAGGAAGTTTATTGTTGACGAATAAAGAATTGCAGAAGCATGGAGTTGCAGGTTGGACTTATCAAAGGAAGCTGGGAGCATGTTAGGGACAAAAGCTGGTTCTGGGAGAAAAAGATTTCTGGCTGGGATGTATTCTGTAATGATAAGAGACTTGTATACAGTCTGCATGTGCAGTTAGGCCAGGCGAGCCGGACCGGTCCCCTACCCGGATGTGCCTGCCTCGCACGTGCTGCTCGCGAACCGTGTCACATGTATACACGTCGCATTCAGATCTTCAATAAAACTTGTAGTGAACAGTCATCTGTCGTTGGTCTTCATGTCACACTGTTACATGGTGTCAGAAGTGGTTTCGTCAGAGAATGGACAAACTACGACCACCCTCACCTTTGCTTTTGACTGGTAATCTTGCTGAGAACTGGCGTAAGTTCAAGCAACGGTTTGAGCTGTTTTTGACTGCTTCTGACAAGGACGGGAAAGGTGACAAGGTAAAGTCGTCTATTTTTTTGTCTACAATTGGAGAAGATGCACTTGAACTTTATAACACATTTCATTTTGAGAGTGAAACGGATGCCATGAGACTTAAGTCAATTTTGGATAAATTTGAAGCTTACTGCATTCCCAAACGTAACATTACCTTCGAGAGGCACAGATTCTTTACATGTAGCCAGAGGGAAGGGGAGAAAATAGACCAGTATGTTACAGAGTTAAAGAGCAGAGCAAAAACATGCGAGTTTGGAGATTTGCATGACTCACTCATACGAGATAGGATAATTTGTGGCATTGCAAGTGATGCATTAAGGGAAAGACTCTTGCGTGAAGATGATTTGACTTTAGACAAGACTATTACTATGTGCAGAGCTGCTGAAGCTAGTAAAGTTCAAGTTAAGGAACTTCATCCACTAGACCCTCAGCCAGTACATTCAGTTGAACAACAATCAAAATCTGGTCGTCGAAAATCTAACAGGAAAAAGTCACAGAGTTCTGGTTCACGTTCGATTGAGCAGTCTGATACGTGTGGCTATTGTGGATTTACACACGCTCCTAGAAAATGTCCTGCATCTGGAAAATCATGTGATAAATGTGGGAAACAGAATCACTTTGCTAGAGTTTGTAGGTCCAAAAATCAGTCATCGAAAAGTAAAGTTCACTTTGTTGAGAATACCCAAGATGAACTCTTTGTGGATTCAGTTGATGCAGATGTCGTTTCTGGCAAAGATTGGATAGTCTCTTTACAAGTCAATAACACGTTCTTGCCACTTAAACTTGACACAGGTGCTCAAGCTAATATCCTTTCTGAGAAAGATTTCAACAGACTATTAGACAAGCCCAAACTGCGCCCCTCAAAGACTAAACTCACTGGTTACTCTCATGTTGATATTCCTGTAATGGGTCAGTTTACAGCTAAAGTTTGTCACAAGAACATACAACTTGATCTCATATTTGTTGTCATATCTCATACTCCAGAAGATGTTCAGTCTATTCTAGGGCTGAAAGCATGTGACCAGTTGAATTTGGTTCGCCGTGTTCTCTCTGTTGATGCTGAGTTACCTTTGAATGGAGGTGTAGTATTTCAGAAATATGCAGACGTGTTCAAGGGTCTAGGTAATCTGCCAGGTGTTCATCACATCAAGCTCGACAATGATGTTCCACCTGTCGTAAACGCATGTCGTCGAGTGCCCTTTGCTTTACATGACAGACTGAAGGAGGAACTCAATCGCATGGAGAAGCTTGACGTCATAACCAAGGTGAATGAACCAACGGATTGGGTGAGTCCTCTTGTAATTGTTGAAAAGCCAAACAAACAATTGAGAGTCTGCATTGACCCTAAGGACTTGAATAAGGCCATTAAACGTGAACATTTTAAGCTTCCCACACGAGATGAAATCACTGCAAAGTTCTCGAATGCACGTTATTTCAGTAAACTGGATGCGTCAGCTGGATTTTGGCAACTGAGGTTGGATGAGGAGAGTTCGAAGGTCTGTACGTTTATAACACCTTTTGGAAGATATAGATTCTTACGGCTCCCCTTTGGCATATCTTCTGCTCCAGAAGTGTATCATAAGACAATCCACACTTTGTTTGATTCAGTGGAAGGTGTAGATACCTCCATGGATGATATTATTGTGTCAGGTTCGACACCTGAAGATCATGATAACCATCTTTCTCAGGTCCTTGATATCGCACGTCGGAATAACTTGAAGTTCAACCCAGACAAATGTGTATTTGGAGTCACCGAGTTAACATTTCTTGGCGATGTGATTAGCAGCGATGGTGTGAAGCCAGATGCCCGGAAGGTTGAAGCAATACAGTCTATGCAGAGACCTACCTGTAAGAAAGATATCCAAAGGTTTTTGGGTATGATAAATTACTTAGGTAAATTCATCCCTCGCTTGTCAGAGAAGACGCAACCACTTAGACAATTGTTGGATAAAGATGTTGATTTTCTGTGGCTACCTCAGCAGGAACAATCATGGTTGTCTCTGAAGCAAGCTGTGTCACAGGAGCCAGTCCTGAAGTTCTTTGATCCTGGAAGGAAAATCAAGATTTCGTCTGACGCTTCCCAGAATGGGTTGGGTGCTGTCCTGCTGCAGAAGTATGATTCTGATTGGTTGCCTGTAGCGTATGCTTCCAGAGCTCTTACCTGTGCTGAAACAAGGTACGCTCAAATCGAAAAGGAAATGTTGTCAATAACTTTTGCATGTGAACATTTCCATCAGTACTTATATGGGCAGTCCATACTTGTAGAAACGGATCACAAACCACTTGTTTCAATTTTCAACAAATCTCTGAATGACTGCCCTCTCAGAATACAGAGATTCATGTTAAGAATGCAACAGTATGATGTTCAAGTCTCACATACCTCGGGAAAGTTCATGTTTACAGCTGATACATTGTCCCGCTCATGTCCTTCATCAAAGCCCGGATCTGTTTCGTCATCTGAAGAATGTGTTCAAGCCTACGTTGACATGATCGTCTCGTCTCTCCCTGTGTCCACGACACGCTATGCTGAGATACGTCAGGAGACAAGCCGGGATCCAGTGCTAGTCGCTTTGATGGAAATTGTTCAGTCAGGTTGGCCAGAGCATAGAAGTTCATGTCCCGTGAATCTTCGTGAGTATTGGAACTACAGGCATGATTTGACTGTTGTAGATGGTGTCATCTTCAAGGGTGTTAGGGTTGTAATACCTACCTCGCTCAGAAACTGCATGCTAAACAAAATTCATGCTGGTCATCTTGGTATGGAGAAATGTAAACGTAGATCCAGAGAAACTCTTTTTTGGCCACAACTCAATCATGATATTGACAATATTGTGTCTAACTGTTCTATGTGTCAAACATACAGGAACAGACAGCAGCCTGAACCTCTGCAACCTCATCCGACGGTTTCTCGCCCTTGGCAGAAAGTTGCCGCAGATCTCTTTTACTGTGGTGGGAAAGATTATCTGGTGATTGTAGATTATCTCTCCAACTATCCGGAGGTATGCTCCTTGACAGATACGTCGTCTCGTCGTGTCATCGCCTCCATGAAAACGGCGTTTGCTCGCCATGGTATCCCCGACGAGGTATTTACAGACAATGGTCCCCAGTTTCGTAGTCACGAATTTAGACAGTTTACACGTGACTGGCAATTCAAGCATAACACGTCTAGTCCAAACTACCCACAGTCAAATGGTTTGGCAGAAAAAGCTGTTCAGATTGTGAAAAACATTTTGCGTAAGGAAAGTCAGGATCCTTATATGGGGTTACTTGCTTACAGGAGCTCTCCTCTTGATAATGGGCAATCCCCAGCCGAGATTCTTATGGGCAGACGTATTCGCTCTAATCTCCCTATTCAGGAGAAACTTTTGCAAGTTCCCAGATCTCGTAAAGTTGTTAAATATAAGGAGAATCAGAAAATAAAACAGAAGCGCTATTACGACAGGTCTACTAAGAGTTTGAGTAGGCTTCAGTGTGGTGACAAAGTTGCAGTGCGTGATCATCAGCGGCGTGATTGGTCACAACGAGCTCGAGGTACGGTCATTCAGGACGTTGGCCCAAGGTCTTACTTTGTTCAGACAGATCGTGGTAGTCTACTTCGGAGGAATCGTCGTGATATTCTGTTGTCGTCACGCACGTTTGTGCCAGTGAAGAGTGCTGGAACCGCCGATGTTACATCTTCGTCGTCTACGACGTCCCCAGTGTCTGGGATGTCTCCGTCGCCGACTGTGACTAGATTTGGCCGTGTGTCCAAGCCACCCATGAGATTGGGAGTGGATTGTTAACTGTTGTATGTTTAACCATGTTCGATGTTTCAGATGGTTCCCTGCCGTCTGGAGAAGTTTCGTGCTAGAGAGGGGAGATGTAATGATAAGAGACTTGTATACAGTCTGCATGTGCAGTTAGGCCAGGCGAGCCGGACCGGTCCCCTACCCGGATGTGCCTGCCTCGCACGTGCTGCTCGCGAACCGTGTCACATGTATACACGTCGCATTCAGATCTTCAATAAAACTTGTAGTGAACAGTCATCTGTCGTTGGTCTTCATGTCACACTGTTACATATTCCATGAAGACGGCGATGGGACTGTGTAGACACTTGTGATTGTGTAGACGAGGCACAGGAGCCTTAAGTCAATAATATGAGACGCAATAGAAAGTCAAAACAGGGATTTTAGACCAAGGGTTACATGATCTGACCTCACAAAACAAACAAACAAAACAGCAAGAAGCAAAAAACATGTGAACATCTGTATTCCTAACCTTTTGCAGCTTGTGAAGATGAAGTTTTGTTGATTCTTGCTAGCAGAGCAGTATAATAGAAAAGAGACAGCCCACCTGACAATGATCTGCGTATTTTTTGAGGTGATACGCTTTCGGATCTTTCCAATCGTCATGAGTGAGTGAATATGGTTTTACGACTCTTTTAGCAATATTCCAGCAATGTCACACTTGAGGAGTCGGTACGCGAACGCTTTAACCACTAGGCTACCCATCGCTTGAGAAAAAAAGAAAAGAACCACATTCACCAAACATCATTCAGTGTCAACATCTATTTCTGCTATCTGATGATCTAGGATGAACTATGTTCATGGGTGGTATAATCAGGTTTGGAGATAGGTTATCGTGAAGGCTGGAATAATGCTCAGTGCTATATCGGTTAACAGTATTCAACCGCTCATGTGTGAACCAAAAGAAAATTCGTTGCACCAAAGGGCCAAGGAACCGTCTTTCTGAATTCAAATTGAAGGTCGAGGACAAGGAGAGGATTTGAAACCAGTACAATACTGTCTATTGCTTCCGATAATGGATGACATGGTATATTTCTTAATGTATTGACTCGAGTGGAGGTCTTACGTTCGAGATATTGATAAATTATCCCCCCTCCTTGGCTATGAGGACTACATGCAGCAATACATCCAAGGCGAGGTAGTATCGATATAACTGACCCTTGCATATCGATGAATGAACTGAAAACTGGTCTTAACTTGTAAATGAAACATTCCACGTCCTCTAGATTTCTGTAGCTGCATTTAAGAACAATATTTTCAAAAGGACAATATATGAAGAAGGATTTTGATCTAGCTGAAACAGTCATGGCTGTTACGACGCATTTCAAATTTTTTATGGGTTTAGGACGAGACCTATGTTTCAAGTAGGTTACTTCACTGCAGCCATTGGTGTAAAAGGTGACAAAGATAAAACTATCACCGTCTGAGTCTACCGATAAAAAATTTATACAAGCCTTGCGTGGAGTTTGATATAATACTACATTCTGATCTGAGTGGAAACAGTACTTGATTATCCTGGAATATGAACCAATGTAGAACAATTGGCATCTGTCGCCGTTAACGCAAAATGCTTCAGCTGTTTTCTCATTCGTCTTCACTGTAGCTTGTAAACTGAACCGATTCACCCCATCAAAACTGTACACAGATATGAACTGACGCACAAAGTCTATTCCCCAGGAGGAATGAGGAGGGTAGTTCTTGTAACACCGACATGCTAATGGTACCTTGGAAAAATGATATTTTGATTTGCCTTTGTTTTGGTTATAGTATACGCTACTTACATGCTTATAGATGTGTGCAAAGTTCTGAATATCAAAGAGTTTGGTCATATATTCACCATAGTACTGTTTTCCATATTGAGGACGTGAGCATTTCTTACTTCTGTTTAATCTCCGAGTTTTCAGTTTTCTTCGAGGAGAGACTTTCTGTTTACCTGTGAAGATTTTGTCTAGGTGGACCTTGAGATTTTGTAGTTTCTCTAATTCTTTGATGTATGTGTGTTGCTGCGCCTCATTCTTGGCGTGGCTAGATTTCGAATTAGTTGAAGTAGTTTCTATGTTGCCACTGCTGTGGAGACAGCCCGTTGTAGTAGTTTCAATGACATTTGTTTGCACAGTCTTTCTCCTTATGTTCTCCGACCGATGATTGTGTTTGGTTGACTTTGGCATGATATCCAGTGCATGCTTGTCAGTTGGTTGGCTGTTCCTTGCTCTTGATTTCTTTCTCATCAACCTGCTCGTTATGAACGAGCCATCGTTTAGTTCAACATCCAAAATATAGGACGTATGATCCCAACGAAAAGAGGAAGCCTCACTTTGAACTTTAACGGAACACTCAAATTTTTTATCAGTCATTTTCATGTGCAACAGTCCACGTCCATTCTGTAGAAGTGGTCCTTTGGCAAAACATTTCAAGGCACTTGATTCTCTTTTGAGTTGCATGAAATGGCATTTCACTTCAGCCTGCCAAATGCTGTGGATGAAAAGGAGTAGTAGGACCATGGCTGTAGAGGACCTCAATCTCCTGCGATCGAAGGCATAATGTGCGAGATCACTTACCGAGTCACCAAAGTGGAAGATGTTTTAGCACAAACCTCTTTGCAAACACAGATCGTATCTCACTTTCGCTGATGCTGTTTTTGTGTGTTTTGAATCAAAAGAAGAATGGATACATTAACTGATCTGTATCACCACGATGAGCATTTTGTGCTGTGCCAGTATGTGCTGAGCAACAAAAGAAACGCAACCCTGTTTTTGTCTATTTTTTAACTAGAAGACATAAACACAAACCCATACTTTCAATTTTTCAAATGTTGCGTTTCCTTTGCTGTTCAGTATACTCTTTCAAGCATAAATCTGATGCGCAGATGTCACTACATACACTCTTAATGAAACACGAAATGCATAGGTGATGGGAAGAGCAATAGAAATATAATATTTCTTTCCAAAACATCATCTGTGTGTGATTACAAACAACGTCAGCGGCAAAACGCGGCAATTTGAACATCTCCCCATGTTTTTGAAGAAATATTCGTCAAAACGTCATCAAGAAAATATCCAAAGCAAAATGCATTGCAACTAAGCAGAAACGCATGAGGTATTGATCACTATAAAAAGGCAAACGTTATCTGTAGGTTTGTCATTCGCTGAGTGCCGCCAATCGGAACATCGCCTCAGGTCGAGTTGAAGCTGGCGAGTCCTCAGAATACCATATCGCGCCTTTGCGATCGTTTCCTGCAGACCGAATCAGCCATTGATCGCCCGAGAAGATGCCATCAAAGAGTTACGACCCAAACTCAGGACCACTACACCCGGGCTGCTCACTTGCATCATGGTGTTGCCACAGACGTGGAGAATGCACAACACATCCATGGTTTTAGAAGAATTTCGGACCAAACTGTCAGGAACCGACAGCGTCAAGCCGGAATTTCACCAAGGAGGCCAGTTCTCGTCCCTGTATTGACAGACTTCCATTGGCTCAGTCGCTTGCGATGGTGTCGTCGAGGCCGGAACTGGAACCTTAGGAACTGAAGGCGACTCTGGTCCAGTCAAGAATCACGACTCCTTCTTCACCGGCGAGATGGAATACGGGGAAATGAACTATTTGCCCCTAATTGCATTCAACAGGTCGATATATTCGGTTGCTGAAGAATCATGTTGTGACGTGCATTGTCCAGCATACAAGAATCTGATTTATTGGTGGTTCAGGGAAATTCAGCGAAGTGGTAAATAAGAGAGGCAAATGCACATCACATGCTTAATCTTTTACCAGTTAATACTTAACGTCACATCGACAATATTGCAGTCATATCGTGACGAAAACATTCTTGAAAAAAGGATTTTATGTATATGGTAAAAACCTGTCGACGAAGGACAGTAAAACAACTAGAGTATCACAATAAGAACTAAAACTAGCGTGAAAAGTTAAAACTAATATCACTATTCGGACAATACAATAAAAACAGGCTATAGATCACAAACAACTGAAAGTAGATCACCATACTAGGGCCATGGGGACTTAAAGTACTTCTGCTACCTGCATGGTCCCTAGCTGGATTTACACCATCCACTCAGATGCTGGCGATTGTATGCAAGATTAGCCACAAATTAAAATGACAGAAATACTACGGCTAAAAAATGGAAGACTAAACTTGACTTCAAATGTTTTGGGACTTACGTATCCTCTCAGGAGGACAATAATTTTACGGTACTTAAACCCCCTTCGAGGATACAGTCACTAACAATCTCAGTTTCTAATTCAACTTCTAATAACAAAATACTTATTAATTTACATGTCAGTCAACAAATCTAATTCTTTTAAAAATGCAATAATTAAATGAGAACTTACGTTACTAAAAAGGTCCTTCATAGTTCTTGATTTGAAATTATTGTCCCTTGTGATCGAATATTCAACAGAGTCAAGCAAGACATGCTTGACCGTGATTATTTCATCACAAGGAATGCAGAACGGAGGATCCTCGCCTTTCAAAAGATATTCATGCGACATCGTCGTATAATGACCTCTTCATATTTGGACCGACAACCCAAGTAAGTGTAACTTACATATGGTTTTATTGCATGTAATTTGTTGATACATGCCTGGGTGTCCCACGTCTTCTGCATCAGATCACGGATGTAAGGTCTAATGGTAGCTTTATGATCAGTATAGGGAATAAGAAGTGGTGTCACAGATTTGTTGAGTGCTGCCTTGGCAGAAAGGTCAGCCAGAGTGTTACCAGAGATTCCAACATGGTTGGGTAACCAACAGAAGACGATGTCGTATTGGTCAGTCGCAAGATCATTATAAAGTTCAAATAATTTCTATTAAAAGTGGATGTTTACGTGATAGGGTTTTAATTGCCTGAAGGCACGAAAGAGAGTCAGAAAAGATTATGTATTGTTTATGTTTAGGGTGTCTTTGAATGTATTTAAGAGCTGTTAATATGGCATTTGCTGGAGCTGTTATCAAGAATTCTAGAAGATATTGTTCTGGATCCAATGACAGTGGCACAAGCTACTGCACCACCGTATTTGGATCCATCTGTAAATAAGGGTTTGTAATTGCTATACTTTATTGATTGTATTCTTGTTTATAGTCACTGGTTTCTGATTTTTTAAATGAAGTTAATGTTGGGTCGAAGAAAGAAAGGGTTTAATTCTGTGCCCTAAAGGTGGAACAAGAGAAGACTTTTTGTTATACAAATCCTCATAAAGGGGATTGAACACACAGTTATAGGCAGGGTTAGATTCATTGGAGTATAATTTAGTAATGTATTGTAAGGATAATTTCATACGACGTTGTGTAAGGGATGGTTCATCGACCTCAACGTAGAGACTGCCAATAGGTGAAGATCTTAGTCTTAAACCTTGGTGGTGGACGGAGTCAAGAAGTTTAAGATTGCTTTTGCAGGAGTTGGAAACAACTTTCAACATGTCAAGAACCTTCAGACATTTAGTTTTAAGGGACTTAATATGAGGTAGAAATGTTAAGTGTGAATCAAATATTAGGCCCAACAACTTGGCCTCCATTACAACTTTGATGGGAGTGTCATCTAGAGATAGTGCTGGGTCCTTATGTGGCTTATATTTTCTTATACAGTAAGGTTTGGATTTAGAAAATATAAAGCCGTTTTCAAGACACCATTTATTAATTTTGTTTAAACACAGCTCAGTTGCCATTCAACAGTATGCATATTTTACCACGACAAGAAATATTAAAATCATCCACAAATAACGATCCATCAATTGAATCGTTTAAAACTTTTGATAAACTGTTTATCTTTATATTAAAAAGTGTGACAGACAAAATACTGCCTTGTGGAACACCCTGATCCTGATTGTAATGATCAGACACTGTAGAACCCACTCGGACTTGAAACTGTCTGTCATTTAAAAAGTTGGCTATAAATTGAGTCAAACGACCTCGCAAGCCGGTCATGTAAATCTCTTAAAATACCATATTTCCAGGTTGTGTCATATGCCTTTTTTTAGATCAAAAAAGATAGACACAACATGTTGTTTATTAACTAATGCGTTTTTAACAAATGATTCCAACGCACTAAGTGGTCGACTGTACTTCTGTTTTTACGGAAACGAGACTGTATGTCTGTTATGAGATTATTTGTTTTCATGTACCAAACAAGTCGATAATTTATCATGCGTTCCATGGTCTTGCAAACACAGCTAGTTAGTGAAATAGGTCGTTAATTGGACGGATCCGTATGATCACGTCCAGGGTCAGGTATTGGTACTACTAGGGCGTCAAGCCATGAGGGAGGAATGTTACCCTATGTCCGAATATCATCAAAAATATATAGAAGAGTTTCTAGGCAGGAGTTGATAATGTATGTTATCAGCTCCTGTAGCAGTGTCGTGAGCTTGATCAAAAGCTGTATGGAGTTTTCTTTTCTTGATGTTTTTGATATTGTTGGAATTTAGGCACGTAATTAGAAGAGGAAGAGTGTTTAGCCAGAGTTTCACCCAGTTTATTTGCAATGTCTGATTCGTCGATAAGTAATTGCTCTCCATGTTTAAGATGTTGGATGCTAGATTTAGTACCTTTACCTTTAATTTTCTGGACCATGTTCCATACCTTGGACATAGGCGTTCGAGAATTTATTTTGGACACATAAATTTTTCAACATTGGCGTTTATTCTGTTTAAATGTACGCCGAGCTTTATCATTTAAAATTTTAAATATATTTAAATTATGCACCATGGGATGGCGACGGAAATAATGCTCAGCTTTCTTACGTGCCTTCCTAGCCTGTTTGCATTCATTAGTGAACCATGGTTTTCGTATATGTGGCACTGCAGAAGACGTTGGGATACACTCGTCAGCAATACCATTGAGTACATCTAAAACACATTTAATAGAATTAAATCTTTTACCAGATGCAGGAGCGTTCTCGGTGCTTTTTAACCTTAACGACGTGTCTCTTTTATTTCCCAAAACCCAAACAACGTAGATGATGTTTGTTTAATTAGTTTTTACTTTTGCTACAGCACGCATCACGGCCCGCTGCCAATTGCATCTGCCTGGTGTTATCTGCCTGGTGTTATTCCTTAAACCGGCCGTCTCCAGATGACGTAATTACGGAAGTGTTATAATCCGGTCCCAGAAATGGGACATATTGCTCTGCCAGAAATTTGGGCAACTCCCATCACTAATTTGGACTAATTGGTCTGTGCGAAAATGAAATTGGGTTATCCGTTTTCATCCATTGCTACCTACCTGATCAATTGCAAGAGTCCCCCAAGAGCGGTTTCGTCAATTTATCCAGTTTGGACAAGACGGTCCCGATCAATTATTGCTGGCAGAAGTGGTTATAAAACCTACTTCCGGCGGTGCCATCCTTTTTCATTCAAGGAACCAGAACGGCAACAAAAATGTCAGCTGTTGTGTTGACGAACTCTTTGTTTATAGATGTGTTACTTTCATCTTTTTACCAGTTACATTACATGAGATTATTGCTCTTAAACGTACACAATACATGTAGATTCTTTTTAAAATGGCTTATCATACTTTTAACATGCAGTCCTTCTCGTGGGGGTAGTATCACTGGGCCATGACGTTGTACCCATTGTTTATCTTCATATTGATTACAGCATGAAGGAAGAGTCGCGAAGAGTGAATAAAACTGCTTCACATTCAGGAGGAATTCATTGCTAATAGCAGTTGACTGTACAACTGGTACTGTTATGTTACTGGTAAATGAATCGTGTATGGACCAAACAATCCAGTGATACATAAAGCATATTTATCACCATGAAATATGAAATAGTGATTATACCCGGTGTTCGCGAAAAGATGAGTGGACCCTACCCCACATCCGTCATACACATATGCCAAGCCAAGTTAACTGTTCACGTGAAATACCCGCTGACTGTTCGTTGTCAGTCAGGCCATCGACCAAACCATGATCATGGAAATACTAATATCTGCATACACCTGGAACACTTAGTGGCTTTTAACGTATAAATATTGAAATACGTCGACAATGTGAAAAACAAACCGCTTTATCTTCAGATATCAGACATAGCTTTCCGAGTATTCAGTGGAATGATAAGATCGTGGGAACATGATTCAGTGCTCGCTGTCACTAAGAATATCCCAGATGGGTCAATCATAGGGAATGATTGGATTTCGGCAGAATCTTTTCTAAGTTGGATAACTTGTGCCCAATCCTTTTCTTAATGAACAAAATATGTTTAAATCAAATCAGTCAATGATTTGATGCGTTGATTGTCACTGAATGACAGCAGATCTGAAGTTTAAGTCAAACAGAGACTCCCGACTCATTTGAATGAAGCATCGATTTTCAAAACTGTCTTAGCGCTAAGATAGTCGTAAGTGCCATATATTCACATTGGCTTACGACTGTCTTAGCCCTAAGAGAGCTTCAGAAATACACACAAGATACACAAGGCGGGTCAATACAGTTAGTGTTCATGTGGATGCCCTGGCAGGTGTGTTTGTGTGTTCACAATGATGATGCACCAATTTGAGGGGTAGTGTAAAAGTGAGGCTCGTGTATTGTGCTGTGACAGACGTGACTACGTTTCAGCTCAGGTTATCGACCAAACAATGTTTACAGGCCTCAATGGGCGTCATTTAAACATTGCATTGAAATACGAATGGAACACTTAGGGACTTTTAACGTATAAATTTTAGAGCACACCGACAATGAGCAAAAAATTAAATACCTTCAGATATGAGAAAACGCTTTCCGTGTATTGACTGGAAGTACCTCACAATGGGAATATCATGAAAACACCTGACTCCAAGAATATCATGGGTTTAGAGAAAATAAATTTTGAAAATGTTGAGGTGAAGTTGGATTTATCAGTCACAAACACTATTTCTGTTCACTCAATGTGAAACAAAGGTGATATGGGCTTACAACTTTGAAACCGACAGGTTAGATGTAGTAATAACACAATGAGAAACAGCTTATTCAAACACGCCATGTCCATCACCGGTCTATCTACGTTGTTAGATTTCAAACGAAGTCATATGGGCCCTTTGAACGGCACAGCACTGGTAATGGCCTTTATATAGATTTGAAAACGACAATTATTAACAGAAAACTCTAAACCATCAGTATACCTTACTCGGACATCTCGCACACTACTGAAGACAACATGCTATACTGAGACCGCGCCTCTCATTTTGCCACAAAATAGTTTACGTCAAAGCCAGATTTGGAAACACACTGGTTGCAAGTCCTCTTTTGTCCCTAAGACATGTTACACAATTTCTTATGGAATGTCTGCACGACAATGAACTGACTCATAATTTCAAAACAAAACATGATGCTGAACGTATTTAAGATATTTGCAGGACTGGATAAAGTCTCTGGTTGACGAACCACAAATAAACGAGTCATTGCTGAATGATACATTCTTCAGTTCCGCTTCATCAAACATCATTCAGCCACAACACCTGCAAGTCTCAGAAGGTACACAGATCAAACGTGATGAAATGGATTCAGCATTTGACCGTGTTCGTGATAATTGAAATATAACTGACTCCATCAGGAAGAAATCTCATGTGTAAACCAAATGAAAATTGTCAGAATCCCTAGGTCGGTAAAGCCTCTTTTGAAATTGGAACTTACGGTTAAAGACAAGGAAAGGATATTTATGCAGAACAAAACCATCCCTGGTTTCTGATAATGGATAGCATGACTTTCGTTTTATCCTCAGACTGGTGGACATTTCATCTTTGAACTTTTGATAAATTATCCCTTTCTTTCGTTGATGTTGCTTACACACACAAATCCATCCTCGCTCAGGTAGTAATGATATGGGGCACTCTCTCATATTGAAAAGAGTTTTGAATCTTGACAGGAGCCAATGGTTCAAACATTCGACGCTGTCCAAATGCCTGTAGCTACACTCGACAACAATATTTTCCACAGAACCATATACAAAGAAGGATTTTGTTCTAGTTGAAATTACCATGGTCGTTATAACATATTTCATCTTTTTCATGGGTTCAGGACGAGCACCCGGTGTCAGGTACGTTACCTCACTACAGAACGAGCCATTAAGGTGAAAGGTGACAAAGATAAAGATATCCTTATCCCTTTCTGAGTCTACTGACAGAAATCGTATGTACGTGTTGGATTGGCTGGTGTAAACTGACAGAGCATGCTCTGAGTGGAAACAGTACTTGATTATCCTGGAATATGAACCAATGTAGAATAGTTGACATTTTTGGCCGTTAACACAAAATGCTTCAGCTGTTTTCTCATTTGTTTTCACCCGGGCTTGGAAGTTGAATCGATCCACCTGATCAAAACTGTAGACAGATATGTATTGATTTGCAAAGTCTATTCCCCAGAAGGTGTGACGAGGATAGGTCTCTTTGCATTGACACATTGTCATGACACCAGCAATAAATCCCGACACGCTGAATTTTAAAGGCTTATCATCGACCTTACTTACATGCTTATGTTTTCTTGCAAAGTCTAGCATATCCAGCAGCCGGCTTTTATCTGTATTAGGGGTTTCAAGGCCACATTGACGGCATTCCATTTTTGACTCAGTTCTTGTTTGGTACATATTTTCTTCTGGCGTGGTATTCTGCATATTTGCCAAGATGTCTGGATGCGGGCTTTCATCGTGTACTTTCTGTAATTTGTTCATTGAACTGATTATGCTTCCCACCTCTCTTTTAGGGGTAGTCTTCATTTTTCTCAAGATGCCCATTTCATGTGCTTTTGGCTTTTTGATCTTGAAGTTCTTGGTATTCTGTGAGGCACCAGCTGAACTCGTTTCTATAATGTCAAAGTGCTCAGGATGTCTTGATGCATCTGTTGACTTACTGCGTTTTCGTACCTTGTCCACACCATCCGTTGATGCTGGTTTCTCTGATGGTGTTTTCTCTTTGGTCAATCTACTTACCATGAAAGCTGTCTCTTTAGGTTCGACATCCAACAAATAGTATGTATTAAGCAAAGGAGAGTAAGAAAGCGCATCTTGGGCTTTGACCATACACTCACAGTTTCTGTCAGTGAATTTAATTCGCAGCAATCCACGTCCATTCTGTAGAAGTGGTCCATTTGAAAAACATTTCATGACACTTGAATCTCTTTTGAGGCTCCTGAAATAGCATGTCACCTCGGACTGCAAAATGCTGTAGGTAAAGAAGAGGAGAAGCACCATGGCTGTACAGAGGTTCATTCTACAATGGTTGACAGACACGGGACGATCCGTCGGGCGAACTGATAAAGTTGAGATTGAAACGTATTTTGTAATGTCTTCTCTCAACTAAACCTATTCCTCCTTTAGATTAAATCCTTTAAAGATGGCATCTGTGTTATGCTTTCTTGACCACAGATGCACAAGTACATTAACTGATTACTATATTTAAGCATTATGTTCTGTTTCATGAAACCTCCCATTTGATGAAATATTAGAATCGACTATTATAAAGATTAATACAAGAAAATTTCAATCACGTACACTAAATCATCAAATACACATGGTGTTTGGAATTTTGGGATAAGCATTACTAGGTGTTATCGTTCTTGCTTCACTGAGTAATGTCTTTGTTTCCTGAATCAACTTGAATAACGATTTATAAAAAAATCATTTAGGGAGTGGAAAATGCCATCACGTAGACTTTAATGTATATATTCATGTTAGATTAACGCATGTACATATGGTTTATATGAATGAAAGGATAACCATCTTTATGTGAACAAGAACAAGGACTAGAGTGAGTGAGTGAGTGAGTTAAAAGTTAAAGTCACATCGGCAATATTTCAGCCATATCGTGACGGGAACGTAAAATTAGTGAGTGAGTGAGTGAGTGGGTTAATATTTACCGTCACATCGGCAGTATCTCAGCCATATCGTGACGAGAACATTTAATTCTGAAATGAAATATATGCCTATTATAAAACCTGTCAACGAAGGACAGTAAAACAACTAGGATATCACAGAGTAGAATATAAAACTAGTAACTATACCTAAAACAATTTATCTATAGAGGACAATGCAATATAAAAATGGGCTATAGATTGCTAACAACTGAAGGTAGATCACCATACTAGGGACCATAGGGACTGACAGTACCTTTGCTACCTGCATGGACCCTAGCTGGATTTACATCATCCCCTCAACCGTCAGCAATTCGAGAAATCTAGCCATTCAGTAAAAAGACACTTATTCTACGATTAATAACATGGAAAGTAATTTACCGTGAATGTTTGTGGACTTACGTACCCTCTCAGGAGGACAATAGTTTTACGGTACTTCAACCCCCTTTGAGGATACAGCCACTAACAAACACAGTTACCAATTCAAACTTCCAATAATAAAAAAATATCTATTTACAATTCATTTAATAAATCTAATTCTTTTAAAAATCCAATAATTAAATAAGAACTGATATTAGTAAAAAGGTCCTTCATACTACGTGATTTAAAATAGGTATCCCTTGTGATGGATGCTTGACCGTGATTCTTTCATCACAAGGGATACAAAATGGAGGATCCTCACCTTTCAAAAGGTATTTATGCGTATATCTGGTCTGACCAATACGACATTGTCTCAAAATGACCTCTTCAAATCTGGACTGACAGCCAAAGTAGGTGTAACCAATATGCGGTTTTATTTCATGTAATTTATTGATACCTACTTGAGTGTCCCCCTTCTTCTGCATCAGATCACGGATATACGTTCTAATGCAAGCTTTGTAATCAGTGTATGGAATAAGAGGTGGCGTCACAGATTTATTGAGTGCTGCTTTAGCAGCAAGGTCAGCCAGTGTGTTACCAGAAATGCCAACGTGGCTGGGTAACCAACAAAAGACAATGTCGTATTGGCCAGTAGCAAGATCATTATACAATTCAATAATTCCTATTAAAAGTGGATGTTTACAAGAAATATTTTTAATCGCCTGAAGGCAAGAAAGAGAGTCTGAATAAATTATATATTGTTTACGTTTAGGGTGTCTTTGAATATATTTAAGAGCTGTTAATATGGCGTTTGCTTCTGCAGTAAAAATAGAGCTGTTATCTGGAATTCTAGAAGATATTGTTCTGGATCCAATGACAGTGGCACAAACTACTGCACCGCCGTCCTTGGAACCATCTGTAAATAATTGTTTATGATTGCTATATTTAGTTTTTAATTGATTATATTCTTGTTTATATTGTAATTCATTCGTTTCTGATTTTTTAAATGAAGTTAATGTTAGGTCGACTTGTGGTCTTACCAGTTGCCAAGGAGGAGAAGTAAGAAGACGGGAAGGCGATCTACTTTCCAGCTCAATGCCGGCAGAAGAAAGAAAGGGTTTAATTCTGTGCCCTAAAGGCTGGACAAGAGAAGACTTTTTGTTATACAAATCCTCATAAAGCGGATTGAACACACAGTTATAGGCAGGGTTAGATTCATTAGAATATAATTTAGTAATCTATTGTAAAGACAATTTTATACGACGTTGTGTAAGAGATGGTTCATCGGCCTCAACGCAGCCTTCAGACATTTAGCTTTAAGGGATTAAATGTGCGGTAATAAGGTTAAATGAGAATTGGAAATTAATCCCAAGAACTTGGCCTCCTTAACAACTTTGATGGGAGTGCCATTTAGAGATAGTTCAGGGTCCTGATGTGGCTTTTATTTTCTACAAACGTGCATACAATTAGTTTTAGACTGAGAAAATTTAAAGCCGTTTTCAAGACACCATTTATTTATTTTGTTTAAACACAACTGCAATTGTCTTTCAATAGTATGCATATTTTTACCGCGACAAGAAATATTAAAATCATCCACAAAAAGTGATCCATCAATGGAATCGTTTAAAACCTTGGATAAACCGTTTATCTTAATACTAAATAATGTGACAGACAATATACTGCCTTGTGGAACACCCTGATCCTGATTATAATGATCAGACAGGGTTCAACCCACTCGGACTTGAAATTGCCTGTCTTTTAGAAACTGTGATATAAATGAGGTAAACGACCTCTCAACCCAAAATCATGTAAATCCTTTAAAATGCCATGCTTCCAGGTGGTATCATAAGCTTTCTCGAGATCAAAGAATATCGATACAGCATGTTGTTTATTTACTATAGCATTTTTGACAAAGGATTCTAAACGTACCAAATGATCAATGGTACTTCTATTCTTCCGAAAACCACACCGAATATTTGTAATGAGGTTATTGGTTTCCAGATACCTAATTAATCTGTTATTTACCATTCGTTCCATGGTTTTGCAGACACAGCTGGTTAACGAGATAGGTCTGTAATTGGAAGGATCAGTATGATCCTTACCAGGTTTGGGTATAGGGATTACAATTGCATTATGCCAAGAAGGAGGAAAGTTTCCAGATTTCCATATTTTGTCAAAGATATCTAAAAGTGTGACCAGACATGGTTGAGGCAAATGTTTCAGCAGCTGATAGTGAATATCACCCGCTGCTGTGTCATGAGCTTGTTCAAGAGCAGTATATAGTTCATGTAATGAAAACATTTCATTATAGTCTTCACCGTTATCCGATTCAAAACACTTGAATGAACGCTTGTCTTCTCCTGTTGTTTCTGATATCTCTGAAACTCAGGAACATAATTTGCTGATGAAGAATATTTGGCAAGAGTTTCGCCAATTTTATTTGCAATTTGACAATATTCAGTAAATAAATTATCACCATCTTTGAGATGGCGTACGGCAGATTTGGAACCTTTACCTTTAATTCTTTGAACCATGTTCCATACTTTGGACACTGGCGTGCGTGAATTAAGTTTGGAGACATAATTTCTCCACGATTGTCGTTTGTTTTGTTTAAAGGTACGACGCTCCTTTGCATTCAGTATTTTGAATTTGTCTAGGTTATGGACAGTTGACGGCGAAAATGATGTTCTGCCTTTCCCCCCGCTTTTCTGGCCTGTCTACCATCTGCATTGAACCACGGTTTTCGTACATGTGGAGTCGTAGAGGACTTTGGTATACACTCATCAGCTATGTTATTTAGAATGTCAGCAAAAGTTTGAATTGGATCAGTTATATCACTGAAACATTCAGGTCGCAGTTTTGATTGACACATAGTTTGATATGAAGACCAGTTAGCCTTCGAAAACGTCCATCTTGTAAACGATGGAGAATCGGATGGAGTAATTTCTGAGAGGATAGTTGGGAAGTGGTCACTCCCACAAAGGTCATTATGAAGAGACCAATCAAATTCATTGAGGAGGTTAGAATCTGCAAGAGATAAATCTAGAGAAGAATAAGTGCCAGTTGCAGGATACAGATAGGTGCTTGAATCATCATTAAATGTGCACAGGTCATTATTTGAAATGAAATCTTCAATTATTTTGCCTTTAGTATTAGTGTTAGTACTGCCCCAGAGTGGGTTGTGACTGTTTAGGTCACCCATAATAACACATGGTTTTGGGAGTTGGTCATAGAGTGATCGAAGGTCAGTATGTTGAAGTGTTGAAGAAAGTGGAAAATACAGAGAGCATAGTGTATATGCTACACCCAGAGTCAGTCGCACTGCAACAGCTTGGAGATTAGTGTTTAGTATAACAGGGCTACGAATAACATCTTGCCATATAAGAATAGTAGAACCTCCAGTGGCCCTATCACCCGGAGGGGAAAGAGAATGATAGGCGTTAAACTGGCGTAAGTTAAAATTATCTGTCTGTTTCAGATGTGTTTCATTCAGACAGAATGCGGATGGTGTGAGATCCTGGACTAAAAGCTGTAGTTCATTGAAATTAGTTCTTAGACCTCTACAATTCCACTGTACGATATTAGTTAAATGACCTATCTTTTAGGTGGATGGATAGGGGATCTACCCCTTGCTTTTTTGAGGGCGACAAGCTATGTACCCTGGGATGGATGTTTTCTGACACATCCATGTCCTCCAATGAACCATATTTGTTAAATAATTGAAGATGGTTCTCCGAACCCTTTGAAGCTCTGACACCCTTTTTCACTGTTTCTGCCCTAGTCTTGACTGTATTTTTGAACTGTTTTCTTTGAACTTGTTTCTGGACGAGTCTTCTGAGTGGACTGAGGCAATGACTGTGATTCATCCTGAACTTGGATCTGACTGTTTATACATGGTTCTGAAGCCTGAGTAGACTGTTCTTCAGGTATGAGAAGGTGAGGGGTGTCAGCTGTTACCCAAGTCAAATCTGTTTGACACCCTATGGAAAAACTAGTGACTGCCGAATTTACTCTTGACAAACTTTCAGACGGTGTCTTAATGACTGATGCATATGAAACATTGGGTACTGTTGATTCAACAATCTTTTTAGCATCAGTGAAGCTAATATTTTGAGTAAATTTAATTTTGTTGATTTCCATTTGTTTTTTCCATACTGTACAGTCTTTGGAAAAGGATGAATGATTACCGGAACAGTTTGTGCATTTTTTTAACGTACTTTCACAATCTTCAGTTACGTGTGAAGTCTCGCTACAGTGAGCACATGTTATTGCCTTTGTGCACGTGTTGACACCATGACCATATTTTTGGCATCTGAAACATCGCAAAGGATTTGGAATGTAAACATCAACTGACATGAGTGCAGTAACCAACCTTGACACACTTAGGAGGATTTGGTGAAGAGAAGGAAAAGAGGTACGTATTTGTTGGAATGACATCATTATTTTTGCGGGTGGTGAATCGCTTGACATATGTGACTCCTTGATCCCTCATTTCAGAAACGATGTCCAGTTCTGACATTTCGGCCAACAAACGATCCCTGTCTCTAATGATACCTTTGCTGCTGTTCAGTGTTCTGTGTTCAGTAACTGAAACCTGGATTCCAGCAAACGTTTCTGTATTCATCAAGTTAGTGGCTTGTTGTTTCCTGCTGCATTCAATCAGAAAAGATCCTGAACGCAAACGTTTTATGTTCTTCACCTCACCTGCATTGCCATATATGCCCTTAGAGATTACAAAAGGGTTTAGTTTCAGTGGTGTCTTGTCTATAGTATTGAGAACCAGGAAACGTGGCCAATTGTCTGTTGAGTTGGATGACCTCTGTTCATTATCATTGTCGAGCTGACGTTTGTTTTATTTTGTGGGGGTTTGGTAATCCATGGTAAGATTATTTGGATTCATCATCCGGGCTCCCCACCCACCACGGAGTATCACAAGGACAATGCTAATTGCAAGTGGGTTTCCTACTTGCAGCACCAAGGATACCCGGATGATATACTCCAGCAGAAAAATTAATAATTAATAATTCTACCAGATTGACCCATGAGCCACCGCCTTCTGACACTGGCATCTAGGCAAATTTTCTCAATTTAAAAAAACCACATGTATCATAGCATATGTATATATGTATATTTAAATATTGTGTTGAAATTAATACCAAGCCAAACAATGATCGAGCAATGAAATTTAGTGCTCAGGGCTCGGCATGACCAGCCGATTGGTTGAACAGGGCCCATTCAACCACCCGTCTAGGCGAAGTCAGGGCCAAAGTGGTGTATTGAGCAACAGGAACACGGTTACAGGCCCCTATTGCCCTCAACCACCAGGATTCCTTTCTCCGCTGACACAGGGCCGCAACCCACGGCAAACGGGTTGGTGGACCAAATATCCCCCGGGTCCACTACGGGGGTGAACGGCTCTCAGCGTTACCCAGCACCCACCACGAGGAGGTGACCTTTCACGGGTGCCAACAAGGACTAGAACTGTGGTGCCATATACATATACAATAGTTGATATACACGTAAGGTTGGCAAGCTAATAATATGATAATAAAGGAATAATGTAAAACTGTGAACTATTAATACGCCTTTCCCATGTACAAGGTCCATGCCCAAAGCGCTAACAAAGTGGGTGGATAGTATACGTATAAGATGAGAGACTGGTACCTAGTAATAATACAGTGGGTCTTGAGCAATCGTTTAAACGAATTAAAATCAGCTGCTGATTTAACGGTGATAGGGAGATAGTTCCAGAGTAGAGGGGCCGAACAGGCAATGGATTTCCTTCCAATAGTTTGCAGTGTAAAACGAGGCACAGAGAGTAGGTTTCGTTTTGAGAACGAAACTGTCTCCCTGGAAATTAGGGGATAAGTAGTTCTGTTATGTTGAGATTGACATCCGGTGATCGAGGGAAAAATACCAGCGCCTTGAGCATTCACTAGTGCGTGGATATGTGCGCTATATAAATATCCAATCTATGTATTCTGAACGTTTGTCATTGAGACATTTGCACACAAAACAATATTTTAAAGTCAGTACTTGATTTAACAGGAAGCCCGTGGAAGTTGTTCATGACTGGTGTTATGTAGGAGCGCTAGGACGTTTTGCTTATGATTCAGCAGGACATTTTGTAATTTTCTGAGAAATACTAAAAAAGAGGCTATTACAATAATCAATTCCTGATACAACATGTCTCTGAACTAGACCATGTCCTGCATGACGACTGATGAGATGACGCATTCTGCCAGTGGCTCGTAAATGAAAGAAGCATATTGTACAGAGTTGATAAACATGGGTGTCCATCGCCAGTTGTGAGTCAAGTGTAACTCCGAGGCCTTCAACAGAGTCCCCTGGTTGTATCGCTGCATCTGCTATCCGAACTGTACTGAATTAGTTTTTGCATTGGCCTGGATCCGACAACCATCACTTCATCATTTAACTTTAGCATGCTGCTTGTCATTCATGACTTCACATCGTACAGTCTGTTATTTTATGAAGATCAGTGTGAAAGTCCTTGGAGGTGAGTTTTTCTGAAGTTTGGTGTCAACTGCAAACGAGTGACGGGAAATACCATGTTCGTTAATTACCACTGCAATATCGGTAGTGTAAGCTATAAAACGAAGTGGACCGAGCGCCTATCCCTGGAGCACACCTCAGTGACCAAGGCGGTTCATAATTGGATGTTATCTAACATAAGGGGTACCCCGTGGGTTCCAAATTGACCCTTGAGTCTTTGCAGAAGGAGTTGGTGGTCAGTTGTGTCGAAGGGAGAAGAGAGGTCGAGCAAGATAAGTGTAGCTAATTTGACTTTATCAACAGTTGTAAGTAACATATTGGATACCCCGAGAAGAGTAAAATAGGGTTTAAAATATTTCGTTTACAGGTTTGTGCTAACCTGAAACCGCGGCAGCTGTTGTGAAAGATGAAAATTATATGTTCTCACAATCTACTATCATTTAGTTTTGTCTCCTGCTTTGCCTAGTTTCCGAGTCACAATGTGTTTTCATCGACGATTCCATCATAATATCCCTGGAGCACACCTCAGTGGACCAAGGCGGTTCATAATTGGATGTTATCTAACATAAGGGGTACCCCGTGGGTTCCAAATTGACCCTTGAGTCTTTCCAGAAGGAGTTGGTGGTCAGTTGTGTCGAGGCACCCGTGGCGAGCCACCTCCTCGTGGTGGGTGCTGGGTAACGCCAAGAGCTCGCCAACATCCCCGTAGTGGACCCGGGGGCATATTTGGTCCACCAACCCGTTTGCCGTGGGTTGCGGCCCTGTGTCGGCGGAGGAGGGGATCCTGGTGGTCGAGGGCAATAGAGGCCTGCAATCGTGTTCCTGTGCTCAATACACCACTCTGGCCCTGACTTCGCCTAGACGGGTGGTCGAATAGGCCCAGTTCGACCAATCGGCTGGTCACGCCAAGCCCTGTGCATGGATTTTATGTAATTGCACAAAATGGGATTTGAAATTGTCTGTATTTCGGTCTTGCCTCGTTTGGATTATATAATATTATTTAACTTGAATTTGGTACACGTGAACTTTGCCTAGAATCTTATGCCCAGAAGGCGGTGGCTCATGGGCCAATCTGGTGGAAGAATTAATCTTTTGGTTTTTCTGCTGGAGTATATCATCCGAGTATCCTTGGTGCTGCAAGTTGGAGACCCACTTGTGTTTAGCATCGTCTTCATGATACTCCGTGGTGGGTGGGGAGCTCGGATGATGAATCTTAAAACACTAAACATGGATTACGAAACTCCCCTAAAGAAAACAAAACGTCCTCTCGACACTGATCCTGATCACGATGACCACAGACAGCCAAAATCAATTGACTACTGGCTACGTTTTTTAGTAATGGAGACTAAAGATAACACACAAATGAAGTTGAATCCTTTTGCAGTGCAAAAAGGCATACAAGGCATAGTTGGTGATGTGAAAAACATTAGACTTTTGCGTTCAGGGTCATTGCTCATTGAGTGCAGCAAAAGGCAACAAGCAACTAATTTGATGTCAACTGAAACGTTCGTCGGCATTCCGGTATCAATCTCTCCTCACAGAACACTTAACACCAGCAAAGGAGTTGTTAGAGACAGAGATCGATTGTTCGCTGACATGTCCGAACTTGATATTGTTTCGGAAATGAAAGACCAAGGTGTCATTTACGTCAAGCGTTTTACAACTCGCAAACCACGAAACCGTTCAGACGAGCACTTACCTGTTCTCATTTTCTTCTCCCAATGCTCCCAGATCAATAAAGGCAGGATATTGTAACATGACCGTTAACACCTACATACCAAATCCTTTGAGGTGTTTCAAATGCCAGAAATTTGGTCATGGTGTTAGTACTTGTACATTGTCCGTTGTATGTGCTCACTGTGGTCAGAAGACACATACAACAGAAGATTGCGAGAGTACTTTTAAGAAATGTACCAAGTGCTCGGGTGCTCACTCCTCTTTTTCCAAAGATTGTCCAGTTGGAAACAGCATATGGAGATCAACAAGATCAAATTTACTCAAAACATTAGTTTCTCTGATGCAAAAAAGATTGTCTTAGGTTCTGAGATTAAGGAAACGTATGCTTCCATTGCAAAATCACCGTCTGATAAAACCCCTACAGTAACCACTTAATCTGCAAGCTGTCAAACGAACTTGGCTTGGCTTAAAACCGAATCTCCTATGATGTTACCGCCTGTAATATCTACACAAACTGTGGAACCACTTCCTGACACGCCCCAAACCCAATCAGAAGCATCTTCTGCTTGTGATACATCTTCTCAGGCATCTCAAATGACTCTCTAACAGAAACATTCAACCAGTTGTCAAAAGCAAAAGCAAACCGAAACCAGATTCATTTACAAAGCAAAGTGGTAGGGCCTCAAAGGGGTCAGATGATAAGATCAGATTATTTAACAGATACGAAACGCTTGAAGACATGGACGTGTCTGAAAACGTCCATTCTAGGGCACATAGCTTGTCGCCCTCGAAAAAGGTACGGGGTAGATTCTCTATTAATCCACCTAAAAGATAGGTCCATCTCAGCATATCGTGCAGTGGAACTGTAGAGGACTACGAACACATTTTAATGAAATACAGTTGTTAATCCAAGATTTAGCACCATCAGCGTTCTGTCTGCAAGACACATTTCTGAAACAGACAGATAACTTTAGTTTACGTCAGTTTGAAGCGTGTCATTATTTTTCCCCTCCAGGTGATAGGGCCACTGGAGGTTCCACTATTCTCATACGACGGGATGTTATTCACAGCCCTGTTACACTTAAAACTAATCTACAAGCTGTTGCTGTGCGACTGACTCTGGGAGTAGCATTTACACTATGCTCTCTGTATATTCCGCCTTCTTCAACACTACAACAGACTGATCATCAATCACTCTATGACCAACTCCCGAAGCCATGTGTTATTATGGGTGACCTAAACGGTCACAATCCATTATGGGGCAGTACTAAGACTAATGCTAACGGCAAAATACTTGAAGATTTCATTTCAAATAATGACCTCTGCATATTTAATGATGATTCAAGCATCTATCTGCATCCTGCAACTGGCACTTATTCTTCTCTAGATTTATCTCTTGCAGATTCTAACCTCCTCAATGAATTTGATTGGTCTCTTCATAATGACCTTTGTGGAAATGACCACTTCCCAGCTATCCTCTCAGAAATTACTCCATCCGATTCTCCATCGTTTACAAGATGGAAGTTTTCGAAGGCTAACTGGTCTTTATATCAAACTATGTGTCAATCAAAACTGCGACCTGAGTGTTTCACTAATATAACTGATCCCATTCACATTTTTTCTGACATTTTAAATGAAATAGCTGATGAGTGTATACCAAAGTCCTCTACGAGGAAAAGGCAGAACATTATTTTCGCCGTCATCCAACTGTCCATAACTTTAAAAAATTCAAAATACTGAATGCAAAGGAGCGTCGTACCTTTAAACAAAACAAACGACAAGAGAGGTCGAGCAAGATAAGTGTAGCTAGTTTGCCTTTATCAACAGTTGTAAGTAACATATTGGGGACTCCGAGAAGAGTAAAATAGGGTTTAAAATATTTCGTTTACAGGTGTGTGCTAACTTGAAAGCAGCTGTTGTGAAAGATGAAAATTATATGTTCTCACAATCTGCTATCATTTAGTTTTGTCTCCTGCTTTGCCTAGTTTCCGAGTTACAACGTGTTTTCATAGACGATTCCGTTGAAATGACATGGTGTCGCTAGGACTTATGTGTTTGAGACAGAAGCTAGTGATAGTGAAAACAATGGTCGCTCATCACGACCACGGTCAATTTCTTCATCCTGAACAGAGCTACATTAAGAAGGGCGGATGCCATCTGATGCAGTTATTTGGAAATATCCCCAATAGATCTTGACTGATAGTTATAAATTATCAACGCATGCGAGTGTGGGCTTTTCAGGTTTTCTGATACCTGGATGGTTTAATGACTGATCCAGACTGATCCCAGTCTGTGTTTCTTCACCTCGATATTAAATCGTTTCATGTAAAACAATGACGTATATTACGTATGCTAATAAAAATTGACATTTGATTTATTTTAACTAAATAACCCTACTTTGCCACTGCTAGAAGAATATAAAAATGTTCTTAGCAAAATATTTACATACAGTTCTTGCACACGGCAAATGCTCGTACATGTAATTTATGTATTTCTTATGTATTTCTCATGTTCGGATCCTCTTCACTTTACTTCACTTTATTGTCAAGAGACCGCCAATGATGGTGTAACAGTACATATTACACACATCAATCTTTGCATACAGTCAACATGGCGGCGGAGTATGACAACTCTTGGTTGACAACGGTATAAGGATACATACGGTATAAGGATACATACGGTATAAGGATACATACGGTATAAGGATACATACGGTATAAGGATCCATACCGAACCGTCGCATCATATGTAATAAAGAAGTTGTTATCCATAAAGAATCACACTCTCTTATTACTCATCAACAACTAATGCCAATCAAACAAACCTGTGTAGCTAATAATACCGAAAGTGAAGTTTCTATTTGTGTGAAAATCAAACCCCAGATAGTTATAATTATTTACTATTTCAAATTCTTCTGTGCCATAGTGAAACAACAGTTTATTTACTCTACACTATCTACATCCAAAAATAACATTTTTAGTTTTATCACTATTTGCAGTCAGCCTCCATTTCTGGCAATATACATGAACATGGTCCAGGGGCCTTTGCAGGGATGACGCTGAGGTAGCAACCGCACAGAGTTGGTATGATGTTTCGATTATGATCAGCGTTTCATTCATTATGTTATGATTATGAGCCAAACGGACCATAGGGACTTACAGTACCTTTGCTACCTGCATGGACCCTAGCTGGATTTACATGATCCCTTCAGACGCTGGAGAGTGTATGAAATGCTAGCCAAAATCAAAATAACATGAATACTACGATTAAAAACTCGGTAGACTCAAATTTACATCGAATGCCTTCGGACTTACGTACCCTCTCAGGAGGACAATAATTTTACAATACTTTGAGAGTACAACTACTAACAATCTCAGTTACTAATCTAGACCACAATACTAAAAACATCTATTTACAATTCATTTTACAAATCCATATTGCAATAATTAAATGAGAACTGAACGTGATTTAAAATAGGAGTCTCTTGTGATTCAATATTCAACACAGTCAAGCAAAACATGCTTGACCGTGATCTTTCATCACAAGGGATGCAAAATGGAGGATCCTCAACTTTCAATAGGTATTCATGTGCATGTCTCGTGTGACAAATACGACACCGTCGCATAATACCTCTTCATATCTGGACTGATAAGCCCAGTTAGTGTAACCAGTGTACGGTTTTATTGCATGTAATGTATTCATGAGTACTTGGGTGTCCCACTTCTGCATTAGATCACGGATATAAGATCTGATGACGGCTTTATAATCAGATAAGAAGTGTATGGAAGAAGAAGCGGTGTCATAGATTTGTTGAATGCTGCCTTGTCAGCAAGATCGGCCATCGTATTCCCGGAAATGCTTACGTGGCTGGATAAAATAGCGATTGCTGTAGAGCTGTTATCCGGTAATTTAGACGATATTGTTCTGGATCCAGTAACAGTGAAAATAGAGCTGTTATCAGGTAATCTAGACGACATTGTTCTGGATCCAGTGACAGTGGCACAAGCCACTGCGCCAGAGTCCTTGGATCTATCTGTAAATAAGGATCTATGATTGCTATATATATGTTTTAATTGATTATCTTTTGGGGGGATTTATAGAGGATCTACCCCACACCTTTTTGGTGGGTGGCAAACTGTGTGCCCTACAACGGACGGTTTTAGCTACGTCCATATCCTCAATAGATCTATATCAGATCCCTATATCTGTGATTGAATTCTATTTTCTGACCCTTTTCGGCTCTGCTACCTGGGAGTCGATTGTACAACTGTTACTTTGATGTTATTTGTAAATAAATTGTATGGACCAAACAATCCAGTGATGCATAAAGCATATTAATCACCATGAAATATGAAATAATGATGATACCAGGTGTTCGTGAAAAGATGCGTGCATTCTGACCAAACGATGGCACCCGCTATACACTTAAGTCCAGTTAGTTGTTTACTTGAAATACCTGTTGACTGTTCATTTTTAGTCAAGCCATCGACCAAACCATGCTTACAGATCTCAAAGGAGGGCAAACGATGCTTACAGATCTCAAAGGAGGGCAGTTGATCATTTCATGGAAATACGAATATGTGCACACACCCGGAACACTTAGTGGCTTTTACCGTATAAATATTGAAATACGCCGGCAATGTGAAAAACAAACCGCATCGTCTTCAGATATCAAAAAATAGCTTTCCGAGTATTCAGTGGAATGATAAGATCGTGGGATTCAATGCCCGCTGTCACTAAGAATATCCCAGATGGGTCAATCATGGGGAATGATCTGATGCGTTGATTGTTACTGAATGACAGCAGATTATCGATCCACCTGATCTTAAGTCAAACCTCTTTGTCCAAACCACCTTGTTTTGATTTTGTTCATGACAACAGAGACTCCCGACTCATTTGAATGTGGAAACAGGGCCTAGATTTTCGAAACTCTCTTAGTGCTAAGATAGTCGTAAGTGCCATACATTAACATTGGCTTACGACTGTCTTAGCCCTAAAAGAGCTTCGAAAATTTTGGAAAATCTGTTTCTTCAGTCAAATGAATGGGGAGATCCAGATACACAAGGCGGGTGGATACAGTTAGTGTTCATGTGGATGCCCTGGCAGATGTGTTGGTGTATTAAGCATCATTTCACAATGATGATGCACGCCTTTAAGGGGTAGTGTGAAAGTCAGGCTGATGTCATATGCTGTGAAAGACGTGACTACGTTTCTGCTCAGGCTATTGTTTACAGGCCTCAATGGACGTCATTTAATCATCGCATGCAAATACGAATGCGCACATCCGGAACACTTAGTGGCTTTAAACATATAACTTGCAGCGCACGCCGACAGTGAGCAAAAACACTCTGAATATCATCACATATGAGAAATAGCTTCCCAAGTATTGACTTGACGTACCCCACAATGGAAATATCGTGAGAACACCTGACTCCAAGAATGTCATGGTTTTTGAGAAAATGAATTTTGAAAAAGTGGAGGTGAAGTTGGATTTATGTCAGCCACAACCACTATTTCTGTTCACTCAATGTGAAACAAAAAAGATGTGGGTTTACAACTTTGAAACCGACAGATTAGATGTAGTAATAACACAATGAGAAACATAGCTCATTCAGTTTGTGATTCGAGCCTACATTCTTCGGCTCTGTACACGTCTGATTGCCGAGACGACCGAGCCACCATAAGAATGAAGATTTTTATGGATATCAACTTCTTTATGTGAGAACACAACGTTTCGGAGTTAATGCTTACTCCTTCATCAGGTGATTGAGAAAGGGGATACAGAGGTGTATTTATATGTACAGGTGAAACAATAACAAAGTAACAAGTGGAATGAGTTAACGAAAGCTGGAAGCCAGTATGAACAAGCACTGATAGGAAGCCGATAGTTATGATAACAATGATGGAAGCCAATGGTAATGCAATACAGTTGATTGGATATGTTTACATAACACAGATACGGGGTAAGGACGATGTACATGATTGGGGATAAGGATGGAAGCCAATGGTGATACATTACGCATGATAGAATGATGTACATAGCACACGATAGGGGGTGAGCATGTTTACATGAGGGTTGATGATGTACAAACACAAGTAGGTAAGGATGTACTCGGGTAGACTGGCTATACATGAATTACATAGATAGAATGTACACAGATAGATGAGATTAATTTATCAATAAGTCCCAGGCACTTGGTAGGTACACTCCTTGGTCGCGGTTGATGGCTGGTTTCTGTCTCCGGATCTCGATGGCCTCTTGCAGTTTCCTTTGGCGCCAGTTGTTGTTGTTGGTAGATAGTATCCTAGTGTCCTCCCATCGAATTGAGTGTCCAGGGTTCTTGAGAATGTGTTCAGAGATGGCCGATTTCTGGTCGAGTTTGCTGACTGAGGTCTGATGTTCCTTCATTCTGGTGTTGATTGGTCTCAGCGTTTCTCCAATGTATAGGTCGCCACAGTTGCAAGGGATCTGGTAGATGCATCCTCTTGGGTTAGGGTGTTCACAGCTGGGTCCTTTGCCGTTGGCTTTTAGGTAGGTCTTGATGGTCTTGCCACTGGAGAAGGTGACATCGATGCTGGCTTTGGTCTTGATGAGGCGTGATATTTGATGACTGATGGGGCCAAGGTAGGGTATGGTTACTCTGATGGGTGATGGAGAAGGTTTGGGGCGGGGTTCTCGGTCCTTGAGGGTCTTGTTGATGGTGGCTGTGACGAGCTGGGGAGGGTAACCGTTGAGTGTGGTGAATGTCTTTCTGAGGTGGTCCAGTTCATTGTTTAGGGCATCGGGGTGGCAGAGGGCTTTGGCACGTCTGGTAAGGGTGGCGATGATAGCTTGCTTGATCTGAGGATGGTGGCAGGAGTTGTAGTGGATGTACTGGTCGGTGTGCGTCGGTTTGCGGTATACTGAGGTTCTAAGTCCATCGTCTGTGGTGTGGAGGGATACATCGAGGAAGGGCAGGTGTTGGTTGGTCTCAGTCTCCATGGTGAACTTGATTCTTGGATGTTGGTCGTTGAGGTGGTTGAGGAACTCATTGGGGTCGTTGTCATTGGCGATGGTGGTGAAGGTGTCGTCGACTTTGCGGTACCAACACATAAAGAAGTTGATATCCATAAAAATCTTCATTCTTATGTATTTTCACTTCTAAATGACATTCAAAGAATCGAGCCACCATAGTTCTGTGGGTTGAAAAGTCAGTGAGTTGAGGCACTGATCAGAAGTATAATGCATGTAAACCCTTACAGCCTGACAGCGGCTGTCACAAAGCTAAGTACCGAATCAGGGCGATAAAGGACGTGTACAGATGATTTAGTTCCCACTGTAGCACGTCAGTTGACTGGACAGTATGACCTGTAAGACACAAGTAAGTGCAAGACTTATACAAGAAAATACGAACTATCCCTGGATGTAGGTTCGTCAAGCAAGAGTATTCCATTACCAATGAAAATGTTTTGTACAGATGTAAATATACTATTGCCTGGAATATGGCCTGACTGCTTTTATGTGGCCAGACCATGTTGCATGTATGGATATTGCAGAGAATTATTTATTTAGAGAAAGAGTGCTGATGATTCTAGAACTAAAGGTCCTCAATAATGTTTTAATAATTAAATACATCGGGGGCATAAATAATGAACAGTTTTAACACTGTGATTTAGAGCTTTAATCGTGTCAGGATCCATTGATTATAGTTTCATAACAGTATATAACACAATTTAGTAATAATGCCATTTACCTCTATAAATCAACTGGAGCTGGCACGAGGAAGCATACACTTGGGAACAAAGTGTATTTGCTATATGACCTTGACATATTGAGGGTAAGAGGGACAGAAGAAAACGGACAAAACATGCAGAAGAACACTTCTAGGAATTAAGGTCACAATTAGTTAAGTGTATGGTTAATATCTTCTGCAGGAGAAACACGCCATGTCCATCACCGGTCTATCTATGCTGTTAGAATTCAAACGAAGTCATATGGGCCCATTGAACGGCACAGCACGGATATGATCCTTTATATAGACTTGAAAATGATAATTATTGATCGAAAATTAATAGAAAATCAGTATAGAAATAGAAAAGAAACTCTAAACCATCAGTATAATTGGACATCTCGCAGACTACTTAAAACAACTCTGAGACCGCGCCTCTCATATTGCCACAAAATATTTTACGTCAAAGTTAGATTTGGAAACACACTGGTTGCAAGTCCTCTTTTGTCCCTAAGACATGTAACACGATCCCTTATGGAATGTCTGCACTACAATGAACTGACTCATAATTGCAAAATAAAACTACATTATGCTAAACGTATTTAAGATATTTGTAAGATTGGATAAAGTCTCTGGTTGACGAACCACAAATAAACGAGTCATTGCTGAATGATGCATTCTTCAGTTCCGCTTCATCAAACATCATTCAGCCACAACACCTGCAAGTCTCTGAAGGAACACAGATCAAACGTGATGAAATGGATTCAATAAAATGTCTCAGTTACACAGCATTTTACCTTGTTTGTGATAATTGAAATATAACTGACTCCATCAGGAAGAAATCTCATGTGTAAACCAAATGAAAATTGTCAGAATCCCTAGGTCGGTAAGGCCTCTTTTGAAATTGGAACTTACGGTTAAAGACAAGGAAAGGATATTTATGCAGAACAAAACCATCCCTGGTTTCTGATAATGGATAGCATGACTTTCGTTTTATCATCAGACTGGTGGACATTTCATCTTTGAACTTTTGATAAATTATCCCTTTCATTCCTTGATGTTGCTCACACGCACAAATCCAACCTAGTTCAGGTAGTATTGACACGGGGGGCCCTCTCATATTAAAAAGAGTCTTGAATCTTAACAGAAGCCAATGGTTCAAACATTCGACGCTGTCCAAATGTCTGTAGCTACACTCGACAACAATATTTTCCACAGAGCCATATACAAAGAAGGATTTTGTTCTAGTTGAAATTACCATGGTCGTTATAACATATTTCATCTTTTTCATGGGTTTAGGACGAGCACCCGGTCTCAGGTATGTTACCTCACTGCAGAATGAGCCATTGAGATGAAAAGTTGCAAAGATAAAGATATCGTTCTCCATGTATGAGTCTATCGACAGAAATCGTATGTACGTGTTGGGCGGGGTGGTATAAACTGCCATGGCTCGATCTGAGTGGAAACAGTACTTGATTATTCTGGAATATGAACCAATGTAGAATAGTTGGCATTTTTTAACACAAAATGCTTCAGCTGTTTTCTCATTTGTTTTCACCCGGGCTTGGAAGTTGAATCGATTCACCTGATCAAAACTGTAGACAGATATGTATTTATGTGCAAAGTCTATTCCCCAGAAGGTATGACGAGGATATGTCTCTTTACATTCACACCTTGTTATGAGACCCGCAACATATCCAAATATGCTGAATTCTAAAGGATTAGAATTGAATGTACTTGCATGCTTGTGTTTTTTTGCAAAGTCCAGAATATCCAACAGTCTGCTTTTATCTATATCAAGGGTTTCAAGGTCACATTGAAGACATTCCATTTTTGACTCAGTTCTTGTTTGGTACATATTTTCTCTTGGGTAGGTATTTTGCATATTTGCCAAGATGTCTGGATGTGGTCTTTCATGCTTCATCTTGAAATCGTGTACGTTCTGTAATTTGTTCATTGAACTGGTTATGCTTCCCATCTCTCTTTTAGGGGTAGTCTTCAATTTTCTCAAGATGCCCATTTCATGTGCTTTTGGCTTTTTGATCTTGAAGTTCTTGGTATTCTGTGAGGCACCAGTTGAAGTCGTTTCTGTAATGTCAAAGTGCTCAGGATGTCTTGATGCATCTGTTGACATACTGCGCTCCATTACCTTCTCAATACCCCGATCCTTATTTTCTGAAGAGCTTGGCGTGTCATTAAGTACAGGTGTTCTTGTTGTTGCTGAATGGTGATTCACTGATGCTGGTTTCACCGATGCTGGTTTCCCTTTAGACAATCTGCTTATAAAGAAAGTTGTCTCTGTTGGTTCAACATCCAACACATAGTATGTATCAAGCAAAGGAGAAGAAGAAAGCTCATCTTGGGCTTTGACCATGCACTCACAGTTTTTGTCAGTGAATTTAATTCGTAGCAGTCCATATCCATTCTGTAGAAGCGGTCCATTTGAAAAACATTTCAAGACACTTGAATCTCTTTTGAGGCTTCTGAAATAGCACGTCACCTCGGACAGCAAAACGCTGTAGGTTGAAAAGAGGAGAAGCACCATGGCTGTGCAGAGGTCCATTCTACTGTGTTGACAGACACAGGATAATCCGTCGGGCAGACAAGGTGCGACACGGGATGATCCTCAACTGATAAAGTTGAGAATGAAACGTATTTTATAGTGTCTTCTCGCAACTAAACCCATTCCACTGTTCATTTTAAATCGTTTTAAGATGGTATCTCTGTTATGCTTTCTTGACCACAGATGCACACGCACATTAACTGATTATTATCTTGATGAAAAAAGGCATTATGCTCTCTTTCATGAAGTCTCCCATTTGAAAGAATACCGTTACAGAAGCCTCTCCATTACATTCCTATGATCGAGGAATCATTTTGGGCCCAAACCTTTATCTTTATGTCTTCAAATAGACAAATTTAACTCGTGCTTTTGATGTTTTTCATTGTTTAGCATTCAAAAAGCATACATTATTGCGTTATTATGCTGCATTCAAACACTGGAATTACTGTTACCATGTAATGTATAGTCACTGGGTTATGAGTGGAATTGTTGCGAATAGGCGAGTGAGTTGTTGAACGTAATTTCCTGCAGGATTTTGTGGCGGCGGTTTGTTGTAATGAATCCACGATTAAACCACTACATCTTATTTGTAGAGATATGAAAATGCTTTTTCCTATCGGTCATGAAGTTGAACTAGTCTCGTTGTTTAAGTGATCAGTCGTCAGGATTAATGGGCGTGAATGAAGGACACTTAGGGAATAAGTGAATAAGAGAACAACCTGAAGGTATCCAGTCGCCATGTTTTTGAATTTTAGTGTATTCAGTCACAGTGACATTTCAGTTCAGCGACAGTGACATTCGTGACATTGTTCCGTGACAAACTAATTAGGGATTCGTGCCCGTCTGGAAGGATTTCATGTTTATCAGGTCAAGAATTCGATTTCTCTTTAATTCGAACAGCAATGACTGTGGCATCCATGCATTGATGCTCTTAAAAGATTATAACCTGTTCCAAAAAATAACAATGATGATGATGATGATTGGTGGAATTCTTTGACAGATGTTCTCCTTGTATTTCCACGTGCATATTGCTAAATACATACTTACGAATCGCCAGTTGGATATTTTTCTTAAAATGGCAACAAATTATATTTTAAGCTTTAATAAACAGAAGAAACAAAACAAATACTTTTAAATATATCTCTAGTATTCCTGGGGAATGACATCATGAGTTAATTTGTACGGTGTCAATCAGTTCTCTCGACTACAGATAATCCTGCTACCCATCCACCCAACCAACCAATCCAATCAACCAACCGACCGACTAACCACCCAACCACCTACTCACTCGCTACATTTCACTCACTCAAATTACAGAAGAAATAGTGCCAGAAAATGGAATGACAATATATAAATGTTTGATTGTTATGCTGAAAATCCTCAGTCCTCAGTTAAAGCCAGTCAACTTCATTGTGTTGTCGGGCGCTGTGACTTCGCTGATTGGTTGTTATGACTGGTTATGCTGACTGGACTGGTCAAAACTGGATTGTTAAACGAAACCTGATAAAACAGGTGGTAAACTTACTACTACGGTATTTCAATCCATGACTTTCTCCTTCTAATGTTAGCCGATAACGAATGGTCATGACTCAGAACCCATGCTTCCCTGCTCAGAGTAACGGGGTCTCTTGACAGGAGATTCAGTCCGGTGAAGGTGTAGTACTTGCTTACAGCAAAATGAACGAAAATTGAAAGGAATGAACGGACTGCCTGAAGGAATGAAAGAGGCAAACAATAAACACTTTGACAAAAACACTATTTATCCGTAACTAAACAAAACATACACATGATTGTTGACAGAATGACACATATACGCATAATTTCTAACGAATAACTTACGTACGCCGGGTGAAGACTAAAGGCTAGCGTTTGATTAGAAAATGTACATTTAACATAGGTCAACATTAAAGAGACAATATGTTACATCTGTTTATGACATTAAGCACAAGCAATATGATGGCAGTAAGGACATCAATGAAGCTAAACGAATGAGGGACAGTGTAAATGCCACGGCTGGCATTTGGGTGCACCCACTCTTACGCTTGGGTCCATTCTCATGATTTCTAATATTGTCAGTTTTCCTTTGACAAATATGTCGTGCATGCTTCTACGGATGACGTACCAGTCACAGTGTGATTTACAAACTATCGTCAAAGTTGGGATGGCAATAACGACAACATGGCAGCCGTTTCTATTCTGAGTTAAATTGAATATTGAAAAGAGGTTAACACGCAAAAGAAAGTCCAACAAAGCCTGACAACATTTCTTAGATGTTGTTTTACGTCAGTGGTGCATGTGCACGTGTCGTAAGAAGCGACGTAATAAATACCGTCATCAGAAAGTGAGTAACACATAGCTATCAAGTCAGCGAACCTGACCAACCAAATCCTTCCGTCACCTCTTACGACTAGTATAGATTTCTATGCCGCTGATCTAAAGGGGTTGTCAGATACGGTGACACGTCCGACTGTATGTCATCTCACCAAAACCAACGGTCCAACGGTTCACAGTTTCAGTTGATAAAACTGTAAAACTGCTAATCGCGTCAGTGGACTCTTATGTCTGAACCAAATGTAAATCTCTAGTCTTCTCCGGCCAGGCAACCCACTTTATAAGTTTCATTTGTTTGTTGAAGACAAGTAAAGGCTTTTTACACAGAATGGTACTGATTGCTTCTGAGGTTTCAGAAAAGGGATAACATGGCACAGTTTTTATCTTCCCCAGCTGAGTAAAGTGTGTGCTCCTGAAGTTTTGATATACTATCCCGTTATTTCTCCTATGAGTGGAACATCCAACTATCCATCCACGGTATGGTAAAATTGATATCATCAACCACCTCATTTTGAAAAGAGCCGCGAAGGCAGGAACAAGCTTATAACTCAAACATTTCACTTCTTCTGTATTTCTGTAGTTACATTCCATGACAGCATTTGCAGAAGATATAAAGAATGTTTGTCTTTCTGTTATAAAAGCCATGGCTGTTATAACATAGTTCATTTTCATCATGGTTTTAGGAATATAGTCCTCTGAAAAGTAGGTTACCTCACTGCAGAACGGCCGGTCGGTGTTGTCAGTGTAAAAGGTGATAAAGATAAAAATGTCCCTGTCTGTGTCAACCGATAGGAATCTTATATATGACTTTGGTGGCGTGTTATAAAGGACAACAGTGCTATCACTGTGCAGACACGACTTGATTATTCTGGAATATGAGCCAATGTAGAATAAGATACATTTTTCAGGATTAACAGAGAAGTGTTCAATCAGTTTTTCATTTGTTCTCAGAAAAGCAACGCGATGAAATTTACCTGTTCCAAGTTCATCAAAATTGTAGATGGTCAGGTACTGATGACTCAAGTCTATTCCCCACGTGGAATGACGATAATATTTCTTGTAACAATAGCAGGACGAAAATGCAGTGGCAAGTTTCCCGAACAATGAGTATTTGTTGTTCGTGGGGAAAACCAACCTACTCACATGCTTTTCCGTTTTAGCGAATTGTAGAATAGACAAGATTTTCCTTGTTTGTGTTCTCGAGCCATACTGACGAAGAAGACATTTCATGTTTTCCTCTGTTCTTGATGTGTTATGTTTCAGTGTAGGGTCTCTCTTCCCTTTCCACGCCAAGTTGTCCTCCCTTCCCTTTGGACGCCTTTGATAGTTCTCCTGGATCACACTACCTGAACTACTCTCTGTGATGTTATTGTGCTGGAAAGATGTTGATGTCTTCACCAAATGCTTGGGTGGTTGACGCGTGTTGTTTAGCTCAACTTCTTCAGCTGATTGCAAATGGTCATTCAGTGATGCTGGTTTGTTTCTGGTCAACCTGCTTGTAATGAATGTTGAACCTCTTGGCTCAGCAACCAAGACATACGATGATGATTGGGGAAAGGAAGCTTCACTTGGTTCCTTGGTCGAACATTCATATTTATGATCAGTTATTTTCACCCGCAACATTACCTGTCCATTCTGTAAAACTGGTCCGTTTGCAAAACATTTCAGGACACTTGAATCCCATTTGAGGTGCATAGAATGGCATTTCAATCCTGGCAGCAAAATGATGTAGGTAAGGATAAGGAGAAACATCATGGACGTACCCAGGTTCATTGTAATCTGCGATTGTCTGGCACAGTGACACAAAGCTATCTGTCAGCCAAGATCTTAAATGTGAATAGTGATTGTATTTTTACCATTGGTATATTAACTGTTCTCTGTCAGTTCAATCTAAACACTTTTAACGAGTAATAAAAACCGTCATTAAGTTTTATGTCCTTTTTGAAAGATAAGACGACAAAATATTCTGGCACATCAATGTTCTAATATATAACCTACTGAAGAGACAAACAAGTTAATTGCCTATCTTGAAAAGGCCCTCTAAAAGCTAGCATGTTTTCAGATACTAAATTAGAAACAGTTCCCCAAGTTAAACCCAATGGGAGTAGATGTAGGTATGTTTAAGATTCAAGGAATAAGTTTGTTTCGAAACTGGTTATATACGAAAGGATTATACATAAATGTACCAGGAATAAGGTTACGCTTTAAGGATTAGGAAAAGGTGACACATTTTTAATGAATTGGAAAACGTATACAGAGGTTTGTAATTGTGAATGGAATGTGTGTGTAAGGCAGAGGTTGGTCGTATATTGTGTACATGTTTAACATCTAAATGATATGATTTTGAAATGAAAAAAAAGGATTCTTTTATTCATACTTTCTTATTTTTGAAGACCTGGCGCCTATATGGGTCTGTGGTCTAGTGTCAGGACTGCGCCAGGTCAGCAGATCGATTTCCATTCCAGTCATATAAAAATACTACAGCTTATTGCTTTGCCTGGCACATAAGGGGATTAAACAAGGTCTGATGTGGTCGCACTCAGCACATTGAGTCTGTTTAAAAACTCTATGCAAAGCTGCACCACAATATATCTGAGGACTTTCACACTACCAGAATTTGTACAAATACACCAGCTTGAAATCTTTCTCCACCTAATGTGAGTATGCATCTATCCTTTCACTAAATACAATACACATAGAAGCAGCTCAGATTTTGGTGATTAGTTTCATGAAGTCATTTAGACAAGAAAGGACTTGTGAGTATGATGTATTGAATAATCCCAAAGTAGTGTGTGGCTGAGTGAGTGAGTGAGTGACTGAGTTGGGCTCTGAGTTTTGTCATGACTTCACCACAAACATATGCTGGAAGCATTTCGATCAAGGGTTTCCAATACGTCTAGTTGGAACTACCAGCATCTGCCTTCCCCAGTGTGCTTTCACACATGTCATCTATTTTAGGCACGCATTTGATATGCATAGGAGAAAACACACCTCCAAGGTTTTAATAGAATGTAAAACCGGAGGGGGAGGGATTTCCCCACCCCGATGGTTTTACATTGTCTACCAAAAAAAAAAAAACAAACCGAGAAGTGTGTTCTCCACCAAATATATCGTGATGGATAATTACAATGTAGATGATCATTTAAAGGTCACATGCAACCCAAAAATCAAACCTAATTAAAACACAATTTTAAATTATTCAAGACATATAATATACATTGCTGCTTGTAACGAAAAAACGGAGCCCTCGGGAGACCGAACCCAGTCATAGTGGGTGGTGTGCACTCAAGTGTAACGACGGCTTCCGACTGGCTGGTTCATTTGCTGATACGCTGAGGGCGTATGGCGAGTCACAAGAAAGTAAGATTCTTTATGGCTACCTACGTCTTTTATATATTGTACTTGATGCGACGTTTCAGTATGGATTCATACACCATTGTACAAAATCATATACTCTAGAAAAAATGGTTATCCGTAAAGAATATATATAGAGACGTTGGGTTTTGTAAATACATTATTCTCTGAATTTGCTTTCCATCCAACAAAAAAACCATCTCAGTAGAGAGCAGGACTTGAAATGGACAAGAGTTTGCACCAGTTTTCGTCAGATACAGTCATCCGAGGAAAAAGTGAACGTAGTTTGTTTGCAACCCACAGACATAAAAATATGTCATGCGTACAAGTATCACACCTGCCTAATTACATAATGTGGCAGAGACGGGACTTGGGTGCACGAGTCATATCGATTTATTTTGTTTATGGCGTATAGCCTCTGTTAACTTTAAATTGCATGTGGTCAATGATTGAAGCTGTGTATTGCATATTGTCTTTAGCAGATGGGCAGGCAGATATATAGGTGTCCATAAACCAGACACTGAGCTTTCTCTGTGAAAGAGGCTGCTTACCACAATCAACAAGTTTATCTTATATAACGAATAGAATGGCCTTGTGTAATCCCCTCAGTGACTAGCGCCAGGCAAGATGACAAGATAACTATTGGGGTGAGTAGGACGGGGTTCGAACCACCAACCTTGTGTTCTCCAGGCACTCTTTTCGTAGACGGCAAGGCCACAAGGAAGTATAAACAAATACATTCTATTATTTTGTATCATTCTATTATTTTGTATCATTCTGTAAATTATGTGCAGCATATCTAAAAATGTATTCTCAGTCTCTGCGTTTCACATTTCGCACATATTTTATTTATAATTAAGGACATTTGTATTCTTATTCAAAATCATGAAACTGTTGACGGTGTAATTCCTAGTAATTCTATGCATAATCCTTTTGTATCCATTTAAATCTAACATCCACCATTACATCTTTGGAATACATAATCCCATTGTGTTAAACGAATGGAAAATGCTTGTCTTTCTTACCTGAAAAGATCGGTTTTACAGGAAGCTTTTGTGCGACAAATATTATATTGTTTGTGTCTAAAGTAGGTTTATGAGTTAAAATCCTCACAGATAAAATTTTTTTGTTCCCTTATCTTTGGAAACGGAAGAAGCCTTAATGACAGTTAATAAGATTAAGTCCGCGTGGTTTTTATTCATTCTTTAATGGGCCGCAACATTTGATAACGAACAGAGAATATACTTTGAAAAACATAGTTTATTAGCTTGGCCAGCGGATTGGTTCTTGTGACTCATTGTCTGACAACTGCAGTACAATGGGCCTTGGTGATTTTGCTCAGTACCTACATCATGGCATGGGTGGTTATACAGATAAATGGTATCAAGGTAACTTCCCCCCGACAACTGCCCCCTGGCTATCTGCCCATGGGGCAGTTGTCCAGGGGGCACAATGGACGGGGGGGCAGTTAGCCAGGGCGCAGTTAGCCTAAACCCAGATAAATGTAGACTAGCAAGTATAATTCTTCATTTAAGGACGGTTTCTGTGCACATTCAGCCACCTTTCAAAATAGAACAGCTGTCTTACATGGTGCATGTGACACACTTATTCAAACCAGTTTAAAATACAATCTGTTCAAATAGCTTAGTGACTATCTCGAGTTTGAAAGGTTTCCGTCACTGCGAAAAATAATTATCATTTGTATAAGTGAATCTGAAACTGAACGATGGGCTTCTCAAGTGTGTGTAAGACAAGGCATCAATAGATATCACCTAACCCACAATGTCTTCGGTGTACATAGACTGTATTGTTTGATGTATTTCTACCCATAATTTAAAAGATATCTTACGGTTATGTGTACAAATCAGCTCGAAGGGGAAAATTCTCAAAAGATAGTGAACTCTGCAAGAGATATTGTAATGACTATGACTGCAACATAATTCGTCCCTGTGAACACTATATGTACAACAGAAATAACGTCTTTTCAAAACTTACAGATCCCTTGGTGTGGATGTTTATGTACAAATAGAATTATTTTCTGAAGATGAAATGTTATCATTATTTTCTGGGGGTGATTTACTAGTAACTAACGATATAGATGAAATGTCATAGAGATGTATGATTGGACTTTTCTGTACATGCTTAGATTCCTTGCTTCTGTACAAACTGTACATTCTAGACCCTTCATATATATTTGTACAGCTATATATTACTATGTGTATATGTTGCAAATATATTGCTGTTATTGTGTTGTTGTGAATATTTGATGTGCATGTCTATAATGATCTTCGGACAACAATCTGGAGGAAATATAGAGATTCATTCATTCATCCCCCCATTCAACCGCAGTACAATGAACCTCTGCACTGTCGTGGCGAATCTGCTCATCATTACCTATGTCACTTTGCGACCAGGATTGAAATGCTATTCGATGCACCTCAGATGGGATTCAAGTGTCCTGAAATGTTTTGCAAATGGACCAGTTCTTCAAAATACTGTCTGATCATAAATATGCACGACCAAGGAACCATGTGAAGCTTCTTTTCTTCACTCATCATCGTATGTCAGGGTTGCTGAACCAAGAGGTTCAACATTCATTGCAAGTAGATTGACCAGAAACAAACCGTCATCATTAAATCTCAAGTCTCAAACAATTGAAGAGGTTGAGCTAAACAAAAACCATCAACCTCCCACAAACAGGGATAATCTACAATAGAGAATATTTTTCACACACATCACATAAACCCTAACAATTTTTCTAAAATTACAAAACTATCACTATTACTTGCAAACACATTTCACCCGATAGTATATTCCCCTCATAAGAATTAAAGGCGTGTGTGAAAGGTGTTCTTGAAGCAATAACTAGAAACACTCAAACAACGCTGTGCAGTACGAGCATTTCAATGGTGGATCAGAACGGATCGGCGATATGGCATATTTTTCACACATCGCAAATAGACCCTAACAAATTTTTAAAGTCATAAACTATCACTGTTAAATGCAAATACCTTTCAACTAAATGTATGTTTCCCTTCTGAAAATTAAACGAATGTGTGAAAGAAGTTTTTGTCGATATAATTTAGTCTATCTTCGCGGTGAATCGAGAATGGAAGTGAGCTGTAACATACCGACTTGAAACTTACAAATTACAAATCTATCGTGCTAAAACTGACACTAAAAACTTTGACTTCAACTGAAGTGACAAGGCAGTAAATTATTTTCTACATGTAGGTTTTTTCAGTTGTCACAACACTCAGCGAATTTAATCAGCTGTTGAAAATAAACCGGGATCAATCTTAAATACTAAGCTGCCTTTTTGAGGAGGTTCCTCTCCGTCTGTGTGTAGTAGGCACCCGTGGCGAGCCACCTCCTCGTGGTGGGTGCTGGGTAATGCTAAGAGCTCGCCGACACCCCCGTAGTTGACCCGGGGGGATATTTGGTCCACCAACCCGTTTGCCGTGGGTTGCGGCCCGTGTCGGCGGAGGAGGGGATCCTGGTGGTTGAGGGCAATAGGGGCCTGCAATCGTGTTCCTGTTGCTCAATACACCACTTTGGCCCTGACTTCGCCTAGACGGGTGGTCGAATGGGCCCGGTTCGACCAATCGGCTGGTCATGCCAAGCCCTGTGCGTGGATTATGTAATTGTACAAATTTGATTTTATATTGTTTCAATTTAGGTCTTGGCTTTTCACTCATATAACACTTGTAAATTTGAAAAGTAATGTTATTAACTTTGCCTAGAGTCTTATGCCCAGAAGGCGGTGGCTCATGGGCCAATCTGGTAGATCGATTAATTTTCTATTAATCTTCTGCTGGAGTATACCATTTCAGTATCCTTGGTGCTACCAGTCGGAGACCCACTGGTGTATAGCATTGTCCATGTGATACTCGGTGGAGGGTGGGGAGCTGGGATGGTGAACTTTCTATTATTAACCATGGCTCAACCAAAAAAACATAAACGAGCACTAGATGAGTGTTTGTCCTCTGATGAGGAAAATATCACAAACAGATATCCAGATACATGGAGTAGATTCTTGGTTGTATCTTCGACTGATGGTGAACCACTCAAGCTAAATCCGTTTGCCACATCAAAAGCAATTTATGGACTTGTGGGTGATGTCCAAGCTGTCAGAAAAATTAGATCAGGGTTTCTCCTCATAGAGTGTAAAACAGCAAAACAATCAGCTGCCCTCATAGCCACAAAACAGCTTGCAAATACTGAAGTTTCAGTTTCTCCTCACAAGTCTCTGAACAGTAGCAAAGGCATCTTGAGGGACAGAGACCGCTGGCTTGCCCACATGAGTGAAAAGGAAATAGTTACTGAACTGCAACACCAAGGAGTCACTCATGTTAAAAGATTCACGTTTAAGAAAAATGGAGAAACTTTGAATACCAACACCTACTTAATTTCTTTTTCTCAACCCCAACACCCAAAGTACATAAAAGCTGGATATTGTAACATCGAAGTGGAACAGTATATTCCAAACCCACTTCGTTGTTACAAGTGTCAAAAGTTTGATCACGGTGCCCAATCCTGCAGAAATCGTGCAACATGCTATAGATGTGGTAAAGATGATCATGAAGGTTCTGACTGTTTGTCTTCTCCAAAATGTGTCAATTGTCTTGGAGATCATATGTCTTCGTCAAAGTCATGCCATGTCTGGAAACGTGAATATGAAATTGTCAAAATCAAAATCCAAAAGAATGTCACATATCATGAGGCAAAACGTTTAGTTAATGTAGCCTCCCCTCAGTCATCAGGTGTACCATATTCTACAGTTGTTACTCGCCCAAACACTAAGTCTGTTCTGTCAGTTGCATGTCAGACAGATCTCACCTGGGTTGAAGCTGACAAACACACTTTAATTGCATCAGATTCTACTGTTGATAAACACCATGCAACATCAGCTTCCCAGACTGAATCACAAACAATATCTCCTATTGTGAAAAATCCTTGTCAAAAAGTGGATTACAGACAAAAAACTGATCGAGTACCAAAGGGATCACGTGATCCTGTTCAAATCTATAACAGGTTTCAACTTTTAGAAGACATGGACGTCTCTCCTCATCCTCGTGCGCGAAATAGAAGCAGTTCGCCTCGGAAGGGGAAAAGTCGGTCTCCAGTACTACCACCTGCTATAAAATGAACAGTAATTCCTTAATCCAATGGAACTGCAGAGGACTTAGGACCAATTTTAATGAGGTACAGTTACTAGCACAGGATTATAAACCATCAGCATTTAGTTTTCAAGAAACGTACCTGAAACAAAATGATAAGTTCGAATTGCGTAAATAGCATTCTTATCATTCTTTTTCACCACCTGGTGACAAAGCCACTGGTGGATCTTCCATATTGGTGAGACATGGTATTATTCATAGCCCTGTTCCTCTCAAAACCGATCTTCAGGCTGTTGCTGTTCGTCTTACTTTACATATAACTCCTACTCTTTGTTCCTTGTATATCTCCCCTTCTTCCATTCTCCATCAGAATGATCTTCAAGATTTGTATGACCAATTACCAAAACCCTGTATCATAATGGGTGATCTCAGTGGTCATAACCCGTTATGGGGAAGTCCTGATACCAACAGTAAAGGGAAAGTTCTTGAAGAGTTTATATCTGATAATAATTTATGTATACTCAATGATGGCTCTGACACATATTTACATCCTGGAACGGGAACATATTCTTCCTTAGACCTGTCACTCACTGATTCAAACGTTTATAATGAGTTTGAATGGTCAGTCCATAATGATCTTTGTGGTAGTGACCATTTTCCAACAGTACTTACAGCAATTAACCCTTCCGATGATCCGCCTGTAACAAGATGGAATTTTTCAAAGGCCAATTGGCCATTATTTCAGGTCACCTGCCTTAAGGAACTTAAACCAGACCTTTTCATGGATGTACCTGATCCAATTAAAATGTTCTCGGACAAACTGAAACATATAGCTGATGAAACTATTCCTAAGTCCTCTGTAAATCCGCACATCCGTAAACCATGGTTTAATGATGAATGCAAACAGGCTAGGAAAAACAGGAAGAAAGCAGAGAAATATTTTCGTCTTCATCCCACTGTTCATAACTTAAATAATGTAAAAATCAGTTACGCTAAAGCTCGACGAACGTTTAAACACATTAAACGTCATACTTGGAAAAATTACGTTTCCAAAATAAATTCCCGTACTCCTATGTCAAGGGTATGGAATATGATCCAAAAAATTAAAGGCAAGGGTTCCAAATCCAGTAGTATTCAGCATCTCAAAAATGATAATAACATACTAACTGAAAAATCTGATATTGCAAACAAGTTGGGTGAAACTTTGGCTAAACATTCGTCCTCCTCAAATTATCATCCAAAATTCCAGACTCATCAAACACACCAAGAGAAGAAACCAGTGAATTTTAAATCTGATAATGGTGAAGATTATAATGAGGTATTTTCATTACATGAACTTCATACTGCGCTATCACAGGCTCACGATACTGCAACAGGACCTGATGATATCCATTACCAACTCTTAAAACACTTGCCTGAATCCTGTCTCGAAACGTTACTTGGCATTTTTTACTATATTTGGACAACACAACATTTTCCCTCTTCATGGCAAAAAGCCACAGTTGTTCGTATTCCAAAGCCTGGGAGGGATCATACAGATCCATCAAATTACCGACCTATTTCCTTAACTAGCTGCGTTTGCAAAACCATGGAGCGAATGGTAAATAATCGCTTAGTCTGGTTTTTGGAAACCAACAATCTGATTACTGATATACAATGTGGTTTTCGTAAAAACCGAAGCACAATTGACCACTTGGTTCGTTTGGAATCATTTGTTAAAAATTCTTTCATTAAAAAGCAACATGCAGTATCAATCTTTTTTGATCTTGAAAAAGCATATGATACTACTTGGAAGCATGGTATTTTGAAAGATTTACATTCTTTTGGGTTGAGAGGTCGCTTGCCTCAGTTTATATCTAATTTTTTAAATGACAGACAGTTTCAAGTACGTGTGGGAACAACCCTTTCAGACTACTTTCATCAAGATCAGGGTGTTCCACAAGGCAGTATTTTGTCTGTGACTTTATTTAGTATTAAAATCAATAGTCTTTCTAAGGTTTTAAGTGATTCAGTAGATGGATCACTATTTGTGGATGATTTTAATGTTTCTTGTAGAGGTAGAAATATGCATACAATAGAGAGGCAATTACAAATTTGTCTCAATAAAATTGAAAAATGGTCACTTGAAAACGGGTTTAAATTTTCGATAACAAAAACAAATTGCTTGCATTTCTGCAGAAAGTATAAACCGCATAAAGATCCAGAACTATTTTTAAATGGCACCCCCATCAAAGTAGTAAAGGAGGCCAGGTTCTTGGGTTCTTCGACTCACATCTAACTTTTCTACCCCACATTAAATCCCTTAAAACTAAATGCCTGAAGGCACTTGATCTGTTAAAAGTTGTTTCCAATTCAAAGTGGGGAGGAGACCAAACTACCCTACTCCATTTATACAGATCTCTCATCCGTTCGAAACTTGATTACGGCTCCATCGTTTATGGTGGAGCCTGTAAAAGCAACCTCAAAATACTTGATTCTCTCCACCATCAAGGTCTAAGACTATGTCTTGGGTCATTTAGAACTTCTCCTATTGACAGTCTTTACGTCGAGGCCGATGAGCCATCTCTTACTCAACGGCGTATAAAACTCTCCTTACAGTATATAACAAAACTGTATTCTAATGAGGCCAACCCTGCATTTAACTGTGTTTTTAATCCTCTTTATCAGGATTTATACAATAAAAAGTCTTCTCTTGTTCCACCTCTTGGACTTAGAGTAAAACCTTTTCTGTCTGCTTGCGGCATTGAGCTAGCCAATATATCTCCTTCCCGTCTACTTTCGTCTCCACCTTGGCAGTTAGTTAGACCCTAAGTTGACCTAACACTGACGAGGTTTAAAAAGTCAGAAACAAATGAATTACAATATAAACAAGAATATAATCAATTAAAAAGTAACTATAATACATACAAATCTTTATTTACAGATGGGTCCAAGGATGGTGGCGCAGTGGCTTGTGCCACTGTCATTGGATCCAGAACAATATCTTTCAGATTACCAGATAATAGTTCTATTTTCACAGCAGAAGCAAACGCTATATTAACGGCTCTTAAATATATTGAAAGACATCCTAGACATAAACAGTATATTATCTATTCCGATTCTCTTTCTTGCCTCCAGGCAATTAAAAACCTGTCATGTGAACATCCACTTTTAATAGAAATAATTGAATTATTTAATAATCTTGCAACTGGCCAATACGACATCGTCTTTTGTTGGTTACCCAGCCATGTGGGCATTTCTGGCAATACTATGGCCGATCTTGCTGCCAAGGCAGCACTCAACAAATCTGTGACTCCACTTCTTATCCCATACTCTGATTATAAAACTACAATTAGATCGTATATCCGAGATCTGATGCAAAAGAGGTGGGACACCCAAGTGGGTGTAAATAAATTACATGAAATAAAACCTTATATTGGTTATACCCACTTGGGTTGTCAGTCCAGATTTGAGGAGGTCATTATGAGGCGATGTCGTATTGGCCATACGAGATATACTCATGAATACCTTTTGAAAGGTGAGGATCCTCCATTCTGCATCCCTTGTGATGAAAGAATCACAGTCAAGCATATCTTGCTTGACTGTGTTGAGTATTCCATCACAAGGGATCAGTATTTTAATTCACAAACTATGAAGGATCTTTTTAGCAATATTAGCCCTCATTTAATTATTGCATTTTTAAAGGAATTAGATTTGTTAATTGAACTGTAAATAGATAAATATTTTAAAATTGGAAGATTAAATTAGTAACTCAAATCGTTAGTGGCTGTACCCTCAAAGGGGGTTGAAGTACCGTAAAATAATTGTCCTCCTGAGAGGGTACGTAAGTCCAAAAACATTTGAAGTAAATTTAAGATTTCCATCTTTTTAATCGTAGAATAAGTGTGTTTTTACTTTATGGCTAGATTTGTATAAATTGCTAACAGCTGAGGGGATGATGTAAATCCAACTAGGGTCCATGCAGGTAGCAAATGTACTGTAAGTCCCCATGGTCCTTAGTATGGTGATCTGCCTTCAGTTGTTGGCATCCTATAGCCCATTTTTATATTGTACTGTCCTCTGTAGATGCATTGTTTTAGTTCTATTCACTAGTTTTACATTCTACTCTGTGATATTCTAGTTAGTTTTACTGTCCTTCGTCGACAGGGTTTTACAATGTATGTGCTATTAATTCATTTGTATTATCATAATTACTTGTTCTCGTCACGATATGGCTGCAATATTGCCGATGTGACGTTAAATATTAACTCACTCACTCACTCACTGTGTGTAGTCTCCTTGCCAAAAGTGACAGGCATCTTTATAGCACAACAACACCATAGAAAGACGTTCAAGGAGTATGATTCAGAAAAACCTCCAAAGAGGAGGAACGGAAAAGGGGCACATCTTGGCATGGCTTTTCGCCACAGATAAACACCACAGGGAAACTTTACACATCAAGCACGAAGGAAACGATCAAATGTCTTCTAGGTCAGTATGGCTCGAGAACACAAACAATGAAAATCTTGTCTATTCTATTCACAAAAAAGCAGATTGCATTTCAGCATGTTGGTTTCCTACGTTAACAAGGAAAACCACGATCGCACTGTGACATTTCATCTTGCTATTGTTATTGTTACAAGAACTATTATCGTCATTCCACATGGGGAATACACTTGAGTCATCAGTACCTGACGATCTACAATTGTGATGAAGTTGGAACAGGTAAATTCCATCGCGGTGCTTTTCTGTATCTACTGTATCAACTCTGTCATAGCGTGGGCGGATAGTGGCATGTTCGGGAAGGAGTTGGGCCGGGACAATTTATCAACAAACACACAGTTTCCTCGGCTGATGGTATTACGACCTATGTCGTGTTATCCTTTTTCCGAAACAGCCATTGCTACTATTCTGTGCCAGAATCCTTTACTTGTCTTCAACAAGCAATTTAACTTTATAAAGCGTCTTGCCTGGCCGGAGAATGTAAATGATTTACTTATGGTTCAGTCATAAAAGTTGATGCACTCTGCAATATTTTCAGCTTTATCAGCTCAAACTGTAAAATGTCAACAGCTGGGCCGCTGGTTTTGGTAAGATGGCATGTAGTGTATTAAGTCATCGTACCTGACAACGGTATCCATACGGCGCTCCTTACGACACGTGTCAGAACCGACGCTGCAGTGTCTCAGAGAGCTAGCGCTACTAAACCAGCGTATATCTGGGTTTGTACAAGCAGCCATACATACACACGCATGCACATGAGCGAAATGGTGATGTAAAACTTCATTTCACATCACCACAGACAACCAACTGTTTTGAAATGAATTCCAAGTTTACTAGTCCCACAAGGCTCCTATAAAGGTGAGAAGGAGAAACACGTTCCATTTGTTCAACACAGTGGTATTAGAGGTGTAAAGACTGATGTCAATTAATGTCGGAAAAGGAAAAAAACTGTTTTAGGCTGTTACTCTGTATCCCACAAATTTACACAACTGCAAATAGAATATTATAATTAAGTTGTTCACTGGTCACGAGGGGACCATGGATTGAGCTACCTCCTTCGGGAATATAAACACACATAGTGGGTACATCAACCCAGAGGCCCCAAGGGACCAGTGAAGAACGTATTGATCTTACCTCAATGTTAATTTTGAACTGTTTGAAGCCTGGGTATCGGGCCGTACACTTCAGCCAACCTGTGTGAAACAAACGATTCAAATCTTGCATCTGGCTGTTGTTTCCAGTAGATATTGTCTTAGAAAAGTCGCCGCGATGTAATTTCCCTTCTTAATATTCACAGGGACTATATTTGAACGTGTTGTCAATTTTTTTATTGGAAAGAGAGTCAAATCTTTTCTTGGGCATTGCCAGAGTTTGCGGACGACACAAGAAAAATAGATTTAGAGTTATCTCCCTTCCATCGATTTCAATTCGCAAAACATCGGTAATTTAATCATGCGTCATTTAATGTTACTCGAGATAAAAAAAGTAACAACCACGAAGTACCGAATGAGTTGCTATTGGCAGCTGGGTGTATTGCAATATACCTCGCTTGTACACGGGGTACATTGAAAATAATAGAAGAGCGATCAGAAAATCATACAGCGACATTTATGTGTGAGGAAAAATATACCGAAATAACCCACCTCCGTCAAACTGGGCATGTTCAGAAATGCATATATAAAATCAGGCAAAACGAATAACTGTTCAAAACATTGGATCGGATGGCAATTGGGTCGCTCAGCCAGGGATGACGATGGACCGTCGATGACGATGGCATGAAAAGCATGCGCTGTCTACTGGCACAAGGGGTCCTCTCAAAGAAAGTTTTTGCCTTTTCATGTTAACATATATCCATAGGGCATGCCGTGTACTATGGAATTATCATATGTTGGCCGATATTTCTATTCCCCAGCCCCACTCAAACCAAAGTCTCCCACTTACCAGTTTCTTTTTATACTGATAGTGAGACTCGATGGTCGCTACATCCTTCATCGTTTTGTCGAGTGCGGCGTAAAACTAAACTCACTCACTCATAGTTTTGTCAGCTATTATTTGTAATAAAGCTAAGTCTAAATTCAAAAGGGACATTAAAAAGGGCCCTTTATAATACAATATCATCCCACGCTAATTTACATAAAGCCATGCTCTGTTCCAACTAAGTCGCTTTGGACTTTGAAAAAAACCCTCACTGCTCATTTCTGCACTAACCTCTCCTCAGTAAAGTCCTATTTACTGTATATATTTGTTCTTATCTTCCTACCACTGGAGTTGTACTGAGGCCGAACTTACTTACATAGGTATTTCACAGTTTCGCACATCAACTACATAAACTTGCTGAGATAAACGCGAAAAATCAGTATTTTTCTATTTCCGACACTACTTTAGTACTACATTGCTTGTATACAAAAGGATTATGCATAGAATTATTAGGAATTAGGCCGTCAACATTATCAAGAATACAAAAGTTCTTTTATTAATAAAATAAATGTATGTGACATGTGAAAGGCGGAGTCTGAGCATACATTTTTAGATATACTGCATTTGTTTTTCATTTAAGGAATCATACAAAAGAATAGGATGTATTTGTTTATGCTGCCTTGCTTCAAACAACTGGTGCCTTTGTCGTCTACTTAAAGAGTGTCTGGAAAACGCAAGGTTGGAGGTTCGAATCCCGTCCCACTCCAAAACCCCATAATCCCCAAAGTTATTTTGTTATCTTGCCTGGAGCCTGTCATTGAGAGGATTACTCAAGACCTGGTCTGCTCGCACTCAATACAATATGTCTGTGTAGGTATCCATGTGAAGCTATACAACAGTATTTCTGAGTTTTCTCACATCAGACTGGATTTGTACAGATACGATTCCCTATTCTGCCTCTGAACACCGATCTGTTCAGGAACATTTCCGCGGTGCACACGTGTTTTTCAGTGCGTCTGACAAAACCAACCAAGCGACCAAGCATCTGATTTTATAGTTAATTCATTTTGAGGGACTTTCTCCACCTGTTTGAAATGTATCTCCTCCAAATGTTTGATGCATCCAAACTTTTGCTGAAACCAATACTCAAAGAAGCTACTTAGATTGTTTTGGTGATTAGTTTAGTCAACCACGGGTAGTGGTGCTGTTTGTCTGACCAAGAATCAACTATTTACTCACTCACTCAGGAACAAACGAACGATATTGTGTCAAACCGATCGTCATATTGCTCATGAATTTGCACCAGCGACCAGGTTTTCAATCAGCCTGTCGACCTCCATGACGGCAGCTGACAATAATGCGTTTACGTCCCGGCCTTAACATATGTATAAAGTAATGAACAGAAATTCATATCTTCATAGAGAAGCCCCTCTGGAAATCTTAAGGTCTTTTATATGGACTTCGGGCTGAATATGGCTAACTCACTCACTCACTCACTCACTCACTCACTCACTCACTCACTCAACAACTCACTCAACAACTCACTCAGCCACTCAAAATACGTCTCAAACGCAAAGAAAATACCTTTACCAGAAAAGCTAAAGAAATATAACGAAAACAAAACATCTCAGAGAAATTACTAAATATACCCCATTTCAACATGAGACATCAATACTCTGTATAGCTGCTGATCCATATTGATAACAGTCCGTTCAGTCACTAGAACAGTCATGCTAGGGCCGTATCATGGGGAATATCACGATACACAGATAAGTATTTTCACTAATGTGCACATTTGTCAGTCTTTTCTGTCCTATTTCTGGAACACACAATGACTCAGATTGTTATATACTGTCGGCCATAAGATATGGAACATATCCAAATGGTGTGAGTAAGTCTAGTTTGACGGATTGGTCAGTAATATGACCCAGAGTTTGTGTGTATGGCTCTATGTAGTGATTAATCAGATGAACTAATTCCACAAAAAGGCGCTGTGGTTTCTTCGTAGTTTGCTTATAGAACACACGTCCAAGGTTCATTCCAAAATGGATACAATTTCTGAAACATAACCGAGTTTTCGCTGCTGAATTATACGTTTCTAAACGTGGCGTTAAAACAACCCAATGACGTATATCATCCATATATGATGTATCTGGTCAATTAACTGTCTAATGCGTCATGACATATCATGTATATTCTCACTCACATGCTACTTTGGGTTTATTAAATAAATGATATACACTAAGTTCTTTGTTCTCTAAATGGCTTCACAAAACTAATCACCGAACGCACCTAAACTGCTTCCATTTAAATTGGATTTTGCAAAAGGTCAGATGTCTAAAAATATTTGATGAAGACTGATTTCAAACTGGTAAACAAAGCTCCTGAAAGTAAGTTAACTGTAAAAATAAACGCTTGGTTGGTTTTGTCTGGCACATTGAGAACCACGGGTGCCCAGGGGAAATGTTTCTGAACAAATCATTTTGGTGTTCGGTTGACCAAAAAAAAAAGCTTAAAAAAACAAAAAACAAAAAACAAAACAAAACGAAACAGAAACCAACTAACGCACTTTGCACAGTTGTTCGCTACAAATCTTTATTCCTAATCTAAGATTCGACTGACTGCAAAGTGTCACCAAAAATATGCCTGTTGCTTCTAAGCTAGGCACAAGCAACAAAATCATTCTATAATCTAAAGCTAAGACCACTGTATAATTCCGAAAGCACATTTTTGTTAAACGCCATTGCTGTTCGCGCAAGTGTGATCATGCCCTACTCCTCCAGTGGCTACCACAACAAACACCATGAAAGGTAAGTCTGTTATTTATGTCATTTACAACAGACAGATATGGGAAATTGCGTCAGTGAAAGAACAAACAGCATTATTCTAGAGCCCTCTCAACTTCACATAAGTACCTTACACAGACACTGTGCACACCTGGTGTACCAAGCGATTTTTCACGCTAAGGTAGCAGTAACTCCCATGCCTTAACATAGACATAAAGTAGTCTTGTTTTTACAACGGCACCTATGCCTTGTTTAATCCCCGCAATGATGAGAGACAGGCAAGGTTAGAAGATGTACTATTTTGGTGTGTCATGGACCTGGATCAAACCCACGAACCCGAGAAACCATCACGGATGTGGATGAAACAGACCCCATCGACGGGGATCGAACCTCTGACATTAAATGATACGTGTATTTGTTATGCACTATTTTCCATCCATTGTGCTTGCTCAAACCACAGGTAGTACTTGGGGAGACAGCTAAAGATGAGTATGCTTTGATATCAACAGGGTGAGTGAGTGACTTTAGTTTTACGCCGCACTCAGCAATATTCCAGCTATATGGCGGCGGTCTGTAAATAATCGAGTCTGGAACAGACAATCCAGTGACCAACAACATGAACATAGATCTGCGCAATTGGGAACTGATGACATGTGTCAACCAAGTCAGCGAGCCTGACCACCCGATCCCGTTAGTCGCATCTTACGACACGCATAGTCATAAACTTCACGGGTCTGATATCAACAGGAAGATAGTTCCAGTGAGAATGAGCGCAGAACGAAAAGGGTCTCTGGCCGAAGAACTGACAGTGATCTTGGTGATGGTTAGTAGATGTTGATCATTGGATCTCAGGATTCTGCTGGAAGTATATTTCTTGAACAGTTCACATTTACTGGTGCAACGCCATGGTAACAGCTGTAGGTCAGGGACAGAATTTTGAACTCGAATCAGGGAACCAGTGGAGATTCAGCAATCTTGGTGTTATATTGGTTGTTTTCTTGCAGGGAGGAATTAACCAAACTGAGGCATCTTGTACCCTCTGAAACGTCCTGAGTAGATCTCTCAGTAGATATTGAGAAGAAAACTGTTGCCATAGTCAATCCTCGACAGAATCAGAAACCTGACTAACTGACTCAGTCACGCAATGTCTAATCTAAATCAATGATTCTCATGGGGTAGAAGCAACTTTTACGGCATCCGATAATGGTATGAGTGTGCAATACAAAGCGGAGATTCAGAGAGAGATTTTCCCTTGGAGTCTATGCCCTCGAAAAGAACCCGGGTCTTATGGTCATTGAAATTTTGGTTTTTGTTAACCATCCAGAATTTTATCGCATATCTGTTCAAGGTCACTATTTATTATTTATTCAAATGGTCTGCTTGTGGAGCACAAGGAGGCTGGATCACTTTGTTGCCGAAATGAATCGAAAATAACTCAAAAATAGAATGTCTTCAATGTGATCTTGGAACTCCTGATAAGAGCAGACTGTTGGATATTCTGGACTTTGAAAAAAAAACACAAGCATGCAAGTAGATTCCATTCTAATCCTTTAGAATTAAGCATATTTGGATATGTTGCGGAGATCATAACAATGTGTCAATGTAAAAAGACCTATCCTCGGCATACCTTCTGGGGAACAGACTTTGCACATAAATCTGTTTTGATCAGGTGGATGGATTTAACTTCCAAGCCGGGGTGAAAACAAATGAGAAAACAGCTGAAGCATTGTGTGTTAACGGCCAAAAATGCCAGCTATTCTACATCGGTTCATATTCCAGGATAATCAAGTACTGTTTCCACTCAGATCAAGCCATGGCAGTTTATACCACCCCGCCCAATACGTTTCTGTGAGTAGACTCATACTAGGATAAAGACATCTTCATCTTTGTCACATTTCATCTCAATGGCTCGTTCTGCAGTCAGGTAACCTACATGAGACTCCTAAACCCATGAAAATGATGATATATGTTATAACGACCATGGTCATTTCAACTAGAACAAAATCCTTCTTTACATGGGGTTCTGTGGAAAATATTGTCGTCGAGTGTAGCTACAAAACTCCAGACAAAATTGGATGTTTGAATCATGAGCTTCTGTTAAGATTCAAGACTCTTTTCAATGAGATGGATGTATGTGTGTAAGCAACATCAACGAACGAAAGGGATAATTCATCAAAAGCTCAAAGATGAAATGTAAACTCAGCTTATAGCAAACAAACTTTGTTCCCAGGTGTACGATTTCTTGTTTTCTACATCCGACTTACACGAGTTAACAGTATGTCAGACACTATTCCTAAATGTATGTCATATACTGTTACAGTTGGCGCACCTCTGCCACTCGTAATGAAATGGATAATGTCATGACACAGACCGTCTCAGAATCATAGCTAATCATAGTGATGTTTGCGCCCATTAAATTAAGTTTGAAAATCAGTAAGTTAAACGCCCAAACGCCAATATTCTGGCTGTATCGTGTATTTTGAGACACTGAAACATATTTTTCGCTGAGCAAATTGTCGTCGTACTGGATATAATGGCCTTGATGGCCTTAAATCAGGGTTAGAACTGGTAACAAAGGCACACCTTCTTCATCTGCTACAGGGTGATATTCTTGGTTAGAAAATAGCGCTGGCCGGAACGAGTCTCAATTTTCTACCCGGGTACCCAACCCCTTTTATCCAACCCTAAACGGATACCCGTTATATTAATTCATTACTTAAAATCTGTAGGATATGGTAATAATTGTATATCCTTCAGCTCGGAGGCGAAATTTCGAACTTTACTATATTCCAAAGTGACTGTAATGTCTATCTCTTCAAAGACATTACAACCGTTGTATCATGAAAGAATAACACATTACATTGTTTAAAGTTCTTCTATCAATCAAACTGGTTTGCTCAACGTAACTATCAAAACAACCAACCGATTTTCAAAGGTTATACAGCTGTGGATATCGAAAGTAACAAACAATCAATCAATTTGAAGAGAATCAGCAATTAAGTAATTCGCTATTATTTACGACAAATATTATAATATTTTATTGAACTTTGTACAATGCAGACTGATATTATAGACACATACAGAAAACATCTACGTGTTCTGTGTCGTTATTCATTACCTTTTTACGTGTCGAAACTTTCAGAATTGAAGGAAAACTGTGTATTGGTTGCTTTGAAGAAATAAAACTACGATTAAGTCATGTTAAGTACCATATTTTCACTGTGCTGTCAATGGCGGACCCATCAGTGTTCACAGAGTAAATAAAACATTATCCAGCATAAGAACCCTTTAGTTCACTTAGTGTATATGATATACTGAAACCTCTTGTAATCGGTAAGGTGGAAAATCCCAGGTGCTTGAAAAAGCGTTAAGTCCCTCCCCGTGACCTGGGCAGTCAATAAGAAGGCTTGGATGAACCAGTCATTGTGTGCAGACTGGTTAGGAGAAATTAATCGCCAGATAAGGAAGCAGTGATGTAAGATTCTTCTGTTCATAGACAATGCGCCTTCCCATGGGCGTGACTTTAGAAATAGTAATGTGAGTGTGAAATTTCCCCCTTGCAAACACAACATCTATTTTGCAACCGCTTGATCTAGGTATCGTTCGTGCGTTCAAAGCAAGGTACAGGCGACACATGTTGAAGGCGTTATTGGCTAGCATCGGCGCGAGTGAAAATGTAACCGAAGTTTGTAAATCGGTGACTGTGTTAAATTGCAGTAAATTGGATTAAGATTGTTTGGTCTGAGACAACGATGGCGACAGTTGTTACGTGTTTTGACAATGACATTCCAACGGAAAATCCATCAGATGAAGATTGGGAACGTGAAATGATTGCTCCACGTATGAGTGTGACTATGAGCGAGACACTGCCCGATGACGATGGCTATCATCCCGAGGAGCCTGGTAACACAATGCCGACTGTGTCCCATGTTGATGTGCTGGAGATGCTACGAAAAATCAAGTGTTTTGCTGAGACCCATTATGACAGGATGCTGCAATGTGCTTTGTCGTTAGAAACAGTGACGCAAAACTTTGTACTGAATCGGCGTTTTGCGCAACACAAACAAACCGACCTGAGGGACTACTTCCACACGTAAAGCATGGCCATGCTGTCAATCAAACCATTGAATACATAAATTAATCTATACAGTACATTTTACTTGTTCATATGTTCATTTATTTATTTAGTTGTGTCTTTCTTCATAAAAGTACTGTGCATGGGTAGCTCCTGGTCAAGGGAGCTAACTCTTGACTCTCACCGGTCCAATTCGGACTAATCGTAATTCGGACACAAAGGTCGGTCCCAGTTGAGTCCGAATTAGACAGCTTCCACTGTATTGTGTAACTCATTTTATGCGTATACACTTGAACTCGTCCGAAGCAATGAACTGTGTAATTGGCTGAATAAACATTTCGGTGGAACTGTTCACCAGATGGAAGGGAGAGAACTATAATTAAAAACCACTCTACTGGAACATTATACAATTAACAGACAGGTGATGAGGTCAATACCAGTCCTGTTTTTTTTATGGAAACGCGAAAAGCAATATACATACATACCAAAATCTAGTTATTTCTGGGCTCATCCTCACCTGAGGTCCTTAACCGCCCAAAATTCTGACTAGGAGGCGGTTCATTCCCATTATATATTGAATCGCAAAAGAAACGCAACATCAATTATGTTTAATCTTCCAGCTAAATTTGTGTTTTGCTTTCGGTAGGCTTCTCTAGAGACTTTTCTAGTGAAGAAGTAGTATATTCCTAATCCTTAGAGGGAGTGAGGGAGAAGTAACTGAGTTTGTTTCATTAAAGGGGCCATCGGCCCATTATACGGGTGCATGCAACATAATGTATATGAGACGATGAAGCGCCGTAAGATGAGTGAGTGAGTGAGTGAGTGAGTGAGTGAGTGAGTGAGTGATGAAATAACTGACTATTATTATTCAGGATGCACAAACATTGACCGTCGATGCAATCGACCCAAGAAAAAAGTACCCACTCCTTAAACTGGTCAACACACTAGGTATACTGTTCAAAGCGGCTAAGCTCGATTCCTTCACTTACGCGTTTCTTTGATGTTCGAGTGAAGATCGGGGTTAAAGATGATCTGTTGCAACCGACGCTTGTCGCAAAAGGCAGCCTACTTGGTTGACACATGTCATCGCATCCTAATTGCGTATATCGATAGTCATGACACTGATCACTGGATTGTCGGGTCCATTATTTACAAACCGCCGCCATATAGCTGGATAATCTACTACCTGTCAGAGTCTCCCTGGTTCAACAACCAACCATTGGACAATCAAGTATAAACACAGCGCACTTTGTTATTTAATTCACCTTTGATTTAGTTTCAAAACACAGCAGCACTTTCTTTATTACAGTCCGTAATATTCACAATGGCGGCCATGACTACCAAGTCATCACCAGGGGTTTAAGAACATCCACCTTCAATCGTGTTACTTGAAGAGACTGAAAAATAAAGCAGAGCCATTGATTATTACTGGTCCTCCTTGTGCCGGAATGTATTCACCGGCGATTATCTCCCTTAGAAGTTTCCAAACTGTCTTTGCTGCTCAAAGATTACAAAGTAATCCTGGCTGATATGCTGTGTCCCCCGCCTTGTTACTGACACAATATTCCTGATTGAACTGACAAAAGTATAACAAACTGCCACAGAGCGTACTTTTAAACACTAAATTTGGCGAAAACTCGATTCATTCATTTTCCTTTATTTCTTTTGCTGTTCGGTATATGAATACGACATGGTTTATAGAAACTAGTAGAAATTCATATTTAATTGTAGTTATATTGGAAGTGCACCTTACGCCTGGGATACTAGGATACCACAAGAACGTTACCTTGTTGACACTGTCGTAGGTGTGGGCGACGCCGATGCCATTGACTCTGACTGTTGTGGGGGCTGTTGCAACACCGTACACGTCGACGCTTCCTAACGTCATGGTCGTGGCGTAGTTGTTAGACTTGATAGTTGACGTTAGGCGTTCCTGCAGTAAGGAAGGGCGCTGATACTACAGTGCATACATGGACAATAGGAGTAAGTAAGCATGATTTCTCGCCGCTTTTAGCAATATGCCAGCAATATCACGGTGGGGGACACCACAAATGGACTTCACACTTTGTACCCATGTGGGGAATTGAACCCGAGGGTTCCACATAACCCTGTCACTCATGCACTCACTCACAAACAGGTTGCTGTGCCCTTGTCATCACAAGGATCCTGGATTTCGCGAAATGGTTGAACTTTAGTTAACTGTATGATAGGGGTGAAACAGTACCCTCTCACCACGGTAGGGTACGTATTGCGGTCCAAGGTCTTCGGTTCGGTCGGTTTCAGTTCGGTATATGAGACAATATCGTAACATGGAAATACGTAATCATAATCTTGTTTTTTTGAATGAACACGACTATCATTATATGAATTATATCAACACAACACAACAGAACGGAATAGCAAATGGCAAGCGATTCTCACAAACATGTCAAGAACTACCGCACGTTTGGCAAATCACCAAAGATTTTCACGGATTTTTTGTCAAGAACACAATTCTGTTCATGGTTTCGCTGGACAAACGTGCCCTTTAGTGGCTAGGCTATCGACATACATATCTTTACATATACTACAAGCAAAAAGTAGGGGAACACCCTAAAATTTGATATCCACATAGATACTGAAATGTGGTGAGGTCATATATACTACTAGATAAATACAGTTTTTTTGCACATAACTCTACATCTCCGCCAATCTCCGTCTTGATCTACATAACCGCTGCCTGACCGCTCGCTGTGTTACATTCTGCATAACTGTTTCTCACTCTCACATCAAGACTTCGGTAAGTTGACATTGTAATTGTGACCAATTACTTACGATTGACTAAATTGCATTGTGCATGGAATCTCTTGTGAGTCTTTTGTATCTTGCCTTTGTTTTTGCTGTCTACAAAATATATTGAAACATCAAAGTTGTCAGTGTTTTGCTGGTTCTGACGGGATTTCTTACACCTTTTGTCACGGCAAATTTGTAACCGTAACAACCTTTTCACCCTTACCAAATTGCATAACTAAGCCATTATTAGAACTCCTTGTCAATAACATAGATAGAAAGATTGGGTTGTCTTTTTCTAACTCTCGATGACGAAACCTCTGGCAGTGATGTAGTACATGTACTTACTCCGTCGAGATTGAACTGGATATTGTTAAACGGTGAATCTGGAAGTAAAGGTACATCGTTACATCTTTACTTACTTTTGAAGCTTTGCTTCAATATTTTAAGTTCTGATTACGATTAGTTAGAATTGTTGTGGTAGACCAGAGGATGCTCGGTGCGGTTAAACATGTAACAGGGACCCTCTGATTATGGATTACAAAATCGGGCTCGATGTGGATAATGGTCAGGAATATGAGACCGCATTTCCGGTTACACTGACGCGCAGTAGACTTACTGAAATTCGGTGCAAAGCTTTCGTAAATCAAAGTCACTCACCCAAGAGCTCTACACCTCACTTCAATTAGTCCTGAAATTTGGGTAAGATGTTATCTCCAGTCACCCATACTTGACGTAAGAGGCGATTAGCTCGACCAGGTTGTAAGTCTCGCTGACTTGGTTCAGGCCTATCATCGTAGCCCAGTTGCTTTGATCAACGCTCTAAATATCACTCTTGATTGTCTGACTCATATTATTGACAGACTATGTCATTTGTTGAATAATGCTGAGTGTGGTTATAAACAACAATAAAACAAACAAACACACCTATGGTCTCTCCGTCATCCCAGTACAGGAAGCCTTGGGCAGTCCTCGTGGCCGACGCCGCCACCACCAGACCAAAGTCATTGCGTCGACTTGCAGGTTGAAAGACAAACACAGAAACTGATAACACAGCTGCTGTTAGGTGAGCATTCCTAGGCACTAAACTTATGCAGCAATTCGGACAACAAACAAATTATTAACCAATATTCATGGTGTTTTAACATAACACAAACAGGAAGAGGTCATGCTCTGCAGGTATGTCTGACAAAAGGGCCATTGATGTCTTTTGGAAAATACGTTTTCATTGTTCCCGCGATAGCTTTGAGTCCGATAACGTCTCTACAGGTCTTGGTCACGAATATTGCAGTTTCCTTTGCCAACTGCCAAACAGAAGTATAATAATCAATATCTGATTTGTATCCATCGCTGTAAGTCTATCTCTTCTCTGTGTTCACATTGGGCCCTTGTGTATACCTGTCAGCCTACCTGTTCTCTGTGTTCACATTGGTCCCTTGTGTATAACTGTCAGCCTACCTGTTCTCTGTGTTCACATTGGTCCCTTGTGTATAACTGTCAGCCTACCTCTTCTCTGTGTTCACACTGGGCCCTTGTGTATACCTGTCAGTCTACCTGTTCTCTGTGTTCACATTGGGTCCTTGTGTATACCTGTCAGCCAACCTCTTCTCTGTGTTCATATTGGGCCCTTGTGTATACCTGTCAGCCTACCTGTTCTCTGTGTTCACATTGGGCCCTTGTGTATAACTGTCAGCCTACCTGTTCTCTGTGTTCACATTGGTCCCTTGTGTATACCTGTCAGCCTACCTCTTCTCTGTGTTCACATTGGTCCCTTGTGTATACCTGTCAGTCTACCTGTTCTCTGTGTTCACATTGGGTCCTTGTGTATACCTGTCAGCCTACCTGTTTTTTGTGTTCACATTGGGCCCTTGTGTATACCTGTGAGTCTACCTGTTCTCTGTGTTCACATTGGGTCCTTGTGTATACCTGTCAGCCTACCTGTTCTCTGTGTTCACATTGGGCCCTTGTGTATAACTGCCAGCCTTCCACTTCTCTGTGTTCATATTGGGTCCTTGTGTATACCTGTCAGCCTACCTGTTTTTTGTGTTCACACTGGGCCCTTGTGTATAACTGTCAGCCTACCTGTTCTTTGTGTTCACATTGGGCCCTTGTGTGTAACTGTCAGCCTACCACTTCTGTGTGTTCACATTGGGCCCTTGTGTATACCTGTCAGTCTACCTGTTCTCTGTGTTCACATTGGGCCCTTGTGTATACCTGTCAGCCTACCTCTTCTCTGGGTTTACATTATGCCCTTATGAATAACTGTCAGTGTACCTTTTCTCTATGTTCACATCGGGCTATCACTGTCAACCTACCTTTTCTCCGTGTTCACATCGGCACGTGTATCACTGAAAGCCTCATCCCTATGTTCACATTGGCACATGTCTATCACTGTCAGAATACCTCGTCTCTATGTTCACATCACGCTCTTGTGTATCACTGAAAGCTTACCTCCTCTCTGTGTTCACATCGGGCACCTGTGTTGGGACAATGCTGCCTCCCCTTATGTGGACGTTGATCTTGTCCAGCGGCGCACTGATGACTGACCACTTCCCTGTTGTGGACACTTCCGCCCCAGTGAAGAAATCGTACCATGTGTCTTTAGGAAAATACGCGTTCACTGTTCTGTTCCCCTGTGTATGCAATACATGACAGTTTGGTATTTTTAAACATCAAAAATGGCTTTACTGAAAGTGTTTTGTTTTTCGAGATAAATAAAAACATATGTAGAGTAGTTAAATGTGTTTCTTATAATAGCGACATGCTATCACTTGATTGAATGATTTTACAGCAATATTCCAATCTCTCGGGACACAAGAACAGGTCTTCACACATTGTACCCTTGTGAGGAATCGAATCCAGATCTTCAGCATGAGGAGCAAACGCTTTACCCCCAACGCACCCAAGCGATGTGGCTAACAGTAGCTACTCCTGGAAACTGATTAGAGACCCATTCAATCATGCATCTGTTCATCAGTTGTTATGGAGAGACACTACGATAGACTCACCCTCTCTAGCACGGGAGTAATCAGCAGTGAGTCGCCCCACAAAAACTGCTTATCTATGCTGTGGGCGGCGGAATCAGTCGGGTACCTTGAAACAAGGATAAAAGAAATCAACGTAACACTGACCACGCTAAATACAGTTTCAAATACAGTTACATAGCAAGCTGACTATGAGATGCTAAAAGCTACCGGGTACCCATTAAAGGGGCTCCCAGCTCCGTTTGTGCGTCGTGAATATGCGCCAAAGCTTAGGTTGCGACATGAGATACGGCCTAGAGCCCAGCGTACATACACATTTGCTAAAAGGTGGGGCTTAGTGCTAGGAGAACGGTTGGCTAGCTGTAAAGCCGCACTCAGCAATATTCCAGCTATATAGCTACGATATGTAAATAATCGCGTCTGGACCCAACAATTCTGTAACCAATGGCATGAACATCGTTCTACGCAACTGTCAACCAAGTCAGCGAGTCTGACCACCTGACCCTACTAATCGCCTCATAAGACAAGCATGGGTTGCTGAAGACCCGGTCTAGTCCGGAATATCATGGGTAGGAAGGGAAGTGACACTAAATGAGGACCTGAGCACTTGAACGTTTCAAGAGTAAATGTCATCGACCACACTTCTCCCGGGTGCCAAGACTGCCGCTCCGGCTTTTTGTGACCTGGCACTTTGGAACGCACCATTGACATTTCAGTACTAGTTTTGAGAAGTGAAAACAGAACTAGGCAATAGGAGCAGAAACTGGTGCATCACGAGGCCAGGTTGAAGTACATCACACATTCATTCTGCCATTCAGCGGATTTTCCACATAGATACAACGTGAGAAGCCCATTTCTGGTGTCCCCCGTCCTTTTTCTGGAATATTGGTACAAGCGGCGTGAAAAATAAGCACATATCGTTCAATGACGCATACGTACTGGAAGATGAGAGGTCTAACCACCGCCCTCTTCCGGGACATTAGGGAGTATAAGAAGGGTAGAAGACGGTAACGGAGTCTCAATGCCTCGCGGTTCCGGTCATGCGCAGCGGAACTAAACCGCACCGCTGCAGGGTCTTTGTCCTGGAAGAAACAGCGGTGTTTATTTTATTTTATGCTATTTTACTGTGGAAACACACAGGAATCGGTTTGTATTTGTTTATTAAAAAAAAACTTATAAAATGCAAAACAGCACTGCAGTCAAAAACGTTACGCAGAATACGGAAGAAACGGAGAAGACCCGAAAGCAATAAGAAAAATGCAAAAGCGTTAATTTCTCCATGGCGACGGACATATTTTTGTGGTGGAAATAATAAGAGGAGCCAAATGTATAAAGCTATTAAGTATCACTTCTCCAGGATGACGAAGCAGTTACGGAGCTGACGAAAAATGCCGCGTGAACCCGAAGGTGTTGGGCAATACCGGTGCTACGTTCTGGTTGTGTGATCTCATGAAGGGGTAGAATGCGCCGAGCTGAAGCCATCTTGTGCACAGCTCCTCGTCCGTGTCCCCTCTGAACCCACATATGTCTACGCCAGTGAAGGGGATGCCGAACATGTTGAAGCTCAGAACCTCTGGCAAATGAAAAACAGAAATGATCATAATGATCTGATGTCATTGATCCATGATGTCACGTAAATATCCGCTTCCAGTTTGGATTGGGTGCGTTACCTGGTATAGAGTAGTACAAGTTGGACCAGTCACCAAAGTTGTCGCCTTCCCAGTGTGCCGCGTATTTTCCACTTCCGGCGAAAGTCGAGCGAGACAGAACAAATGGCCGCTTTCCGATAATAGTTTTTAGAACGCTGAAAAAAAAAAAGTCGTCAAGTAGCTGTACATCTGAGACTGGCCTAATGGGTTATGGTGCATTCAATATTGCTCATGACACATTAGGTATTTGCTGTCGGTGCCTATGTGTATGTTGCTATTGTCGATACCTACATGTTTGTTACTTTTGTTGGTACCTACATGAATATGACTGCTGTCAGTACATACCTGTATATGACTCTTGTCGGTACCTACCTCTATATGACTGTAGTCGGTACCTACCTGTATATGATTGCTGTCAGTACCTACCTGTATATAACTGTTGTCGTTACCCACCTGCATATGATTGCTGACAGTACCTACCTGTATATGACTGTTGTCGTTACCCACCTGCATATGATTGCTGACAGTACCTACCTGTATATGACTGTTGTCGGCACCAACCTGTATGTGACAGTTGTCGGTACCTACTTGTAAGTGGTTTTGGCCATGTAATGGCCGTACAGGTTGTGCAGGTTGTAGTGGAGGCCGTCGTGGAACTTGGCGGACATACACAGCGTCTTCTGTATGACAGTGTCTCCATTCAGAGCTGAGCAGCAACATAGATGACATTACATACCTCGCGTATCATGGCAGAATAAACATAATCATAATATGTGCATTTATACAAACTATGTTCACGAGGTGAGTGCTCATAGATCTAATAGCCAATGCAGACATATTGTTACCCCGGATAACCAAAACTGCCTGCTAGGCGATAGAATGTTATAGTCACATGACTTATCCCACCGGGTACCCATTTTCTGCTGAGAGAACAAAAACAGAACAAAAACACGTGGCAAGTTAGATGTGTAATAGGACTCTTCCGATATTCGGAATGCTATATCTGAGCTAAATGTTTAGTTCATACTGGCAGCGAAGAAGAGCACCAAGCAATGTTATGAAACCCATCAGCAATCAGACGTACACAATATATACCCAGGAGCTATTCTGAACCAGAACTTCTGAAATTCACTCATAATTGTAACACGTCACTCCTGACCGTGCGCAGAAACAGACCCCGCCTCATATGCTAAGGGCATAACAGCTGTTAAAATGACACGAATGGACCACTGGAAATCACCGATGACATCACCGAACTGTGTGAGTGAGTGAGCATGATTTTACGCCACTTTTAAAATATTCCAGAGATAACATGGCGGATGACGCCAGGAAGAGACTTCACAGTTGGACCCATTTTGGGAAGCGAACCCTATTTCCATCGCGACGAGCGACTACCCGTTAGGCTATTCTTCCCGCTCCTTGACGAACACAGGGTATACATGTGGGTATCTGATGGAGCCTTCCGAGGGACCAAAATAAGCAGCATGACCAGATATTAGGCTTGACGAACACGGGGTGTTTTATAAGGTGTTCACTGGTCACGCGGGGGACACGGGTTGATGTACCCTTGATGTACCTACCTGTAGAAAATATCGGGCTAAGCGAACATAAACAAGCGTCGAGGGTACATCAACCCATGGGCCACTAGGGACCAGTGAACAACGTATTTATCTTACCGAACACCTCAATGTTAATTTTGAACTGTTTGAGGCATGGCTCTCGGATCGTACACTTCAGCCAACCTGTGTGAATCAAACGATTCGAATCTTGTTTTTCCCGCAGGTAATTTCTTGGTAAAATAGCCCCGATGTAATTCCCCTTCTTAATATTCACAGGGATTACATTTGAACGTTTTGTCAAAATATATTTTTTGGAATGCGAGGCAAATGTTTTCGTAGATATCACTAGTTTTTGCAAACGACACAAGAATCTGATTCATCTCCCTTACATCGATGTGCATTCGTAAAATATCGGTAATTTACATCATGTGCGATTCTATGTTATTCGAGATAAAGAAGTACTACAACGACGTACCGAATGAGCTGCCATTGGCAGCGGGTACTTTGTAATGTACCTTGCTTGTAAGTGGGGCACATTGAAAATGACGGAAGGACGCTGAGCCAATTAGAAAACCTAAGTGGAACCTCCTGCGAGAGCAAAATAACGACATGATATTAGGCTTACGTGGTGTGTAGGGTGGGTTCTCCAGAGAGTTGTTGACACACCCTGTTACGGCACCGTCCTTGAAGTTGGCGGGCTCGTTCATGTCCTGGTGTCATGTAATACTGTGTTAACATGTGATTTAATAACCATTCCTGCAACAGCTGGAATAAATCTACTACTGGCAAACAAAGATAAGCTGGACTGGCGCGGAGAACGCGTTTACGAGAAGTAGGCGATGCAATGAGCAAACCCATTTGGTTTCAATGGTTTGTGAAAGGGAGAGCGGATGTAGGCTCGTGCACGTGCAGTACATGACGATGAAACTGATTCAAGGCGCAGCTGCTGAGACAGACCATCCGCTACACTTGATTGCGGTAAACCTGAGGTCCCTTCGCTCACAATAGCAAGGGCCAGTAAGTGGCACTCATGCACGCTACTACGGGTTAATTGTCAACTTATCCGTGTTTGCGAGTAACTGTTTTAAAGATATGTACATTCATTTACCAAGAAATAGTATGTAAGATAAAAAATACCCTGTCAGTGGATGAGCGTGTACATTTATGTGTGCATAGATATGCTTTATTGTACACGGTTGTGCTTGTGCTATGCTATGCACATTTAAATTGTTGAATAATTGTACTTATCAGGACAAGGTGTAGATGTTAGCATTAGAAGAGGTGATAAGAGCGTGTTTATTTATATGTAAAAATACATGGACTCGAATACAATGAAACACCGCTGTATCAAAGATGGAGAAACCTACGACTATACTTTGATCCAAGAAAAGATACAACTGCAATAGAATATAAAATAGGTATGGGTCAGGCTGTTACCTCGAAGTGCTTCGAAACGGTAGTTTATTAAGTGAGTGATTTAAGTTTCATATTCAACAATATCACATCGGGGAACATCAGAGATGGTTTTCACACATGGTACCCATGTGGGAAATCGAACCAAGGTTTTCGGCGTGAGGAGCAAACGCTTTGGGCACGAAACTACCCAACCGCCCCGAACTGTCTACTGCATTTAGATCCGAGGAAATACATCAACACTTTGTCAGGTTCTCCCTCAAGACTGTTAGCTGGCTAACAGCTCGTGTGATCACGGACGGCTGATCACGTGAGGGTACTTACTGTCCAGAGGCCATCAAATGGAAGTTCAGCGTGCATCATCTGGGCGTGCTTCAACCACCAGGCTTCAGCCTTGGGGTGGGTGAAGTCTGGAAACACCGTCTTCCCCGGCCACACCTGTCACAGGTAAAAACGGTAAATTGTTAGTTGGTGTAAGGATCCACCCAAACTAAACTTCGTCAAAGAACCACAGCAATTCGGAGAATCGCCTTTCAGTGAAGTGGGAACGGGGCATGGGTGTAACAATTATCTTTGTGTGTGTCTGTCTGTTGTCTAACACCGCAGCCAGAGTGAGTGAGTTTAGTTTTACGCCACTTTTAGTAATATTCCAACAGAAATAGGCATGACACACTGAGCTTTGACTACTAGGCTACCCAACCACCAGCCACAGCCACATGTGTTCCTCTTCCTGGTTTGTGAATAATTCAGCACCATGTAAATAATTTCTGGCGAGACAAACCTGTGATTGATATCATAAACAACGACCTCTGCGTCGCAAGTCACCGAGTCTGACAACTATATCAATTTAGTCCTTCTTACGGCCTTGGGCCTACATTTTCGATGCTCTCTGAGCGCTGAGATAGTCATAAGAGCCTTACATTACATTAACGTACTACTGTCTTGGCGCAAAGGGAGGGTCGAACATCTGGGCCCCGGGCCCCGGGCCCCGTTCCTCGAAGCGACCGTAGCGATACTTAAATCTATGTTAACATATGGGAGTTACGACTGTTGTAGAGCCACGATCGCTTTCAAGAAAGGGGCCTAATTTTCGAAGTTCTCTTAACTCTAAGATAGTCGTAAGTGCCATACTGCTGGCTGTTAACATTGCCACAGAGTAGGGTGTAGGAGTAGGATGTGGTTAAGTCTTCCCGACAACACGTAGCCATAAATGTCGATCTCATTAAAATCCATGCTTCATTGTAAATGTATGTTACGTAACATCTGTTTTAGCGGTGGGAAGAACTAAGGCCTACGACTAGTCTTAGCACTTGTTCCTCTTTCCTCAGTGGGACTCATTGACTCACCTCTCCTACTATAGGAGTAGATCCATCCGCAGTCTTCACGAAGATATCATCTGCTATGCCATCGTCATACGGGGCATATTTGCCTCTGGGCTGCGTATTACTGATGCCAGGATCCTGAAATACACCGTCAGTTGGTCAAATGTATATCGTTGCCATTGTATAAATAATTGCGATAAAATACTTTCCAACGGAGCTTGGGTCCATGCTCTCCTGCTGTAAGAGCTGCCTCGGTCAACCTGACTGTACCCACCTGTCCGTCTACAAGAGCTGCCTCGGTCAACCTGGCTGAACCCACCTGTCCGTCTACACGAGCTGCCTCGGTCAACCTGGCTGTACCCACCTGTCCGTCTACAAGAGCTGCCTCGGTCAACCTGGCTGTTCCCACCTGTCCGTCTACAAGAGCTGCGTCGGTCAACCTGGCTGTTCCCACCTGTCCGTCTACAAGAGCTGCCTCGGTCAAGCTGGCTGTACCCAACTGTCCGTCTATAAGAGCTGCGTCGGTCAAACAGGCTGTTCCCACCAGTTCTATAAGAGCTGCCTCGGTCAACCTGGCTGTACCCACCTGTCCTTGTACAAGAGCTGCCTCAGGCAATCGGACTGTACCCACCTGTCTGTCTACAAGAGCTGCCTCGCTCAACCTGGCTGTACCCAACTGTCCGTCTACAAGAGCTGCCTCGCTCAACCTGGCTGTACCCACCTGTCCATCTACAAGAGCTGCCTCGGTCAACCTGGCTGTACCCACCTGTCCTTGTACAAGAGCTGCCTCGGTCAACCTGGCTGTTCCCACCAGTTCTATAAGAGCTGCCTCGCTCAACCTGGCAGTATCCATAATGTAGATAATGTTGCACGTACCAGTATCATGACATATTTCTGCCCGTTACTATGCAAGTCCTTAACAACGTCCGGCAGCTGGCTATACACTTTGTGGTCGTAGGTCCAGTCCATCTCGTTGACCATGTAGTCGATGTCGTTCCAGACGGCGTCCTTTTAATAAAAAAACAGATTCAGTGTACGACTCCGGCGCTTTATATATTGTCTGTTTCATTATTTTCACGGTTTGTATTTCATTTGTTGTATGTCTTTATTCGAAGAGCTTATGGGAGTAAATTGTGACAGTTTCGATCGGAATGTATACTCTCAATCACACTAAAGACAAAATGTGGAACATTAGTGCCAAAGAATAACCAGTCTAAACTTTCCTCAGAAGCGACGTTTCTTTGGTGTAAAGGGGAAATAGTTGTGAAATTTAAATGAGCAACATTTACACGGTAGTAAAGGTTTTGAAATTTCAAAAACATTATACGAGAGAATGGACCGTCAATCACACACCGTGCAAATATAAACTTTACATTGACACTAGATGCTCTAGTAAGATATCATGTGACTTCAACCTACAAATGGCATCTGTTTGCTCCTCATCCTTTGAATGGTTGCGTTCATCCCACTTGATCCGCCATATTCCCACCTGCTCAGATGGTAACCTAACGACCAATAGGGCGGAAGTGGTGGCTGTCCAATCAAAGCCCAGTATTGATCGATGACGTCATCTGGTGTGGGACCAGTGAAAATGTAGAAGTCCAGTATTCCACCAAGGGCTCGGTAACGAATCGTCACAGGATTGGTTGGAAGAACGTCTACACCTACATGTGTAAGAGTGGAACAACATATTATTATTATGTTTTACAGATTGAGATAGAAATGCAGCAGAGAGGGTTTGGGTGATCCTGGCACAGTCAGGCTGGTCAAGCTCATCATCAGCTCAGGGCCCTCGCCCCCTCTACACGCAGCCCAGACAGCGAATGGGACTTCTCCCAGGAAACACTGCCTAGTCGAACCCACCAAGAACTTTCCGGAGAATATGGAGGCTCCCCAACACTGCAGCCTTCTGCATTACCCAGATTGTCAGAAGGGCTGTGCTCCCGGTGGAGAACCCGGGCACTCTCCTCATCTGCGCCAAGAGATCAGGAGGTACCAAACCAAGGGCACCGAGAACAATGGGGAGCCTGACGACAGTGTACTTGGGATGCAAGTGAGACATTTCAAAGGCGAGGTCCGCATATGTATCATGCTTTTCCTGAATCTTGCCAGTCACGTTGGTGTCAAAAGGGACAGAAAATTCTATGATATAAATAATTTCATTGGCTTTATCAAAAAGGACAAGAACAGGTTTGTTGGCTGGAATTCGTCTCAGGCTGTATATTGGCCTATTCCAGAGCAGTTTATAGCTGCCATTTTGCAGGACGCCCTGGACATGCTCAGGGTCGTACCATGGATGGACCTCGGAGTCAAAGCCAGAGGCATGGCGGAGACGATAATAAAAGCAGCGAGCCATGCCATCATGTCTTTTAAGATATGCTGTTTGTGACCGATATTATTATTATTATTAATACTATTATTATGTTTTGTACGATATTTGTATGGCGCAAAGTCCCAGCTCTCTAAAAGCTGATTTGTTTCCCCTCGATCATAGGATGTCAGTCTCAACGACACATTGTATCTTTCAATTTCAATTCCCTTGTGATCATACGAGTCTTGCAATCATTTAGGTGCACCCGGTTAATGTGCTTTTTACATCCTGACGAGGTACCCAGTCACAGATGGGTGGACTAGGACACGTGCTCACAGTGCTTTGTCCAAGTTTACCTTACCTGCAACTTGGTGACTACACGCATTCATGTAGCCACATTCTGGTCATTTACTAACGGATTCGTGGGTTCTTTTAAGTGCAGAGCGTTGTGCACTGTACTACGGATTATGAGGACACTGAAAGAGACTACATACAAAGTTGACTGCAAGGTTTTTACTCCCTGTCACAGGTGGGTTCGATCCGGGCGCCTCTAGCACCCCCATTGCGCCCACCAGTAACAATACTTGTAATAACCAGGTATCAGCCAGGTATCACAATTTAGTACCATCCATCCACCAGATACCATCCACATAACAGATAAAGTACCATGACTACAACCGTGTATAAAAGAACGCCTGGATATTAACCAAGTATCAGATAACAGTAGCGTAACAGCGTAAGTACTTAGATGCCATTTCATCTAATATTCTGACATCAAGCATAGGCATCAAGATATCAAGTATCCAGATAACCAAGCTGATATCAAGTAGACGTGTTAAGGTATTAAATCGAATGACTTTAGTTTTACGCCGCTTTTAGGAATATTACAGCAATATCTCACCGGGGGGACTCCGGACATGGGCTTCACACATAGTACCCATGTGGGGAATCGAACCCGAGTTTTCAGTGTAGCAAGCGAACGCTTTAACCACTCGGCTACCCCACCACCCTGTATTATGTTAAAATACTCAGACATCTACCAAGTGAAGGTATCAAGTCTGCAAGTACCTACACTGCAGCCAGGTATCAACAATGCATAAAGTTGTAGTCGAACTCACTCACTCACTCACTCACTCACTCACTCACCCACCCACCCACTCACTCACTCACTCACTCACTCACTCACTCACTCACGTAGTGTGTTGCTGTTCAGTAGAAATATTCCAAATGCGTCGCCCGTCGATTCTATTCCAAGCACAAACGGATGGCTGCCGTACATATTGGTGTCGACCTGAAGGGAAATGGATGCTGAAATAAATACAAACGCTACCTCTCGCCAAACGCGAATTATATATACCCGTCTCAATATACATTTGTTTGTTGTTAAACGCTGTACCAGTAGAATTCTCGCACATGACAGTGGTCTGTAAACAATCGTATGTGAACAAGTCATTCCAGTGACTGACATCATGAGCATCGATCTACACAGTGTCAGCCAAGTCAGCGAGCCTCCCGTTAGTCCCCTCTTAGGACACACATGGGTTGCTAAAGACCATTTCTTATCATAGCGATAGTCTAGTGCAACATACGATTACCATAGCGATAGTCTAGTGCAACATACAATTACCATAGCGATAGTCTAATGCAACATACGATTACCATAGCGATAGTCTAATGCAACATATGATTACCATGGCGATAGTCTAATGCAACATACGATTACCATAGCGATAGTCTAATGCAACATACGATTACCATAGCGATAGTCTAATGCAATATACGATTACTATAGCGATAGTCTAATGCAACATACGATTACCATAGCGATAGTCTAATGCAACATACGATTACCATAGCGATAGTCTAATGCAATATACGATTACCATAGCGATAGTCTAGTGCAACATATGATTACCATAGCGATAGTCTAGTGCAACATACAATTACCATAGCGATAGTCTAATGCAACATACGATTACCATAGCGATAGTCTAATGCAACATACGATTACCATGGCGATAGTCTAATGCAACATACGATTACCATGGCGATAGTCTAATGCAATATACGATTACCATAGCGATAGTCTAATGCAACATACGATTACCATGGTGATAGTCTAATGCAATATACGATTATCATAGCGATAGTCTAATGCAACATACGATTACCATGGTGATAGTCTAATGCAATATACGATTACCATAGCGATAGTCTAATGCAACATACGATTGCTATAGCGATAGTCTAGTGCAATATACGATTACCATAGCGATAGTCTAATGCAACATACGATTGCTATAGCGATAGTCTAGTGCAATATACGATTGCGTAATGCGACTAGCTATTGCTTTTCTCCTTGAATCGTCTCATTTGAAATCATTTCACAAATGAATGAATTGTATAGTTTGTAAGAAATACAAACAAGGTGAAGTAGTTTCAGTCTCAAATACCTGAAAACCATCCAGATCAAGTTTGTTAACAAGGGCGGATAACTCTAAATCAAAGTGAAAGAATCTGGTACTTCCTGTATTTTGCGTTTATCAATGGAATCAGCTACAAAACTATCGATAGTCGCACATACTATCGATGCATCGATAATTTTACAGTTCTACCATCGATTAATTGATCGGAAACTCAACAACTGCAATCCATCGATATTTCGATGCATCGTTACAGCCCTACATGTGAACTGCGCAAAGATTAACAACATCTGCACAGTTCACATGTGCACGTAAAATCAGTACAGTGGCCAGGAGAGTTGAAAGGATCCTTGGTGCAGTGGAGAGAGTATCTGTCGGAGAGGGGTAGATTTGTCGTCGAGTCCAAACCGCGTTATTAGAAAACCTGCAGGGACTCCGACAGGACCCTGGCATTTGAGGACATTAAACCTACCGTGTGGGAGTTTTACGCCGGCTTTACCAATGCGTGTTCCAGCAACATCGCGGCGGGGAACACCCGAAATGGGCTTCGCACACAATGGGCTTCGCACACTATACCTACCCCTCCGAACTGAATTCTAGACTGGAACATACATGTCCGTGCATGTTTCTGTCGAGGCTTTAAGACTCCATAACCCCTTCAGCAACAACCCTCTCACCAACAGCAGCAGCACGACCACCATGCCCGTGAACACCCTCAACGACTACACTTACGTCAGGGAAGACGTCATGAGCCCAGAGTGAGTAGCCAGGACTCTTCTCGACTTGGATCCGGAACGGCTTTCGGTTTTCTCCGATGCCGTACAGGTCTACGGCGGGCACCCCGACTGAGATCTGTATCATCTGGTCGGAGAAAACCAGAGCGGAGAGGCTGGCGTCAAACCTGCAACAAACTGATTAAGAATAGTGGCTGTATGTAGAGCGTTGGGGAAAGATGAGGTGTGGGTTGCTGGCGTCAGTCATATAGTCCTAGACCAGATGCAAGAAAAGTCCGTATCGTTTAGGATCTCTAAGTAGCAGACAAGGTGTTATCCTGTAATTAGCACACAGGGTGTACCGGGTTACTAAAATCTGGGTTCAGTCCAATGTTAAAATGTTCACATAGACCAACTGCCCGGGTATTAGCCTCATGATGTGTTGGACGGTGACAAGAAATGGTGTTCTGCATGGTCAAGATACGCAGCAGGCGTGATACATACAGAACAGCGAGACTCGCTTGCGTCGATCGTGCACCAGAACACTGAATAATAGAGGCATTCTTCAGTAGAACACTGAACACGTTACACGTTCAGCAGACCATTGGAATACAATCAAAGCATAGCCAGAACGGCGTCAAAAATTCAACTGAACATTAGACTAAAATCTGAGCGAGAAAGATTTCCTATACGATAGGGGATAGCCAGAACGGGCGTAAACATTCACCGGAATATTCTATATTTTATCGTAACTTAAAAAATAACCGTAACTTACAAAACACTGTTGGTTGACTTCCTGGTGACGGTGAAGCCGAAGGAGTTGTGGTCGATGTTGAAGGTGTAATCTGTGTTTTGCGGGGAACCATATCCCTTGTTGAGAGGCAGAGGAACCTCATAGCGCTTATTGTTGGGGTCGTACACCTGTGTGAAGTGATAGTATCATTTGGGGCTTACGTCGTCTTCAGACACTTTCAAGATGATGGCGGTAAATGAGCATAATAGATGATAGAAACCAGTGATTGATGTTATGAACAAAGTCGAATGCCATGAATATTGATTAGTTCCCACGTAGTTTCTGTTGTAAGTTTGTCGTTTTGAAAAAAAAATATTTCAGCATCTTTCACTTTTCTTTTCATAATCAACACACCAAGAATCACAGTGAGTGAGTGAGTGAGTGAGTGAGTGAGTGAGTCAGTGTGCCCATGATAGTTGTAGATTATTTTGACAAACCATAAGAATTGGTATCTTAAAATATGGGCAGTTTAAATCATACTTTAAACCGGAGTCTACTGCTCGTCTCCTCGACCACGTCAGCTTGCAGGTCCATGACGTCATTGGGCCAGTGTGTACGTTGCTTCCGGCTCAGAAGCACGGAGTTACCATTATTCTGTACTTTCTGTACGAGGTAGTCGTCCCCTGCCGAGTAGAAACACCACGGGGCGCCCTTCACGTTTGTCGTCAGCCAGCAACACCCACGTGACAGGCATGCAGCTTCAGTGACCCCTGACTCAGGGTAGCAGTCACTCCTTAAATGAAAGAAACAAATTCAGTCATCGAGACTCCATGTAACCGACATGAGCTTGTTAATACCCATTGGAGTGAAGGTCCTTACAACTAATCAGCTGTGATGAAAAGCAGACTCTATCCATCCTTTTCAAGCCTCGGAAACATATGTAGTGTTCTTACCACAGCAACACTGTAATAATACGAATCTCACACAATATAAGACACACAATGGTATGTATATGCAAACTGGCCTCAAAAGGCAAAAGAATAGTTGTGTCGAACATTGAGAACCATGCATCGGGCATCAATGTATGTCCCCAAATGTCTGTCATTTTATTGCAAATGCTTTTGTTTTTGGTCAAATTATTGATGTAGTTGAATCACACAATCGGTGCATAGGAAGGATAGGGCGTCTGGCCCTAGGGAGCATCTGGCCTTGAAGAGCGTCTGGACTTATAGAGCGTCTGACTTTATAGAGCATCTGACCTTATAGAGCTCTTGGTCGTATAGAGCGCCTGGCCTAATAGAGCGTCTGGCCTTACCGACCATCTGACCTTACAGGGCGTCTGACGTTGTAGAGCGCGTGGCCTTACAGAGCGTCTGGCCTTAAAGAGCATCTGGCTTTGTAGAGTGTCTTGACGTATAGAGCGTCTGGACTTACAGAGCGTCTGGCCTTATAGAGCGTCTGGCCTTACAGAGCGTCTGACCTTATAGAGCATCTGGCCTTACAGAGCATCTGACCTCATAGAGCGTCTGACCTTGCAGAGCGTCTGACCTTATAGAGCGTCTGATTGCAACTAATGTGTCAAGGCTACAAACTTATCGGCTGCAAAGGAAACTACAGCGGACTGACTGAATTTAGTTTTACGACACTTTTACCAATATTCCAGCTATGGGGGACACCAGAAATAGGCTTCTCACAATGTACTCATGTGGGGAATCGAACCAGAGTTTTCGGCGTGATAAGCGATGGCTTTCATATCTAGGTTAACAAATGGCCTAGGAAACTACGCACCTATGGGCAGCCAATACGATCAGCTTGAATGATAAACACTAACCAAAGATCGGAGATAAATTTGCATCTAATATTTTTCATAAGTAAAATTATGAAATGCTATTTGGCAAGTGTTTAAATGACCAGACATGGGCATACAATACGCTTGTTACTCCAGGTACCCTGATATATCTTAGATGGGTAAGCACACTTTACATGCAGATCTACCTGCCAATGACACATGTGCACACTGAAAAGTAGCTGTCCTTGACCACAAGACAATGTTCACCGACGACACATACCTGAGTTCATCATGTCAGCTTTCTCTTGTCAAACGTATCTATGTATCTATGTACCCACCTGCTCGACGTACCTATGTTCACCTGTTGGGCACACCTGTAGTCACCTGCTCGTCATGTCAGTGTTCACTTGTTAGGCTCACTTGTACACACCTGCACGACATACCTATGTTTACCTGGTAGGCAAACCTGTACCCACCTTCTCGACATACCCGTGTTCATCTCTAGACAGATGTGGTCATTGCACATACCATTGTTTTCATCTCTTATGGCTTTTATTCCAAGAAGTAAACGGTGTCCGTGAGTAATACTGACCTCTTTTCACCTTTGGCAGGTACCCTTGTTGGCATGTAGTTTCTTTATATAAGTTTAAAATAAACAATTACTGTAAATATAAAGAAGATGTTTTTTCAAATGTAATATGTATAGAAGACGAATCTCATGTGTTATATGTTTGTGAAAAATACTAATCCATACGCCTAAGATATCTTCCTGCTAGTGTGAGTATAGTTAGTCTTCTAAATGCTAAGAATATTGATGCAATGAGAAATGATATTTACTTGAAACATGTGTTTTCTTTGTCTCAGTTATAAAAGCCGCACTGTCGAGGATCTGTAAATAGTAACTTCACTTACAATTGTACTTTTGGATAATCTGACCAAAAATACTGACTAAATACCCGTCTTTCAGCTCTATGACGTGCCTCTGTTCACTGACGAGAATTGCCTGTGTTCGCTTGAGAGCTGATACTGAGATGCCCTGTACCCTGGCCAAAACGCTCTTTAAATTCTTTCCTGTCCCTGCTCACCTGTATGACGTGTTTCTGTTCACTGACAAAACTTACCTGCGTTCGCTTGAGAGCTGACACTGAGATGCTCTAGCATCACGCGCGGGAGTGTTAGTATCAAAACCAATAACGTTCCCGCAGACCAGTAGTACCAGAAGCACTATGGCCGATCTCCACAAACTGGGGCTCCCTGTTCGTAACATGCTGTCGACTTGCTCTGAGTGCAAGACCTTTCTGAAGTAAAAGCATGAACACTGCGATATTTTACCTGAGTATGAGTCAGCATGGATTAGTGCAGGTGTTTTCCTATCTAAATCAGAACACCCGCTATGTTTCACAGTCCAGGCCTGCATAGGTGCATAGCAACTGAATATTGTGACTGTAACTTCAGTTAAACCATCTGAAGGAAAGCTTTACCCTCACTCAGGAAACAATTTGTGCAGATCCCAATGAAATCGGATGCGTTAACGAATCATACATACATACATACATACATACATACATACATACATACATACATACATACATACATACATACATACATACATACATACATACATACATACATACATACATACATACAACTCAAGTTTAAACAATTGGATTTTCTGCTGCAGATCATTCCGTTGCTTCGCATAACCAACACCACAGCGTATTCAGTCAGGTATCAGATGTAATGTATGAGATTTTCTCATACATAGACAGACATGCACGCACATACATATATATACTCGGCGTCATTGATGAAGGGTCAAGCTATTGGTAACGCTAATTCTTACTAGCTGTAAAATCTTCGTTTTGGATTGAAATATACACAAATGAAAGTTATACAAGCTTTCTTCACAGTATGCAAAACACATCAGGCCGTTGAAATGCCACTAGTACGTTCTTTCACGTCCGACACATTCTGTTGCAAATGACATTATTTTTCATTACCAGCCACATAGTATCAATAATTTGCACTTGCTAGTCGTTCTGTCCATGGAAAATGGGGGACAATACCCATGCACTGGTGTTTTGCCACTGATGTTCTCTGTTCAGGTACCTGTTTGAAATCACAACTTAATATGACAAGGGTTTCTTCTACACTAGCTGAAAGGGGTCAGGCTATATGTCTTCTTAATCAGGTCAAACTCAGCGACAGGTTGCTGTCCGCTTTAATGGTTTTTAGTCAGAGTGCTATTGTGGCAGTGAGTTCAAGCCAATGGATCTGTGGAATATGCATGGCGACCAGGTCGCCCAAAAGTCATAACAGGCAATAGGTATTTGATTCTCACTGCTTTACGTAACAGATACATTAACGGTGACGATTTTCAGACAGAACACTTCAATGTTTACAATGCAAAGGTATCTAAGAGCACTGGTCATTGACGTCTGACGCACCGCTGAATCACCGCTGAAACCACGTCACGCTGTTGACACATCATGGCCGCTGGGACCAACGTCAATGGTCTCGTGTGCTCCTAACAGATGAAAGCAGATTCAATTTGTGAATGGTTGATGGTTGAAAAAAAAAGAAAGGTCACCAATAATCAGTTTATTTACAAAGGAAAATCAACAGTTATTTACAAAAGAAAAAACGACTGCTATCAGTTTATGTAACAAAAATAAATAAATGATAATAATAATAACAATCACTTCCGCAGCCCAGTCAACCTTCCCCCCGTAGTCAAACCAACCATACTATAGATTGGACTTGTCCCAGGGGAAGGCACAGAACCCGACCATGAATATCTTGGTCAAAACATCTCAAATCCACGCTACTAGAGTGTGAGACAGCGACAGGATGGCCTGATAATCCACGCATCAAGGGCTAATCGCTAAAGTTGCATAGGGAAAATGCCATGCCCATGTATGCTTACCTGACGGAGCAAAGTCTCCGAGACCAACTCCGGAGGCTTAAAAATCTCATACGCCGTTGGCCGGTTCAACCCACAACTGGTGCCCGTCAGGAACCTTTGGGAGAACAAAATGTTCAAGTGGCAGCAGACCCAAAACTTCTTATGGACGACCGTGTGAACCTCTTTCTTCTCCCCGAAACAAACTCTTCCGGCGTAGAGCCAATTGGCCCCGAAATTTTGGACCCTCACTCTTCCTCTTCTTCAGTTGCTGATCTTTCCGAAAACCCTGTGTATGTTTTGTTTCACTCTATTTACGATGAAATATCTGTTATACCTTTTGAAAAACGGAGGCCAGTCGAACAAACAAATATATCTTTTCCAAAAAAAATGAAATTGATTTATTAAATGACAATATTTCTATGAAACTCTCTGCGGACTGTTCATTACATGAAATTAATTGTTGTGTCTATGCTGCCGCGCGAACTTTGGAGGAACTTCACATGGTTTCCGAAGAAACGTCTTCTACTGCTAACAACAATAGACCAAAGAAAAAACGGTTCAAAGTAAAATGAACATTAACAAGAAAATATATATCCTGGATAGAGCTGTGCCTGAAATTAACATGATCAGGGAATTCCATGTCTAAACGACAAAGGCTATTTGGAGAAAATTAAAATTACAGTACAAGACAACAAAAGAAAAGGTACTTCTCCAAATCTTCGATTCCCGTAAGTCAAAATTAAAAGTTTAGACAGAAAGAAAGAAAAAATGGGAAAAGAAAACAAATCTATTAAACAAAATAGACTTTTTAAAAATAATGAAACGCAATTCTACAGGCAACTTGAATCAAGTGGTGAAGGTACGCATGATAAATGGCCTCCCATGGATGCCAATGAAAGGTTCTGGAAAGAGTTATTTTCTGTACCCGGCAACTGTAACCTGGAGGTACCTTGGGTCAGTGATTATTACAATGCAATGCATGAGAAAGTAACCAGGTCGTTTGTCTGTTACATTTCACCAGATTGCCTGAAACGTGTCATTAAAAAGTCCAAATCTAATACAGCGCCAGGGCCTGGTGGCTTTGGAAACCGGTATTGGAAACTGTTTCCCTGTGTCCAAGCACCACTTCTTCACTGTTTCAATTCTCTTGTGGACTCAAGTGATGTTCCTCCATAGTTCTGCAAAGGTCGCACAATACTTCTCCCCAAGAAAGGAGGAGACTTGACTGATCCCCAAAACTTCCGCCCTATCACATGTTTGAATAAACAATACAAATTATCCACAGGGTGTTTGACAAACCTCGTGTCATCTTAGTGCTCTTCCAATGAGATAATTTACAGAGAGCAGAAGAGGACGAGAAAGGGATGCTGGTGGTGCAAAGATCAACTTCTTGTACAGAAAATGATTTTAGAAGAGGTTCCATGTGCTGGACTGACTACAAAAAAGCATACGACTCTGTCCCTCACGAATGGATTCTGAAGTCTCTTCAGTGTATTGACCTCCCTGAGCGACTACTTGATTTACTCAAGTCTTTAATGAGTTGCTGGTCGACTCAACTTGAGATGTACTCCCAAGGGTAAGTGCAGACTTCGGAATCTATTCCAATCAGAAGGGGGAATTTTCCAGGGGGACTCCTTTAGTCATTTGTTGTTGTTTTTTTGTTTGTCTCTAAATCCTTTGAGTTTTCTGCTCAGTAGGGAGGAGGCTACAACCCCGGACCTCCTCAGCACAGATCCCCAACACCTCTTAATCGTCTAGTGTGCATGGATGACCTCGAGCGCCATGCCAAAGGAGAGACCAATTTGAAAGGTCAGGTTCTTCTTGTCGAGTCCATCTCTAATGATATCGGCATGACACTAGGACTCGACAAATGTAATACTCTTCATTTGAAACGTGGCAAGGTAACCAATGATGGATCGGTCAGGATACAAGGGGGGGGGGAATTATTGAGCATCTTGTAGAAGGTCAGGCATACACCTATCTTGGAATGCATGTTCGAGACAAGCTCCAGACTGATTGAACAAAACAAGACATCCAGAGTCTTGACCGCCTGACCAGAAGGATCATGTCCAATAACAGTGCACACCACCCTCGTTCCTCTCTTAATCGTTTATATATACCAGTCAATTCAGGAGGTCGGGGTTTGATTAATGTAGAGGCACTTCATGATAGCCCATATTTATTTATCGGATGATCCTCTGGTGATGCACGTCAAGACACACGATGAAAGCAAGGAATTTCACAGCTATTTTATGCGTGCCAAGGTTGTTGGACACAATCTGAAATTTGAGGCTGATTTCGTTGGTGACCATGTACTGGTGGACGGTACAGTGATGGGAGTAAACCAGGTGAAGTCCTTTACCGTGTCTGCCCAAAGTCGGTCCTTTGTGGAGAAGCTGTCTGAGAAGCCATTGCATCGTGTGTACATGCAGTGTGTGGAACAGAACAGCAATCCAACCGACTCCCGACTTACGGCTCGGGGAATACAACCGGGAATATTATCGGGACTGATATTTCCCTCGACACGATGTGATAACTTATAATAGTCGACTGCAATGAGTTTATTTACAAAAGAAATACCGACAGCTATTTACAAGAAAATAGTCGAGAATTATATACAAAGGAAAAATAGACAGCAATCAACTTATTAACAAAGGAGTAATCAACTGTAATTAGTCTATTTAGAAAAGAAAAGTCGGCTGTAGTCAACTTATTTACAAAAGAAAAGTCGACTGCACTCGGTTATTTACAAAAGAGACGTCGACAGTTATTTACAAAATAAAGGTCGAAAGGTATTTACAAAACGATTCCAGCATTTATCATCACTACATTTAATGCAACTCAAGTTTAAACAATTGGAATTTTAATGGAGGTTAATTCTATATATAACAGATAGACCAAATGTGGTACACTTATTAATATGCGAAACATGGTAACACATCGTCTCCCTTCGTAAAATCCTTCATTCTCACCTCGACCTCTTGTGAAAGTTATCACGCAACTCAGTGCGACTTTTATCTCCATTTTATGAGAGCGTATATTTTCAGTTAGCATAGAGACTAGAGCACGTGGTTAAAGCGTTCGCTCGTCACGCAGAGTACCCAGGTTCGATTCCCTACATGTGTACAATGTGTGAAGCCCAGCCGTGATATTGCTAGAATATTGCTAAAAGCGGCGTAAATCTACACTCGCTCACTGTGACGATGATCATCATTCAGCCCCGTGAAGAGTCCGAGGTACAACTGACGCTTACGGAAGCCACTGATAGTCAGGCTCAGTCACCACTCGCCTCTTTCCGTAACCTCACGGAATAAAAGGAGTTAGTGACGAATGGTTTTGTTACTTTTTGTCACCACTCGTCCCTTCCGTAACCTTGCAAACACTTGGGAATTAGCTCATAACATCTGTAGATGGCAATACAACACACAATAGACAAATACACAAAAACAGTAATTAATAAGCGGATATTCTGTCTCAAGGCAAACAGAATTCAAGGTCAACCAGTGGGTGTGTCCTACGCCCGGCACATCCTGTTCGTGGTTTTCCCTACAATGGGAGTCGGAATACAGGTCTGTCTGACAGGAAAGATGGCAACAAATTAATTCTTAAAAAAAATAACAACAACACAGTCCAGTCAAAATGTAACAAAAAGTCAAAATGATTTGAGTGTTTTCAACATGCTTAAGTTATAACTAATTAATACTAAAAAGTCCTCCCTTGAAATGTGATGCTAAGGGGCCGTTCATAATTTACTGCTAAGGGTTGTTATGATGATGTTTATGAAGTAGCATGTACACACACACAAACTAAACTGACTCACGCTCTCACTGTAAACATAATCGATCATTTCTATCCATATTGTAACACCTTCCAGTTTCAATGCGTAACTGGTGTTTAAAATATTTCGACTAAGCGATTACTAATCTAAACATTTTAATTATAATTACATTTAAACTCAGCAACCTTGACAATGATATTTTGAAGTGTGCGTATAACGTGACGTGGATTCGGTGCCATTTTGAAGTAATCTGTTCGGTATACCAATTTTGTTCATGAATACATTTAAGCCGACTCATTATTTGGACAATGCCTTTAAGAAGACAAGTCGGGACAAATGGGTCTGTGACCTTGACACGGGGTTTTCAGTTACTGCGGTTGTTCGATCAGGAGTGTCCCATTTATCTTGTCATTGTTCAAACATGTGGAGTTTGGAGTTGCATAACATTATCTTTCTGCTAGTGTTAATCTTCTGTACGTTCAACAGCAGGCAGCCCAGAAAGACACTTATCTCAGTGTCTGATTTCACAACACAGATAACCCAGTCGTCAAGGAACAGCAGTTCTGTGTGCGGTGCTGTCTCCCTTTGTTATATTGTCTGCTTGCATACAGGGAATCGGGTAGCCTTGTGGTTAGGCGTTCGCTCTTCACGCCGAAGACCCCGGTTCGATGCCCCACATGGGTACAATGTGTGAAACCCATTTCTGGTGTCCACCGCCGTGATATTCCGCGAACTTCATACTAACTCACTAACTCATTCCAGCTGCATACGGGCAGTCGTAACTGAATAATTTATGAAAGCTTCAAGAGCTATAAATACATATCTTTCATTATCAGTGCCAGCGCACAATTACATATATGTATTTCGAAACAATTGTAAGTTAGGATAAAAGGTTGCAGGTTGCAACATAAAATCGCAATTTATGTTATATATTTATATATAACCTAGTGGTTAATTAATTATATATACATAATTGATAACTGTGGTTTAAACAAAATAAATGTATACTTGTTAAACTGCATTCCTTTATACAGAGGAATAGACTCAGCAAAAGCATTCACAGTCCTAATTATCGCCCGTAGTATAATACATGTACTCTGATAAGATGGAAGTAGGTTTGATTGTATATTACGTATACATTATATTGTATTGGAAAAGGGTGGCTTATTCATCGCCATTATCGACCACTGTTTTTGGAGTGTAGAATATATCGCTGGTTGGGTATTTCCTTTTAGAAAATACCGCTTCGACACTGCAGCTGAGAGATTATTTCAATAACATACAGTTCTCATTTCTCATTGGTGGGTATACGGCATACATTAAATCGTCAGTGGTCGCGTTGACGTAAACGGAGTGATTTGATTGGACTGACGGAAACTCGTGTCTATAATTAGGGGATTCCCCTTTTCTCTTCTCGTGACGACATAGCCAATCGGATTCGTCTTCCGGGTTGCCATATCAGTTCCATTTCTGATTCTTCAACTTGTGAGCACAACAGTAAGGATCGTTCAACAAGTTGTGATTCCAGGATTACACGTTTCACGATGAAGTTCACGTCAGGTGAGTTGCCTGACGATGTTGAAGAGGACGGGGCGTGTGATGTCACTGACGTGGACAAGAAACTGGACAACATAATTTCAACAGGTCAGTATTAGTCGACTTTTTCCATGTTTCCGCCTTGAGCTGTTACCTCGGGACAAGGAGCAGTTCCACTTTGCGTTCCTCGCTCTGCATATATTTTACATACTTTTGTTCACCAGGCTGGTCACTACAATCCATCTGTTATCAATGTACACGATTAAATATGTCAAGTCGGCATGAAAAGAAGGAAACAGTTTCGCAGTTTCATATCCACATCCTTTCACAGTTACGACATTTTTAATCGTATGATCCGTATTGTATGTTGTGAACGACCAATATTATATTTAATGTCATGACATTTTTATATATCTGTGATAGCGATCTATTTTGAGTGACAGCTGATTTAGCGATATCAGTTGGTTTTCAGTCGTACAGAAGTTAAGAACTAGACTTAAATTAAAAGCGTATCGTTTCGTTTGAAAATAGTTCGATTAGAATAAGGCAATCATTGGTAAACTACAGAACCAGCCACAGCCCGGTCGGGAGTAACCACCATATATCTCCCATGGTTGACAGCTGGTCACGTGATTACTGCGTCATGCCTGTTACCGTTTGACCTACATGTCGGCTAAAAAGCCAGGCCCAATGTATCCGCTGTTGACACAGCCAGTGTGACAGCTCATGCATAGCTAAGGAGAGTTCACCGTGTATACAATGTCCGCCATTGTTATTTCATCTGGCTGAGCGTAATCCTGCAGACATCGCAGCAGAAATAACCAGCCGACAAGAGTACCGTTAGATATCACTGCTTAGCAGGTATGTGGGAGATAACCACCATGGTCTTAAGAGAAAGTTTGTCACATATCGTATGCAAGAGCAGGCAGCCAAGGCCAGCTCGTGACGATGTGTTGACAATTTTATCCGATGTAATTTGCGCATCAGATTTGCCGACAGAACAATAGACTGTTTTGTTGGCTTTGGACTGGTAACAAACTGATAGGAGTTATGACATGATTTTATTTGTGGATATTGAGAATAACGTCGAATACGGAATATTCACATTCTGATGAGGTCACAGCAGTAGCAGTATGTATTGGTTCCAGAGTAATGCTTCAAATCAGCTGTTCTCAACTTTCAATATTGTTAAAAGCTGACATTTCAATAATGTTAAATAATACACCCAATTTTAGGGGATATCCACTCTCCTCATTTAGATTTCATGGAGGGTTTTATATGCAAACATGATGTTCTTTTTATTATTCAGTCATGGATCCAAATACGAACATATCTAAGAAAGTCCCTGTATATGTTTATATATGTACACACACACACACACACACACACACACACACACACACACACACACACACACACACACACACACACACACACACACACACACACACACACACACACACATACATATATATTTTTTATTAAGAACTTTGTTTTATATGTAAAATGAATTCATTTCATAGACTAGTTATTATCCAAATGTCCTTCAGTTTATTGTATGCAACAGGCTAAAATATGAGAGAAATATTGTTATGTTTAAATGTTTAATGCCTAAATGTTGTTTAGGCACAGCAGGACAGTAATAAAATTTGAAACTTCAAACTTTTTTGCTTGATTTTACACTGTCTGTGTTCAAAGCGTTAAACTTTATTTCATATCAAACCAGCTCTACCTTTATTATTCTGTGTTTGTGTGTTATAAATATTGACTTAAGAATTGTATTATGCTATCCTTACAATCGAGGCAGTTATGTTATTGTAATGTCATTCATAAAAGTAGGTTAAACATACTCAGTTCACGGAGGCGTCACACACTGTACCCATGTGTCAGGCTGACAAATTAACACATGTAATATTTGGGGGTGCATGTTCTCAGTAAAGCACAGATTCTAGTCATCTATTCTACAGATTCTAGTACTTATTTATTCATCTTGTTAGTCACTACAATCCATCTGTTATAAGTGTGCTTCATTAAATACGTTAAGTTGTTTTTACACAAGGAAAGAATATTTTAGAATGTGTACTGTATGTTTAGTTATATTTGGGATTACACATTTCAGTAAAGTACAGATTCAAGTATTTATGTATCTATGCATACTAGAATCAGTACTTTATAAATAGGTACTAGAACCTGTACATTATGTTTAGTTATATTTGAGATTACATGTTCTCAGTGAAGTACGGATTCTAGTTCTTATTTATCTATAAGTAATAGAATCAACTTGCTGCTTTAAGCCTCATCCTGATTTAGGAATATTAGTCAATTGTTGATAAATGAAATAGCCTTATGTCCGTGTCTGGATTGACTGTGAATCCTGCGACACCAACACCTGTCTAATCAGGCATAAAAGTTTGCTCCTGCCATTTCACAACAGTTTTGTGATCATTGTAACATTGTTTAATCTGGCACTTGTCTATTCTGCATCCTGACATGACTTTCCAGTTCCAACAAGAAATGACGGTAATTAACACTGTCTGTATCATATCAGTATGAAAATCCAATCAAGCACCCATAATAATCCCATAATCCAATACACTAATTAATCCTCTGTTAATCCAATATACTCTTCTTGGCACATTAGACAATCAGGAAGTTGTGACAATGTGCTGAATCCAACACTTGTAGGATTACCGCGATTATGCTCATTGAACATTGGGGGATTGCAAAGCTGTTTTCAAGGGAATGATAAGTGTCAGAGAGTGAATAAATAGATCAAAGGCATTATAGAGATAAAGAAACAGACGAGTGTAAATGGCAGCCATGTTTCATTATCTGATTGTCACTGTCTAATCTGGCATCCTATCTAAACTGGCATTATATTCATATGGAGTGCTGATTCAGAGAGGTCTCACTGTATTTTTTGGAGGTGACCAAATTTATATGTTAATGAGATGTGCGGGTTTAGACATGTTTCACTGTATTTTCTTGGAAGTGACCAAATTTGCATATTACTTAGGTCATGATTCCAAGTTTTATAGCCATTTGACATATTCCACTTGAAGCGTAATCATAAACCAATGAATAGAACAAACTGACATGATCTTTCTTTGATCTGTTGCAGGAAAGCCCCTTTTAACTGATCGGAACGGAGAAGTAGATGAGGAACCATCACCAAAGGGAGGTAACTCACAGATGAACAGACACAATAACAAAATGTCACAAACACTTAGTGTTCCACAGCCAGTCGAAAATGGCCTCTCTGATTCTGACGATGACACAAAAGGAAAGACCCCTGATTCACTGGTCAGTGCCTTCTCCAAGGTCACAATTTCCGACAAGATGAAATCTACATCTGAAATAAAACCAGGGACAGAAGTCGATGACCTGAGTAGCAAAATCTCCAATGTGAGATTAGATGAGAAACCAGGCTTGGATGATGGTGAGCAGTACACGGAAATATATGAATCTGAAATCACTACGCTGGAAGAGGTTGAAAAACGAAAGCAACAAGAAGCCCAAACCGAGAAGCCAAAAGAGAGAGGCCCCATGGGAGGGAATCCAGCCAATCACAATCCACATGTTGACCGATATGACCATCTCGCCGGTAAGAACTACCCAGTGAGCGTCAACCGACAACTCTATGGCCAGGTAACTGGAAATTACAGCCAAGTTCCTCAACTGTACAACAACAACATAGTGTGCCAGCAGCGGCCAACAATGAGTGGCTACCAAAAAGAAGCGACGAAACGATCCCGTGATGAATTTGACCAGCAACCATACAAGTATACAAAGCCTGTTGAGCCATTCAACAATCTGAGTGACCCATCCAAGACATCACCTTCAAATCTGACTTTCTCAAATGTTGTTTCTACAAAGAGCTTTTCTGGTGGCCAAGTGACAGTAAACAGTCCAGATATAGAGTCGCTGATACCCAGTTTCCAGTGCGGAGACACCGCAAATTCAGGAGAATTTGACATCCTTAATTTGCTGAGTCAGGGTGATGAGGCTTATAAGGATCCAGACATGCTTACAAACATCCCCCAATACTCTCTTCAGCAGGGTTACCAGAACAACATTACACACCCAAATCCCCAGCTGGTCCATGGATCGTATTTGGACCAGACCCAAGTCAATGTCAACCAAGTACTGGAGAACATTCGGCACCCAAAAGGAGGAGAAACCCGAACAAGTTTCTCTGCAGAGGATTCAGCCAGCGAGGGGTACATCAGTGAGGGAGCCAGCAGTCCATACAGCCCATACAGTGAGATCCAGGATTCCCCTACAGAGCAGACCATGTACTCTCCACCTCCTTCTGTTGACAGTGGTGCGTGCATGACGTCTGCTTCAAGTCCGGGATCTGCCATTGATATTGGAAGTCCCAGGAGCTCCACGATGGGGTATGAGTCGAATATTGACTTATATGACACCAGCTCCAGACACCCTCCCACTCCAACAAGCTGTAGTCAGCCAGTACAGACCAGTCAAGGGTATAGCCACCAGGTGCCAAGCTATCAGAGTAACATGGCCTACCAGGGCTTGGAGTATCAAGTTCCAGGCGTAGCAGTGAACCCAATACATCAGACTGGATACTTGCAGACACCTGCAGTGGACCAAGGAAAACAAACTAGTCAGAATAGCAATTATATCGATAACAATTTGGAGAAATTTCTGGATGTTATTGAAACTATTGGGTTGGATCTTTATGTGGATGAACACAAGAAGAAACAAAAGAAAGTTATCCAAGAACCGGTGCTGCCAGTTCAAAAACAAGCACCTGTTCCCCTGCAACAGAAACTGCCAGCTACTGGTCAGTCTGGTCTAAAGAAGAGTGTCCCAGTAGCTAGCGTCCAGCCCAACCAAATTCAGCGTCAAATTCCTACCACAAGCACACCAGTTCTGTTAGTGAAGCAGCCTCCTAGTACAGCAGGAGTTCCCATATCTGTCGCCCCAAACGTCATCAATTCTCAGAAGATGAAGGTTTCGACCCAGTCTCCCGTCACTACTGGTCAGATCCTCGTGATACCAGCTGCTCCCCAAATTGTGTTTGTTGCATCACCCCCTCAACCACCAGCAAAGAAGACACCCACCTTTAGATCAATACGCCCAAAGATTCAACCGAATCCTGTTCCAGGGATAGCTTCTTCTGACTCAAGAAACGTGACTGTGAATTCGTCTCCTAAGACTGTGACAGCACCCAAACCAGCACAGCCATCTTGTCAAGTGTCTCCCATTACAAGCGGTCAGATGTCACAGAGTTCTAACAAGGCTCAACCTTCAAGTAAGTGTTCAAAAGTTTTGTCTTTTGTAGAAAAGATGGAGTGACCTTTAGGGTTTTGTCACAGATACTTTCAACTTGATTTGCAAAGAGATTGTAGTCCTAAGACTGTCTTATATCTCCAGTGTATGATATGAGGCCTTTTGCCATTAACATGGCAAATTGTCATAAATTGTGAATCTCACCCATGTATCCATGAAGATCTGGGTTTTCAGAATTGGGTTTTCAGAACTCCTTGCTTTCATAAGAGGTGACTAATAAGATATGATGGTCAGACTTGCTGACGTGGTTGTCTCATGTGATTGTATCTCAGTTTTGTAGATTCATGCTGATATTCATCACTGAACTGTCTGACCCAGACTTGGTTATTTACAGACCTGGCCATATTGCTGAATGCTGGTTAAACAACAAACAAATGAAATCACCAATGTGACTTTGGACAAAAATCTTTGATTGCAATGGTTGTTCTGTTCAAATTTCACTGAAGCAAAATCTTAAAGGCCTTGACATGAATTTTTGCAGTGAAATATGACTTGAGAAACATGTAATTCCAATTTGGGAAATTGGTCTTCTCCTGCAATCTGAAAGCAAATGTCAAAAGAATCTCTGAAGTGTACACTTAAAGTTAAAGCTCTATGATGGTACCATTACCGTTTTGATTGATTGGGTTTAGTTTTATGCTGCTTTTAGCAATATTCCAGCAATGTCATGGCAGGGGACACCAGAAATGGGCTTCATGCATTGTACTTATGTGAAGAATTGAACCTGGATCTTCACCTTGACCGGTGAAAGCTGTAACCACTAGGCTACCCCACCGTACTTTTACCATCTTATATTGACTGTCATTGGTACTTTGAAGGGAATTCTAGGAAGGAATTCTAACCTGTACAAGGAATTCTAACCTCTAAGTATTATGTATTAACCTCAGTATTTTTCATTTCAGCTCCCAAAACAAATATCAATCAGTTGAACATCGCTCGTAGATGTGTGGCAACCATGACGGCAGAAGAGCTGAAGTGCACTGACCAGGACGGGGACACGTAAGTTGGATTGAAACTTGGGAACATCTATTGGAATTGAATCGAGCAGGGATGGCAATATTTCCGCTGATCTACTTATTTCCGCAGATTTTATATGCAATTTGTCCTTTCACCCCCCTATTTTAGGTTTCAGGTGAAAATAGATGCTGCCATCTCTGTTCTGGAGGTCTACAAGTTTCAAAACTACCTAAATAAAGCCAGTCGTGCAACATTCTGTTAGTTTTCCGAATTTTCTACCCGTGTACCCCATCCTATCTTACCCTACCCTACTTTGATACCTGTTATGTTCATTCCTGACATAAAATTTGTAAGAAACAGCAATATATTCTTCAGCTCTTAGGCTAAAATTTCAAGTTTTTCAAGTACTCAATCATTTATTGTATTCAAAACAGGTGTCTGTAAATTATGTCTAAATCTTCAAAGACAATACACCCTTTTAAGCATGAAAGAATAACATATAAAACTGTTTAATATGTTAGTCACCTGATCATGTGATCTGGGTATTGAGATACCTGTCCCAGATATCTGTGTTACACGTCGTAGCCGTAAAGAATTTAATTTGTTTAACATGTAGTTGATGCTTAGGCTGTTATGAGCCTGTGTGAAGGTATGGGATTTGCACAGCAGCCCCTGGACTACATGGGACAAAATGTTTGGAAACAGCATATGTGTTTCAGGTACCTTCACGTGGCTGTGTGCAAGGCAGATAAGTACATGGTGCAGGCGCTTCTGGAGAGGATCGTGCGAGAGAACCTACAGACCATGATAGACACACAGAACAGTGAGAGACAGGTGAGAGATGTTGCAGGCTTCTCATGGTATTGTTGGTCATCATATCATGATGTTGGTCATCAGATGGTCTTGTAGGCCATGTGATATTGTCACTTAAAGCTGTCAGTTAACTAGCTGAGATGGAAGATAATTAGCACTGACACTGTTTAACTTTATTCCTATAACAATGCTTTATTATGTCTGGTTGCCATGATTTCCTACCCTTATATACATTTAAAGACATATAGTATATATGACACTTCCCATTTTCAAAGTTTTATTTCAAAGAACATTTTTGTATCATCACTGGCAGCCAATGCATGGTCCTGTTGCAGCCAATCTTGTTCCTGTTGAGCTTCTGTTCTGACAATTTATAGTTCTGTCAGAGACAATGCATATTTCTGTCACAGACTCCTGTATACCTTGCTGTCAGCGCCAACCAGCCTGAAATGGTGGAGATGCTTATCAAGTATGGCGCCGATGTCAATCTGCTTGCAGAGGTATTTACAATCTTTTCAACATGCACAGTAATCTTGAAAATATTTTTGATGTTCCTGCTGTCTTAAGAAAATCTAATGAATTGATATCATAAATTGATGCTGTTTGCATAAGCATTTTGAATATTGGGGGATTAAGATTCCATTGATGAATACGGAAATGATGTCATACAGTGTAGCTTACCCTTTAGAGATATACATATTTCACTGCAACACGTTGGTTCCAGCGGACGTCTACAAACGGACAGAAGGAAGTGAAGGCAGCAATACACAGTGCCTCGTCCAATGGGAAAGATCATCTCGCAACTCTTCTGTCACTACTTAGGGCACAGGACCTGAATCTCAACATGTTCAACTCTGACGGTTAGTGTCATTAAATCATGTTAAACCTTCACATAGACAGTAAGTCTCATCAAATCATGTCAATCCAGAGTGCCCATAGATTTTGTCTTCTCATATTCTTACGCTAGAAATAATGTACACTGGACTCAAACTTCTGAATTGTGGGACTTTCTGTTGGATCTTTATTGGTCAGCGTTGTTCCACATTACTGATCAATCATGAAATGTTAGTTTACGTTTTGATTTAGTGATCTCTGATATGTTTGTACGCTACTCAGTAGAACTGACGTAACACTCAATTCATATCACAAATGTTATTTTTCAAGCTAAGACAGATTTACTGTAGTGAACGATATCTATGAAGCTATCTAATGTTATTTGATTTTTATTGTATAAGTGTTTATAGCCGTTCACAGATCCAGTGTTGAACTCTTTCTGTGTGATATTTTGCTATAGGTTGCACTGCTCTCCACTGTGCTATCCTTGAGCATGGCCAACCTCGCCCCGACACTGGCGCTCCCACAGACAGCAAACCCATCATTGAAGCCCTCATCAGGGCAGGGGCTGATCCTAACTCACAGGTGAGAGCTGCATTCTTCATATGTTCAAACAGAGCAGGACTCAGCGAGGTTTAGTGTTGATTTGAGTAGTATTTCAATTGTATTTCAGTTATTTTATAGTTCGTCAGTAGCCAAGTGTCAATGTTGCTGTTTGTTCAATTCTCCTTGCCTAGTGATTAGCAAGTCATGCCAAAAAAATATTCAGCTGTGACTTTTCAGTAAGTGAAGAGAGTTTCCAAAGAATTAAACATGTTTTCAGGCCCTGATAACTTCTAAGTCATGTTCCATCATCAAGTGTTTCAAACTCGGTCACAGTGATTGAAAAATTGTTTGTGCTTGATTATGAGAAAATGCGATTGACTGCTTGGTTGTTTGTCCACTGCGACCAATCTTTCATTATTTCAGTTAATCTGAACACCACTTCTCCGTGGTCTAGTGGGTTGACCGTCAGGTAGGAGTGTGGAAGGTTGATGGCTTGATCCCTGGCTAAATCAAATCATGAGACTTTAGGCTGATACTTGTGGCCTTCCCTTAGCATTCTTTCGATCTTCTGCTTATCGTAAGAGGTCATGAAATGGATGGGATGGTCAGGTTTCCTGCTGTGAAATCTAGTTGAATTGTATTACCGAGGGCAAGGCTATACAACAAACTATAAAACACATTTGTGTTTCTGTTTTCCAGGACAAAAAGAGTGGAAAGACAGCCTTCATGTATGCACTAGAAACAAGGGACTACACTTTGATTGAGACCCTTTTGAACCTTGTCGATATCACCAAGGTCAGGTGTTACTTCCGCACACAAGCGTTCGACGGAAGCACGTGTGTCAAGATCATGGAGAGCAGAAAGTCAGAGTTCCCGCCCAAACTGTACGAGAAACTTACAGCCATAATGTCGAACAACCGCAGTATTCTCTCTCACAGATGAGCGGACAACACCTGCTAATTTATTTCATGTCATTATGCTGTTGCATTGTATATATCTCTTCAGTTCAAAAACATTTTTGTCACTTCATGTGTATAGCTCATTTTCGTTCATACTATCAATTTGTTATTTTTGTACAGAATCTATTTTTATCATCTTTGAGATGGCTGTATTTTCTGTATCATATCGAGGTGATTAATTTTTTCAAGCTTAAACATTACATTTATTCATAAAAGCCACAACTCCTTCATCGCTGTGCAGGGTTGCCTCCCTTGGGTATCATGAAAACATACAATTCAACTGAAATATGTGTCAAACACACTGACTCACTTGTTGAAAATCAAGACACTATGTAACATATCTATTTTAACAGAGATGTCTAAAGAGACATTAAACTGTGTAATCCTTTTCATGTAAATATCTCTGAATAAACTATTGCTTAAAGCAAACATATCCCTTTTCATATCAGCTTGGAAACTACTGAATTCATGAATTTCATATTCAGTGTGTAGTATACCAAGCAATAATGTCATAAAACTTCTTATGTTGACATTAATTTATTTTTTCATTAATATTTAATTTAATTTCAAATAATTTGTTTCATACCTTTTCACATTATGCCTATCCAATAAATGACATGCCAAGTCTTGAGGCTTCAACAGCAAACTAGCAAAGTGTCTTATACTATGTCATGTTGATACTGGCCTCTTTCAGCCAAATGTATTCAACAGTTGGCTAAAGATGAGGGCTAACTAAAAGGATCAATATCAGAGATAGCGTTGATGAAAAAATGATTAATCTTTATCAATATGAGAACTGTGTCATTGAAAATATCAACATTAACTTTTGTGATGTGTCATTGAAAATATCAACATTAACTTTTGTGATAGAAATTGTTTGTAGTTTACTCATGTACTGTACAAAGGTTGGCCTTATTTTGGAGCTACTTCTGAATTGTGTTCAGGATCCTGTTTTGCCAGTAATCATGCATAAATATGTCATCACTCAACAGTGATGTGACATCCAATCATGGATACAAATATGGGAACATATGAAAGTACAAGTGTTCCATTGTACTTCCAGAATTGTGCCCACAGTGCAATCAATACAAAGCTGGTGAAGAAATCTGGAAAAGATATCGGAACACTTGTACTTTCATGTGTTCCCTTATTCGTTTGCATGAGTATATATTCATTCATTTGATTGATATTCAGTTAAATGTTATCTACAAATGTATTCTTTTTTCTGATGGCCAGCCCTACAAGAGACATTTGTACATGAACATTGTGTGTAGTACACTGATCAAGAAACCAGCATTGCGGATGTTATGGTTACCAGAGTTTCTGGGACATTGGAATGATGTCATTAGATGATCCAATGAATTCAAGGATCACTGAACTGAGTCTGATCAACTTTGATCTTAACTGGATATGTTTTAATGAGTGAAATATTTATCCGAGTGAGATATTTATCTCAATTTGTGAGATACTTCAGTGCAGTGTCATAAACAGGATCAGATGGTCAGGCTCACTCACTTTGTTGGTTCATGTATTTATTTCCCCAGTGCACAGAACTTTACTCATGATGTCAATCACTAGATTGTCTGATCCAGGCTTGATTGCAGTCTGTGGTCATGTGGCTGAAATATATTAATCTAATCTGGAAACAAACATGAGATGCCCAGAAATGGTTTTGTCCTGTGTGACATCTGAGAGTATGTGCAGACTTTAGAAGTGGTCAGTAGTGTCATAGAGTTACCTCCCTTTGTTCATATCAACACCATTGTATGCAGATTTATTGTTTAACATTTGTGTTTAGTGTTGTAACAATTTGTCGTGGTTACAAATGTATCTTCATGGGCAAGTAACTTAATCCTTCACAGGGTGCAAAAGACATTATCACAGTTGAAACCCAAAGTGAAACATGCTTCAAAATTTGGTAAACATTGGTAGCAGTTTTCTGGAAACGTTTGACATAATTTACTAATTGTGTTGCTGTGAAATATAACAATAATCATTTACTTAATAGTAATTTGTTGATGTATTCAAATTTGAAAATACTCAATATTATGCATGGATTGTAGTATTTGTATTTTAATTGATTTTTTAATTAATTAATTTCAGCATTAATTTCAGCATGAAATTTTGCGCTAACTTCACCTCAACTTCATCATAATCACCGCCATATTGCTGGCGGTTTTCTGTGTGTGGCGTTAAACAACAAATAGAAAATATTTATCATTTGTTATATTTTTACTATAGTAGCAAATGACTGAAAATACTGCTAGGACAAGAGTGGACAGGCCACACTTTTTTATTGCTTGATCTATGGATTTTTACAGCAGTAATCCTGTCAGTAGATGGTGAAAAAGGGAAATGCTATTTCAGATCTTTTTTTCTTTTAAGTGACTTTCACCTCAAGTAGACTGTTTAACAAATATATGCCATCAGCCTTTTCCTGTTACAAAAGGGTTTTGAAAACCCAGCATGTTTACTAGGTATTGTCATTTTATTTGTTTCAGTATTTAATATTTTGTTTTGCCATAATGCTAAATATGTAAGAAAGTCAATGTCAATGAAGTAGATTTTTATATTGTTCTTTTTTTTTTCTTTTTTTTTGTGAGTATTTCAAAAATTGCAAAAGTTTATACATGTTTTTTTCCCACTAGCACTAAAAGTACAGTCAAGGGGGGATATTTAAAGTATGTAATAAAAAAAGGGTGGCGTTAACTCTCGTACAACTACATGGACTGTTCCACTATGTGGCCTATTTTAGTGATTTATCTCATGACACCCGTACTGTAATCCATCTGGACGTACACAGAGGCCTCTATTGGAACTGAAGTTAAAAACGTATCAGTTAAAAGGTCAAAATTGAGATTTAGAATTTCAATTTTATGTCCATATATGCTGACTGTTTTAATGTCTTTGAGAAGATGACTTGTATTTCATTAAGCTGGTAACTGAATCAACAAAAACTCAGTTTTAGAGTTACATTTTTATCAAATTATGTTAAAAGACATTCGAATGCTATTCTAGAATAGTGTATGTGATAAAATTCAAGCTATTTGAAACTCCTAGTCAACAAATTCTGAATATCCTAGGTAGGTCCCGACTGCCATGTATCAATATGGATTTTTTTTAACATATCGTGAGAAGTATTGTGGCCTTGAATCAATGTATTGTCTTTTAAAATCAGATTTTATGAATGATGTAAATAGCTGAAGACTTGTTTAAGGGATTTTGTATTGTTATTATCATATGTGTGTTAATGTACATAAGCGATTAGTTAAGACATTGTTGTTAAGATCTGTCATGCAGCAGTAGGTGTGTCTAAAGGAAAAAATAAATATCATCTTCAGTTTTCTTCACATCACTGTTTGAGTTTGTGTCTTTTTGGGAGTGATTTGATAATTTATGCCTATGAGGTTTTGAATCATCACACACACACGCATTAAAATGTATGTGCATAGTAAGTGATTACTAAAATGTATGTGTATTGTTAGTGATTACTCACACAAACACAAACACAAACACACTTCAATAGACCACCAGTGGTGGTATTTATGTTATACATCAAAGTGGCAGGGGAGTATAACAACATATTATAGATCAGTTGTTGGAATAACATGTCTGTTATATAACTTTTGTTATCACCAGCCGCACGAAGGAGGGGATATAGTAGTAGGCTTTGTCCATCCGTACGTCCGGCCGTATGTACGGATTGGAAAATCTTAAGAACCACTGACTAGGTTCCATTCATATTTTGTATCTAGTTTTATCACAGTGGAAAAGAAGATCTCCGTTAGATTTGGTGATCTTGACACCTTCACCTCAAGGTCACAAGAGGATTTTAGCGTTTTACTTTGTCAGCGAGATATCTCAAGAGGCGTCCACTGTATTTTCTTCGTATACAACGGCAAGCTTTATCTAGGGAAGGTGCAGGGCCCCGTCGATTTTGGTGACCTTCAGTTAATTTTCAAGGTCGTCCGTCCGTCCGTACATATTGGAATGTCTTAACCGTTGACTAGATTCTTTTCATATTTGATATCTGTGTTTGTCCCAGTAAAAGAAAGGTCTCAGTCAGGTTTGGTGACCTTGGCCTTCATCTCAAGGTCAGAAGGTAAAGTGTTTTACCTGGTAGCGAGATATCACAAGAATCGTTCACTGGATTTCCTTCATATTCAACACCAAACATTATCTAGGGAAGGTGCGGGGCCCAGTCGGTTTGGGCGACCTTCATTTAATTTTCAAGGTCATGGCGACACTTTAAAGATTTCAGCATGGTAAGCTGCATGTTGAGCTTGTCAGCAACATGTCTCAAAACCATTTACTGTATTTTCATCGTATGCAACACCAAGCTTTATTTAGGGAAGGTGCAGGGCCCAGCCGATTTGGGTGGCCCTCATTTAATTTTCAAGGTCACGCCGACCTTTTTAGGAGTTTCATACACTTGTCAAGGTCTAAGTGACTCTTCAGAATAGTTTTGTGTTTGAACAACTACAGTGCAAGAGATCAAGAGAGTTTGAGAGTCATGTTTTTGCTGACGTTTTACTTCATCTTAAACTACGACCTTCACTTTCATTTCTTCTACGTTAGTGACAATGCTTGTTATAGTAGAAAGGACAACATTGACAAAATTTGCTATGTTTTTTAGAAAACAGTAAATCTGAAGCAGTAAACAAGATTCTTTAAGATACAGTGTTTGGGTGTTGAGCAATTTGGTTGGTGCAAATTTTCTTCTAGATTCATTGAAAGCAGGACAGCGAAATATATAATGGAACTTGTCTGCAACTGCTGGCGAGTCACATAATTTACAAGTTCTATTTTCTCTTGGAGTATTATTCCATCGCCTGTCTCAATTGGTAACCAATGATTAGAAGTTCTGAATTTTAATAGTGGATAATAAATATACTTGGGCAATACGAGAAATGCACCAAGTGAAGATAGGGTCTTAATATATTTAGAGTATTCTCCCTTGGGACTTGTTTCTATGGTATTCCCCCATTCTTGAAAAAAATATGATCTTTTCGCACACTCTACCATATTCAGCAACCACTAAATTTACCTGGGAACATACATACTTTACGAAGTCCTCTGAACAATTTTAAGCCAAGAATAGGAATGATTAGTTATCATACGATTTAATGACATGAAATTATGGATTACCTGCGATAATTTAAATTGGGACAGGGGCGTGGTGATTTAATGATGTTCTTTTGGATACATGAATGTTGATGAGATATCTTGTCATGTGCCATGTAAGAAATAATCAGGTGTAGACATTCTGAGACCGGTGGCTAATTTCAAAAACTTTGTATGTGCGTTTTCAAGTATATCTATTTTTCCACTCCAAATTCAGAGTCGTACAATGTGATAAGTAAAATCATTAAATCAAACGCTTTAAATACACAATCATGCATGTGGTAAGTCATTGTTTTTGCCATTTTCAACAACAAAAACATACATTTCTGAGCCTGTGTAGCTAGTGCATTAGCACCAACAGGGAACGTTCTATTTTTGTGACAATTACCTCCAGGTTGTTATAATTGTCTACTATTTCAATTTCTGGTGCAATAGTAAAACGATAGATTATTTACTCTACACTTGATCCCCAAAATGACAATTTTAGTTTTATCACTATTTATAGTCAGTCTCAATTTCTGGCAATATACATGAAAGTGGTTCAAGGACCTTTGCAGGACTGAGTTTGCGAATAGCACCGTGTCGTCTGCATGTAAAAGTATCAGCACTTGTATGAAAACTACATTCATGCCATAATTGTTGACAGATATATAAACATCATTACAATCAAGTGGTTTTAACCATTTTCTAAATCATTTATAAAGACAGAGACGGAGAAAGATTCTCTCCCTGTCGAACCCCAGAGAAATTTGGGAAAGAGGCCGACTTTTCGCGGTTCAACTCCATACTGGATTTCATGTTAGAGTACGTACTTTGAACTAATGTAAAGAACTTTTCATGTCTGCTATATGATAACATTTTTTACCAAAGCCAACTCTCCAAACATTATCGAAGGCTTTAGAAAAGTCATTGAAACTACAGTACAATTTATGCTTATTGTGGTTTAAGAATTCAATAAGCGAATTAATAATAAACATGTTGTCATTGTAGAGTAACATTTACAAAAAACGGCTTGGCAAGTGGTTAATAAAGAGCTGTTTTCCAGAAATCTGGATAATCTACAGTGAAGTATGCTAGTAAAACTATCACATGAGGCACCTTTGCCTTTATAGATGGGTTTAATGACTCCAGTTAACCAGGATTCAGAAACTTCACCTGTGTCGTGTACAACATTAAAGAAGTTTTCTAGGAATGGAAGAGGTAAGCCTGGATCTATTGAGTCAGTCATGTAGTCGTTTTCTATAAGATCGTCACCTTTGGACTTTATTTCTTTTCAGTTGTGATACTACTTCAGAAATTTCCCTCTGTGTTATGGTAACATTAAGACCCGAGCAGTCTAAGGCTACATACATCTCATTAATACATGGCCACATTAAGAACCGAGTAGTCTAAGGCTACATGCATCTCATTAATACATTAAGAACCGAGCATCTCATTATTACATGGCACCATTAAGAACTGAGCATCTGATTAATACATGGCGACATTAAGAACCGAGCAGTCTAAGGCTACATGCATCTCATTAATACATGGCAACATTAAGAACCGAGCAGTCTAAGGCCACATGCATCTCATTAATACATGGCGACATTAGGAACTGAGCATCTGATTAATACATGGCGACATTAAGACCCGTGCAGTCTAAGGCTACATGCATCTCATTAATACATGGCGACATTACGAACTGAGCAGTCTAAGGCCACATGCATCTCGTTAATACATGGCACCATTAAGAACTGAGCATCTGATTAATACATGGCGACATTACGAACCGAGCAGTCTAAGGCTACATGCATCTCATTAATACATGGCGACCTTAAGAACCGAGTAGTCTAAGGCTACATGCATCTCATTAATACATTAAGAACCGAGCATCTCATTAATACACGGTACCATTAAGAACTGAGCATCCCATTAATACATGGCGACATTAAGACCCGAGCAGTCTAAGGCTACATGCATCCCATTAATACATTAAGAACCGAGCATCTCTTTAATACATGGCGACCTTAAGAACCGAGTAGTCTAAGGCTACATGCATCCCAATAATACATTAAGAACCGAGCATCTCATTAATACATGGCGAGCTTAAGAACCGAGTAGTCTAAGGCTACATGCATCTCATTAATACATTAAGAACCGAGCATCTCATTAATACATGGCGACCTTAAGAACCGAGTAGTCTAAGGCTACATGCATCCCAATAATACATTAAGAACTGAGCATCTGATTAATACCTGGCGACATTAAGAACCGAGCAGTCTAAGGCTACATGCATCCCATTAATATCTTCAGAAATTGTATCATTACCCTTTGTACTTTTATATTCTTAAAGTACTCATATAACTCTTTATTACTAGGGAAGAAGCATTGTGTTTATGCAGAAATTTCCAGTACTCCTTTGGGTTCTTCTGCTTATTTCTAATTTCAGTAGTTAATTTACACTTACACCTATTCATTTACTTGTTCATACATTTTTATACTCCTTACCTGCGTGGCGGTAATCGATATTCTTTTCCAGATTGCTGTGTCTTCGATCTTTCTCTCTACCTTTATGGTGGCGTCTGTGTTTCTGACTACATTCTGTTCCTAACCAAGGTTTATTAACCCATTTATGCATATCGACGGGTACTTGAAAAAAAGACTTGCAGTGCAGACGTGAATGAAGCTGAGTAAATTGTTTAGTGGTTGAATTATTCACATTACTTGTTACATTTAAGGTTTTTTTAAAGTATGGCCACTTCCATTGGCGAGGTAGCTCACCTGCTTATTCGGCGAAGTGTAGCGTTCGTTGATGTATTTCATTGGCCCCTATTTAACCATGTAAGTTCATTAGAATGTGTTTTAAACTTTCGTTGTTCCAATAGAAAAATAAAATGAAAATGGTTTTCAGTTTTATTGTATTAGGCTTTGGTGGTGGGAGATCAACCTCTTACATCTTAAAATTGACTCTCTTAATTTAAAATACCGATCCTTCAAATCATCGACAAATTTCATAAGCAAGTTGCGTTTGCAAAACCATGGAACGCATGGTCAGTAATTGATTAGCTTTGCAAGCCAATAATATACACTCTTCAAAAACAGAAACTCAAAACTCAAATATCAGTGAAAATTTGGTGTTGTTCAAGGACGTGTTGATCAGCGGAAAACAAAGATACATGAATGAAATTTTGCGGAGAAATGCATTGTTATCCTGTCCATATTTCATTAGAATAACAGTCTAAACTGTCATTACTGCTGTCTACCAAGTCTGTACCTCTTATGACCACCTCCAGGTGCTACGACTGCCCGACACCTCAGATCGAATCAGTCGCTGGACGTTTTGTTGTGGAATCCTTCTCCATTCTTCCTGCAGCATGTGGAACAACTGTTGAAGCTTCTGTGGTGGATTATGACGTCGACGTACCCGTCTTTCGATCTGATCCCAAAGGTGTTCGACAGGGTTTTGAATCGTGGATCTGGAGGGCCAGGGGAGGTTACTGATGTTGTTATTGGCCAGGTAGTCCACGGTGACACGTGCCTGGCGTTGTCCTGCCATTGACAGTCTGACGTTGAGCTGCCGTTGACGGTCAACAAAGTGAAGGACGTGCAGACGGAGAATCTGGTCGATGTATCGATTACCTGTCAGACTGCCTTGGACAAGCACAAGTACCGAACTGTAGGTGTATGAGATCGCTTCACACACCAGAACACTCCCTGCACCGAATCTGTCCACGTGTTTGATAAGGTTAGGAGCAAAACGTTCATGACGTCGTCTGTAGACACGGTCTCTACCATCACATAGACTGAGGAGATAACAAGATTCATTGCTAAACTATATCCACCTCCCGTTTGCAAGGTTCCATGGCAGCACCGTGTTACACCATCTCACTCATTTACATTGATGTAGTCGTGTCAAGGAGGGGGCATTTTTTTTTACATTTGGCACATATTCCTACTTCTCGGAGACGGTTCCTGATTGTCTGATCGGACACTCTTCGGGTGCCAAACTGTTCTTGTGCTGTGAACCGGGTGGTGAGATTGTGGTCACGAAGGTGGGTTACCAGGATGTTCCGATCTTTAGGAAGGTGTTGTGACTCTAGGTCTTCCTGATCTTGGACGGTCATTTGTCGAATTTGTTTGACAAAGCGATCCCACAATTGAGTTATTGTGCTGGGATGAACGTTGAAGATCCTTGCCACCTCACCCTTTGATTCACCAACTTGCAATCGTCCAATTGCCTGATTTTGATGAGCAGCGTTGAGACAGTACTTGCAAAGATCGTGGATGAAATTGTGAGATTTTTCATTTGGGTCTCTTATAGTCACATGCTGCACCTATGCTTTGCACATGAGAAACAATCACTGTGGCTGATATTCGTGCTGCATAACATCCACGCACATCATGACAATCCTGATTGATAAAACTGTTCAAAATAATGCTTGGTTGCGTTTGGTCAAGCATGATCTTCTAAAACATTCCAGAAACAATGTGCAACCCTAAACAGGTGTTTGAGATTAAATAGGTGCACAAAATTGTAAGCATCATTTTTGAATTTCATTTTGCGTTTCAGTTTTTGAAGAGTGTACTTATTGACATACAATGTGGTTAATGTAGGAAACAGGAGTAAAGATTTCCATGATTTAGTATGACATACTAAGAAATACTTACTCAAGGCCCTTCACTTCCCCCAGATGTGAGTAATGCACCCACCTAACACTGTAACATAAACCTGTACCCATGGTTTTCATATGTAAGGTACAGCAGAGACCTTAAGGATAAATTCAACAGTCATCAGAAAAAAAAATTAATGTGATCATAAAGTGGTTGGGTATGCCAAACGTATTTCTAGCTGCGTTTGTAAGAATTTCGGAGAAGACAACAGTTGCTTTGTTTACTACTTCATTTGTCTTTGTACTGTCGTGAACCACTTCATTTAATAATGAGCTTCCATCGTTTATTTGCAATACACCAGTATTGCTCCTGTATTGGTCCTTTTTTAAAGAGTCATATTTTTTCGGTTGAGTCAATGTAATTACAAGTTTACCAGTAAGTGGTTTAGGTGCCTTAGCAAACAATCTGCTATTCATGCTTGATAACAAAAATGCTATAGGGCAACGCACATCTGAGTATAAAGGAAAAAAATGAAAACTTTCAAAGAGTAGTATACACACTGGGGGTATCCTATTCCTCACTCCTATTAATTTGTAAACCCATAACACAACTACATTTCATCTCCCCTGTAAAAAATGAAGAAAGAAGAAAGATTTTTTAAAAAATAGTAAAATTGTCCTTAGTAGACACAGTCTTCCTCAGAAGAATTAGAAAGATCTGCACAATTTTCCAGAGAAAGACTGCATTGGTACCTTTCTCTCACCATGAGAATGTCCCATTCGATCCCTCGGTGTATGAAAGTTGCAAGGGGATCACAGAGGCAATGGCAGATACGAACTCACAAATGCATGGGTGCACGACCATATATGGTAGAGTCAGTCATTGGCACTACTGTGAACCAGCTCACATGTGCTCAGTTTAAACTATAAACTGAGATTGCACAATCCTTTATCTATTACATCATCTTCCGTTTAACGCAAAGGATGTTGGGTAAGCCATACTTTTTACGGACTGATAGTCATTTAGAGGTTATTGTTTAACGTAAAGTATATACAAACTTTGTACAAATAGAAATAGAAATAGATTCTAAAGTGTTTACAACATGAAGAGTAAACTATCAAGAAAGAACCGTACAGCAAAACACCAATGCGTATGACCCAAGCAGACTTGAAGCCCACAACAAAAGCACACACTGTCACGTCTGCGATGAACCTCTGAATGGTGATTCAGTTAGAGATTACTGTCACATTGCTGGTAAATACAGAGGTGTCGCTCATAATGAGGTTAACCTGAAGCTAAGAATAACTCCTAAACTTATTCACATCCTAGTGGAGTTTCACAATCTTCATGGGTATGATTCACTCTTGATTATGCAAGCTATTTCAAAGCTAGAAGGTATCATTTATCCCAAACAACATGGAAAGATGTATATTCTTTTCACTGAACAGGTTGAGATTCATAGATAGTGTTCAGTTTCTCTTGTAGTCTCTAGACTTGGTCAAGGCTAATAACGGGAAGGCCTTGGCTATAACTAATCATTGCTCTGAAGAGGCACCTTAGGCTTTGCTGTTACATAAGGGTATCTACCTGTATGAATATATGGATGACTGGTTCAACGAGACACAGTTACCTCCCATTGACCACTTCTATAGCAAGCTGTCTCACACGTCTATCACACAAGATGATTATTAACACGCGAAAAAGGTATGAGGAAAACTGGGTCGTAAGAATCTAGGTGATTACCATAATTTGTATTTGAAAACATACATGTTATTGCTGGCAGATGTATTCAAGATATTCAGAAAAATGTGTTCGAAGCAATACAGTTTGGACCCGACATGGTATTATTATTCAAGTTCTGGGCTCTTGTGAAATGCTCTACTGAAGAAAACCAGAAGAAAACCTACTGAAGCAATTAGAATTTTTCAGCGATTATGCATATGTTTTTGAGAAAGGGTTACGTGGTGGTATTTCCATGGTATCAAAATGTTACGCCAAAGCTAACAGTGAGTATGTGAAAGGCTACGACCCTAAAAAACCTACAAACTATCTCCTCTACCTTAATGCCAACAACCTAGATCTGGTAATATTTCGGAGTTAAAAATATCAATAAAAAAATCAATCCTATAAATATAGGATACCTCAATGTAACACAACACATAGAATAATGACTAGCCCTCAAGGTCCAGGAATGCAAATAAAAAAATGTGTGAGACGTAGGTGATACTTGGGGATTTGATGAATCAGGAATAGATGGTAAAATATACGCTTCTCATCTTAGAAACAGCCTTTACAGACGCGTTGAAGTTCCTGCCGTCTGCGGATCTGGTAGTAACTTTAACCTAGATACATCAAGATCTGTCAGCAACACTCGATATGATCTAGTCCACAATGACGATGACAAATGGAGAATATACATCGTTCAGTGGTAAATTGTTCAGTCTAGAAGACATTGACAGAATGAACATTGATCAAAACAAACCATACTATCTAATGCTCACTGACGACTTCAAGTGGATGATGTTGCCATCTTGAATCAGCTGGTTTCTCAACATCACGCTAGGATCCCCATCCGTATTCACGGAAAACAAAGACCGCTACCTAAACAAAGTCGTTAACAATGGAATCCTAGTAGTGGCTTACGTCCCAATGCAGAAACATAGTGTAATCATCAGCCCAATCTCGAGTCACATGCTATCGAGTAAACCCGGAGACTTGGTATTGCAGTTGGTGTCTGAATTCGACGGTTGCTCATCATCCTGGAAAGTTTACCGGAGACTTCCACACTGGTCATCCAAGTTTACCTAGGCAAACCATCGCAGTTCAAGATTGAGATCGGGAAGGGAATCAAACTCCGGAGGGCTAAAAAAAACCAGTAACACGTTTATTCTGTTTACATGCGAGTTGGAGACAATTCACACACCAGTCTGCAGAGTGTCACCTTTAACATGGAAGACACATTCATCACTCCAACGTCACACTCGGTGATCTTGGAGTACACAAAGTGTTTCAATTTACCTGGTGAGGAAGACACCCTGTACCTCCTATACTATAAAGAGCCTGATTGGTAGATCAACATAACCCTCACCTCATCTTACCAGTCTTTTAATCAAAATGATTCCATTTCTGAAATAACAGATACCTCCTTTAATTGCTTCAGAGGTAATACCATACAAGTATTACAAATACCAGGTCACACTGGCAACATGTTAGCTCCAGAATATACGATTACCAGCGTGATTTTTTTTTCAGATTCAAATTATGGTACAAAATCACACACCATGCTCGTTATAGAAGCATATCTAACAGTGAATTCCAGTCCAAGAACACTTTAGAAGGACTGATAATACACTGGTTCAACAGACATGACAATCAACGATGTCACATCATAATAATATATGTCATCAGTAAGCCTCTTCACATTATACTCCAAAACAGACCTATTCATGTCTCACCAGTTTACCTGTACGATAATTTAAACCTTAGATGCCTCAAATATATTAATAAAAAATTAAATGAAATACAATTAAAAAATATTTTATAAATTTTATTTCAGACACACCCAGGATGGGGCTGTAGATCAAGAAGGTGACCACCATCGTAGCTGTAGCCATGGTGTTAGGCCTTGAAATAAAGCTAAGATGACTGGAATGGCGGGGTGGGTGTTTAAGTTTGTATCCTAAAAATTGAATCATATAGCAAAGAAACACAATGAAATTAGAATCCTTGCTGAAGCAAAATTAACATGATAGAAGATCATATTTCCATCGCACTCAGTGACAATACAATCTCACAGGAAGAGTTTTGTTTGATTCTATGTGAACTCGAAAATATAACAAAATGAAAGAAGAGATTTGATCAAAGTCTGGTAAAAAAAGGTCTGCCATCTGCGAGTATGAGAAAAAAAATGCATAAAACAAGGGATACAACAAGCCCAATGAGCATTTGTTACGAAAACAAAAGACGCATTAAAATCAAAGAAATCCCTGATGATGTTGAAACATTAGTACCATGGTTTCACGCTTACGATTGAACTAAACCGATTTTCAATAAAGACGATCCACAAAAATGTATTGGGTATCAACCATTTTTACATAACGATGGAAATAAAGTACTACGAAAAACATCCATTTGTTATTAGGGCACTTTCCATACGTGAAGTGTTGACGTTTCCTCTATTTGTTTGTGTCGGAATTTCTAAAATTAGTGGGAACTGTAATTACCATGGGAAAAAAGTAAAGATTTTTATGTTAAACGATATCTTACAAGATGAAGAAACTATCAGAGTGCCTACACCAACTGTTTCAAATCATGAAGAATTAATTGAATACTGCATGTAAATTTGCACAGGAGATGAAAAGTAGTCGTGTTATGGGTTTACAAATTATTAGGAGTGAGGAATGGGATACTTATTGATTCCATGCCTTACATGGGGTGCACCCGTACCCTCAGTGTGTATACTACTCAAAGCTCCCGATATATGGCAGATATCTGTTAGAAAATGTGACAGTCAGCAGTGCTTGTGTCCTTACAAGTAATTTTTCCTAACTTTGCATCATTGTCCTAAATTGATAAATTTACTACTATGTACAAAATTGTTAAATCCACCATCACAGTCTCCCTTGAACAAAATGGGGGACACCCCACACCCCCTTAAAATCATCATCATATCTCATTTGCTTAGATAGTTGTTCATGATCTTGATCACTGGGCTGGCTGGTTATTTGCAGATAGCAGCTTAAAGCTGGAAAACTGTCGAGTGTATCAATAGCTCTAAAACAACTTGCCCTGGCTGAAAAGTCGCTATCATATTTTTTCACTGTAGTTGTTAATGGTTATACATGTGACACGTCACACGAGACACCCAGACACACAAACCTACCATTTCAAGGATTGAGGACGTCATCTTTGCTGCATGTGTCTGCGGTTTCAGGTAATGCACACTTAAAGCTCGCTGGCAGCTTAATATTATGTGAATAATGAATAATACAGGTGTCTGTTGTATTTTTTTCGAATCATGGTTCACGTTTACTATAACAGCCCACGCAAACTAGGTTACACGGAGTAGCTTCCTTCCGTGCGGAGTGTTAGGAGACTCGGAGCTGTTGGCTTTGCCGGGTCGCATAGGTATGTTCAGACAATTAAGGTCGAATTCATATTTAGGAATTAAATAGTTTATTTTAATGGGATTTTGGAATTCTTAGTGGATATCTGGGTTTGTGTGACTTGAGATGAACATGGACTGATGGCGTGTCTGTGCTAGATTTGCCCAAGTCTCTAGGGTAACACCTCATACGCAACAAATGCGCATGTGTGCTTATCACTTTAGGGGTCGTGGCATATCTTTGTCTCATAGTGTAAAATACGCGGGTGTCCTTCTGCAAAGTAATCTCTCTTTTAAACTACATATTGAGGAGAGTTGTACTAAAGCCAGGCGCACTGTTAATTCTCTCATCTCTGTTGGGCTAAACAGTGAATCTGTGAAAACTTCTTTTGTGCATCAACGTCACTCTATTATACTCATTCCAAGAACTTACACGGTTTATGTGGTGTTGCTATCAACACCTAAGAAATATTGTGAGTGAGTGAGTGTAGTTTTACGCCCCACTCAGGAATATTCAAGCCAAATGGCGGCGGTCTGTAAATAACCGAGTCTGGACCAGACAACCCAGTGACCAACAACATGAGCATCGATCTCCGCAACTGGGAACCGATGGCATGTGTCAACCAAGTCAGCGAGCCTGACCACCCGATCCCGTTAGTCGCCTCTTACGACAAGCGTGGTCGCCTTTTATGGCAAGCATGGATTGCTGAAGGCCTGTTCTACCCCTGGACCTTCACGGCCCGCTAAAAACTATGACCTACTTGACCATGTACATTGTGTATTTCACTAAATCTACTCAGGAGAATTCCCAACAAAAAAATAAGTGGAGAAAGATTGTAGTAAATGAAATAAGTAATCACGAGGAAGAACAATGGAAATATAAACTGTCATGTAGAACTGACTTGTCTCGATATTCTAAAATCCATACAGCACTTTGACCTCATGTGTTATACAGCATGACATATTTATATCCAGATTTGAGAGAAGAATTGCGACATGTAATAAGGATTGGATCCAGTAACAAAATATCAAAAGAACGTAAAAACTGTAATACCTTTGCTAATGATTACTGTCACCATGTTATCCTAAGCTGTGTATACCTATTTTCAGAGAGAGATGTATTCTTCTTAACTCTCATCGATAATCTCCATGTTGAAATGTGTGTCAAAACAGAGATTATGGAAGAGCATGACATGCAGGCATTCTTTCTTGGGGCCCAAAACAATGATATTGATGAAATAAATGTCATTTTTTCTATTAAGGAATTTTCAAAGTACTTGTATAAACTAAAAGATATCCTCATATATTACGCGTGGTAATAATCTAATCAATACCTAAATGTTGATAGCCTGTATATATTTATATATTTGGGGAAATATTCCTATTGTCTGTATATGTATGTGCATTCTGTTACGTTCATTCATTCATCCATTCTGTCATTCATTCATATAAATCACAGCCTGGGGTTCTATATAGGTAATAAATAGTTTAAGTCTCTCCACTTATCTAGACTTGCCTCTGTAAAAGATAGAATTGGTATGCATGCATGGGTTTAGAACTCACTAGAGCTTCCAGTCTTATAATTACACGTGGAGAGAACAAAATGTAGCTGAAACCATGGTATTTCATATTTTATGCATTTTCAAAAGTCGTACTCTTCACTATGTTCACACAATAAATTAAACCATTACTCCTGTTTTAAATAATTCATCCTTCCTGAACAATATCTTCCAGACATTAATGTTAGAAAATTCCGAACTAGCATTGGTCCGTTTCAGATTTACTGGTAGATCTCATGAATTTAGAGATATATAGCGATAGCACGGGAAAAGCGACTGTGTAAATATTGTACTTATTAGGAGGTAGAAGATAAATGGCAATTCTTGCTTGTTTGACCATTGTATACAAATAGCAGAAAAGAATACATATAGAACTATTTCTGTTTCAACCCCCGAATAAATAAATTCTATTCCCTCATGTCATCCAAAAATCAAACAGTCGCAAAATATCTTATTATCTCATATACTGGCCAAACATTTACTTATGGACAGATGTAAACTTTGAGATTATGAATGGCGATCTATCCATTCACTGACACAAGTAGTATAGGGAGCCCCTATACGACTGACACTCTGAAACAATATCAATGATAAAAATATCAATATCCCTAACTTGTCTTATCTAGTATATACACCATGTAGTGAATATCAGATCCTCGGCATTACAGATGTAATATTATTGCAGATATATGCATTTATATTACACCTTCTGCTACAGTGTTTGAAAATGTACTATAGGCCTACAATCTCTTCAGTGTAAGCAATAAAGACTGATAGCGCCTTGGAGCAAGGGTATGCCTGTGTGTATATCAGTTTGCATACATACGAGTGACTGTGATGTTGTACGCATAAACAAGTCTGTACAGTATTCCAACAATATCAAAATGGAGTCACACTTGACATAATTATGTCAAACTAGTCAAAATATAGCCAGCTAGGCAGAATGTTCATGGGAATCGTCGAAATGAGCACATATGTCCGTGAGAACTGCCGACCGCGATGCCAAGTGTTAATCGTTCATTTGCCTTTAAACAGGCGGGACAGGCAAACGGGATAGAGCCTGCGGATATCGAGAAGGTCGCGGACAAACCGGAAGAAAGGCAAGCCATCGAGAACCGACCAGTCAAAACAGCCATCTACTGTCAACATCATTTCACCCCCTTCCCCTTGTAGCCTCAGTCGGACTCTGTAAGTTGTATGCACGTGATTCGTATGGTGGCTGATTAGGGACATCGCTTTCTCTCCTTAAAACGGGATAAAGTGATATAACAAGGCGAGAAAGCAATAGAGAGAGAAGGGGATATTTCCCCTATATCTGCTCTGTCTGAACATGACCTATTGCCTGCGCATCACTTAACCCAACGGAGTCTTTATAGCCATTTCTTTTAATTGTATAGAAACAAAATGCACATGCTTTCAAATTCTGTGGCATTGTGATAATTTATCCTTTACTTGTCCAAACAATATTCCAACAATAACTCCAGAAACCGAGAGTGTTTTCGTTGAAATAACTAGTTGTTATTAAAATCTATTTAAAAGGTAACAATAATTATTGTTACATCACTAATTAGGCATGGATTATTTACTAGCTTACGTTACTTTTCGTTATTATCCTTGCTAAATGCCACCATTGTTATATCATCATTCATGCCTGGATTAACACCTCCCTGGCTTCCACGTGCCCTCCCGTTCGACCAATTTTGCGTTAATTAAGCTCTGGCGTTCCATGTTCCCTTCTGATTGTTGTTTTATTCACCTCATGACGGAACAATAACACACCCGTAACATCATGTTCCACAGGTGCAGACGCTGACGTCCATATATTCTCCTAAATGCCATAGGCATTTACAAGTCCTTTTTATCACTGGACTAAAGCTACACATTTGCCGTAAGAACGAGTATCAGGAAGTGAGATAATACCCCTCAAAGCATAATACTCAGTACCCCCCTACTCCCTATGCTACCCTTGAAGATCCGCATCTTCGGCAGCTCATGTTAGTCACCGTCGGGTTTGGGTGGTCAGACTCGTTGACTTGATTGTCACACGTAACCCAGTTGCATTGATCGATGCTCATGTTGTTGATCACTGAGCTGCCTGGTCCAGACTCGATTATTTACGGACCGCGGCCATATAGCTGGAATATTGTTGAGTGCGGCTTAAAACAACAAAGCAAGCAAACCAACTCTCCACGTGGTTGCCCAAATCGTATGTTATATACTGGTTGCCCAAATCCTATGTTATGTTGGTTGCCCAAATCGTATGTTATATACTGGTTGCCCAAATCTTATGTTATGTTGGTTGACAGCAGAACAGAAACGTGTCAGGTTCCAGACGTCCCTTGACAATTTGCGTCGTTTTGAAGCAGATCCCGATAATTTTATGGCACGATTTGTAACCATGGATGAGACCTGGATACATCACTTTCAACCAGAAACAAAACTACAGTCAAAACAGTGGAAGCATCCTGATTCACCAGCTCCGAAGAAAGCCAAGTCTGTTCCTTCAGCTGGAAAGGTGATGGCATCAGTCTTTTGGGATTCCAGGGGTATTCTGCTCATTGATTATCATGAAAAAGGTCAAACTATCAACGGCAGATACTATGCTGATCTACTGAACCAGTTGCGAGAAGTAATCAAAGCCAAACGACGAGGGATGATCGCTAAAGGTGTCCTCTTCCACCAAGACAATGCGCCTGTTCACAAATCGGTGGTGGCCATGTCAACAATCCGCGATTGTGGCTTTGAACTCATTGACCATCCTCCTTATTCACCTGATTTGGCTCCTTCTGACTTCCACATGTTCCCCAAAATGAAAAAGGAACTCGCCAGTCGCCATTTTGCAAGTAATGATGACGTCATTTCCGCTGTGACTGATTTTTTTAGGGTAGCTGAAGAAGATTTCTTCCTGACCGGGATTCGGGCCTTGCAGCATCGCTGGCAAAAGTGTGTGAACATGGAAGGGGACTATGTAGAAAAATAAATTACAAACGTGGACTTTGTAACTTTTTTTCACAGTGAGGCTTAGAACTTTTCAGCCAACCCTCGTATATACTGGTTGCCCAAAACCTATGTTTTATTTTTTCTCGGGCAGGTAGGATTTTATACTTACTGTGCCGTTCATACGATCTTTTTATGTGTGCAGATTTCAAATATATATCTTTCAACTATTATGTGAAAATAGACATTGATCTGAATGCATGTGCCATAGGCTCCCATACTTTTACAGGAACGGCCTGTGTATATACAATGTACGTGTATGTCTGTCTCACCATATCCCTCACTACCATCAACTTGAGACAGTGCCACAATAATCCAGAACCTACTCAATAGGTTAAATGGGGTTAAATTTAAGGTTAAATGTTAAAAGGTGGACTGGGGAGGCAGGACACGGTGTTTATGATTTGGTTCCGAAACGTGTGGCGTGTGGCCTTGGCAATGGCAGTGCGAATAACCAAGTAGATACTGTATTGTGTGACTGGAGTGGAATGAGTTCCTATTGATAGCGAATAGAGAATGGGAGCGACGCAGTCCAGGGTGTACATAACAAACATTTTGTTGATGTGTAATAGGGTTTATTTCTCTGCTTCCCAGTGAGAGTGTCCTTTTGCTCTCATTTCATTTTAATCAATTTCATATGAGTTGACCAAGTTATAAACAAGATGATACAGGTAGATATAAACGAGTTTCAAGTCCTACTCTGGAAACGAAAATGTTACACTGAAAAGGGTTACTTGGATACACGTATCACAAATCATCTTATCAAAACCGCCGCGATCATGTGCAGCTGTAGCATAGGAGATGCATCTGTTCTGTACATAAATGTAACCTTTAGAGGTAAATCAGTATTATATGTTATGCATCATAACAGATTACCCCACTATCTAAAGGAACTTGACCTTTCCTTCGTCTCTCAAGTCAGTACCTGTCTGTTACGTAACGCGTCACATTTGCAAACTATTGCCTGTCGTGCTGCTCTATATGAAAATTTATTTCTACCGGACGCTGTAAATTTACGCAAAATAGAAAATCTCTCATAGATAGGTACTGACAGGTACAACAGACATGCATCAGAGAGAACAGATTGTTTGTGTGGCCACCGTACCGAAGATGCACGTCACTATTTCTTTGTATGACCTCCATTCGTTGTTATAAGAGTAAATGAATTTTATTATACCAATGGCTTCTCATTAGAAATAATCTTTTACGGATCGTCTTCCATAAACTCACAAACTCGGTCATATATCTTAAGATCAGTTCATCTATTTATAATTGAAACTATGCGTTTTAAGTAAGCAAATCACATACTATAACCTTTATTCTCAAAGCTGTACTACTATGGATCCAGACTGCAAATGTCATAAATGTATACAATTATCAAGATGTTAATCTTTGAGTATTTATCATAACATAACGTCCATTTCTATACATCAGTCAAAAAAGAAACTTCACAAAACGTACTTTTTAAAAATAATGAATAATTTTTCTCTGATGATACATCTATGTATCCGAAATGGGATCCCTATCTTTCGACTCCAGAAAAACGTTAGCAAAAACCCACTCACACCCATCCGTACGTCGTGCAAATGACGTTAGTGCCAAATCAGGTTTTGCACGAGCAGTCGATCACGTGATCTTCGCATCGAAGTTTTCTTCATTTGCACGTGTTTGCATTGGCCTCAAGAATTGGAAAAAAAATACATTAAACCACAGTTCTAACGGTACTTTAAATGCCACGATTGTCAAATGTGCAACATCTTCTTGCCGTACGCATGTTGCAAGCGGGAAGATCAGTTATTGACGTCGCAAGAGCAGTGGGATGCACTCGCCGTACTCTGTATGACTTGCGAGGTCGTCTACAACAAACTGGTACCACTTCTGATCGCCCAAGGTCGGGTCGTCCACGTGTGACATCACGAGCAGAAGACCACCAAAACGTCCTACGTCACCTACGTGACAGCTTTTTGCTGGATACACGAACCAGGGCTAAGACGTTTACAGGTCGACTGTCCTCACATACCATTCGAAATCGGTTGCAGGCTGCCAATCTCCATTCTCGACGTCCATATCGTGGGCCAATATTAACGCCGTTTCATCACCGTCAACGTCAACGTCAACGTCTGCTGTGGGCTCAACGTCACCTCCGATGGAGCCAGAGAGACTGGAATCGAGTCGTCTTTAGCGATGAATCCAGATTTGCCCTCAGATTCGAGGACGACAGGCATGGAGTCTGGAGACGACGTCGTGAACGGTATACCCAATGTTGTGTACATGAAGTCGACAGATTCGGGGGAGGAAGTTGCATGGTGTGGAGTGCTTTCTCTGAGAACAACGGTTCCCGACTTCTGGTCATCCGTGGAAACCTCACAGCTGTTACTTACCGCGACCAGGTGCTCACCCCTGAACTGGTTCCTTTATGGCGGTTCATGGCTCAGGTCTACAGTTCCAGCATGATAATGCTCGGCCGCGTACCGCGGTGTTGACACGAACCTTCCTTCAAAACGCTGGAATCAACGTCATGGACTGGCCATCGAGGTGCCCTGATCTTAATCCAGTAGAGCACGTGTGGGATGTGGGAAGAGGCTTCGTGGTCCTAGGAACCAACCTCAGAATTTGCAGGAACTTGGCGCTGCCTTGCAAGAGCAATGGCGCAGAATCCCCAACCACGTCTTCACAAGCATCAGGCAATCGATTAGGAGACGGTGTTTGACAGGGGTGAATGCGCGGGGCGGCCATACATAATATTGAACTGAGATATTTCGAATTTTTATTCTTGTGACTTGACATTCTGTACACCCATGTTTTGGAACGGCGGTATAGCCTAATGGAACTGATTGTGGCACTGTCAGTGTATCACACAGATCCCAGGAATGAAATGATAACAATTCAACCATCTTACCACCTCTTGTTCTTTTATAGTGCCCTTAAGTAAGAATATGAAGTTTCTTTCTTCTTTTCTTGTCATGATACTGTTTCACATACATACATACATACACACATACATGCTTTTCTCGATGTTCTGTATGATTTGATATAAAGATAATGCAGACAAACTGTTGTTATTTACTGAGTGAAATGACATGGACATTTGGCTTCAATATACACCATTTCTGTTGCGTAAACATCAGTCGACTTACTGAACAAACGTTACTCATGTATATACAGTTCTTTCCTGCAATATTGTACTACACTTGATTGATAACGGTGCTTGCATGTAACCAAAACGTCTGTTATATGATAATATAAGTTGTATATCCTTAGAATTTCCCCGTTCTTGAGCAAGTTCACTATGGTTAGACCAGTGTTTAACTGTGTGTTATTTTCAGTTTTGATTAGACGAACGTTTAACTGCATCCTCTTATTTGATCAGATTATTGACTGTGGTGTGGTTCCGAACATTACTACATTGAGGTACCAAGGTGCTCCACTGTCACCTTCTTCTATGTCTTTGGGTAGGATGGTTGGGTTTATGTTGGTGAAGATCGTCAGTTAATAAATTTCATCATTATTGTTAACTCAAAGATTCTACGGGTGTATTTTGTTATCCTAAAATACAATCAAGTGACGTAAACATACAGAAATACAATCAAGTGACGTAAACATACAGAAATGCAATCAGGTGACATAAACATACAGAAATACAATCAAGTGACATAAACATACAGAAATACAATCAAGTGACGTAAACATACAGAAATGCAATCAGGTGACATAAACATACAGAAATGCAATCAGGTGACATAAACATACAGAAATACAATCAAGTGACATAAACAAATATGGTGAAGTTCCCATACCACATTCCTCCACCTATAACCAGACAGCGAGAACTGATAATTATTATAGAATTGTCTACATATGGCACTTATGGTGTCACATACCTCGAAACTCTCCGAATGCGATGTACACGTAATACACTGAGCTGTAAATCAAAGTTCCAATTTGTTGGAATATCGTTAAAAGCGGCATGAACCGCGACTCAGTTTGGTAGGATGTTGCAGTAATTGTATTTATTTAGGCCGATGGTTTGGATGCGTTTAAATGTACGGTATTAAGTTGTCTTAATGCTGGCCGCTCATGGTGGAGATCAGCATGGACGATACTCATGACAATGCCTTACTAGTTGCACAATATCATATGTCAATTGGTTGGTGTCATTAAGTTGGTTAAAACAGTCCGATGCAAACGCGTTAACCGCGGTCCATTAATGGCGGCGATGCTCTCGCAAAGCATGCACTGTAGTTCAAGCTGAATTCAAAATGGGTCACAGGTTTCAAATAGTGATTACTATGGAATTCTAGAAGGGACATTGTCCTGTTACCACCACCACAAAAACAAGAAAAAAAAGAGTCAAGATTAACCAAAACGTCATAACGCGACAAAGCCCCTTCTAGTATTTCATAGATTACCATATGTGCTCATGAATTGCAAATCGTCATAACATTAAACATGTATAACGTGAGACGTTGCACATCTGTGCATTGTACGATCCACTACACAGTTACGTTCGGTAGGTTTGTAAAGCAATGGCGTATGCAAGCTACAAAAAATGTGTTTCGTATAAAGTTGTAACTGCGATAGGATAACCTGCGTCAGCCAAGTCAGCAAACATCAGGACCCGATCATGTTAATGCAAAATTATTATTGATTCCTCTCTTATTCTATAATCAACCACTTGCCTCTTTCATCAACAGAATGGCGGCTGTACACAAAACGTCACCAAAGGGAGGAAAAAATGTGCTAATTGTGTACGCTCACCCCAAACCTGAATCATTCAATGGCGCCCTCTTGCGAAAGGCTGTCGACGTCCTGTCTTCACAAGGCCACAACGTCGTCCTGTCGGACCTGTACAAGATGAACTTTGATCCGCTGGTTCGACTCGAAGAATTTTCAGGTTTGTATGTAAACTGTCGGCTTAAAGAAAGTAACTGGCGTGGGTCAGTTATACTGGGCGTGGGTCAGTTATACTGGGCCACTTGCTGTAATATTCATAGACTTACATGTTATTTCAGTGTAGCATAATCATTTTTCATGAAGTGAGTTTAGGTTAAATCTTTGTAAATTTTTGACAGGCAAATGTGAAATCATCTCTGCATAATTTCTGTACAGTTTTCCGAGCACTATGTAACTAATGACATCACATTAATCAACTTACGTATGGTTCGACAAAGAACAGTTCCATAGGCCGCCATGTTAAGGAGTTCTCGGCAATCTACATACGTTGATTAAAATATGTTAGCAACGGAAAATTTAACACATAATGTATGTACTTGTTGCTGTGATCATTCCTAACAAATGTGCAAAATCTGATTTGGTTCTTACAAAAATTAAGTTCTTGGAATCTATTTATTCTACATTAAATCAACATGTAAGTCTATACGTCAAGTGTCCCAATATATAACTGGCACGAGTCTTTATAAACCTAAAATACTAAACATGACCAAAATATTTGGAAAGTTATCGAACCGTCCCTAGGTTTAAGATTGACCGATTGAGTATAGTTATAAGCCGCTTCTAGTAATATTACAGCAATACCACGGCGGGAGACACCAGAAATGGGCTTCACACATTCTACCTATGTGGGGCATTGAACATGGGTCTTCGGCGTGACGAGCGAACGCTTTAATCACTAGGCTACCCCACCGCCCCTAGGCTGGAGACGTTCGCTGAAGCAATGCAAGCTTAAGGCCGGAAACATGGCTCGTTTCAGACACACCGTATATTGCAGGTTTTGATGGCCACAATCAAATACGGGTGTTATTTCCTTTTGCCCGTCAGTTTCCACGATAACAACAAATGATAGTATTCGATACTTGTCGGAAAACATTAAATATTACCCGGTTCCATGTACTGGATTAAAAAAAATAATTCTAGATTCATAATAAACAACCAACAATTGGCCAAGTAAGTGGCAGAAGCAATGTTAACACAATGTAAGGATACCCGGAAAGACGTTTGTCTCAGTTCGTGAATCTGGAAAAGATTTGGAGGCGGGATGGAATTAGGCGAAATAAGTATGAACACCACACCTGGCAGGTAGATTAGACACCACATCTTTCAGGTAGGTAAGACCACAGGCCAGGTCGGTAAATTCACACGATGGCCCGCTTGTCGCTCGTATATGTGTATGGGGACATCTTCCCTGGTCCAAAACCAGAAACTTTCAAATTTCCATGCAAGCAAGGGGAGATAACACTCTGGTGCAAAAGCAATCTTATGACAGCTCTTCAGATCGCCCCTCGAGTAGACCCTTTCCAGCTGTAGTTCAGTTATGTCCTGAGATGACAATAGCTAAAACGTGTGCATAATACCCTCCGTCTCTCTGACTGTCTCTCAAGTAGTAATGAGTAGGGACGAGTGGGTCTGTGCGTGGGACTGATTCATCCTCCAGATTGAGAATTGGGCTTAGCTGTCCTCTGCAGAAGGTACGTAAATCCCAAAACATATCAAGTAAATTTAAGCTTACCACCTCTATAATTCAGAATATCTGTTCTTTAAAGTTATGGCTAGAGTTGTTTACATTGCTGGGAGGGGAGCTGAATGAATAGTGCAAATCAAGCTAGGGTACATGCAGGAAGCAAATGTCCTGTAAATCCCCATGGTCTACCTTCAGTTGCTGACAATATTTAGCCAATGCTTATGTTGTACAGTTAAAGTTAGAAAACGTGTTTCACGGTTACATGTTAGTTTTGTGCAATCTGTGATAGGCTAGATATTTTGGTGCTCTTCGCAGACAGGCAAGCAAACTGGTGGCTAAAAGAAACGTAATCAAAATAAAACGGCCGTAAACAATAATTATTGTCAGACTAAAAATAGCTAAAAGCACATATCTAGAACACAACATGTATATTCCCAGCAAACAGTTACACTTGCTTTTCGTATTTGTGAAAAAAACCCGAATTTACACCAATATCAAATTAGGTTATAAAAGCTAACCAGTTTATTCTCTTGCATTTTAATCGATTGGCAATCGGGAACATGCCTCGTTTAACACCGGAGCAGAGGGAGAGAGAGAGAGAGAGAGAGAGAGAGAGAGAGAGAGAGAGAGAGAGAGAGAGAGAGAGAGAGAGAGAGAGAGAAAGACAGAGAGAGAAAGAGAGAGAGAGAGAGAGAGAGCAATCGGTATGTTACAGATGGAACAGGCATAAGTGCATGTGGCTAGGACCATAAGATGCTGTACATCCACCATCGGAAGACTTGTCACACGTCTACGACAGACTGGCAGTGCTGCAGACAGGCCAAGGATTGATAGGCTGAAGACTCTACCCAACATGAAGTCCGGTATTTACGGGTGTTGTGTTTGAGGAACTGATGAGTCACATCAAGTGCCAACAGTATTGGACATCTAGTCAGCAAACAGTGTGACCAGACGACTCCGCATTCATGGTCTCTACGCCTATTGACCTTTCAAGGGCACGACGTTGACGTGCCAACATCGACGCGCCAGATTGAGATGAACCAGGACTGTGCAACAGCGAAACTGCCGAAGAGTGAACTTTGGTGAAGAACTTTCCAGCTCTTCAAGATCTGTCCCAGATTGAGCACCTTTGGGAATAACTGGGACGTCGTATTCAGAAGCACCAAAATCAGCCACTGACGAGGAACGCTTTGGCAGCTGCTCTCCTAAAGGAATGGCGTCGGATCCTTAGTAAAGTCAGAAGACTCAGCTACTCAGTTCGACGCCGGGTTCGGACCTGCATCAGTGCTAGAGGTGCATTGAAACAATATATGCTGCCCAGAGAGTTGTCAAAGCTCCCAGTCGATTCTGCATTGGTGATCGACTACTGGATAATGCACCCCAGTGTCATCCATGTGATAATAGATCACGAGCTGCATCGTTTTTTCCTCTTGTTATCTATTAAATACTGTCGCTGAGTGATTGATTTTTGCAATAAAACATTTAATGTTTATTTCATGTATACATATAATTTAGCAACTTCTTACATTATAAATGTTTATAATATTCACGCTATGGCTGAAATACTGCCAGAATGACTTTTAATTTTAACTCACACACTCACTCTTTGACTCGGGCTTAGCAGATGTTTGCAGGACTGTTCAGGTCGATACGATCCAGCAGTCTCAGTCCAAAGTCCATCTCCCACGTGTTTCAGATTAGGGCTCAGTTGATGTATGCAGGGTTGGTCAGGATGGGGTCGAAGGATCGCGTGGGTCTACCTTAAAATCTCAGTGCCCGTTTAAATCCACTGCTTCTGCCAGTTTCAGACTCGGGTTCGGCAGCTATAAGCAGGGCTGTCCAGGAGGAGGTGGAGAAGGTGGAGCAGGCTGACCTGGTCGTATTCCAGTTTCCGCTGTACTGGGGGTCATTTCCCGCCATACTGAAGGGCTGGATGGACAGGGTCATGCAGGTCATGTCGGGGTTCGTCCGCAAAACAGGATTCTACGAAGAAGGTGATTTGAAGGTAAGTGCGAGATAGTGAGTGAGCAGCATTTAGCAATACTCCATCAAAATTACACCAGAGGACACCAGGATTGGGGCTCACTCTTTGTAGTGAGTGAGTATGCTTTTAGGCTGCTTATTGTAATATTCCAGAGATATATGCATCATGACAGGGGACATCAGAATTGGGTCACGTTGTACTGATGTGGAAATCAAACCCGGGTCTACGGTGTGACGAGTGAACGCTTTGACCACTAGGCTGCCCCACCGTACCTGACTTTTTGTACTCAAGTGGGAATCGAACGCTTTGCCTACTAGGGTATCCGCAGCCCCAGAAGTACGATGAACTACCTTAATGTATTCGGTATGACGGGCTAACACCTTACTTACTAGGTTCACCCACTACCCAAGAACTGTAATAAACTGCCTTAATATACTAGATATAGTGCCATCCAGTCCATAAGGTCAGGGGTGCAGCGAGTTGCTATGATTCATTCAGACATCATGCAAACGTCCTAGGAATGACTGAATTTAAACCTTAAACCAAAATAAATCAACCTGCTTTTCTAATTCCAGGGTAAAAGAGCGTTACTGTCCTTCACTACCGGTGCTCCGAGTATACCCGTTGAGTCACTGGAAGCAATTCTCTTACCAATGCAGGTATGTATATTGTTGATATGGTTAATGTAGCTAGTTACAGTTCTTTCATTTACCGCCCGTGGAGATGCGGATTAGAACTGTCGTGGTTTGTTTGTCGTTTAACGCCGCACTCAGAAATATTCTATCTACATGGCGGTGGTCTGGACCACACAATCCAGTGAACAGGTTCATGACCATCGATCTACGTAGCTGGGTACCGATGACCTGTGTCAACCAAGTCAGCTAGTCTGACCTCCCGATCCCGTTAGTCTCCTCTTTCTAGCATGAATTGCTGAAGACCAACGCTAAACGTAGTGGCTCTGGGTTAAATGTTGGATACCCTTTATGTACGGTATTCTAGACATTAATATTTATTTCAACCTCTAAACAAGTACACGCGGTGAGTATAGAGTGTCTGACTGATGTCACTGTGAGGTCAGATCCGGGTCAGAATTTATCTTCAGCAACATATGCTTGTTGTAAGATGCGACTAACGGGATCGGGTGGTCCAACTAGCTGACTCAGTTGACACATGTCATCTTATCCCATTTGCATAAATCGTCTCATGCCGGTGATGACTGGATTGTCCCGACTCGATTAATCAATACAGCCGTGATATATCTGAGTGCGGCGTTACACTGCAGTCAGCCTGGCTGTACGCCCCTGGTTCAGTCCAGGAATAAGGTATAGACGGGTGTTTTACGGGTATTGTATGTATTCTACAGGTTGTAACTTTGAACGCGGTCGGATTCGACGTCCTGTCCCCTCAGGTTTCACTGGGTGTGGAGCATGGCACGGAGGAGATGCTAGAGCAATATTTAGCTGATTGGGCCAGGCGTTTGTCCACAGTCTTTGAAGAACCGACGTCCGAGATGCTGACTGTTGACTCATGGGCCGAAAAACATTGTCACGTGTGAGTGAGTGAGTTAGTGAGTGAGTGCCATGTTGTGCCATGCCTGTTGCACCTATATTAGAATTACAGTTGTGAGTGCAAGGCAGCCAATTAATGTATCGCTGGAAAACCACAGAAAAGACATGCCATGTCACAGTCCCACACAAGCTTGAACATATCTTGGAGAAATCGGGTAGTAATCAGTTTTTGATGTATATTTGTGAGTGAGTGAGATCATGAACATAATTTTATACCATTTCCAAGAAATTGAAGATGTCGAAACATGAACAGATACCATGAACAGAAGAGATTTCAAGCCGACGACTAAAGGTCTCTGACACAGATGTAAGTCCATATCACCATATTATCCAGACAAGCGCAGACAATCTACTTGTCAACATAATAGGCTTACTTGTTCATTCTGAAAATGCCAGAAGACATATTCTGTATGTTGTGTATACACATTGCCGGTTTTTATCCCCCATGGCTGTGCTTTCTTTTATTTACAGATTTTTGGCATTTATATAATTTTTTGTTGTTTTTTTTCCATGGAATGTTTTGGTACGGCGGCGTATTAGGGCCACGGTGAAAAACTTAATATCTCCTACGTAGGACTTAGTATCACCTACGTAGGAGATAGTAAGTCCTACGTAGGATATAATAAGTCCTACGTAGGATATAATAAGTCCTACGTAGGAGATAGTAAGTCCTACGTAGGAGATAGTAAGTCCTACGTAGGATATAATAAGTCCTACGTAGGAGATAGTAGGTCCTACGTAGGATATAATAAGTCCTACGTAGGATATAATAAGTCCTACGTAGGGGATAGTAAGTCCTACGTAGGATATAATAAGTCCTACGTAGGGGATAGTAAGTCCTACGTAGGAGATAGTAAGTCCTACGTAGGATATAATAAGTCCTACGTAGGAGATAGTAAGTCCTACGTAGGAGATAGTAAGTCCTACGTAGGAGATAGTGACACCAACGTAGGAGATAGTAAGTCCTACGTAGGAGATAGTAAGTCCTACGTAGGCGATAGTTAGTCCTACGTAGGAGATAGTAAGTCGTACGTAGGAGATAGTAAGTCCTGCGTAGGAGATAGTGACACCAAAAATATTTTTCACCGTGGCCCTAATACGCTTCCGTATTTTGGTCATAGTCTAATAGTGGGGTGGGCTTCGTTTCCGGAGCATAACTCAAAAACCGTTCAATATTTTCCTGCAAAACGTGGTAGCTATATCAATCACAACACAAAGTAGTGCCTTTTTGCTATTTACGGCTTTTCATGATTTATTATTTTCTCGGCTTCCATGGAAACGTTTCGGACTTAGTCCCTAGTGAGAGGTGTGTTTCGTTTCCGGAGCACAACTCGAAAACATCTTAATATCTTTCAGCAAACGTGGACAGATATTTGAGGCAGACCTCAAAGTGGTGCATTTTGCTATTAAAAATTCGTTTGAATAAAGTAATTGCTTCCAAAGTAAATGTGTTTCGTTTCCGGAGCACAACTCGAAAACATCTTAATATCTTTCAGCAAACGTGGACAGATATTTGAGGCAGACCTCAAAGTGGTGCCTTTTGCTATTTTCAGATATTTGTCATTTTTGTTTTTCTTGGTTTCAACGGAAACGATTCGTAGGTAGTCTCAAATGGGGGTGATGGACTACGTTTCCACAACTGGAACACTTCTTAATATCTTTATGGAAAACTAGGCAGATATGTGAGCCAGACCCTAAAGTGGTGCCTTTTGCTATTTACAAATTTGTGGCATTTCTGTTTTCCCATTTTCCATGTAAACAGTTTTGACTTAGCCTCGAAAGGGAGGGCTGGACTTCTTTTCTACAGCACAACTCGAAAAGCATTTGATATCTTTCAACAGATCTTGGCAAATATATGAGACAGATCTTGAAGTGGTGCCTTTTGCTGTATACAGATATATGGCATTTATGTTTTTCACGATTTCAACAGAAACGATTCAAACTTAATCTAAAAAACATCAAGTTACTGTCAGATGATTTATCCTTTCAGATATGTGGAGGCAAGGGATATATGTTTCTTATGACTCTTGTTTGTTTTGTTGTTTTTTTTTGTATTTGTGTCCGGTTGTTTGTTTTTTTCTTGACGTTCTTATTTCCGTGAGATACATGATATATATCAGTTATTGACAACATACATACATACTTACATACATACATACATACATACATACATACATACATACATACATACATACATACATACATACATACATACATACATACATACATACATACATACATACATACATACATACATACATGTATGTCATAATGTTGGTGCTCAGTAGTGATTATTAGTGGTACATTCTGATATGATTATTCTCTGCTGTACCATTGTAGGTCTAGGTATATTTACATAAAACAGGCAGTTTGTATCACAGGTTTAATGTTACTGTCATCATGGAAATCTACAGTGATCATTATCACACTTATGATAATATCTGGTTAATAATAGTATATCATCCTTTAGTTATTCCATGTGAGGCCACAGTAGGTCCAGGTAAGCTTGCGTATAGCAGGCAGTTTAATAGTACATGATAATATAATTGTTCCTTTTGGGACCACATTAGGTCAAGGTAGACTTGTATGTAACAGGCACCTTGTGTTGAATACATGCATGCATACAAATCAAACAACTTTCAAGTCAAAGTCATCATGGGATTATATGGTAATCATCATAAGAGTAGTGATGTCATCCGATTATTAATAGTGCGTCTCATATGATAATTCCTTGTGGGGCCACATGCGGCCGTGGTAGACTTGCATATTAGAGTCATGATCACCATGAAAGTGCTCATTGATCATATTTTTAGTACTGCAAATATCCGAGTAACAATAGCACATCGTCATGTAACTGTTCCATGTGGACCACATTAGCTCTGTCAAAAAAGAAACGCACCCCCTGTCCTCGGATATTAAAAATTCGTTTGAATAAAGTAATTGCTTCCAAACTAAATTTTATTGAAAAACATTGAAATTAAACACATATTTACTGAAGATTACCATCCAAACAACTGTATTTTCACGCATAAGTGTATTTCATTGCTTATTCCGTCACAATGCATGAAATGACGCTGGTGACTACGTACAAAAAAAACAACAACAAATGCACGTGCACATCACGAAAATGGTTACAGCGTGTGTATATATGGACTGATTTGGTGAAGAAAGCGTTATGGTTTGGGGAGCTATCTCAAACAACCAGAAATCAGTCTTGGTGATCGTTCCAGGGAATTTGATAGCCCAACGTTGCATCAACCACGTGTTACAGCCTCACTTTCTCCCAGATAATGACCAACAGATGCAGATTTTCAACAGGACAACGCCCGCCTGATATTGCACGTGCAACAATGAACTTTCTGCAGAATTCCAGCGTCAGTGTCTTGCCATGGCCCTCTAAATCACCAGACCTCAATCCTACTGAACACCTGTTTGATACTCTGGATCGACGCGTACGTTACCGTCAGCCGCCGCCACAAACGCTGCAACAGCTCACCGTTGTCTCAGGAGTCGAGAACCATTTCCCAGGAGATAATCCGGCGTCTTGTCCATGCTTGCCCAAGGAAATGTACAGTGATTGCAGCTCGTCCGTGGTGCTCAAAAGAGATACTGCGAAACACGTCCCCTGGTGACAAACTGGTGTGTGTGAGATGGCTTTTGAAATGACAGTTGTAAACATAACTATCTTGGTTATTATTCTGCCAAAGTACAGACTTCTGTCTTAAATAATAAATAGGCTGTGTTGTTCTAAAACTAAAGATTAAAATTTCTGCAATACAGGGGTTGCGTTTCTGCTTTTGGCAGAATTTATATATGCATACAAACAATCCAGCTTTCGAGTCACTGTCATGGAAATATACATGTACATTGATCATTATCTGAGTAGTGATAATATCTGATTAATGACAATACAGTGTCCTATCATTATAGACCCAAGACCATACAGAATCTGGATGGAGTTTGCTAGGTCAGTATGTAAACAAGGCAATAAATGTACATGATTTGTAGTATCCATTAATCTCAGTTTTCATCTGGTGAAAGTTTGGTTAAGTTCTTTTCTGCCTATAGTGTAAATATATATGTATATTCTTCTTTACTATTAGGCAGATAATGGGTTAAGGGTTGTTATTTACCCCATTAAATTCAAGTTGTCCTTCGCCCAATATCCGAGGGCGAAGAGTGCCATGAGGACAGTTCTGTCCACACTCCCTTCACAAACTTACACTCAAACAGTAGATGCCATACAAACTCTCGTACCTGTTTACAGAATGTGCACGATGGTGATTTCCAAATTCCAATCTTTGTAAATAAGTATTAGTTTTTAAAGAATTCTGAGTAATCCTGCATTTGGAAATGTTTCAGATTTTCTCTCTGTGTACATCTATGTTAAATTTATATTCTCCCATTCATTATGGGAAATCGTCTTCCTAATATGTCTTCACATTTATCTTGACCTGCACTTTTTTTGCAAAAGTAAAATCACATAGTATTTCAAAATAATATTTACTTTTCTTTCCATTTGTTATCACGCTTACATTAAATGGTGAAATATACTTGTCTGTTTTGCAACATCTTAACACACATATTTTCTTACTGAAGTAGTGATGTACTGAATTCTGAATACTAAGGTATTCAAGGAAATTACTGTCGACATTGTAAATGCTTTTAATGTATTCAAGGGAGTGAAAGATACCATTTTGATTTATAATTTGCTCAGTAATGTAATTCTCCTTTCCTCCCATTTCTTGAAATGAACCGGTTTTCCTTCTAACAAAAGGTTATAATTGCAACATAATGATTGGTTTAATATATCTTTTCCCTCAGACGCTTTTTCTGGGGCCAATATTATAAATGCAGACCATGCCTCGAGTACATCTATCCGAAATATATTTATACTTTTCGGTAGTATATTTTTACTGATATATTCTCCATCAGCTTTGACATGTTTGGAATGTATGTTGAAGTATAATTCTACCATAAAGAATCCAGATTTCATAATATTATTATCCACATCAACTTTTGTGCTCTAATAGTATTTTTGTTATAACTGGAACGTTAATACCTCCATATTGTGGAGTAGAAATCATCATTGTTCTATTGAAATTGTTTCCTTGCCAGATAAAATTAATGCATTTCTATTGTATTTCAATTGCATCATCTGGTGGGATGGGCAAAGATGAAAAAAGATTATTCACTTTTGGTAAAAGTAATGATTTTAGAACGATATTCCTCCCATAGGTGTAGGCGATCTTAAGGATCACATTTTCATCTCCTTGTCTATTTTGTCAAGATTTTCTGTGTAGTTAATATTTATCATTGAGTCAAATAATGAAATGAAATTAATGCCCAAAAGTGAGAATTCCCATTATCACCAGTCAAGGTTGTACACTTTGCATAGCTTGTATCTAGACATCTTTATTGATCCTATCCATATCAGTCTTGTTTTTTCTTTGTTAACCTTCAGTCCTGAGAATCTAGCTTAGAATTTCAGTGTATTGTAAACCAAAAGTTACTGTGTTCTGTAATCTGATTGGTTGAAAAACATGATTAAATGGTATCAGATTCCCGGAAACTGAAAGACTATTCACCGCGTATTGACACGTAAACAATTGTTTTGTTGTGTCATCAACAGTGGTGACGTCATTCAAATCATATTGTGACGTAAAGTTAGAATGGCGTCACAAATGAGCAACTCCAGATGCTACCATGAGAACCAGCTGAAACGGCCAGCTGATGACTCTTCACTGCTGTGTCCGTATTCGATGTAAACGAGTGCAGACACTAAAACCCCTTTGGTTTACTTTTGTGTTTACAATGTCGATAAACATCGGTTCCAAATGCATTCCCGTGCTTCAAATACTCAATAACACCCGGAAATTGGCCAACACATGATGTTTATCTCCTAATTGAGTACTCCATACAGATATTTTCTGTCCCACTGTAGTATCATCAACAAATTGTGCAAGAAGACTTTCCATGTTACTAATTTTAACACATTTGATGTTCTTATTAATCTTTATTAACAGGGCTAGAATTTCTGCACACAAAATAAACATATATAACGACACTGGATCTCCCTCCCTGGTCTGCAGTCCCTTGACATTCTAAAGAATTAACTTCCTGAACCAGTTACTAACACACTGGATTCAATATCACTGAAAAATGTTGAGATCTATTTTTGTATACTATCCCCCAAGTTGAAAAACCTTAATACATTCATTATAAAATGAATGTCAACTGAGACAAAAGCCTTTTTAAAGTCAATCATAAGCATGACATCGTAAATGGTTGATAATTATTTTGTAAAAGGTACCAGGGGTCCAAAATAGTAATTAACGTTGTGTGTATGGTAACTCAGTAACTTCATGTACTTTTGTTAACAAACCTGCTCCTTGACATCGTAGATCAAGCATATTACCTCTCTTATGTATCTACCTAACACAAAACCTTTTTGATCATCAGCTATGATCAGAGATAATACTGCTTTAATTCCGTTTGCAATGACTGCTGAGGCTACTTTGTATGAAGTATAAAGTAGATGTATTGATCTACATGATTAAAAAAATGTTTGGGTGCATTGTTTTTAAGTAGACATGTAATCAGTCCTTGTTTCTGTGTTACAGAAAAAGAGACACTATCGCAAGCATAGTTCTTCAAATATTTCACTGAAGAAAAAATTCAGAAATTCCACCGCAAATCATCGGATCCTGGTGATTTTTCATTTTTCATTTTTTAAAGCAGTTAAGCATTACTCATAAGTCATTTTTACTTCTAATAATAATGCTTCCTCATCCGATATTTTCTCAACATTGATTTTTGAGTACATTCTTGACCAGTGTATAGTTCCTTATAAAATATCCTAGTTTCTTCTAAAACCTCAACTTGTTTATCTGTTGTTGTGCCATCATTTTTTTTCAATTTGGTAATGGGTTTATTTAAAACATTTTTAAAAATGTCAAAACTTTCAAGAAGTATTTACTTGGCTTTTCTCAATATTCTATTCATTTTGCCCTATATCTTATCAATGCTAATTGATTTGCGGGACGAAAGGAATTAGGGCGTTGTCTTAATTTGAATGTGTGGCAGATGTCTTCTCATTGCAAGATTAATCAACTTGCATCGTGGATATTTGAATCCAAGTTTTGAACAATTAAAATAAATGTGATTGTAATACTATCTCCTCGTTGTTTGTCGTTGTTTGTCGTCTAACGTTACACTGCAATATTTCCACTGTATGATGACAGTATGTAAATAATACAGTCTGGACCAGACAACCCAGTGATTGATATCATGAGCATCGAGCTACACAGTGAGGCATGATGGCATACGCCTACGAAGTCAGCGAGCCCGACCACCCGAACCCGTTAGTCGCCTTTGACGACAAGCGCGTGTTGGTGAAAACCAATCTAACCCGGATCTTTCCGGTCCATACGAGTATGCTTTTCTGGTGTCAATCAGCAGTTTGAAAATGGATATATAATTGAAAAACGCCGCAGTCAGCAATTAATGTTCCAGCTATATGGAGACGGTCTGTAAATAATCGAGTCCGGACCAGTCCATCCAGTGATCAACAGCATAAGCATCGATCTAATCAACTGGGAACCAATGACATATGTCAACCAAGTCAGCGAGTCTGACAACTAGATCTCGTTGATCACTTCTTTCGAAAACCAATTCTAACCCGGACCTTCACGGGTCATAATCTCCAAGTATCGATGCCAGGAACTTATAACAACTGAGATGTGCTATTTTCAATCATATTTGCGTAAAAATCGCTCGTAATGTCCTTGCATGAGAATCTTTGAGACACTCTTGTCAATGATCTACCCACTAGAAATTGTTGAAAACGATTACATGTTTTAGATATTTCGACATTTTACTGACACATGCACAATTCAGTCCTGCAACCAAAATAGTTATTCCTCAAAGGGACATTTACAATTCAACAACTAATTCCAAGGTTCACCCTGGATCGTTGACATTCACCATGGACCGTTGACATTCACCCTTATAAGCCATTTAGCTATGTTTCTTTGTTACTTCACATTTAAGAATTGTTTGGGTTTTATGACATAATCAGTTTCAGAAATATGTCTAACAATAGTGGAAATATTTTTTCCCAATATCACATATCGTATACTCCGATACAAAGTAATGACATGATGTATTGAATTGATATAGCTTTGAAAACTGTGGGACCCAGATAAATCAGTCCGGTGCTTCCACTTAAAATAGCATAAAAAATAGTCGCCAGAGTCTCGTTCAGCTTGTTTCCCTTGTAACAGGGGCGACAGGATAGCCTGGTGGTTAAGTGTTCTTTCGTCACCCGGGTTCGATTGTCCATATAAGTACAGTGTATGAATCTCTGATTTTCCCCATTGTGATATTGCTGGAATATTGTTTAGAACAGATTAACGAAACCCATTCACTCGGATGTTTTCACCATGCTGCAGGGACAGCAACAGATTTTCACAAGTCTCTATAAGGTAGTAATTAATTGTTTAAATAAAAAAAACCCCAAATCTTTAAAAATGATAAATAACAGTGTGGCATCATCTAAGTTGTCCATGTACATAGACTTGCCTCTTTGAAGGATAGAATTACTATACATCCATGGGTTCAGCGTTCAGTATAGCTTTGAAGCAAGGCTTGGACAGCAACGACAGCGGTGTTAAATGTGATGGGCTGCGAGAGGATCATATTATAATTTGTCTTCAGTAAACCATGCTTGTCGTACGAGGCGACTAACGGGAGCGGGTGTCCAGGCTTGCTGACTTGGTTGACACGTCATCGTATCCCAGTTACGTAGATTGATGCTCAAAATGTCGATTTCTAGATTGGTTTAAGACTCGATATTCTATCACAGAAAACGCATAGATGGTAAGGTAGGGATAACTAACAAGCAAATGAAAGCTAGAGTACGGTTACAATGCTTAAAGATTGTCATTGGGTTTGATTATCACACATAATTCGTTTAAAGCCGCTCTTATCAGTGTATGGTACATATTTCTCGACGACGACCACCAGATATCGGCGGCACAAACTGAGAACAAATTATATAAGAATCTCAATTTAGGCATGAGAATCGGTAAGGGATAAACCGTTATAAACGCCCCTTTGTCCGATCTGCATTCGACGGCGTTATAGTTTTGGGGCGACTTGGGCCAGTCTGAGGTTATTTGCGCCCGACACATTGGCTTCACTAATTATATTATTCACAAAATTTCTCCAAAAAGAGTCGCTTAAATAACGTGCTTTAATAGTATTCACTTTAGATAGACAAATGTATACTTAATAATTATGGGGAAACAGAACAGATGCCCCCTACTTCATATTACGCAAAACTTCTGAAACAAGAATATTGAAATGATTTAAAATCAGAACTAAGTCTGCCTTGAGTCGTTTGAGAGCCCATTTAAATTACATCACATTTTCCGTTGCTCGGAGCCATAAATGATACTTGGGGCAAAACTTTAACAAAGGAAAATGTATGAGGGGTGAGTACGAGTAGATTTCAGGAAGAGTTATCGGTCTTTGTAGGAAGTTTAGTGCATGACGGGATATTTCCAAATCAACACACGCACGTGGTCGAAACATTTCATTTCAACAAGTAACTTAGGCAAATATGGGACGACCAGGTATGTATTTGTCCCTGCTTGTGTAGTTTTTACTCAAGGAACATAACGTGATTCCAACGTTGTCACAATAGTTGTGTGTTATGTCCCACTTGCTATCACAGAGACAAAATTAAATTCCACGTTTCTGCACTATATATCTAGATCAAGTATGGGACATTAAATAGTCTGTGATAGTTTTCTACTTTTGAAATTATGAGACTATTCACTATGTAATATTAAAGCAGCTTCTGGAGCTGACTGTTAGCCCGGTTGTTGTTTTAGTTCAATCCAGTCAATTTAGTTCACGGTCACGTTTTAGCGCCACCATTGGATTTACTTGTTTGAGGGCTTCCAAATTCGCCTACAGCACGCCACCAAGGATGTTTATCCTCCGTTTAATGTTGTATCCTACTTTTGCATGTCAGAGTTGTTTCTGCGTCAGTGTTTTATATCTAAATGGTTGATAACTATTTTGTAAAAGGTACCAGGGGTCCAAAATAGTAATTAACGTTGTGTGTATGGTAACTCCGTAACTTCATGTACTTTTGTTAACAAACATGCTGCTAGAGCTATTTGTGTGCATGTTTATGAGGTACACATGTGGGCTAGAGTGCAGTTTACCGGGCGCGCGACCCGGGACTGCTCAGCGCTCGCTAATGAGCCCGCTATAGCGCGCTGTAGAGCTACTGAACTGTCTCACTTTACCGCGCTGATGTGTCCTTAGGGTTAGGGACCCCCCTTCTAGATCCTTAGGGTTAGGGACCCCCTTCTAGATCCTTAGGGTTAGGGAACCCCCCCCCCCCCCCTCTAGATCCTTAGGGTTAGGGACCCCCTCTTCTAGATCCTTAGGGTTAGGGACCCCCTCTTCTAGATCCTTAGGGTTAGGGAGTAAAGGTTAGGGTTGGCTTACCTTAGATGCGATTATATCCATATATCCATCCACGAATCGAATATATCATATCATTGGCTGCACAACACCTTGAAAACAATGCCTAGGTGTGGCTTCTCGCTTTGATGAATGGGTAGGCGTGGCCTAGCTCTGCGCATGCGCAGTAAATGAAAACAAACCATAATAGTTTGTTTTCATTCACTGCGCATGCGCAGAGCTAGTGGGGTAATGACCCGTTAAACGAGCACCAACTAACTGTGATCGCACCGGTGGTCCTGAGGTAGCGTGTCCGCTAATTAGTCAGTTGATATCCCACGACCCCTGCTGAGAGCGTTCGAGCACCGCCAGCTCAGCGAAAAAAATCTGAGAAAGCGCGCCCGGTAAAGTGCACTACTCCCCACATGTGTAGTAGAAAATATATATCATAATATAATGCATGATATGATATTATAGAAATGTAGTAATGATGATACAGTAATACCATGTATTATTATTATTATTATTATTATTACAATACCAAGACACCGTAATGTTGAAAAAAAACCCCATGAGGTAGCAGAACGAACTCTTTCATAGTACCCCTGATGACAATTATCCCTTCAGCGTAATTATTGCAGTTGGAGAGGGAAGCCCACATCTGCATTAATTCTTTGGCATTTAGTAAGCTCTGCAAATAATGGCATATAATAAGCTAAACTGATACTGATGTTATGTTCAGGCTACCAGCTTTAAAATTGAATGTTTGTGTTTTTGTGCTGGCTCTTATTGCAAACCCTAGACACGCTAGGAGACCAAGACATAGTCAGTTTGGTGTGTTTTATAAATAACGTATAAAAGACAGTTTCCTAGTGTGTGCGCCCTCCAGTGCACGCTTCCCCAAACCTGTGAAGCCTAAACTGATTGTGTTTTTGGTTTGGTTTTGGAGGGCAAATGAAGAGGAAGTTTGTGTTTTTCTGACAGATGAGTAACAAATTGCCAACTGAAATATTGATTGGCTTAGAATCTGATGTTTACTAAAGCCTAGATAGCTATGAAACCATTCTTTTAGCAAGATAGATGTAGTCAGTGGCAAGAAGCATTTCCTGTCTGGCCAATGAACCTTCTCCTCTAGTGGGGTTACCAGAGCAGAAATTTCTCACAGAATAAACCCAGGGTTGTCGACTGTTTGCAAACAGTGATTCAGACAGGTCAAAATCATGGCAGTGTGATGCTCTCCTCAAGAAATTGCAGATATTCTGGAAATGTGTTACGTTGTTCAATGTGCTTACTTAAGTTTCTGATGTTTTTACAAAACGTTTTACGCAGTTTTAATATTTTATGAAAAACTTTCTTTTGCAGGATTTTCTCCTCGAGGAGACCGGGGTGGTTTCCGTGGACGGGGAGGGTTCAGAGGGGGACGCGGTGGTGACAGGGGAGGACGTGGTGGGTTTGGAGACAGAGGAGGACGTGGTGGACGAGGTGGTTTCCGAGGGGGACGAGGAGATTCACGTGGCTTCCGTGGCGGCGGTGGTAGAGGAGGTGGCGGTAAGAAATTAATTGTTGGAACTGACATGCAGATATATTTCTTGGGTGATATTTGTTCGTTTAATGATCAGTTACAGCACTGGTCCTCAACAACCAATGCTGGTAAGAGGTAACTAAAATGGATCATGTGGTCTGACTTACTAACTTGGTTTATGCATATCATTGTATACCAATAGCATGCATTGAAGAAGATGATGTAATTACTAGACTGCCTCATCCAAACTCGATAATTCACAGGCTGTTATCATACATGTAGCTGTAACATTGCTGAGTGTGGCATTAATCAACAAACAAGTGAAACAAAACTGGCATTTCTGGCAGAGGGGAGGTCTCAGGTGGACGATACTAGTCACATTGAATCTGTCCCGTATGTTTGACTAATAGTTTGTCAAAATGGGTTGATGTCGTCAACGTCTTACTATGCTCTGTTGCGGGAGGACAGCAGGTGCATGTTCTGGTTTTGAGTTTATGCTTCATGCTGAACTTCCCATGAAGATAAAGGTTTCTTTGGGCTTGTTGTAAATGAGGGATTGGATTGCAAAGTCAGACCTAGTTACTTGGTTGACAAGTGTCATCATATCTCATTTGGGTAGATTGATGCTCATGCTGTTGATCACTGAACTGTGTGATCCAGATGAGATTATTTACTCCAATTCAGGGATTGGGAAATGCAGGGGCCATGGACCATTTTACACATCAGAATGAAAAATACCCATTAAAAGTTGGAAGTTTACTATTGATACAAGGACAGTGACCCATTCATTGATTCAAAATTCAGGAAATGGCTAGTAATCCTAAAAGTGGCCCATTGTCAATGTTCTCTTTCCCAATCCCTGCTCCTTAAAGCTGGATTATTGCTGAGTGCATCGTAGAACAACAAGCCAAACTTAGAATTGTACTTCAGTACTGAGCTGCAGTTCTGTGTGTAATCATGCTGTTGTTTCTCTTTGCAGGTCGAGGAGGGAGAGGTACGATGAAGAAGCAGCGTCTTTACATAATTGCATATTGACAGCCGTGATTGTCTGATCATTTAAGTCCAAGAAACATAGTGAATGAAGACGTTTACATTTTTAACCAGTAAAGTTCTAATTACATGTAACTGTTGAGGTGGTATTGTGAGGTTTTACAAAGACTTTTTTTGGATCTTATCAGTAGCAAGGATTCTGTCATCAGCAGTTCCCCGTTGAGTAAAGGAGAATCTCTCACATTTTTGCAAATATAAAGTCATTCCAGAAATACAAAAACTTCAACTAATCCACGACACTGTTTGGTAGCATTCATTAATTCAGTAAGGAAACAATTTCATTCATTAATTCAGTAAGGAGACAATTTCTCAAAGGATGCCAGTAGAATTCAGCAGGTGTAACCATGGTAACACTCCTTCTTCTACAGGTGGCCGCGGTGGCATGCGAGGAGGGAAGAAGGTTGTAGTGGAGCCTCATAGACATGAAGGTCAGTGGTCTATTCATTTTGGTTGAAAACGTTTAACTATCAGAGGCATAAGATACACGTAAGGCACCCCATCTCTTACACTGAGAGAGGTGGGGTATACGAGTGGGTAAAAAAGTCTATTGTCATGCTGAAGACCTGGTTAAGATTCCCCACATGGATACAGTGTGTGAAGCACATTTCATGATGTGACATCATTACCATGATTACTAATAAAAGCAGTGTAAAATTAAACTCACTGACGCGCTTAGGTGAATGTGTTTTGCTACTACCTTAATGAACTTGAGAGTATGAATCAGGCAAGTGACGTTGTAACATCCCAGTAGTTGTCATTTGCGAGCTATCAAGGTCCTCAATGAGCAACTGCACAGATTTGCAACTTCCTCTGTAAAGATTATGAAGTGTGAACATTGTAATCTGCATGTCACAAAGTTTGTTAATTCTTTGTATAAGTATGATTTGTCAATCGATATCTGTTCAGACAAAATGAAAAATATTCATCTCTCCAACATAATCCGACTTAACATACTTTGGTATGATGAAGTTTGGTTAGTTACAACAAATGCAATTGCAATGGGTGTAGTTCAAAGTTTTATGGTGAGATTGTATTTGAAGAATAGTCATGAGTTGTACTGCACCGTGGAGGGTGGTCTTGGTCATGGATATAAGTACAGATTGTTTGTCTTGTCACAGTGTGTTTGTTTACTGTGACCATAAATCAACATGTTTATTGACTGTATTTAGGTGTGTTTATCGCAAGAGGAAAGGAGGATGCTCTAGTGACCCTTAACCTCACACCTGGTGAGACTGTCTACGGGGAGAAGAAGATCAGTGTTGAGGTATGTAGCACTTCAAAATCATCTCAAATGTTGTAAACTTCTTTTTCGAACTGCTTATGTATATAGAGTCACAATCTGAAAGTTTAAAAGCCGTGAAGATTCGGGGTAGAATAGGCCTTCAGCAACCCATGCTTGCTATAAAAGCTGCCTATGCTTGTCTTAAGAGGCAACTAATGGGATCGGGTGGTCAGGCTTGCTGACTTAGTTGACACGTCATCGGTTCCCAGTTGTGCAGATTGATGCTCATGTTATTGATCACTGGATTGTCTTTTTAGACTCGATTATTTACAGACCGCCGCCAAATGGCTGGAATGTTTCTGAGTGCAGAGTAAAACTAAACTCACTCACTCTTGAAAGTTGTTTGTTTTCTTTCTCAACAGTTTATAGTTGTTCTGCATTCACTCACACAAATTGAAAGAAGGGATACACAACAAACATATGGAGTGCATCCATTGGGGCAAAGTTAAAGTCTTGAACTAAACTACTGAGAAGAACAATAAAGATCCAAGGATCAAAGTAATCTAAATCCTAAAGTATGCAAAAGATACCGACACAGACATATAACTATTAATAATAACGCAAGTGAAAATGCTGTTGAAATGTCAGAATAAACAAGCTACACTTCACTATTTATTTTGACTATGGGATATCTGTTATGGCAGTCATAAAACCAGGACTTGCATCCTCCCAGCACACCAGAATTATGGTTTGGGCTGATTTGCCCAGTTTCTTCACCATGATCGTTTCTAGGTCTGTCAGCATTCAAGCTGAACAAGTCTGTGTTTACTTTTTTGAAAACGTCTGCCTCATGCATCAGTTTAGGCTGTTCGCACATCATGATTTTGGCACAGTTGAGCACATCATGATTTTGGCACAGTTGAGCACATCATGATTTTGGCACAGTTGAGCACATCATGATTTTGGCACAGTTGAGCACATCATGATTTTGGCACAGTTGAGCACTGCTTGTTGGAAAAATGGCGAGATCAGTATCATTATTAGTATATTACTTCCACGTTAAGCTAACCTATCATTTTGTAACTGGAATATTGCCAAGGTAGCATTAAACCATACTCCTTCATCTGTTTGAAGAAGTTGTGATTGCATATTTGCCAATGTTGACTTGTTTTTTTTATTATGACAGGATGGGGAGACGAAGATTGAGTACAGAGCCTGGAATCCCTTCAGGTCCAAGTTGGCTGCAGCCATCTTGGGTGGAGTGGAGAAAATTCATATGAAACCTGGGGCCAAAGTCTTGTATCTTGGTGCAGCTTCAGGAACAACAGTTAGCCATGTGTCCGACATTGTGGGACCTGTGAGTACTGCCAGTTTAGTGAATTTACAGTAGGACAAGGGAGGCTACTGTACACATTGTCATTGTAAACATAGTAGGACCTGAAAGTAAACAGTTCTGTTGACCTGAAAGTTCTTAATGTAGTATTTAGGGACTATTTCATCAAGCTCCCCACAGTAATAGCCTTTGTGCTGTGTTGTCTGTACTTCGACTGCCACCTGTAATAGTTCCTAACGGTGCTAGGATTTCAGCAAGCAACATGGGTTTCACAAAGTACAAATGAATGATACTCTGTTTCAGGAGGGTTTAGTATATGCTGTAGAATTCTCACATCGAAGTGGCCGAGACCTCATCAATGTCGCCAAGAAGAGACCCAATATCATCCCAATCATAGAGGACGCACGTCATCCACATAAGTACAGAATGTTGGTTGGTAAGTGGTAGGATTTACAGCAGGTGCCAAACGAGTGAGTGAGTTTAGTTTTACGCTGCACTCGTCAATATTCCAGCTGTATGGCGGCGGTCTGTAAATAATCGAGTCTGGACCAGACAATCCAGTGATCAACAACATGAGCATCGATCTGCGCAATTGAGAACCGATGACGTGTCAACCAAGTCAGCAAACCTGACCACCCGATCCTGTTAGTGGCCTCTTACGACAAGCACAGTCACCTTTTATGGCAAGCATGGGTTGCTGAAGGCCTGTTCTATCCCGGGACCTTCACAGGTCACAGCAGGTGGCCCCTGAAAGATATTGTACAGCAGTCCTCCCAATGAGTACAGGATACTGGTTGGCCAGTGGTAGTAGTCACTGCAGGTGCCCCATGAAAGAGCAGAAGTTGCTTCCCTTTGACAAGACATGATGTCCTGATTGTGGATTATTATCTTTGGGTTTTATTAAAATGGCAGTGTTTGTAAAAAGCAGGATGTTTGGGATATGATTCCTGGCTGCATCATGCTAAAGATGTTAAAAACAGTCACTCGCTGCCCTGCTTGGTTATTGTTTTGAAACAAGGAATGGTGGACACAGAGTTTGTGTACTGTGTTTCAGTGGGGTAATTATGTTTAACTGTAGCAGTGAATCTCACTGGGAGAGGGTAAGTCCTGACTTATGAGTTATCCTGCTTTTGGGGATGGTGGGGTAGCCGACTGGTTAATGCACTCACTTGTCACCCCAAAGACACTGGTTCAACTCTCCACATGGTAACAGTGTATGACGCCCATTTCTGGTCTTCCCAACCATGATATTGCTGGAATATTGCTTTTTCAGGAAATTCATGACCCACCGGTCCCCAGTTATGTGGGTCATGTCAAATTGCTGTGACATTTTAGTCATGCACTACTAGTTAGATGTGTGTCCCCATGGCAACTAAAGTATGAAAGTGCAACATGGAATTTGATTCACAGATTTTTGTGGTATCATTCTAAACACAGATGGAAAGTCATGAGGCGAGTTTTGGCTTGAATAGGTGTATTGTTGTTTTACAAGATGCATTTGAGTTGCCAAGAGCAAACTCATGATGATGAGTTTCTGGTTTACATTTATAACCTGTCTACCTGTACTTTGTTCCATGTTAAATATTAGTGCCATGAAAGAACATTGACTAGAGAAACAGCATTAGTGCAATCACACACACATGAATGTTCATCGTAATATGAGGAAGTAATGTTTTGTGCAACATTATGTCCCAAGTGATTATGGATTCTGTCATATCTAAGGCCTGTATCTGTCGATACTTCCCTCCCTTGAGAATTCTGACGTGTATGACTGCAATACCTTTCAATTTCAGTTTTTTGTGAGTCAAGTTGTAAAGGCTCTGGGACACATTTTCCATGACAGTGCACATGAATGTTGCCTCTCTTTTAGGAATGGTCGACACAATCTTCGCAGATGTTGCCCAGCCAGATCAGGCGAGAATCGTGGCCATCAATGCGCACATGTTCCTGAAGAATGGTGGCCATGTAGTTATCAGTGTGAAGGTGAGACCTTGTGTTCAAAACATACACAAAGAAACATGTAGTTGTATCAACTGTGTGCTTGTTTGTCATTGTTCATAAGGGGCAGTGGAGTATCCTAGTGGTTTAAGCTTTCACTTGTCATGTCGAAGACCCATGTTTGATTCCCCAAATGGTGAAGTCAATTTCTTTTGTCCCTCACGGTGCTATTGATTGACTATTACTAACTTAAAACTAAACTCACTGTTAATGTATGTATCACAAACACTCAGGTGACTCTGGGTTAGAATAGAGCCCAAATGAACCAAAGCTGCTTGTGAGGTCGGGGACATGAACATGGTTTTGCAACAAAAAGTAAAATAAAACAACACACTTAGGAGATGAATACAGGCTTCTTTCGGTGGAAATAATCGCTGGCCCTGAGGCATCGCTGGCATCAGTTGATACTGTATTTGGCCGTCAGTTTAAGATATTTGCAGGCCATTGTGGTCTTCAGCAAATTTGTTTTTTGTCATTTTGTTTTTGTTTTGTTTTTTCCAGCGGGAAACTTTCCCATAATTGGTTTCTTTATTATCATTTGGGAATCATCCTTCATGGTATTTCAGCGCTTTGCGCATAGGAACATCAGCACCACTTTAACCTTTTAAATTTTCTGTCTGTGTTAAAAGCTTGCTTCGCTAATTGATTTTGTAGAAACAGTGTGACACTGTACAGTTTGACATTAAGACAGTTAGCAGGGCAGATTTCATTTGGGGCCTATAGGCATTAAAGATTGTCGCCGGCAGCAGGCCCTAACGTCCTGAATATCTCAAGGGTATACGTTCTGATAAATCTTCATTTTTCCCTGGAGTGCATCTACAACTCAGCCCTATGATTCTTTTTCAGAAGAAGTCCTCCTTGGGGTACGTATATAGCATTAAAATGTCCATTTTAAAATGCCTACGACAGTTGTAACAATATTGAATATATATTTTACAAAACAAAAACTCGTTTTTTGTCTTTCACTTCGTCCAGCGCACCACCTTCTCAACCTTCACAACCTTTGATGTATTAACCAGTCTTTTAGAGCAGCAAATGGGTTCAGTCCAAACGCTCATTTCGGACGCGATGTCTTTTCTCCGTTAGATCGGCATCTGTCCAGAAGGGGGTGTGGCTCCTAATATGGCGTCCCATGGGGTCCCCAGCCAAACCTCTGGTATTGGTGTGGGGACACCCTTAGTGGGTGAGCTGGTGCTGTTGGCAACATCGGTAGCCGGTCACTTGGGGACGACCTCTGTCAGTGTTCCTAGGGAAGCGGTGCCGGCTATTCGTCACACGGACTCGGTCTCGGTCGGGTCAATGGTGTCGAGCCTCTCTCGCTCTCCGATGTTCCCTCGACCGATCCTCCGGAGCTGTCTCTCGAGTCAGAGACGTCGTTGCTGGAGGACTGTGTCGAGGAGATCATGGAGGAGGGGGGTCGGGAGGGGCCAGGCATAGCTTCTTTTTCGCTCGGCGCCTCACTGGCAGGTTCGAGAGCGTATAGCTACTGTCCTGCCTCAGGTAGTCGCTGCCACGGCGACCGGCTTCCGGACAAGACGTTCACTCCGACGAAGGTGGCGGATACCCAGCTCCGCATCATCCCGTCAATTCTAGTCAATGCTATCAACCCTCTCCTGTTGGGATCCTGATCTCGCTTCGATTTAACGGAGCTTGATTGGAGATACCTGATGGGAGATCTCGGCATTTATAACCCCCCTGTGGTGGACGACTGCATTTATGCGTCAGTCGCCCTGGGGGGTTCATCTGGTAGCTCTCTAGCCTCGGTGAGGCAGGGTCGGAGGCTACCACCCTTTACATCTAATGCGACTGCCCTCAAATCCGCCTATAGGTCATTTGAGGAGCAGTACCGCAACGCTGCGCAATGCCTCAAGGTCACTCCATGCTGCGTACACTTCAGTGTTACAGCGCAACCTGGCGGACAGTGAGGGGGGTGAGGGGGAGCCTCTCCACATTTAATTATTCTAAACCCTTGTTGGAGCCGCCGCACTCTCCTCGTGCGCGGCCCTCGACCCTTGCCTTGGTGTATCCTTCGGTTCCAGACCGGTGAAGGTCCCGGGGTAGAATAGGCCTTCAGCAACCCATGCTTGCCATAAAAGGTGACTCAGCTTGTCGTAAGAGGCGACTAATGGGATCGGGTGGTCAGGCTCGCTGACTTGGTTGACGCATGTCATCGGTTCCCAATTGCGCAGATCGATGCTCATGTTGTTGATCACTGGATTGTCTGGTCCAGACTCGATTATTTACAGACCGCCGCCATATAGCTGTAATATTGCTGAGTGGGGCGTAAAACTAAACTCACTCACTCACCATTCGGTTCCAGCCAAGGACACTACCAAATGGGCGCAGCCTTTACAAGTGCGCAAGGGCAAGGGAAAGGGTAAAGATAAGGGCAAGGCTGCCGGGCCCCAGCAGCCTTTTCAGAGGAAGGGGAAGTCGGCACCGGCTTCCCAGTAGTTTCTCCTCTGGTGCCCTTATTGACCCCGAATCAAGCAGTTGGAGTTCTGCTGACGTCGGGGGATTCACTCCCTTTTACCACATATCCCTGTGGGTGGCCGCCTTTCTCTCTTCCTACCGGAATGGGAAAAGGTCACATCCAATCCCTGGGTCCTATCCACACTCAGGGACGGCCACTTACCACAGTGGAAGCGAGACCAACCTCTCTTTTCCGGAATCCGTTGCACGCCAGTGCCGGCTGTTCCGGAGTAAGTCAATGTGCTCTGCGCCGAGGTCCATTTGTTACTGGTCAAGGCGGCCATCGAGGTGGTTCCTAGGGGACAGGAACAGGAGGGATTTTATTCCACTTATTTCCTAGTCCCCAAAAAGGACGGAGGGTTCAGACTGAACAAAATGTTGCGGGTCCCTTCATTCAAGATGGAGACACTACGGTCGGTGATCTCATCTGTAGAAAGAGGCTTACGTTCATCGATCTCAAGGATGCGTTAGCTATATTCGAGACTATCTCCCGGTTGTTCGGGTCGTTCCAGGTGGATCTGTTTGCCTCTGGGGGGACGAACCAGATTCCGGATACCGGATGCGAGAGCCATCGCCCAGGACTTTTCCCAGCTCGATTGGACAGACAGGGTATTGTGGGCGGTCCAACCGCTTCTGGCACTGCTTCCTGTCCTGTTACCCTTTCGACCGGACTTGCAATCCCAGAATGGAGCGCCGCACCCGAATCCCAGGATTCAATTGGTGGCTTGGCCATTGTCAGGGATCGCCTCCAGGTGAGCGGAATTCCTGCACCAGTTGCAGACATAATTCTGGCTTCGCGGAGGGATCCGACAAACGTTCAATACAAGGATAGATGGGCCTGTTATGCGCGCTGGTGTGTTGACAGTGGGATTCAACACATTCAACATATAGCATAAAACAGTCTGACGAGTTCAGCATGAAAAGTGAGGTGCGAGGTGCACAGCGGGACTTCCCTGCTCTTGGCTGTTAAGGGGCTCAGGTAGGGGCCCTGTAGGGGTGGTCTCACAAGACAAAAACGAGTTTTTGTTTTGTGAAATATTTATTCAATATTGTTACAACTGTCGTAGGCATTTTAAAATGGACATTTTCATGCTATGTATGTACCCCAAGGAGGACATTCTTCAAAGAATTCATAACCTCTACAGGTTTGTATAAATTTATTATCGCCCTTGACTTGTTTTATCCAATCAGGTGTGTACGCTGGGAAGTTGAGCATACCAATCCTAACTCACTTTTGCTTCTTAAATTATGCGATTAAACTTGGCAGCACAAATTATAAGAGGTACTCTGAAAGAGCTAGAAGGACATGTAATGTGGGCGGATATAGTCAACGCCTCGTCCGTCCCCCGTCCGTAATCATTTTGTTTCAGGAGCATAACTCAGAAACCGTTCAATATTTTTAGACCAAACTTGGTTGTGCCTTTTGCTATTTACAGATTTTTGGCATTTATAGTTCTGTTTTTCCATGGAACATTTTGGTGTTAGTCTTATGTTTGCGTTGGCTTCGTTTCCGGAGCAGAACTCAAAAAGCATTCAATATTTTTCTGCAAAACAGGTTTTTGTGATTTATTATTTTCTTGGTTTTCATGGAAATGTTTCGGACCCATTCTGAAAAGTGAGAGGTGTGTTTCGTTTCCAGAGCAGAACTCAAAAACTTCTTAATATCTGTCTGTAAAACTTGGCAGATATGTGTGGCAGACCCCAAAGTGGTGCCTTTTGCTATTTACATGTTTTTGTGATTTATTATTTTCTTGGTTTCCATGGAAACGTTTCAGACTTAGTCTCCAAATGGAGGGATGGGCTTCATTTCCAGAGCAGAACTCAAAAACCATTCAATGGTTTTCTGCAAAACTTGGTATCAGAAACTATAGTGGTGCCTTTTGCTATGTACAGGATCTTGTGATTTATTATTTTCTCGGTTTCCATGGTTTACAAACGTTTTGGACCTAGTCTGAAAAGTGAGAGGTGTGTTTCATTTCCAGATCAGAACTCAAAAACTTCTCAATATCTGTTAGTAAAACTTTCTAGATATGTGTGGCAGACCCCAAAGTGGTGCCTTTTAAATTTTAAAGGTTTTTGTGATGTATTATTTTCTTGGTTTCCATGGAAACGTTTAGGACTTAGTCTCAAAATGGAGGGGTGGACTTCGTTCCCGGAGCACACCTCAAAAACCTTTTCATATCATTCAGCAGATCTTGGCAGATATATGAGACAGCTCTTGGAATTATGACTTTGCTGGTTACAGATATATGGCATTTATAATTTTCATGAATTCCATGGAAACAATTCAAACTTAGTCTAAAAAAAAAACAATGAGTAACTGTCAGATGATTTGTCCTTTCAAACGTGTAGGGGCCGGGGGGATATGTCATCTTCTGATGACTCTTGTTTGTAAAAGTTTCGGACCTGTCAGTTTGTCTACATGATTTCCCCCAAACAAGAGTCACACTGCAAACAAATTTTCGCAGCTGTAACCACTGTCTTTGTTGACTGTGACAAGCTTGGTTTTAACAGCTGTTTAGCGGATTGGCTACTGTCAGAATGCAGAGCCAGCAAAGGAAGGTAATAAAATTATGGGGCTGAGCCGTTGATGCATCCAGGGCATAGTCGAGATTTATCGGATATTGAGGATGCAGGCCCTGATGGCCAACTGGCAAATTAAAGTATAGCAAACACTGCTGCTTGTGATAAAGATGGGAAAGGTATCATCTGTTAAAGCCTAGCATGGCTAAGTATAAGCTGCTAGCACTATGAAGGGGATCTGTTTGAGAGAATCATCTGTAATTAGGTGCTCATCATATCAGCCACTAGTTTGCTTGCATTATGAAAAAAGATCATGTACGCTAAAAATATTTTAAATTGTAATCTTGTTACTGGGGCTGAAATCGTACTCTTACCACGGTACGGGATACAAACTGAAGACAAAATACAGTGATATACCCTTTCACCCTGCTTGTTACGTTTCCATGACAACAGGCTATTACTCACTCAGTCCCATGCACTTCCTGTTCCAGGCAAACTGCATTGACTCGACAGCCGAACCTGAGGCTGTGTTTGCAGGGGAAGTAAACAAACTGAAGACAGAAAAGATCAAGCCCCAGGAACAGCTGACGTTGGAACCATACGAGCGTGACCACGCTGTGGTCGTTGGCTGTTACAGGTCAGTGATACTTGTCAGCAAGGAGGCATTGGGGTGGTCAAGTGGGTAAAGCTTTGTCATGCAGAAGACAGGTTTTGACTCCCCACATGGATACATGGTCTGGTGTCACCCATCGTGATGTTGCTGGATTATTGCTATAAGTGGTTTAAAACCTCACTTGATCCATGAAGATCTGGGGTGGAATACCTCTTCAGCAACCCTTGTTTGCAACAAAAGGTGACTTACTATGCTTGTAAGAGGTGACTAGAGGGATCGGGTGGTCTGGCTCGCTCACTTGGTTGACACATATCATCGGTTCCCAGTTGTGCAGATCGATGCTTGTGCTGTTGATCATTGGATTGTCTGGTTCAGACTCAATTATTTACAGACCGCAGCCATATAGCTGGAATATTACTCACTCACTTAAAGCCTCATTCACTCAGCATAGCAGGGCTTACCTCTTTGACTTTGAGTCAAAGTCAACAAATTGCACTCGCAGCTTAAAATCAAATAATTGTAAATGACTCAAACGAACACCAAAGTGAACAGGAAAAACACACCAACTCTGCAGAATTTCATTATGATTTTGATCAACAAAATATAAAAGTTGTTTAAAAAACCATTATTTTCATTCAATACTGCAAGACTTGTGACATGGGTGTAGCAACAGCTAAAGTAACAGCCAGGGAAGTGAAAGACACATGCGATGTTGATTTCATCGGTAGGGGATGGTATCAAGAGTCATCACACTGTGTTTCTCAATCGGACATGGAAAGTTCTGAGAGTTGATGTCGTTCTCCTAGTTTCTTAGCATTAGTTTGAGTCATTTACAATTATTTGTTTTTGAGTTAGAGTGCAATTCATTTGGGAGATTTTGACTCAAATGGACTTAACTGGTAACTTTGATTTCTCAAAAGATTTTTGTCTAGCTTGTGTGGGACTGTCACATGACAGTTGTCTTTCGTTTTATATGTTAGTTACCAGCTGTTGTTTGTTTGTTCCAGAGCGCCAAAGAAGTAAACAATACACCTCAGCATGACTTGTGAGAAGGACATTTTGACATCTCCAAACTGAGGATGAAGAAAACTGTTCAAAACTTCATCATTACAATGAAATGTGTACAGATTGTGATGAAGATTGTAGACATGCCAAGTGTAGGATGTGTCATTTTTCAAGCCATGTGTAGGGGTGTGTCATTATACAATCTGTGTATAGGGGCATGTTGTTCTTCAAGCCACGTGTAGAGGTGTGTCATTCTACCAGCCTCATACAGGGGGGTTTCATTCTTCAAGCCATTAGTCGTCTGTCATTTCATGAACCCCTTCAAGATCTTAAACCATCATGATGAACTGTGCTGAGGAGGGTTTATTGAGGAGTTAGATCTGCTTGGGATTCCACATTGGGCTCCAAATCCCAAGCAAATGCTCACTCTAATTCCCTAAAAGTGACACCCATTTCCATATAGTTTGAGCCATATTGTTGCGGTGTGTGTAAAAGCCAAGTACTACTAAACTCACTTACCCATTTCTTAGTGTCAATAAATTATCGTTAATGTTACGGCTTTTCAAATATTACTCCTGTTTCACTTAGAAGCAGGTACAGTGAAGAGGACGAGGCCTTTATGTTCGGATGCAAAGTTAGAATATGGTGTTAATGAAAATATTGGATATAATGGTTAAAGCGTCATGCAAAGGACCCGAGTTCAGTTTCTCATGTGTGAAGCGCATTTCTGGTGTCCCCAACATGATGTTGCTGAAATATTGCTTAAGTGACAAAAAAATTCCTTAAAAGTGATAATATAAAAGTACTATGTGTAAATGATATTTGTCCTTGACCATGTAAATTCTAGGAGGCAAGGTGTATTATTTTTGTGTATAGAAACTTTCAAAATATGACGATGTCTAAGCTTCAACGCCACCATATAGCTGAAATATTGCTGAGTGTGGCATAAACCTAAACTCACTCACTCTAAGCTTCACCAGCTCTGTTACTGTTTTCATTCATCTGGTCTGAATGTACCTATGTGACTATTAAAGTTTAGTTGGGTGAGATGCTTTGTTGCACACAGATCGGTGTGAAAGATGGTCATGAAAGCAAATTTTGTTGTCACACATTTTCCATTAAAATCTTATAACGAACTTATTATGCATGTCATATTTTTGTGTCATTGTGACAGTTACTGTGTTGCACAAGTGCATAAGACTTATCATCCGTTAGTCTCATTTCACTCACAACACTCTGCAGTGGGATAGCCAAATGGAGAAAACATTCACTCATCACCCTGACGACTTATTTTTGATTCCCCACATTGATACAATGAGAAGATGATTTATGGTGTACCCCATCATGATATTGCTGGAAAATTGCTAAAAGCAGCATAAAACCATATTCAACACAACACTGAGGTACTTCTTCGTGCTGCAGAGCTATGTCCCTTAGATGTGTCAGGATTTTTACCATCGCTTAAGATCAATCCCCAGTGTGTTTCTTGGTACATCAATACCACAGATCCCATGGGTTAATCCAAAGTTCTATGCTGCCTTTGTTGCCCCTACAGTGCCATGTCATAACTCGAGTACTGTTGCATACTAGCATACTGACCTTTAGTGGGACAGGAGTGCATATACAGCGTTTGAGAATGTCACATATGTAGGGTTAAGACATTGACACAAGACTTTTGTCCAATATGATGCAGATGCTGATGATCACTGCATTGTCTAGTTCAAACATGATTTCTTGCAGACTGCTGCCATATAGCTAGAACATTGCTGATTGTCAGAAATTGCTCACTCTTCTGTCAGCCTAGATGGCTTTCTGAAGACTTTAACATGGTATGACTCTATAGGAGAGCAACCCTTTTGTAACAAGCTTTGTTAACGTGTACACTTATTCTGTGCTGCTTTGAATTTAATTTTGAAGTATTTTGGTTGAATACTTCAAGGTCCAATAATGAATTATTTGTATTCTGTAGGATTTCAGCTGAAAGATTCCTTATCTTAATTTTGGTATTCTGTTTGTTATAGATTAAGAGGTTATAGAAACACTGACTGGTTATATATCAAACATTTTATTTCATCCATACAGCATTTATGTCTTAAAAGGAATAAAAAATGAGCATATTGATTGTTTTGAAATGTTTTGTTGTGAAATAGCCTTAATATCTCAGCTTGACCACTAGTTTTTCAGTTTGCATGTCAACATAACTTGATTTTGCTGAAAAAGCCCCAACAAACAAAAGGAGATTATTATGTTGTACTGAAGGTTTCAGTGTTTATCACAGCTTGATGGTTAAAGCATTTGATTGTCACGTTGAAGACCTATGTCCGAGTCCTTGCTGGGTACAGTAAGTAATGGCAGTTTCTGGTATTTTCTGCCATGATATTGATTACATGATGCCATTTAGAAAGTGGTCAAATGCAACATGTCATATTTGGGACTCTGAGGGTGCGTGTTCGAATTCCGGATGGGACTCGACCAAAAAAGTACTAGAATTTGTACTTTACTGAGAAAGTGAAATCCCAAATATGACATGTTGCATTTGACCACTTTCTAAATGGCATTCTGTAGTCATAGCTTTTGGCTGTGGGAGCCATGCCAATTCACACTTATCAGAGGGGTACACAAAGTACGCAGTCTAGACTACCAGGTGTCTGACTTTCATTTTTTGTGGAAGTCGCGGTGGCTGAGTGGGCTAGGCGGCTGACTTTGTGTGCTGGCGATTAGGTGCCTGACTCTGAGCGTGCGTGTTCGAATCCTGGATGGGACTCGACCAAAAAAGTACTAGCATTTGTACTTTACTGAGAAAGTGAAATCCCAAATATGACATATGTTGCCATGATATTGCTTGAATATTGCTAAAAAGGGGCATAAAACCATACTCCATGTTTATGGCTTCAGAATATTATTCTGCAGAACAGTACTGGTTATGTAGACAATTACTTCAAGAATTTTCTCTAATACAAAAGGTTTGTCTGTTTAATGCTGAATCAGACATCTCAGTGATGAAAAGCATGAGTATCGATTTCCACAACTGGGATGCAACAATTTGTCAAGTCAGTGAATCTGTCCTGAATCTTAACAGGTCTCACACCAGCCCGAGTTCAATTCAAATTGAAGGTATGGTGTGTGATGCCCTTTTAATGGTGTCAGCTGTAGAAACATTGCTATACATGGCATAAATTCATGCCAAGGGGAGATGATACTGATAATTGATTCAGTACAAGTGAGAATTTTAAAATATTTTTTCTTGCTGTGAAAACAGCCTTCCTATGGCCAAGCAGAACAAATCGATAACACATGTTGCCAAGGCAGCATCTCTTAATATGTCAATGTTTCAATGCTTGTCATAAAACGTATGGAGCGTTCGTTACAGATGTGACTGTAACTGGAAGACCGGTCTCATTGACTAAAACATATTTCCAGCAGGAGATAAGGTAACAGTCTATATAGGCTGTCATATCTTTCTGGTCACATGCTGGACGATTGTGACGTCATGAGGTGTTTATCATTATATTAGTATTCGCACTACTTGTGTAAAACAAGGGTCATTGGGTTAGAGCTGATAGCACTTTATGCGTCAATATCCCAGTTTGTACTTATCACGGAGCTGTCTTGTCAAGAAATACAATTTTCCATGTAAATATTGATTAACATTTACCATGAGGGAACTCTCCTACCTATTTTGTAACCATATAGAGAGTCAAACTGGTGTCTCCGGTCCTGGGAGGCAACATTTCGACCACTGGGCTATCTCACTACCCTAAATGATGGAACAGTCATCTGAACTTAGCAGCTGTTTCCGAATGTAAAGCGTTCTTTTGCAGGCGGGACACAGTCACATAACGATCTGGTGCATAATCATTGATCCATTGTGTGAGGGACCTTAAATTTACCTTCTGTTGTGAGTCTGCAATTCACTGGACTAGCCATACTGATGACTAGTACACGTACTGCACGTGGTGTTCGCCATTGATCATAACCTTTGCATTTGTAAAATCAATGTGTGGTGCTCGAAGGATCAAAATGTTATAGAAACATAATTATCTGAACATAAATATCCGTATTGCGATTTATGTAGGTATTTGGACTAAGGTATTAGGTACAGGACGTTTTTCCTTGGTGACTTCTAAGTTTGACAAAGTACAACAGATAATCTATCCGGATTGTACAGATGGATGTAATGAGATTATACGTGAGTAATGGGATTTTCTGGACAGTGGCTCGGCTCAACCTTGGTCATAAATCGCTTCTCAAAGTTAAGGAATATATCCACTGATCTGGACTTCAGTCAAGTTATAAGAGTAGCTGGGTGGTTTTCGTTGGACCTTTGCAGATTCCGAAATGTCTTTGTGTTCCGAAATCCGCGAGGAACTGACAAATAAATGGTGTCGTCAATAATCAAAATTATATAGTAAGGCCATGGCGTACTCGGCGCACTTAGTTCTTAAAATAAGGGTGGCGGATATCTACACGGGATATGCTTTTTACAGTTACCTGAAGCGTGCAATTTACTTTTAGTTGAAGGAGGACGGTTGAACTGACCAAGCCAGGATAAACAAGGAATTTATGCAAACTCACTGAAGATTGGTTTATCGACATTCTAGAAGTTGGTGAGGCAATAATGAAACTTTGAAGTGTATGGATAACAATTTGTCTATTGCATAGAGCTGCGTAGATTCTCACTGTCACGCTCGAAGTGACTACAAACACGTGTTGACAATTATATACTAGCCACATAAATAAACTGTGCCTTGTCAAAATATTATCCCACTTGAAAAGGTACAATGTCAAAGGTACATATAAACTTTAATGGAGGGATCATGAAACCATAACAAGTCGGGAGAATTTCAACTGAAACGTCAATCACAATAACGTCACGAATCCATAAGCTCAGTAACGGGTATGTCCACCATCGGCATTGAGAACAGCAGTGCATCGACGACTCATAGAGCCTATCAAACGTGCAAGGAAGGCTTGTGGGATTCTCTCAAGTTCTGTTGCAAGGTCAAGGACGTTATCTGGCGGATGAGGAAGACGTCGTAGGCTTCGACCCATCTCGACCCAATCATGCTGTACATATCGGGGTGAGAGGTTCAGTGAATTTGCAGGCCAAGGCAATAAATCCACCTTTTCGTGTTGCAGTGGCGGGTGTATGATGGCGGGCATTGTCCTTTTGGGCTATGACTTTGCAGGTCGAAGAATCTGATCCCTGTAGCCCACACCACTTAAGTTGCCCTGAATAATCACCAAAGGAGTTCTTTGGCATGTTGTTATTCCACCCAAAATCATCACGGAGCCACTACCAAAGCGATTCCTCTCCAAGACACAGGTCTGTCCATTACGTTCTCACACGCGTCTATAGGCACGTTGACTTTCATCACTATGGAAAATGTTAAACCTGGATCCATCTGTAAAAACAACATTTCTCCACCAAAACCAGGGTCTACGGACATGATTTCGGCACCACATTCGGCGAGCTTGTCGATGACGTTGTGTCAGGATAAGTCGTGTGGCGGGACGTCGTGGTCTGATCTGGTGATGACGTAAATGTTACCGAACTGTGTTTGGGTGAATACGGCGAAGTCCTGGGATGGTCCGGGCAGTCATCACTGCAGTCTGAAACCTGTGGCGAGGATGGGTCACCCAAATCCATCTGTCCTGTCTTGGTGTTATTACACGTGGACGTCCAGAATGTGGCCGATCGATGACGTCATTTGTGTTCTGCCAGCGTCTCACCTGAGCAGAAATGGTGTTCCGGTGGCAGTGGAAATGTGTTGCCACTTGTTGAGACATGCCCCCACGGACCATCCAATGGCCTCATGACGTTTGGCAGGCGTTAGCCTTGACCTGCCATGCGTTTCAGTAGCCGTTTAATTCGTTTAACGATCGCAAGGGCGGGGATTGGGCGACAGTATTGTGTGGTATTCATTTGCTTTGTTTCTCTTTCCCGGGATGCATTTGCAACACCGTATTAGACGTCTCAAGGACGAAACCACTGACGTCATGGAACGGGGCACGTCTCTGAGTATAAATCCTTATGTGTCTACTCAGTTTTGATTAAATTTAGATTTTATATTTTTGCATGCACAGTTTCTTTATGTGCCTAGTATACATTCATTTGTTGTGACAAACATCAGATCTTGCAAAGAAGATTATGGACATGAGGTCCAAGTAAAGGTATCCCACTGACATCTGACCCTGTTCGGTTGTAGGTCAACATTTGATCAGATTAGTCAGTCAATATTTGACTCGATATACATTTACATTTCAAAGGGATATATATATTCAATATGTCAACGGGGCAAGTTTACTTTCTCTTAAACTATATAAGTGCTTGATTTGTTTGTTGAGGAATATCTGATTCCTTGTGTCAAGCTTTGGGTCGCCGAGGAGCTGCGCTGACTCGGTCTTATTGACCAGCCGAGAGGTTTAGTGAAACCAATATCCTTCTAGACATAACTTGTGTTCTGTATTGGAGTGAATCACCCTTGTCTTTTGATATTAGATATATCACCACGACTTGATAAAGGGCTTGCCCAGTAATTTTTTCACTTTCATCAACGAGTGTTGATATATTTCTTAGACGTCATAGCATTGTCATGTCATCTAGTTCATGACGCCATATCATTGTGAGGGCATTGTACAAAAACTACTGTAAAAACGATATGCTAGGGGAAAGCAATATCGCCTGTGGGACGCAGTTTTGGGGAATAAACACTTAATAGTGAGTGAGTGAGTGAATATGGTTTTATTTAGCTTTTAGCAGTATTACAGCATTATCATGTTGGGGTCACTAGAAATTCTGCGTCGAGCACTGAACTCATGTGGGGAGTCGAACCCAGGTCTTCGGCATAACGAAAGAACCACTAGACTACCCTAGGAATGCCTCTTTGCTAAAAACTGCAAATGAATTATTATGTTAGACATCTTCTCTATGCCTTGAAATCTATTGATTTGCTTTTTTTTGCACAAATGTACAAGATATCAAACGTGACCGGGTCTCATCATTGGGGCCATGTGATTGCAGGTTAATTACTTTCCCGAGTGTTTGCTAATTCATAGAGTTCGCACATACGAGTTTAAATTCCACCACAATGACCTGAGAGGCCGGGGGAGGGGGGGGGGGGGGTGGTGGGGGAGGGGAGAGACATGTATGGTTAAAAACTTCGGCCTCATATTTCCGGTACTGTTGTTTCAAGAAAGAGGACGTCAGTCTGAATATTTAAATCTTACAGCTGATGATCACGCAAATTATCTACAGGCCGCCGTTATGTAACTGTTATCGACAAAGAAACGAAAATACCGGGGCCGTGAAAATATCATTTTACGAGCGTTTTCATCACTATTAGATCGCTTCAGGCCTTGACGGTGAATGTTTACATGTTAGAGTGACCTGCCCTTGATTGGGAGGAGTCACTATGCATTTACGATAGTTGAGGTTCAGACTGCAAGTCTAGCTGTCGCATAATTCACCGAAAGCGTATCAACGACAGTGACCTAAATGAAAAGAGAAATGTACACACCAGCGATATCATTTCGCGGGGTTCATATAAAGCGTCTCCTAGCACTGGTTATATGCGGCGTGGTCTTAATTTGGATAGTAGGTCGATCACGCCACAAGTCGCAAGCGCAGAAGTCTTTGGGGACCGATCTACTGGCAAACGGAAAAGACAGATACGTTTTCAACATGGATAGCAATCGCCGAGGCATGACAGACGGTACAAGTTTGAGTTTTAGCAATGGACATTTTGTTCTGGAAGGAAAAGCTATAAAGATTTTAAGTGGAGCGATGCATTATTTCCGTGTGGTTCCTGAATACTGGAAGGACAGAATGCTAAAGCTGAAGTCTTGTGGACTGAACACTCTGGAAACGTATGTAGTTTTGTAACAATCTTTTAAAAGTGTTCCTGGTAACTGAAAGATTTGCACAACGTTTAGGAAGGATTTCCGTCCTTAACAGCCTTTTTTTATCATTCTATACCTAAGAATATTTTTTTTTAAATAAAAAGAAGGAAAGAAAGCTTAACCCAAGACCTAACCCATAACCCTAACACCTCTAAATAATCCTAGTAAATAGAATACATTTCAAGCGGGGATTTGGACGACACTCGCCAGGGTGACTGTTGTTGTGTCTGTTGTCGCATTCTGGAACCATCATATAAGACCCCACTAACTCTTGTAAGTCAAGGAAAACTTTTTCCTAAACGCACGTCATCTTTCTAAGAGCAGCACCGCTCTTTTCAGCTGAGGCTCAGGGAAATCATGTCCAAACACATACAGTATGGTTCAAAATTATTGAGAATAGCTAAAGCATTTCATATTATTAAACGAGAACAAATCAGATAAAATTGAATGTATTGTGAAAGTGAACTGACCTTTTCATGTTGTGTAGGTAACAATTTAATATTTTATCAAGTCTCCTTGAGCTTCACGGCACAGTCTAAGACGGGTAGGCATACTTCCTATCAGAGAGGTTAGTGTTTCGTGAGTTATGCTGTCCCAGTATCGGACCACTTCTCTCTTCATGTCTTCAATTTTTGTCAACCCCTTTTGATTCACACATTCCTTCATCATCCACCAAATGTTCTCAATGGGATTTAAGTCAGGACTATATGCAGGAAATGGTAATGCAGTCACATTTTTCTCCTGAAACCACTGCTTGGCATGTTTTGCGGTGTGTTTAGGAACATTATCTTGCTGCAAAATCCAGTCATTTCCATAAAACACATGTGCACTTGGAAGGAGAAAATTATCTAATATGTTAGTGTAGCGTTGACTTGTCAGATTTCCCTCAAACACACACAGCGGGGTCGTTCCTAATAAGGATATCCCTCCCCATACATGAAACTTTGGGCTGTATTTAGGTCGTCGATACAACGGTGCTGACGCAGACTTTGTCCATATTTTCACATTATTGGGATATACCCATATTGAGCTTTCATCAGTAAAAATCACATTTTCCCAGTCAAAGTTTTCATGTGCCAAACACCACTCAACACGCCTGTCTTTATGTTCTTGTTTCATGAGAGGAGAAGGAATTCCAGTCTTTTTCTCCCATCCAAGATCAATCAAATTTCTTCTAACTGTAGATTTTGATACAACTGTTGATCCACTTTCTATTATTTCATACCTGATGTTGGAGATGCTTGCCCTTTGCTTTTTAGACGCTAAAATTCCCAGCCGGACGCGATCTGAGAAGTCCAATTTTCTGGGTCTCCCTGTTCCTTTCTGGTGCCCAAAATCCTTTCCCTCTTTAAAATTCTTCCAAATCCTATACACAGTAGAAAGAGGAGTTCCTGTTCTCTCTGCCAATGTATTTACATCATCAATTCCTTGATTACACAACTCATAAATCAACCTTCTTTTATCTTCAGCAGACATTGTTGACAGTGCTGAGGAAAATGACGTCTGCTACAAATTCAGGGGAGGTAACTCTAATTGTACTATACTCAGTAGGCCAAGATGAGTTACCTCCCTTATACCATTACTTAGTTTTAAGTATCAGTGAATCAGTTGAGGTGTTAGGATAGCTCAAAGTAAGAAGAAAAATTCTCAATAATTATGAACCAGACTATATAATAAAACAATAAATAAGGAGCATTTTCATTATTAGCAGCGTAAATGCACTTTGGTCACACACATGTGAAAAAGCACAAAATCTGATTTTGTGATGCCTGGTTTTAGCTGGTTGGCTGATATACATCTGTCACTCATTACAAAGTTTGGGTGTGCCAGCCCTATCTGGTACAGTGGAAGTTGTCTAAACTGTCGGTACAGAAGAAGTAATCCGATTTCAACAGCTAGCCGGATTGTTGACTGACATGGTTACCTACAACCAGTTTTGCCACTCTCATATACATTGTGTCACATAGTTCTCTCAGTTACTGCACACATTGACACAACAGACTAATTACAAGTACAAGTATACCCATGCTGAACTAAGACTAACTTATCTTTGTCACCAACCGTGTAGTTTCAAGCAGCATTAATTGGTGCTGCCATTGTAACACATACCATTGACTCCTCGCCACACACTGGATTAGACAGTGCTGATTACTGTGTAAACACATATTTGTCCGACTCATTTCATGCCAAGATCCGGAAATGACAGCTGCTGGTTTGTAGATTTGTATGATGATAAATGTATAAGCCACTGTTGGGACTGAGATCTTATGCTAGTATTGACAACCGGCTTGATTAGACAGCTGCCGGTATTGACAGCTTTTGAGTGTTTTCTTCAGGTAGCAAGATAGGATTTTGAATAGTAAATTTGTTACCTCAAAATGTGAATTTTGAACCCTGTACAGTAACAAATTATAAAAAATGTGAATTCAGCTTATAAAGTTGAAAAATAATGCAATGAAAAAAGTCCCGCAAAATCAAAGTTCAAATGATTCACTAATTTCTCCCTATCTGGCGTGAAAAGTTCTTTTAACAGCTGTGCTGAGCTGCACTCATAGTGCATGAGCAGCGAAGAGGTTGATGCAGCTTGAAGCGGGATACCCTGATAAACACACCACAGCCCTGACAGACAGACAGACAGACAGACAGACCCTATGCAGTCCAAACAGACACACCATATGGAGAAACAAATAGACAGAGCCTGAACAGACCATGTAGAAATACCATCTCAGAGATGTTTTGATGTTTCTATGTTCTCTATATATGACAATGTTACTGCTCTTGGATTTCCAGCAAGGTTGCCTTGGCGGATGTTTAATGTGCTGCATCAGGTATAATTAGGTTCAGTATTGAACACATTTTCATTCTTGCTAGAGTATTGCCATAGTCAAGTCAAGTTCAAACTGTCATCACTCTCTGACAGTATGTCACCGAAGACATGGTTTAAGTCTCCAAATGGGTCGTGTCTGTGTAGCCCATTCCTGCTGTCCCCAACTGTATTGGGGAAATTGCTGGAATATTGCTCCAACCATACTCACTCACTCACTCACTCACTCACTCACTCACTCACTCACTCACTCACTCACTCACTCACTCACTCACTCACTCACTCACTCAATTATGAAGTACCTGTTTCATTCACTTTTTTCCATTTTGTTGAATTAAGTGCATCAACGTCACTCGCTATTTGTCAGTATTGTGTGCAGTATAATTTGAACATTCAGTTTGTCATGTTCTGAGAGGTCTGTTTCATTTGTGTCACTATGCTGAAGACCCTGGTTTGATTTCCCACATGTGGTCAGTTTGTGAAGCCTGTTTCTGTTGTCCCCAACCATGCTCGAATATTACTAAAATCAGCATAAAACCACACTCACTGGCCCACTCACCCACCCAGCCACTCACTTACCCACCCACCCACTCACTCAAAATAGATCGAAAGAAGGATGAAAAATAATTATCGGTTGTAAAAAGGTTTTCAATCAGAATTTTGTTGATTTAGTATAACACACATAACTGAAATAAACCAACCATTAAATCTGACAAATATTCACTAACGTCTGCCCCATCGCTTGAATATTACGACTAGGGCCTTTCAGAATGCACACATTTTCAAGGCTTATGAGGCTACACATGAGATGTCATATATATTTCTATATATATAATTGTGTATGAAAGTTGTTGGTTCAGAATCATCACAAAGTAGTGTTTTGTAACATTGTTCCGCATGATATCTTTGAAGGGCATTTAGAAGTGGAAAGTGTAAGAAAAGCCAGGTTTATTGACAACTTCCTCATTGTGGATAACACAACGTTTCGGAGTATAAGCTGATGAAGGAGCAAGCATGCACTCCCAAACACTGTGTCACTGTTACCCACAGTAAAAAAATGGCCTGTTTTTATTGTTGTGCATGACATTGAATGTTAATAACAGATTGCAGATATAGCATACAATGCAGTTATTATTAAGCCTCAACAGCTTGCTTGCCTGCTTGATATGTCCCACATTAATACAAAGCTGATATAGCATTGAAATTCAGTGTGACTTGCGCTGCAGCAACGTGATGTCATGAAACACTAATTTGTAAAATATTAATACCTTTCACCAGGACTGCAGGTTATTACTGGTATACAAGTATGTCACAATACGCCTTTCAAACTGTAGGTATTGCAGTATTTTCCCTCAAACTCATATGTTGGGTAGTAAGAATATGTGATGTGTTGTGACTGTCTCCATGGTTTAAATTAAAAAACACTCATACTTTCATTCACACTAAAATTTCATTGTAATTGACAAAAGAGCGTGCTTCACTTACAATAAATTTTGCGAAAAAAGAGAAAATAAATCCCTCAAAATCAAATCTGAATTTGAAATTTTGTTTATCACAGCAGTAACATTTATTTGAGTGTGTTAGGAATAATAATAGTTTGCAGAAAATAAGCTCTGCAAATAGAATTGATGTCTCTCTCTCTGTCAAACGCAGAAGCACCCAGTATTGATGAAGTGCTAGTATTGATATTTCTCTTGCACATTTTTTGCCAAGGAGGACAAGGGCAGTAGGACTTTTTCAAAAATGTTTGATAGAAAAAAGAGTGACGAGGGAGGAACACATCTTAATTTTTTTCTCACAGAAATACTGCTTGGAAAGATTATGAGTTGCAGATTCAATCACACTCATTCTTACAGACACTTGTTCTTATAGTTGACAAATGATGATCGGGATGCAGCAAAGTCAAAATTAATTTTTTTGAATGGCAATAAAAAATTGTTATGTGCACAAATAAAAGTGACCGATGCCCGAGAAACTGTTATATTTAGCCTAATGCAATACATGTCAGCCCCTGTGGTGGCATGTGCATGGAGCTCAGGTCACAATCAGCTCAAGTTAAACAACATCAAACGCTGAAAATCCAGTATAATTATAGATATTAATACCAGTATCAGAATGGCAATAAACTGCAATGTAATACAATTTCTTGTCAGTACACACCCTACCTTTGACAGTTTTTCATGCATCTCTTCAGTGTGTCACCAGAGTCACTGTCGGGTACATCACGACTACATCGACTCCATGCTGTTATACAACAGACTGGAATATTAATAAATGTGTATCATATTTCATTTGAAAAGAACTGGTATTTTTCAAAGTCATGCTTGTCTGAGTTTATCACCAAATCTTTTTGGCTGTCAAAATGTCAACGAGAAGGATTACAGATTGTTTCACATTTGGTTATCAGCCCACATTTCCCAGAGGTAGGGACCAACTTGCCCCTTCCAATAATATCCTGGCTGTAGTGTTATTGTCAATTTGTTTTAACAAAGTTCATAAGAGAAAACTTTGGACAAGTTGTGTTATTTTAATTTAATTGTGAAATTGTGAAATGTGCTACTGTTTTTTGTTTCTTGTTTCCTGTATACTTTGTAACTGATACTAATTCTGTCATGAGCATAGCAACAGCCAACAATACATTAATTTGTCAAAATTTAAGGGGGATTTCTTATGTAGTTGGGTTAAAAATGAAAACACTCCTTGACATGTGTATCCATGAAGATCTGTGTTAGAACTGATTTTCAGTAATTTGTTCTTTGTCATGAGAGGCAGCCAACAGGATTGCATGATCAGACTCGGTGACTTGGCTGACACATGTCATTGTATCCCATTTACATAGATCGATGCTCATACAGTTTATCACTGGGTTGTTTGATCCAGACTTGATTATTGACAGACTGCCGCCTTTTATAGCTGGAATATGAGTGCTGCTTTGAACCACAACCAAACCAAATACTGACACATGCTTCTTGACGCATGTCGTTCCATTGTCTTCATGGTTTCATGGTTGTCAGGTTATGGTGGAAATATTGCTGATATGATGTTATATTTCAACTCACTCACTCAAACCCACCTACTCGCTCGCTCACTCACTCACTCACTGCCATATGGTCAATACCTTTCAGAATACACTTTCCTTTCTTATGCTCATTGAGACATGCATCTTCATATACAGCAGAAGCTGTCAAAACTGATTCTCTTTGAGACCAAATTCTAGTGCTGATAATGAGTGCATGTCGGTTTGGGTGGCTGCTCTTTTAGGAGAGCTACACTGTATGCGTTTTGTTGGCACACTGAAGTGCCAAAGGGCACGTCTGTAATTCTTTATGAATCACATTTTGCTGTCTTTCATAACACATTTTATCCCTGGTTTTCTGTTTGTTATTTCAGATATGTGCCGTGGAATCTGCATGAAGCAACTCCCGGAATATTTGACTTTGAAGGCATGCTCAATGTCCGGTATGTCAACTTACTTAACAAAACATAAACTAGATCACAGGGTCTGGTGATACTCAAATAATACTATTTTCTTTGAGAGGCATTTTAGAAGTTGTGTAGGTGGAAGAAAACCAAATTCTATGTACAGTCAATTTCTTTATTGCAGTGAGTGTAACATTTCAGTGCAGGTTCAGTGTAAATATTACCAATCTGCTTCTGCAATTCTCGTTCATTAGGAGATCCAAGTTGCATATCATTTACATTTTAAGATTAAGACTTGTAACTGCCTACAAAACCTCACTCAAATATTGACTTCATACAAAACCTCACACCACTTTTGACATACTGTCATCAACTGCAACACAGCAACCCATACATATCAATATCTGTTTCACTTTAATTGTTTGTGACTCACTCCTGAACTCAATGCTTTGGTCCCACTGAAAACTGAAACTGAAAATTAACATTTGTAATATGGCTAGGACAGATAACCCGGATACCCGGGATGGGTGGGTGATGAGTTGGACCTGGGTACCCATCTCAGTGCCCGGGATGGGTGGGTGATGAGTTGGACCTGGGTACCCATCTCAGTGCCCGGGATGGGTGGGTAATGAGTTGGACCTGGGTACCCATCTCAGTACCCGGGATGGGTGGGTGATGAGTTGGACCCGGGTATCCGTCTCTGTACCTGGACCCTTCTTGATCATGTGACTAATAGATTCAACAGTGTAATAAGTTAGTCTGTCATAATTAAGGGATATTTCCTTGAACATTAAGACATGATTACATGGTTAAGATGTTGAAAACCTCATAATTCTAGTAACATGTCATATTTGGAATTACACTTTCTTAGTAAAGTACAAATTCTAGTTTGTTGTTGGCCGAGTCCCATTTTGGATTCAAATCCACTCCCTCAGAGTCCGGCATCTAATCGCCAGCACACAAAGTTAGCCACAAAAATGGAAGTGTTACGGTTAAAGATTTGCCGTGACAAAAGGTGTAAGAAATCCCATCAGAACCAGCAATATATATAACACTGAGAAGTTTGAAATTTTCAATAATTTGTATTCAGCAAAAACAAAGGCAAGATACAAAAGGTTCACAGTAAGTCAATTCTAAAGTAATGGGTCACAATTATGATCTCAACTCACTGAAGTCTTGGTGTGCAAGTGAGAAACAGTTTTACTGAATGCAACATAGTGAGCACATACGACCGTCGCCATCAACGTAGAATACGAAAAGTACTGAACATTTACTATATGGAATGTAACCCATAATAATTATCATTCAAAGCACTAAATGTTGTGACCCAATAATAATTAATACTTACTTAATAGTACAATTTACAGAAAATACACTCTCATAACAGTAGTCTAAACTGCGTACTTTGTGTACCCCTCTGAGTAGTGGCTGAGCAGGTTGAGAGGCTGACTTTGTCTCCTGGAGATTAGGTGCCTGACTCTGTGGGTGCGGGTTCGAATCCCAGATGAGACTCAACTGAAAATGTAGTGGTATTTGTACTTTACCAAGATAGTGTAATCCCAAATATAACATGTTACATTTGACCACTTTCTATATGGCATTGTGTTATCATGGCCGTGCCAATTTACTCTTATCAAGAGTACACAAAGTACGCAGTCTAGGCTACCAGTTGTCCATCTTCCATTTTTGTGGAAGTTGCAGTGGCTGATTGGAGTAGGCAGCTGAGTTTGTGTCTTGTAGATTAGGTGCCTGACTCTGAGGGTGACGGTTCGAATCCCAGATGGGACTCTACCAAAAATTACTTTGCACTTTACTAAGAGAGTGTAATCCCAAGCATGACATATGTTACTTTTGACCACTTTCTGTATGGTATTGTGTAAACATAATTTTAGCCTCCAAGCTTAAGAAGGTGATGCCATTTCTTACAAATTTGATGTCAGGAGTTAGCACAACAGTTATCAGGGTTGGGTAGGGTAATAGTCTGTGAGGTACCTGGGTAGAAAATTTGGACCCATCCCGGTCTTTATGCACAAGCAGTCAGCTTGTCTAGGAAGCACCAAATGGAACATTACAGATTTAGGTCAGGCAAGCCAACAGTGTTGGGCTGGGTTTCTTGTGGTGTTCACAAGCACCTGCATTTATAATAATACATTGAAAATACAGCCTCAGAAATCTGTGTGCTGTATTCATTGCATGTATGTCATTTGCATTTCTGGTGTTCCCTTTAGTGATATTCCTTGGAATAATGCTAACAGTTGGGTGTAGATAAACTCACTCACACAAGCATGTCATGTGCAGTAAACATGCCCACATCTTCAGCTGTTGAGTATCATCTATTTCTTACCTTTGGTGCAGAAAAAATGTGTTTCCCTTTTCAGTTCAGAGAAAGGGTACTCAAGACTCTGTTTCATCTCTTTGACCTGATTTTTGCATAAAATGCCTGGTTCATTTGCACTAGAGCAAGCAAATATAGGCCAGCTTTCTAAGGCTAGTGGTGGCAGGTAGCCTAGTGGCCATAGCGTTGGCTCATCACGCAGAAGTTCTGGGTTTGATTCCCCAATTAGTATGGTAATCCATGATTCCCCTAAGCCTACATGTTTAATACTTAGGGTGAAATGGTATACCACAGTATTAGTAAAGGTGGTATTTTGCCTTTAGTTCGGTATGCCGTTATGCAATAAAGTTTTCTTGTATTTTTGGTTTTCGTTATGGTTTTTCTGTCAAGTCATAAAATGAAAAGTTTGTTAATTCAAAATAGCAAAAAGTATGTTTAAGATTATTTTTCATGTTATTAGACAATGAAAGTCTTGATTTTGTGCCTTTTGATCATAAATCTCAAGTTCCGAACCAAAACAGGTCAAAGCCAACTCCTTGTACTGCAATACATAGTGTACTATGGTAAGAGTGTACTGTTTTGAGACTATTTTGTACAGTGAGTGATTTATGTATGACAATATCAAAGCATTACCGAAGTAACCATGGCAACATTTGTATGGAGACATTGATACAGGTGATGATTACGGCTGCAGGGAATCCTCATGACATGAATATGACACATATCATGAATACTGGATGATGAATGCAAATGTTGGATGACAAATGCAAGTGTTGGGTGACAAATATACAAGTCAGCAGATCATGCTTTATTTGGAATATTCAGTGAAACAGCAATTAAATTGCTATATTCTTTGATGTTGTGAGAGTCTAGACTGATGTCATGAGTACTTAGACAGAAGTCATGAGACTTATGAGTGATTCATGAGACTGAAGAGTGATGTCATGAGAGTCTAGACTGATGTCATGAGAGTGAAGAGTGATGTCATGAGTGTCTAGACTGATGTCATGAGACTGAAGAGTGAATGTCATGAGACTGAAGAGTGATGTCATGAGACTGAAGAGTGACGTTATGATTGTCTAGGCTGACGTCATTAGAGTGAGGAGTGATGTCATGAGTGTCGAGACAGATGTCATGAGAGGAAGATTGATGTCATGAGACTGAAGAGTGATGTCATTAGAGTGATGAGTGATGCCATGCTTGTAACAGTGCCATTTTGTCCCAGTCCAAAGTGTTGCAATGTTTGTCCCTTAGTACAACAGCCCAAACGGGGGACTATGTATTCAACAGTGACACCAGTCAATTTTGGTGACCTTGACCACGACATTTTGACCTCTTTCGAACTCTTGTTAAACCAATATGTCAGACACCAGTTGATTTTGTTCACCTTGACCTAATTCTTAAAGGTCACATGCAACCAAAAAATCAAACATAATTAAAACACATTTATCACTTATTCATGACATATAATATACATTGCTGCTTTTAAAAAAACAAATAAACAAAATTATAAGTGTACAATCGCGATTCAAAAGTGCAATATTTTGTACTTGGGCTTACTTCCCCCGAAACGAAGCCCTCGGGAGACCGAACCCAGTCATAGCGGGTGGATATGCACTCAAGTGTAACGACGGCTTCCGATTGGCTGTTCCATTTGCTGACATGCTGAGGGTTCATTGTGTGTACAGAAAGATGATCTGTTTGATGGGCATTTTAGAAGTATAGCCAAGAAAGTAAGATTCTTTGTGGATAACAACTTCTTTTTGTGTACTTGATGCATCGTTTCAGTATGGATTCATATTCTGTTGTCAAGCAAAATCATATACACCAAAAGAAGTCGATATCCATGAAGAATGTATATAGAGATGTTAGGTTTTGAAAATACATGTTCTCTGAATTTGCGCTCGATCCAATAAAAAATCATGTCAGTAGAGATGGTAAACTACTGCGTGGCTCCAGCCATCTGTCATTCGTCCAAGTACAAAACAGGACTGGAATCTGGAGTTTGCACAAGTTTCCGTCACATCCAGTCATCCGAATAAAATGAATGTAGTTTGTTTGCAACCCACAGACATAAAAACATGTCATGTGTATCACACGTGCCTAATTACATAATGTGGCAGACACGGGACTCGGGTGCACGAGTCATAAATCAACTTATTTTCTTTATGTCGTATAGTCTGATAGGTGTTAAGTTCAAATTGCACGTTGTCAATGATTGAAGCTGTGTATTGCATGTTGTCTTTAGCAGACAGGCAGACAGACATATAGGTGTGAATAAACGAGACACTGAGTTTTCTCTATGACAGAGACTGCTTGCCACAGTCAACAAGTTGTTTTACGTAACGAGTAGATTATGTACTTGTTTGTGTACACAACCGAGATTAGACTATTGCTCACGACCTCAGACGCTGGGCATGCATACTGTTTCAAGCTCCGCGAACCTATTCACTGCGCATGCGTTATGGACGCAGCGCAGCACAGCTGTTGAAACCAGTTTTCCCCCCAGCGCTGGGGGGAATTTAGTAAAACGTTTGAACTCCGATTTCGCGGGCTTTTTTTCATCGCGTTTTTTTTCAACTTTACAGGTTGAATTGGCATTTTTTATGATTTGTTTCGGTAAGTGCACACCGAAAGGTACCAGAATTGCAAAGTTGTATTTTACGTTGCATGTGACCTTTAAGGTAACCACAATACTTTGACCAGTTCTCAAACATTTGTAAGCACAATATCTCATAAATTATTGCACCCAAAAGTCTTCAATATTTTGACAACCTACATTGCGGGATCATGCAGACACCTGTCATTTCAGGCGTCCAGTATGTGACCAAAAATTAAAAAGTAGTAAATGCGTTATGAATATTTTGTTCTTCTTTAGCGACGGGGGACATTGCCATATTAATGGCAAACACTTGTCTGTGCAGAGATGCATCCCTTTGGCACACCAGAAACCTGTGATTGTGTTAGAAAATTGTTTAAAGCAGTTATAATCAAACCCATATATGTGATTCACAGGTGTTTGACCTCAAGTAGAAAAACAGATAATAAGACATTGGAACTACTTGTCATGTATTGCAATAAGATTATAAATTGTTTTCCAGTTTGTTTCTCAGCATTTAGTAACTTAACATCAAAAGATAATTTCCAACTAGACCACGGGGCAAAAGAGTGCACCATAAGTGCCAGTTCACTTCGTCACTTCCTGTTGGGTCCCTTCCTCCTTTCCTCACTCTCTCACTCACTCACTCTTACTGGCTCTTCACTCCAAGCCTACCTCTCCAACTCATTCCTTGTTCACATTCTCTCCAAACCTCTCTCTCACTTCAACCTTTGTCCTTTGACTCCTTCCTTCCCTCCCTCACTCACTCCTTCCTGCCACCTGTCACTCTTCCACTCACCTACAAACTTAAATTATTATTACAGGAAGTACATCCAACTGGCCCAAGAGGTCGGGCTCCATGTCATCTTTCGACCGGGACCCTTTATATGCTCAGAGTGGGACTTTGGAGGACTCCCCAGGTAAGATCATTGTCTTTCTCTGCAAACTAACTGGTAAATGTCATTGTTGGTATTTTCCAGGACTAATTTTAGTTTGTTCAGCTATAATCTAAAGCAAGTGTCCGGGTTCTAAGATATGATTCGTATGTATAATATTGGTCAGTTTGTTGCAAGCATTGTTTACCTGTAATCTATTGTTGGTTGTCAGCTGGCTCCTGGCAGATCCCCACATGAAGATACGCTCCAACTATCCCCCCTACCAGAAGGCAGCCGACAGATTCTTCAGTAAACTGCTGCCCCTTGTCTCTGACCTCCAGGTAGGTTGAATGATGAAGACCTGGGTTCGATTCCCCATGTTGGTACAATGTGTGAAGCCCATTTCTGGTGTCCTCCACCATGATATTGCTGGAATTTCGCTGAAAGCAGTACAAAACCCAATTCACTCACTCACTCACTACAGTACTTTACAGAGAGGTTAATGAACAGGTAGATGTAAGGGTACTGATGTCTATGGGGTCCCAGACTTAGATGCTGTTCCCAAATGTTATGCTTTGTTTGTTCGTGTGTTGTTGTTTAACACTGTAATAAGCGATATTCCATCTATGCAATTGCAGTCTGTAAGTATTTGAGTCTAGACTAGAAAATCCAGTGATCAACAGCATAAGCATTGATCTGTGCAGTTGAGCTGCATTGATAAGTGTAAACCACCTAGTCCATTTCATTGCCTCTTACAACAAACATGGGTTACTGCAGACCTGAAGTTATGCAGCTATATAACAGTGTATGAAACTCCTACAAAAAGACAGGAAGCCCACAGGGCTGATAACTAAAAAATGTTGCGGGCCCTGTTAACATGTAACCAGCCCTATATTAAATATAGGAAACTGAGACATGGTGTTAAAAGAAAGTAATTAATGAATTACTGGGGAGTGAGGTAAATTTAAAGGTGTGCAAAAGCAAATTTAATAAAACCTTGACTTCAATTCATTTAGTGTCACTGCCATCAGGAAAGAACGACATTATTCATTGGTGAAAGCATTCTCTAGACCAGTCACATGTAGTGTTAGATAAATGGGTAGGTTGATCTGTGGAAGTTACAGTTTGATTGATCATGAAAGTAGTATAGGGAATGATAGTCCGAAAACACTTTTCAAAAACCCCTCTAAAAAGCCTCATTTACTAAATGAGGCTTTGGTGGGACCCTTAGCTCTTGCTACTATTGCCCCTACTACAAAACCACGCCATCACGTTTACCGTGACTTGGCAGGCGGTAACACTGTGCCGTACGGTACGATCAATAATTCTTCTCTTACAAACCCCCTACCCGGCCCATCCCTCAAGTAGTATAAGTTAGGTTCGTCGGCTTTCATATCCACTTTATCTATGTTGTAAGTTTTGACTGACCATATAGGATCGGTGGCTCGCTTACGGCTATCGCCCTCGTGTTCCCCCGGCTGGTATAGATACCTCACTAGGGCCCTATCTGGTATCTGTTTCTCCTTCCCACGCAATGGAGCGGCCGACTCTGCAACTATTGATTTTAGTTTGATAGCGTCTGCCGGTTTCTTACCGGTGAGACGGGTGACTTCATGGTTGATTGCCGACACCACCTTGGGTAACCTCGTGACCCATTCAGTCGATCGTTTTCCAGGGGTGGCCATCTCCCTAGCATACTGATAGCCGAACAAGCGCTCAGCCAAAGTCCTATTAAATCTCTCAACTATGGCTTGGCTGCGATGGGCTCCGGCCGTGCCACGCCTGACCTTTGTATCGTGTTTGGCTAGCAGTTGTGACACGGCACCCATGAACTCCCGTCCGGGGTCAACTTGCAGCTCTGTTGGCCACGTCAGCGGGCTGCGTTTGTATATGCGTTCAAATCCTCTGGCTACCTGAGCCGAATCTTTCGTGGTCAAGGGTTCGGCTTCCTTGTAACGACTGGCTACATCCACTACGGTTAAGGCATACTTGTACCTCTTGTCGTGGGGTAGGAACAGTAGGTCTGCCTGGTGAATGCTATTAGGTATGTTAATACCGAACCTCCTTCTAGGCACGTAGCGTGGTGCCGGCAAATAGATCTGCCACAGGGCTTGTTTTTCAAGCCACGCTTTGGCTTCCTCCGGGGGTACTCGCGCTAGTTTAGCTAGCTTATCTACTGCGCTAGCTCCTTTCCAGTACCCACGCGGGCTGTAGTAAATAGCCTCAAATTTTTTCATGTCCATACGCGTATGTGTTTATTCCATCAATAGCTATCCAACGTTTCGTGTCCATAGGCGATAGGGACGTCTTGTTTATAGTCAGTCCGTATATCTTATGCCCATCACTTCTAAGTGTGTTCATTTTATGTCTAAAGGTACGGGTCTTGAACAGGGCTTCCTTGAATCTGGCGTGTTTGATGTGTTGTTTCACCACATACTTCTTAACCCCCTTAGCTTTCCGGATCTCACTATTGTCGGCTTTCAGTATGGAGTACATCTTAGGTCTCAAACCTATGTACTCGGCTATGGGCGTGCCAGCACACTCGTCCTTCATCTTACCTAGGACCTTTTTATTTACCGTACTGTGTAGGGTATGGGTCTTAGGGTAGTCGCTGGTGTCGTATAAATCGAGGTGTTTTTTCATGTCCTCGTACACGTCCTCGGTTCGAATCTCCATCAGCAGGGAATCCGTGTCAGTGTACAGCACTTCACACCTGTCGCCGTACTGTTTCTTGAGCTCGTTGTAGTAAAAGTCGTACATCAGGTGTTTGGATAAATCGAGGATGCTCATCCCCACGTAAACAGGCCGGTTAAATTTTATGTGGCTTTTCTTCATGTGTAGGGCAACCAGGTTGTCTGTGAATATCTTACTACGGTTGAATGCCGGACTGGCTATCAATCTCCTGAGCTTGTCTTCCTCACTCGACCGAACCAGCTTCACGGTCACGCGTTTCCTCAGGTTCTCCATAGTCTTACCAAACACCGAGTTGTTCATGAGCTTGTAGAGATTTTTCTCAAAATCACTGGTGGCTTTTTTTCGTAGGTCTGTGTTCATTCTGATGTAGGGCTCCATCCATGGACTCTGGTCGAACATGAGCACCCTGTGTATTTTGGTCAGCCTCATACCCAACGACAGGTACAGCTGTAGGTTGCGATAGTGAACGATGTACTTGGTCTTATTCATTAAGTTAGGCACGAGTTTTTCAACGTCTGTCACACGACCACCTGACAAGTTATGTTGGTACTCAGACATCCAGTCTGGGTTAACCCTCATACGTTCGGGTGCAAGGGGATAGCTGTTGTGCGATGCGTGTAATGCCTTGGGATACTCTAAGTCAACTTCGAGGATATAACCTTTGTTCGAATCTGGTGCAACCCCCATAACATCAACGTGGGGTACCCATTCGAATCCCCCTGTAGGTAGATACTGACTCATGGCCCAGCCGTAGAGGTTGTTTGCGTCGAGGTAGAGAATGTGATTGGTTGGTTTGTTAGGATCGTAACCTTTCACGTATTGATTATTTGCTTTCGCGTATCGTTTGGATGCCATGGAAATCCCACCTCGCAAGCCTTTCTCAATGAATAGGTGCATGTCGTAATCTGTGAGCAATTCTAAATTAACTCCGGTCTTTTTAAGCAAGGCGTCCCACGACAGACCTGGGCTGGTGTAATACCATGCGGGGTCGAGTTTATACTGCTTTAAACATGTCTGCCGAAACGTTTCAAACACGTCGGCTAACAGCAGTACATCTGTCCTCAAGTACAGGTCGTGATAATCACCCAGGTTCTTACAACCCAGTTTATTCCATACGTTAGTCGCGTGCGAGTAATCATCTCGTGAGACGGACGCCTCATTCAGCTTGCTATAAAAGCAGTCAATAGGGGGTAGTCTGGTCTCGGTGAACTTGGCCCAACTATCCATGTACTCATAGGGGTACACACCCTTCCTCATAAGCAGGGGTCTAGTCTCGGCGTCTGTGTATCGATCGGTGATAGGGAAGGTATTGTTGGCCTTGACCAGACTGTCGAGTGACGACAGGAGGAACTGAAACGAGTCAATGAACCTAAGTCCGTTTAAGCTGAAGGAGATGTATCTCTCCATGTTGTTGGGGATGCACGTTATATTACCATCGATTTTCGCGATGGCCTGCATGATCAAGTGTGAGTCGTACCCTCTCAAGTTGTGAAAGACAACGGGGATGTTTATTGTCTTAGGGTTGATTTTAAGCTTGAGGTTGCACGCGTTGTGAGCGGCGCCTCTATACTTACCAGTTATGTGACAGTGATCTCTCACCGAATCACCGTTAAGCGGTGAGTCACACACGTGACAGTTAGTGCTACTAGCGTGAGCTAGCCTGTCGGCTCGGGTCATACGCATGGGAGCGATTCTATACAATGTATTCCTAATAATTTTTTCTTCCTCCTGCAAGCACTTTAGAAACCTTTCAGCCGCGTCAGGGCCCCTATACACTACAGGAGCTTTCGTTTCCCCGTCACAACGGACGACGATGTATCCAAAACCGCAGGCTATATGCTCTTGTGTCTTGTGGGTGAAGCTACCACTGGGGGAATCCCCACACACAACTAAGGCTTCGAAGTCGGCGTATATGATATAAGGTACAGACATTTGGTTCTTGTGGTTGTCGAATTTTAGGATATTTTCACCTTCCTTAGGCATGTCGACTCGTATGGCCGTCTGCCCCACACCTTGGCAATCCTCCCGGTGGGATTCTAATAAATCGGCCCGACTGAAACCGTGTAGGCATCGTACACAAAAGTGTTTTTCCCCAACGTGTTTCGACTGGTCGTGCAACAACCGGCTGAGATTTTTTATCCACGTGTAGTGATACGTTTCACCTCGCTTGATCATGAATAAATTAATAACTTGACGATCCTTCACCGGGCTGACCCTGTGTACTATTGTTGTGTTACCTTCGTGTCCAAAGACATATATAGCCAGATTATTCTGTTTTTCTACTTTAGTGATCTGGGATATTGGGGTGGGTTCATCTATACCATCCCAGTTGAGCCCATCGTCCTGTGGATAATTAGAAGGCCTGTTCGGATTAGTGGCAGCTGGAAATAAGGCTGACCTGATAGCTAACCTCAGGCAATCGTTTCCTCTATTCTTAACGTTTACTATGGCTTGTTTGTTCTTATAGTAGGGAGGCAAGGCTAGGTATGACCCACCTCTGAACGGCACGTAGTTAGCTATATCTAGATAGACGTTATCGATTTTATCTACAGCCCACCCGGACCCCATGTGCGTGTAGCGTTCTAGGTATTCTCGTATCTGCTGAAAACTATTATCGATTGATGCGTCAATGGTCTCTGTATGTGTGACGACCTCTTGTTTGCCTCGGAAGTAAGGTTGAACATACTCAGTGACCCCTGTGGTGCCCTCCTTATCGAGCGACATTTTCACTGTGATCTGAAACTTGATACTTCCTAAGTTATTTAGTTCCTGGTTGACCTTATCAGCTATCAGAGGCTTGATATCTGTAATGTCCATGTTTCTATCAACGTGCATGCGCCAACCTCTCAAATAGTTGCCTACAGCGCGCTCAGTGCGAACGAACTGCAGGTCAACAGCTCTATTCTGTTGTAATAATTCTACGAGCTGTGGTTTCCTCATACGGGAATACCCGCCTAAACCCAAATCGTGTGCCTCGGTTTTCAGTTGTTTTACAGTGGGTACGGGGGCATGTGATAACAATGCGGTTAACCCGGCTCTCCCCAGGTGTGAATAACCCGTGTGTCCAAGCTGTTTCGCTTGAGCTTTTAACTGTTTTACCGTAGGGGGGACTTCTAAACCTAGTAATCTCAACAATGCTGGCTTCCGCATTCTAGAATACCCGATCACACCTCTCTGCTTTGCGACCCGCTTGAGCTCGCGCACAGTAGACATCGTGTTTACACCTAAGAGAACTAATGTCTAATTGGTTCACAGTAAGGGGAGGTAACTCTTAAGTGGCTATCTTGAGCAGTCGCCTACGTTCTTTTATGTAGCCTTTTTTATTCTCGTAGATGAGTTGATGTCTGACTACGTTCGCTCCGTGAGCTTTACATAGACAGTAGTGTCCTTTAACCCCGATACCACACACAGAACACGTGTAGTTAGGACTTCCCATATGGAAACAACAGAACCCCTGATTCCTGCATTTCCTACCACAGGCCTCGGTCTTCCCCATAAGTATATATTCGCATCGGTATGGAGCGGGTCTCATGTTTACTTATATAGGTATTTTAGTTTAATTGCTTCGCAACCAACGCAGTAGCTGCTATACCCAACACTATGAAGCCCAGTTCACGATTCATTTGTCCCTTGGATGGTGTGTAGTACTGAGCGAGTGTGGGTTTATTGAGCGGTTCCAATTGTTTACCAGTTAGTAGATAGTATTCTTTCATTGCTTCATCGACATCGTTGAATGTTTGAACGGCATGGTTTTCACGCGTGAGTTGTTCGTTAATAAAATCGATCCTCTGGAGGCGTTTTTTAGCGTACTCGGCCTGTGCTCTTTGTAATTTCTCAGTAGCGAGATCGTGTCGCTTCCTTTCTTCCTGTATTTCAGCCGCGTGATCATCTCGTAGTTTCGAGAAGAGGTAATTACTCCCGGAAAATGCCAGGGCATTCACTAACGCCCCACCGACCATCATAGCTATCGTGGCCATCCCTATATTTATTTCATTATATTATCAGGTATTATTCCTTGTTTTACTAGGATGTCTTTTGTGGCCATCGCCATACCAAGGTTCATTATGAGCATACCCATATCCTGCAGGTTGAAATCTAGCTTGATAGTTGGTTGTTTAAGCACCATTTTAGTCAACCGAGCGTACCCTACGGCTAGACTAGCGACCACTGTGGCGTGGTATGCGTCGTTGACGAACGTTTTCCCCTCAGACATTATATATATGATATAAAATATTAAAATTATAACATGATATGCGGATCAATAGTGGGGGTGGGGGGCTCACTGTTGTGGGTGGGTGGTGGCTCACTGTGGGAGGGTACCCCCACGTATAACCATGTTATAACCACGGCAGCAGTTACACCTACAGCCAACAACAGTCGGGTTGGATTGGTCACTTTATGTTGGTTACACCACCGTTTTTTACCGGCAGCTACTCTCTTAGGATTCTTCTGTCTGGTTACTGTTGGGGGTATCACCTCGGGACTCACTGGTTCCGTCACCTCGGGACTCACTGGGGTCTCCTCCTGTGCAGCATCCATCTATACTATTATTATTATTCTTTCTCTCAAATTGGCAATGTTTTGCCGTGATAATCGCCGCCGTCACTGGAGCCAACAACATACCATATTTGTGGTACAGCCCGCAGCTGATAGAGCTCACGGCGTGTTCGATAAAAGGGTCTTTCTCGAGGTCCTCCCACAGGTAAAGTCGGCGCTCTGGTGGAATGGGAAGGAAGTGTGATACAATACCGGTGTATATCTGGGTCATAGCCGATCCTATTGTCTTTGTCATTTCTGCTCCGAGCCGGGACTCGTATCTAGCGTACAGCTTATCGATTTCTTCGGCTGACATTTTGTGAATTTTATCCGGGGTGTAGTCTCCAAAGTAATGTTTGGCTTTGCCGCCAACAGCCAACGCCACCAGTTTCTCTCGCTTGGGGGAATCCCCCACACCCCCACTGGGGGAACCCTCCAACGACAATTGTTCGAGCAATTCCTCACACTCCATCTTATAATATAACAAGTAAGATTTAGTTTTAACTATATAATACCCGATACAGACAAAACACAGAGAAATGAAGGTTAAGTTGCACACGACAAATACTTCAAATATCATAGCTATGCTTAGCATTTGCTTAGCTTTGCTTAGCTTTGCTTAGCTTTAGCTTAGCTTTGCTTAGCTTTAGTATACTATATATGCTACTGGTTGGTCGGTCTTTAGAACGAGCTTAGCGTGTTTAGTTTCAGCGAGCTGTTTCTTCACCCGTTCCCGTTCTAATTTACTCATCACATCGTTCTCTCTCAAACACTCCTCAAACGAATCCCTGTCCTTGCAGTGAAATAAGGCCACCCATCGCGTCTGCTCCCTGAGGTCTTTCAACACCGAGTTGAACTTCTGCGTTAGCACCCAGACGCTGTGATTTGCATGCCGGCCGGAGAAGGCCAGGTACGATAGCATGTCTCTCTTTTTTGTTATCTCGCGATTAGCGCTGCAGTCGTCCAGTATGAACAGCGTCGGTTCCCCTTTAAATTTCTCGTGAAGAGCTTTCAACCAGTCCTGCAGGCGTGTTCCAGGGTCGATTTTGTGTACGTCCGGGTCCGTCATTACCCAAGGTCGCGCGTACGTTTTATTCATGCCCAGAGTAGGGCACATGATAACGATGTTATCGAACACATCCTTGTAGTAACCCTCCAACATATCCAACACGAAAACGGTCTTCCCACAGCCAGTCTGCCCGCACACTATAGCGCAGTGTGGGTCAGTGGGTAACCCCAGGGGGGTGTGGGGGTCTTGTTTATTGTTGGGGGGTGTGGGGGGGTACCCCCCATCAGTAGATGGCTTGCACAAATCTCCCATTGTCTATATTAAGTTGCGCGTCCATAATAACGTACAGATATAATTTCAACTTACCAGCGGTTTGAGCCTTCTTAGTAATCTGGATAGTTATCCCTTCGCTGCCGTTATCTATACGGCGCCCGCTACCGTGCAGTTTATCATCATCCGTGGATCGCATGTCCAACCATAGGGCGTACTTGGTGGTCAGGTATTCACCGATCTGCACGGAGCCGAGGTCCAGGTCCTTTGTTATGTAATCCCCCACTGGTAGCTTTTTTATCTCATCCCACTGCTGGTGTGGCCTCATACCATGACTGAACAGCTGGTTGGGCACGCCCTCGATGGTAACTTCCACCTTTTCAATCTCGGGGTTGAAAAACTTCTCGCTGTCCCTCCGGAATGGATCATAATCCTCCACGGGGACGACCAGGATACCTTTCATCGATCGCGCCGGCACGTTCAGGTTGATATTCCACACAGTGTCGCTCTTATCTCGCACGACTGATCTATGCCTCAGTACGCGATCGTACAGGATAGCCATCTTCCCAGAGTACTGGCTTCGAACCTGCCTGGCCAGCTCCGGGCTAGTGACCATGTCGAACTCCAGAGAGATGTTGTCTATGGCATAACTGGCCTCATCACCGTTCGGCGTACGCACTACTTTGCTATAGTCGTTAAACGTGAGCTCGTATTCGAGCCTATCACCCAGCGCGGCCTGGTAAAACGGCGCGTGTCCAGTGAGCAACTCGAAGTCGAGCGGCACGCAGAATCGATTCCCGTATGCTAGAGCGATGGCCTTTTCACCGTCCGATAGCTTGTCTTGCTGGTCTGTCGTGAAGACGTACCCTATGCGCGCCCGGGTTGATTTGCTGATACCCTGGTACACATCATTGACTCGTTCTCTCTCGCTTTTCCAGAGATCCTTGTAGCAGTGAAACACGTCGCTGTCGTCGATGCTCAGCACCTCGTTACCGCTGATCTTGACGGTCGTTTTCTTGATGATGGCTCGACCCACGTTCCGCACTAACTCGCGTTTGTCGTTGTCGGAGGTCAACGTGATATTGAACGCCAGTCGAACAGTGCCTGGTACAATGAGGTCATTCTCACCAAGGTTTGGAAATCTAACCAGCAGAGTTTGGTTCTGGTCTATCTTGCTGGGATTGTTGGTGATGGTCACCGACTGTCGCACGGCTCTGGCACCTAATGGCTCTCTCAATTTTCTGAAAGGATCTAATTTTCTACCGTACATTGTTATATAAAAGAAATATATTTTTAATACTAATGGATAAAGACATACCTATGGATGAGATGCCGGGCGCTAGTGCCCAGGCATATGATGAGCAGGAGACCTCATTTACTAGTTCACCATTGAACCAAGAACTCTTGGAAACAACGGTAGATGATTATTTCGAAAGTTTAAGAAGAGATAAAAACTACGTTGAACCACAGGGTCGATACCATAAGGATTTTTTTATTGATACAAAGGGTGTTCTACGCCTTAAGTCTGACCCAGGGGTTGACCTCTTTAACAAGAGCAATAAAAAACCACTGGCCTTGTCAACTCTAGCCAGCCGCTATGGTGTCGAATTTATTCGTAAAAATCTAAACATGAATGATTACGGTGGTGCAATACCTAAGGCCGTTAAAGAAGATCTGCAAGCTACCAGATCCCACCTCACCACTAGAGATGAAATGACACCAGAGCGTGCTACAGAAGCCTCGGACAGCATAGAAAAACTGTTGAGCACCTACTGGGACAAACCGTTACCGGGGTTTGACTTTCCGGTAAGGGAACTGTACGGCTTAGACGAAGCCGTGAAACGCGTGCGTGGAGAACTCGTGAACAACATGGGGAAACTGAACGAAATCGACGAGCACATCGCTAGGGAAAAAACCAAACTCAACGAAACTGAAAACGATGATATGAAGCGCCGTATCAATGAACGACTACGCGATTTAGAAGACGAGAGACGTACACGATTGGAATCCGCTTCCTCGAATCGTGAACAGCTTCGATCCCAGATCAGTCGTATTCGGGAAACAATCGATAGAATACTGAACGAGGATACAACTTTAGCCAACAGGATTCGGATATTGTTCCGGGAGCAAGGGATCACCATCGCCAGCATTCTGACTGCATTGGGTTTCATTATATCAACCCTCGTGGTGTCACTGACGGGGGGAACCCCTGTGGGGCCTGCCGGCGGGGGAACTCCCAGCGGTGGTGGGGGTGTTAAAGACTGGATAAAAAAACTCGGGGAAGGCCTAGCTAAACTGGCTGGTAAAGCCGCCGAAGCCCTTCCCGGCATCCTGGGTAGCATCGTCTCGTGGTTGTTGAGCGCTCTGTCTAAAACTGCCATGTGGCTCAGTCAAAACCTGTGGGCAGCCATCGTCGCCGTGGCGGGTCTGGTGTACGTAGCGGCTAAGAAATCTTTAACCAAATAAGTCCCAAAGTTACCCCACCAACCACCAGGGCCGTTTTACTATCAATATGCTGCTGTACCCCCACATGTATATTAGGGTGTGTGGGGGGCACATGAACTTTAGACTCCGGGGGCGGCGCAACTATACCCTTTTCACGTGGTGGGATGTGTGGGATATAGGTGGTGTTAATATCGGGGTTGATACCCAACTTTTGATTCTTCGTGGCTATGACTATTTCGTTGTTATAACCCACCACTTTTTTTACTCTCAGTTGCATATCACTCGGAGCCATGTACAACCCCACGCCGAACACGTAGTCGACTTTCGACCTGGCGTATTCTAACACGTTTTGGTAGCGTTCGATAGCCCGCGGGAGATCAACTGGAGAATTGATAGCATCCTCAACGTTGGAAACGAATTGTGTCTGAGCGTCGTAAGCAGTTCCCTTACCGATTATGTTGGAACGCGTCATCGACTGCGCACCCAACAGCGCCCACACGTACGTTCGAATCGAGTCGTTCAACCTGACTACCCCTGCACGAGTGAATCCTTTCGACGTGTCCAGCATGAACATTTTCCACCCGTCTGTGGTTGACTGCTCCACTTTCTGGATTGTGAAACCAACACCACCTTTTTTAAAGTCCATACGATCATCCCTCCATTCATTACTCGACAAAGCAAAGTCCTGCCTAAGTATACCTAGTGTCAGTAAATCATCACTGGCATCTTTCACTGGTTTTGGTCCAGATTTGTTAGGTTTAGGAACAAGATCAGCTAATGCATGGGAAAAACGTTCCGTACTAAACATTTTTCGTTGCATAAATTTTATTAGTATATGTTTGTCAAATGCCTTTGGCGAGAGCCCATGAGCGTAAGGAATACCCAACCCGTGGTTCAGCCCCGGCAAACGCCAATCCGTCTTCGGGTTTATTTCGAATTCGTTGCAAATACGTTCGTAGGCCCGTCTATCATACGGGTTGTTTGTTGCGTCCCACGCTTTGTCCTGTGGGAGGGGGGCACTGATCTCTTTAAGGATACGTCTGACCTGGTAGTACACGTGGAACTTGAACACAGACTGACTCAGCGGCCCACGCCGAGTGTCGGTCAATGTCACACCACACCCCGTTGTAGCGCACCACACGGCAAAGTTGAATTGGTTCTGCCAGAACTGCATAGGGTTGTTGAACCAAGCGTGGACTGCCTCAATGTTAGTCACCGAAAGCTTATACTTATCAGGCATATCTATAAACTTGGCATTGAAATACAACCCAGGAGCAACCACGATCTTCATGGTGGAGAAATCTACGTCCAGTTTAGGGTACAACACACCAGGGGAATACATTTTAAAACTATTATATAATAAATATATATGTAATATGTACATAACACTTCCAGGAATAACGAGCGGTGAGGCCGTTCAGCTGACGCACGCGATCGATAACACGTCAGGCCAACTCGAAGTCGCACTCTGCGATATCACCTACCTACCGCAATGGACTAACATTAATATCAGCAACAATAAGCTGTTCGTCAGTGGAACTCGCAGTCAGATAACTGACGGCTACTACAGCGTGTGCTCTCTAAACGACGAGGTCTTCAAACCCCTGGGAGCCGAACTCAAGATGAACGACTCGAACGGCACAGTGGTGTTAATCAACAATGGAATAAACCCTTTGAGGCTCGGCCGACCATTAGCGAGGATACTCGGTATGTCTCCTGACGAGATAAAACCAACAACAACCGTCACAGGCACGAAGTTACCCGACCTAGTACCGTACCGAGAGCTGTACATTCATCTCAGTCAGGTGAGCACAACGTATAACATTCAAGGAGGTCACCCTTCCACTATACTGAGAGCAGTGCCGGTGAAAACTGAGAAATTCAACGACGGTAGAACCGAGTCATTTTCACCACGGCAGTATAAGAGATTAACCCAGGGCAACATACCTGAGCTGACAATATCGGTGTTAGATATAAATCATAATCCTGTAAATATAGGATACCTCAGCTTAACGCTTCACGTAACATGACCAGCGCACAAGGGCCCGGAGTGAAAAAATGCGTCAATATCGGGATCTCCGACCTTGGAGACACACGCGGTTTCGACGCTCCCGGAGTAGATGGTAAATCGTATGCCTTGCAACTGAAAAACAACATTTACAAACGCGTTGAAATCCCCTCCGGTGGAACCCTAAGTGATATGATAGATACCACAAGAGCAACAGTAAACACTAAGTACTCCCTTGTCAACACCGGTGATAATAGTTGGGTAATATACCCATCGTTCGGAGGTAAACTGTTCGACTTAGACGATGTTGAGAGCACTACCGTCGTCAAAAACAAACCATATATGCTCGTCTTCACCGAAGATGACAAGTGGGTGTTGTTACCCGATAACAAATGGTTTCTCAATATTAGACTCGTCTCCCCTTACGTGTTCACGGATAACAAAGACAACCACCTAAACAAAGTCGTGAACAATGGAACCCTGCTCGTGGCTTACGTCCCAACTCAGAGACGTAGCATAGTCGTCAGCCCAGTCAACACTATAGCAGCCCACATGCTATCGAGTAAACCGGCCATACAAAACGTGAAATTGCAGTTGGTGTCTGAATTCGAAGGCGTGGTCAAGATACTAGAGAGTCTACCGGCAAACTCAACACTGTTCATCAAAGTCTACCTAGGGGAACCATCGGTGAATGATGTCGAGATCGTGAAGGGGATCAAACTCGGGTGGGTGAAACGACACCAGTATCAAGTTTGCAACGTTTACGTGCGGGTGGGTGTCGACTCCAAGACCAGTCTGCAGGGGGTCAACGTGATCGTGGAAAATAAGATATCACTAATCAATATCTTCCTGCCTGACAACATACACTTCATGGGTATTAAGTTAACCCCTGAATTATTATCAGAAAACCAGTTGGAAATTATATCGTAATAGTATAATAATGACCAGTCATCATCCCAACACTACACTTAACGACCTGGGAGATACAGAGGGGTTTGATCAGCCTGGTGAGGAAGATGAATTTTATATCCTACACTTCAAAGACAACGTGTACAGACGGGTGCCGTTACCAGATTTTACAAAGCCTAAATGGCTGATCAACTTAACACTCACCTCACCTTATATCACAATAGACGAAAATAATTGGATCACTAAGATTAGGAACAACGGTATCTGGGCCGGGGATTTCATTCCGGAGAGGGGATTAACAAAAACTGACAAAAATGGGTTATCAGCTTTCTTCGAAAATAAATTAACATTTAGTAATCCTGAAATAATAACCCCCCCTTTCACACTCATCATAGAAGTCTTCTTTACGGGTTCATTCGATGGAGACCCCCCAATAGTACACCAAATTTTACCCGGGGTGTCAATACGCTGGTCTTACACATACCAATATTGTCGTATTGTTATACAACAGGATACCACGGGTCCTATAAACCACTTAATAAGCCTCAGTGGGGTTTTTATTAGAATAGGATATTTTATTAGCCTCTCACCTATTACCCTGACTAATAATCTAGAACTTATAGGCTTCAAATACATTGATAGATTTTTAACTGAACCCCAATTAAAATATCTTTCAAAATATATATTATAGGATGGGTCTGTACCCAGTCGTAGAGGAAGTAGCTAAGACGTTAGAAACCGTAGATGGGTTCCGCTTGAGGCAGTTATGTGATGTAAAACGTCAACTAGAACAAGACCGTGACACGCGGAAAGCACTATGTAAAAAATATAATAGAGCTTTCAATATCGTGGATGGGGCTGACACTACCCTTATGGCAACCAGTATGGGACTAGGGGCGGCAGGCGTTGGATTGTTAACCACCATCGTGGCTGCACCTATAGTGCTAGGTATTGAAATAACGGCTGGGGTGACAGGGTTGGTAGGGTTGGCTCTTAAGTTAGTATCACGCAGACTTAATCGTAAGGCATTGAAACACGACGAGATCAGGGTTCTGGCCGAAGCAAAGCTGAACACAGTGTGTGAGCGAATTTCCACGGCACTCTCTGACAGTAAGATCTCAGAAGAGGAGTTTAGTTCAATCCTCTCTGAACTCAAAAAATATAACGGAATGAAACAAGATATTCGATCCAAGTCTCGTAAGTCTGCTATCAGCGAGGATGAGAAAAAAAAGTACATAGCACAGGGAATACAAAAAGCCCAGCAAGCCTTTATTATGAACACCAAAGAGATCGTAGGCGGTTCACGTTAAACTGTTTCCTCGATATAAACATGACATAGGGGCGATAGCCGTAAGCGAGCCACCGATCCTATATGGTCAGTCAAAACTTACAACATAGATAAAGTGGATATGAAAGCCGACGAACCTAACTTATACTACTTGAGGGATGGGCCGGGTAGGGGGTTTGTAAGAGAAGAATTATTGATCGTACCGTACGGCACAGTGTTACCGCCTGCCAAGTCACGGTAAACGTGATGGCGTGGTTTTGTAGTAGGGGCAATAGTAGCAAGAGCTAAGGGTCCCACCAAAGCCTCATTTAGTAAATGAGGCTTTTTAGAGGGGTTTTTGAAAAGTGTTTTCGGACTATCATTCCCTATACTACTATGAACTATACAGACATCATCTAGTTACCATAATTGTAAATTATTTTCGAGATATTTCCCGTAGTCAATGACATGGTCAAATATATACCCTTGGAAAATGTATTGGCACACAGGGCTGGCTACAAAATAAAGTTGTAAGCCTGCCATGTAACTAGGAAGCAGCGGACCGTTGGGCAGATGCTATTTTATACACTGTATATAATGGTACCCACTGGTTTTATGTTAATAAAAAAGACCCAACATTTCATGAACATTACACCTCTCCAGCCATGTTTTCAACCATAATTTAGTGAATGTGGACAGATTCAAGAGCTTTAGGAGAGATGAGAAATGATTGGATTGATTGTTTAATACATCTGTCCCTTCGGCTTTCAGGTTATACCAGTCCTCAATGTTTCACTATTCCAAGGATTCCGTATTGTTGTATCAGTATTCCCAGTATTCCATATTCTTGTTTCAGTATTCTCAGGGTGGGCCTATCATTGCTGTACAGGTAGAGAATGAGTTTGGCTCCTACAGCAGTGAGATTGAGCATCTGGACTTCCTACGAGGAGTGAGTTGTACATTTTGTTTATTGCTTTTCATGTGCAGAAGGAAATAGAGAAAGCAAAATGTTTAGGTGATTTTTGTTTGATTATTCACTGTAAAATTTTTCAAAATGAATTAGAAATTATTTGACTGTTATGACTTTATGATGCTGTTAGCTCTAAGGTAATGAAGTTTCAATTAGCTTATCTTCAAAGTCAGCAGTGATGAATGGTATGACCTCTTTTTAAACTTATTTTGTGATTCTTTTGGTATATTAAGTGGGTTTCTGGTATCGATGAATGCATTTTCCTGTAATTGTTCCAAATTGTTTTGCCACATGTGCACAATGTGTGAGGTCCTTTAAACTGGGAGTCCCCCCCCCCCCCCCCTCCTTCCCCCCCCCCATCCCCTTGTGATATTGCTGACATATTGCTAAAAGAATGTAAAAGTAGAATCGCTCGCTTCCTCACTCACTCACTCACTCACTCCCCTTGTGATATTGCTGACATATTGCTAAAAGAATGTAAAAGTAGAATCGCTCGCTTCCTCACTCACTCACTCACTCACTCACTCACTCACTCACTCACTCACTCACTCACTCACTCACTCACTCAAGCAAACAAACATCCACTCACTCAAGCAAGCATCCACTCACTCTGAACTCCTTAACTTCTTTATTCTCCTTCAACCACCCACCGGTGGTACAAGAGTACACAATATAAGATTGCATAGAAAATTACAAGATGGGGCATAGTTAGTGTTTAAAGTGTGATAGTATATAATTAATGAACATCGAGACCTTTATCACTCACTCACTCACTCACTCACTCACTCACTCACTCACCCTGTCTTCATCTACAGCTGCTCCGGCATTACGGCATCACAGAGCTCCTTGTCACATCTGACAATCTCTCTGGTATGAAAAGGGCACCATTCCACGAACGTGAGTAACAGTAGTTTTATTTCCATGAAAATGTGCTCAACACTGACTTGTGTTCTGTTATCAGTTCTCAGGTGTATTGTATCATCAACCTGAAGTCTTACCTGTTGTACCTCATTCACAGTTGTTAATGGAACCTGCAGAATATATGATATAATTCAGTGTCAGCGATGTCATAGACTGGTCTTTCAAGAAAAAAATAAAGGAACTATCTTGTATTGTCCATGTGATACAAGTGACCTGAAAATGTATGCATAAAAGTGAAAGACGTTCAAAATTTTCAAAAAGATAATTTATTATTATGTTACTTACTATATACTAAGTCAGGACAGGATCAAGACTTGTTATCTTTATTGCATAGATCAGTGCTCATGCTGTTGATCACTGGACTGTCTGGTCCAAACACAGTTATTTACAGACTGATGCCATATAATTGGAATGTTGGTGAGTGCGGTGTAAAACTAAACTCACTCATTCACAACAGAGTGGAGATTTAATACTCAGTAGAATATTGCTGAGTGTGGCGTTAAACAGCAACCAAGCAAAACTCAACTCAGTGTCTCCTAAATACTTTATGTGATATCAAGGAACATACTTGAGAACCCCCAAAGTCTTCAGAAGGATTTTTGTTTTTGAGTCATATCACTTGCTTGGTAACGGTGTTAGAAACTACACCAAAACCAACCAACTAAGCATGGTGGATTCACGGCTTGGTTAAGTGTTAGAAATATAAATATAGATTTAAGCTACAGGTGAGAAATCCAGTGAGATAACTTGCAATAACTGCATATGTTAGATCAAAATCCAGGCCTGTGATTGGCTTTGCTTACACACCAATGGGTAAGCTCTCACCCACATGAGATTGAAATCCAGGACCTGTGAAGGTCCCGGGATAGAACAGGCCTTCAGCAACCCATGCTTGCCACAAAAGGCGACTATGCTTGTCGTAAGAGGCGACTAACGGGATCGGGTGGTCAGACTTGCTGACTTGGTTGACACATGTCATCTGTACCCAACTGCGCAGATCGATGCTCATGTTGTTGATCACTGGATTGTCTGGTCCAGACTCAATTATTTACAGACCGCCGCCATATAGCTGGAATATTGCTGAGTGTGGCGTAAAACTAAACTCACTCACTCACTCGAAATCCAGGGCTGTGATTGGCTTTGCTTACACACTAATAGGTAAGCTCTCACTCACATGCGATCAAATTCCAGGTCTGTGATTTGCTTGTCTGTGGTGATGACCTATCATCATATTATGACAAGGACATCTTGACATCAATGCGAATGAACTGCTGCTCCCCTTGTTCTGTTTGTAATCTTATCACTGTTCCTCCTTACTCCATTTCACATTTTTATCAGTCCACATTTTTGTGTCAACACAGTAGTTGTCCATTGTATGCAACTAGTAGACCTTGAACCTGTACATCTAAACCTGGTTCATGAGACTAATCCCTTTGATAACTGCAGTTATATCTCTCATAGGATATATGACATGATGATAAGATATACCTTATTATCCAATGAGAAAAGATTGTTACTTCTTGTATGGAATATGATCCAAGAATATATGATAGACAACAAACATAAAAGAGGTAGAGGCTTAGTACGAAACAGGGAAATAATGCTTTGGAAATAAGTAACAGTATTTTAAGAAAGAACTCTCTCAACAATAAATAAATATATGTTGAAAAATTACTTGTAACATATTTTGGATTACAATTTACTCTTTCTTAGTATAGTACAGATTCTAGTACTTTTGTTGGGTTGCTTCACATCCAGAATTCAAACCCATACCCCTTAGTCAGACACCAGCATACAAAGTCAGATGCCTAGCAAGCTCAGCCTACATGACTTCCACCAAAACAGAACAACTGGTGGTTTAGCCCAGGAACCTTGTGTACCCCTATGTTAAGTGTATATGGATGTGACTCCCACGGCCATCTTTGATGTGTCAAACTTATGTTTCCTCCACACCAACACATTGACTGTTATATGAAATTACCTTACAACAGCTTTATGCCGCATTCACTGACTCACTCCAGATGCTCTGCCGACGGCAAACTTCCAGGACTATGAGAAGAGCAGTAAAGAGTTTAATGCCATACGACAACTGAACCCAGACTTTCCCCTGATGGTGATGGAATACTGGACTGGCTGGTTTGACCATTGGGGAGCCAAGCACTCAACTTTCCCCCTTGAAGGTGGGTTGTGTTACCACACTTTATCTCAAGCAGACCTGGCTGAACAAATGTGTTTGGTGGTAGAACTGATAGTCAGCAAGGTGGAAGCACATTCAAAATACTTATTTTGTATTTTTTAACTGTTTTATTGAATATGTTAAATACACACTTATGACCTGTTTTTTAATTCATTGCCAAGTGTTTGTATTCGATACCTAATATATATCATGTCTGCCTCATAATGGATTAAACTCATGAAGATCCAGGTCAGAATTGGCATTCAGTAACCAATGTTTATTGTACGAGGTGATGAACAGGATTGGGTGGTCAGGTTTGCTGATGTGGTTGACACATGGTCCAATTGCATAGAAGGATGCTCATAGTATTGATCACTGGATTGTCTGGTAGAGGCTTAATTATTATCAGCTCTACCATTGGTGGAATATTGCTGAATGAGCTGTTTAACAGCAAACAAGCAAAAATGAACTCCAGAATGCCACAAGTATACTCAGCCACGTCCATATTTCTTCAGAGTTCTCATGATTAAGCTCCAGACTTGCTGTGATGTTAATGCATCATACAGATAACCCCCAAGGTCTCGAGAAGTGTTTTCATTTTTTGAGTTATATCACTTGCCACGTAACAGTGTTGGAACCTACACGGAAATGTTGCTCTCACTGTAATACATTCATGTATTGTTATTTTTCCTCGTTACCGGTAATTGTAGATGCCAACCTGTGAAGATCCAGGTTAGAATTCAGTGTTGACACAAGAGAGGGTTTTGGAGTGTTTTGACTCTATTTTGTATCTGCCCATCTATTTAACATTGGAGGGGTCCAGAAACATTATTTTCATCAATTTGGACCCACTCAAAATGTCACCCAAATCTAACACTGAGAATTGGTCTTCACCAACCCATGCTGGTTGTAAGAGGTTTCAGACTCTGTTAATTACAAACTGCTGCCATATAGCTGGATTGTTGCTACGTTCGGCATCAGACAACAAATCAACCAATTTCTATATGCCTGTCACTGAGGTGTACTGTTTATTCTACCCTGGTATTGTGTAAACATGTGCCTTTATAAACGTTCATTTCAGATTTTGCCAAGAGTCTGTCTGGAATTTTTCACAATGATTCTTCCATCAATTTCTACATGTTTCATGGTGGCACCAACTTTGGTTTTATGGCTGGTGCCAATTATTTTGAAGACTACAAGCCAGATATTACCAGCTATGGTATGTGCCAATATTTCCTTACAAGTTCTATTTCAAGCCTAGTGGGATAGCCTATTGGTTAAAGCATTTCCTTGAGTTGCCAAAGACCTGGGTTCAATTCCCCACATTGGTACGATGTGTGGAGCCCATATCTGATATCCCCTCCACCATGAAGTGTTGGCATACATCACTGATGTCTAGTGAGTAAGGTTAGTTTACAAGGAAATGTTTATGTAATAATTCCAAAGTTAAAATGAAGAAGTTGATTTCAGTAAAGGCTAATATAGTACAAATATACATGTTGTTGTTCACTGAGTCATTATAAGGCAGTGAGGAAGCCTAATGGCTAAAGCGTTCGCTCGTCACACCAAAGACAAAGGTTTGAATCCCCACAAGGGTACAAATTGTGAAGCCCATTTCTGGTGCCCAACTTCCATGATATTGACTGGAATATTGCTTAAAGCATCATGAAAGTCAACTCACTCACTCAGTAGTCAGTAAAGCATATCATACAGAAGACATATTCAATTCTTCACATTGGTACAATGTGTGAAGCCCATTCCTGTTGTTCACTGTCATGATATCGGTGGAATATTGCATCAGTAGCAAGTGTTATTCCATTTGTCACAGTAACAAAACAATCAGTGGTGAAGGTCAAATAATTGAGGTCCACATTCTGGCTTGATTTAGGGGTTCACAAACTAACATTTATGGGAAGTGGTAATGAGAGAATAAACTTGTCAACATGTGTACTGCACAGTATACCTTAGCATTACCATGAAGTTACATATGGCACATTTGGTGAAAATAGAATATCAGGTTTCATCTAGACTAACACTTAATCTCTGAAGATAACAAATTTTGATAAAAACAAACTTTGAGAACTGGAAAGGAGCCCAAGTGAGATGGGAGATTCGGAACTTGAGGAAATCTAGACTTGCTTCATGTAGATCTTTAGCATTGCTGGAAGGTCTGGTGGATGGGAAACTAATGTGTTTAATCAGCATTTAGCTTGATATTGATTTTTGAATCTACATCGTAATGTAGCTTAAGGTAATAAACAATAGCTTGTTATCCATAAGGTTATATTAAAAGTTAGAGGCAATATGAAGAGTAATACAGTAGATTATAACCAGAGTCAGGATACTCATCAGTCATGGTATATATTATATATTTAGTAACATGGAATGAAATAATCAAACAATGAAAAGATGATGGTAGGCATTGTAAAATTTTAGCCAATTACAGTTTAAATACAGTTCCGGTGTTTTTCTTCCATGCGTGCATTTCACTGCAAGACAGTATTGGTTATGACAGCATTGATTAGGAAAACTCTTGGGGAAACCCTTAAAATGGCAATTGCATTGATAATGTATATATTTTGATTATAATCAATAATGATTCATCATAAGTTATCCGATAAGGGATAGTGGATTTGGTACCAACTCCCAACACTGGTTCAGGGACTGTGAGACTCTCAGTTTAACTCTCCACCTGTGTGTTTTTCAGACTACGATGCTCCTCTAGATGAGGCTGGCAATATAACTCCAAAGTATGAAAAGGCCAGGGAGATTATCATGGAGTATGTCTTGAAAAAACAAGGTAGGTAGGAGTTCTGGGTGAATTGGTCCCTAGCAACCTGTGTTGATCACACGGGACAGCTAAATAGATTGAGTGGTGATGCTCGTAGATTGTATGACATTCACATGCACAGAGAGACAGACAGACAGACAGACACAGACAGACAGACAGACAAATGGATGGATGGTAACACGGAGGGGCAGACAGGCGACCAA